>NC_091143.1:21975694-22659100 GCF_041381155.1 Argopecten irradians | reverse complement strand
CTATTAATTGTTATTCTTTACACCGTGCTTGTTATCAAAAGGCCACAATAATTAACGCACTAGATCGGCAGCTAGGGAGCGGACACTTATACAATGAGCTGTGCTAGTTGTTTAATTTACTGTAAATATAATTTGTTGTTCATTTTATATGTCAGATTTAGATCTATTTTATTCTTCGGCCCATACAACCTATAATTGGCCGTGTGTTTTGTCTGTGTTATTTCCTAATAATTGTGTTTTTATCGAGGTACATTGAGAACCAGAGGACATTGTTGGTGGTGGACGATCCTGTACACTAACACTTTTGGTGTTTCAATTGGTCCTCCCAGCATTTAAAGGTCCGTCTAACTAATGACATGATTAATGACAGCGGTTTTGAAAATTCTATAGAAAAAAAGTTTTCTTGTGATTGTTATCCGACAGTAACCAATTTTGAATAGTAAAAGTGCGGTTGGGATGGTTTCTAGAATAATTGAGATACAATTATTAATAAAAACAACAACATGTTTTTTTATGAATAGTTATTTTGTACCAAGGATGTTATTCAAGTCCCTGTATATCCTGGTATATTATTCCTAGTATAAACAGTAGATATGTATTGTAGGAGTTTAGACACAAAAAACACAGGAGTAACATTTAAGAAAATATAAGGGAAAGTACAAAGAAAATAACTTAAGGATTCCGATACAGAAACTAAAATTACAAGAAAGACCAAATACAGTTTGTGTTTTGACAAGAACAACGAAAAAACACACAGAGAGAGAAACAAAAGTGACTTAATAAACGACACTGTTTTAAGTGTCAAAACAGAGAACATCCCGTCATAGCTTTCAGTAATAACAACGAGAGAAGTAACTGAAGAAACAAAACTCATCCTGAGTAACATGGAGAAGTCAAACGAGAAATACAGACACTATATACTCTTTAAAGAATGAAAGGAAACAAACAGCGAAGAACACCAGCAATTCCTAGAATTAAATAAGTATTGCATCTTCCATCTCATAATTTGGCTGTTCTGTTGTATTTGTTTTGTAAGTACAAGTATGTACTTCTAATTATCAAAAAAACTGTTCTCGGTACCATTGAAATACAGGTATTATTTTGAGTGCCGTTGTCGAGAGACGGTTACTGGGTTCTCTCGAGTTGTTTCCCCTCCACTGTTTCTCTGTAACATTATTTTTGCTGGCTGGTGTAAGGTTGTCCAGATATAACTTTGATTGGTTTAATTTTGTCTTCCTGCAGGGATAAGTAATTAGAATAAATAAAACAAACGTTCAATTGATACATGCGTCCTGTAGTGTTCTATGATTATATTGTTATTTTTTCTTGACTAAATCCTCTTTGAGAAAATTGATTAACACAATAATTTTTATTTATATTTCACATACAATTTACAGAAAAGACAACTGAACACTTTCTTTTCGCTATATCTGAATAGTCATAACAAGGAATTATTATATATCCAAGAATAATATCAAAGTATAAAAATGATGTCAACTTCAACAAATGATAAGACCTGTTTTAGCATTGTAATTGTATGGTACTTTCAATGCACGTATCATTCAAGCTATAACACTTAATTTTATATTTTGTTTTCGGTTAATGGTAAACTAATATATGCATGGTAGATATAAATTGAATGTATGTAGATTATCACCAAAATGCATACTAATTAACTATTTTTGTGTGTGCGTGTGTTTCAAGGCAATTACACAATGAAACATGTTTATATAACTTAAAGTGAATAGTCGGGCAAAGAAAACCAGTCTAAATGCGTTCATTGGCCTTCCAAAAGTTCTCACATATTAACCATTGAAATAAAGAAAGTTGAAAGCATTGAAAGCGAGACTGCGTGGAAATGTAACCACGGACATAGTCAGCCGGGAGGACGTTTTAGGATTGCTATAGTTTAAATAAATTTCTTTGTTCGCAGACAGATTTTGACGAGAGATTTTATTTCCTATTTCATAAGAAATTATACTGGATACATTCACACCATTTTTACCGACTTTAGCCATCCTTGCCCGACTGTTCACTTTAATTTATTGATGTACTTCGAGACAATACTATAATATATATATTAAAGCTATAATATGAACTGCCATCGAAATGGTATAATGTAATTATGACCACAGAAACGTGATGCTACGTATTTTGGAAATTAACATGGATTATGAAAGAATACAATATTAGAGATTTCACTAGTTTTTAATTACACTTGGTAAATGATCAATCGTGATTTTATCGGTATAAAGTTTTCATCTTTGTGTTGAAGATTGTAGTGATAAGACATGTTAACCTCTCAAATTTACATATACATTTTTTCTACCTTTAAATCCATATTTTGAAATTTTGTTTTCATATATGTATCTTTTTCGAACTGTGACTGTCACGTATTATACAGGTTAAGATTATTATTAAATGGTTTGCGCTTTTTTTTACAACTAGTGACATTTGATTTCATGTTGAATTTTGGATATTTTGTGAAAAACAAGGGTATCTCAATTATTATAGGTGGATGTCAAACTTGTGACCATAACTCTGGTGGCTAGTGGTAGACCCAAAGGTAAAGAGTTGATGTAAGGACACCTACTTCGACGTCATGACATCCTGAATGATTTAAAGCATACACCAGCTACATTTACATAACACAATACAATTATAGTTCACTCACAAAAATGTCTGTCATTATAGTAGTAATTAAACCCAAAATACTACTGACAAAGGCATATCAGCTATCTTTGTTTTAATTATCTTTGTTACATTGAAGTAAATGCATATTTTATGCAATTTTAGTATTGTCGTAGTCTATATTAAGTCTGTACAGGAAATTGGAAGCATTATATATACAGGGATGCTTAGATGATGTCTAGCAAAAACCTACAGTATAATAGAATATATATAAGAATTTTATGTTTCTGTGTGTTAATTATGTTATCATTGATTCTGAAATATAATTTATTAGTTGTATAATGAGAATACCATTTTTATAATTAAAATGAAAGTTTGTACAGGAATATTGTTCAAACAGGGAGTTGTATAATAATATGATGTCTAGAGAAGAATATTATTGTTATTATTGACATATCCTGAAAACACAATTTTACCAAATGAGTGATTTTTATTGTCCTATGTTACCTGTAGCCTACCTGTAATAGGTGACCAATCAGCGAGCATTAACTATTGTATAAACACCATGTGTTAATTGATTGTGTGGGGCATCTCAACACTCTAGCACGGAGCCTATATGTTCAGCCACTTGGATGAAGATCACAGCGTTGTGATTTGTGACTAATCCTTTTATCTTGTCCACCACAGGTGAAAACCACCCCAGGTGTAAACTAGGTACCTCTGTTACTT
This sequence comes from Argopecten irradians, assembly GCF_041381155.1. Classification (NCBI taxonomy): domain Eukaryota; kingdom Metazoa; phylum Mollusca; class Bivalvia; order Pectinida; family Pectinidae; genus Argopecten; species Argopecten irradians. The sequence goes on along the minus strand of NC_091143.1, from coordinate 22,655,740 downwards.
ACCGTCATCACGCATTACAAAATATTGTATTGTTCATTGTAATATTACTTTTCTTATTGGCAGGGAGAATAATATTGTTCTGAAACATATCTATAAACAATGACTGAAAACAATGCACCCGATGAAACTGACTGCTTACTGCTATAACTATTAAATATGAAATTGAAACTTGATATATGATGCAAGTAAAATTGAATATTTATGTCACAAACAAAAATGTTATCAGGTAAATTCAGGTCAAATATATAAAAAGAGCAAAGCAGTCAATTCATATAAAAAGAGCAAAGCAGTCAATTCATATGAAGAATGAGGTAAATTTTACGCGAAATTCACATGAGGATGACCCAAACCTGACCTGAATTTTACCTGATGAAAATTTTGATCAAATTCAAGTGAAATTCGCTTAAAATGATATTAGATGAACAATTTCAGGTCAAATACGCTTATACGTCGCCTTAAGTGTGTAATCAAATATATTTTATTTTCTATTTTTTTTCTTATTATCCACATTTTCTCACTATTTCATATCAATGTAATATAATAAAATGAGACTTAATTATTAGACATTTGAATTTAAAATAAGTATTGTCTATTAACAAAATCCTATTATTATGTCATTGACCGTAACTGTTAAACTTGTATACATATCTGAAATCTTTGTCTGTGGTTTTGCAAACTGTTTATGTACAAAGCCAATATTATAGTATGATAAACATAATATTACATGAGTTGTGTAACAATGCCAGGTGATACTAGTAAATAGCATTTCAAACATACATAAGGGAGACAACAAGTAACTTTGAATAATATATCGATAAACACATTATGAACTATATAGATTATATAGAATAGATAATACTAATAACTTGTCGATTATTTCCTCAGATGTATAGACGCAACTCTTGTATCTCAAAATCTTAATATTAAAGTTTATTTATAATGTACATAAATAAAAAAATATTTATTTAAATGCACGAAACAACATTGAGACGACAAAACACGGAATAAGATGTTGATAATATTTGGTATCGTCTTAATTTAAAAATAATATTTCTAGTTACACTTAAAATGGTAATAAAAATGTCATTACCTATATATACGATATACTGCTCCATATGCCCTGACCTATAAGACCATACAATGATACTAAGGGCCATAGATATTGGTGACGGAAAATACATTAAATCACATCATTAGGTACAAAAATAATAACTATATATAAAATCGAGTAAATAATATCCATGCGAAAGTGTTACAGTTATGTTTTACATAAGAAAGCTGTACATAGTGTTAACATTTTATTAACAAAAAAAGAAGAAAACACCAGAAAAAAACATGGTTCTGAATTAGTATTGGGAAACCGTATTTTCTTTATTTTTTAGGATTAATTGCAATTTAATATTACGCAACAAGAGGTAAATTTCATTTCTACGTTTCATTTTCAGTAGTAAATTACAATGCGCTTTGATTCATTATCAATTGAAAACAAAATTCTTTCGTAAATAAACCAATTAATTCGTGCATATTAATTTGCTCTGTCTAATCATAATGTCCCTTGTACTGCCACTCTGTCTAAACATACGAAATCAAAAGCGCTGTTGTACATTATCTATACATTTCTTTGGGCAAGGATATGATATGTCTTCTTCCTTTATTCTGAACTGTATTTGTTTGCATGCTTGGATGAAAAAAATCATCCCTTTCTTAACCCTATTAAGAACTGTCTGATAGTCATGACATTATTTGTCAATAATTGATGACAATTAGCTGCCCTGATATCAGTCGGAGTCACAAATTGTTTGTTTAAAAGAGGTGTCAGAAGAATATCGAGATTAATTCAAACGATGTGAGATTTATTCTTTTCATATTGAAACACACATTCGTTTTTGTTTGTTGATTAATGTTTGATCCCTGCTTATTCTTTTATCTAACCAATAAACGAGTTTGCTTGCGTCTTTTGTATCCATCACATTGCCAATGGATATTGTTGAAAAAAAGTAAAATATTTCATGATGATATAACTTAATGGATTTGAGAGAGAGAAAATAAACAAATAAATCTATAAGGAATATATTTCAATATTTTAACGATGAATTGTTAAAAGATGTCGAATGCGCGTTGCGTTATTCTTCGTTTGTTTGAGTTTTGCGGCCCATCGATCGTTATTCAATCGATGATGTAAGAAACAAATTAATTGTGTAACATTTCTATAAAAAATAGTATAAAATATTGGGTAACGAGTTTTTTAACATTCTAATCTAAACTCAATACATGTATTGAAGTGTCGATGACGCTGACTCTTCTGAACCCTCTGGCTCTCTTATTGTGCCAAATAAGGGATATCCATCCATATCATTGTTTGTTAATTTAAAGATTGAACAATGCGAAATTCTTGATTGTCTTTATTGGTTATTATATATCTATAGTTATGTTTTCAACATCAGCAAGACAGAATGAATTTTAATACGCACAATATGCTCCGCAATTAAAAGTACATTTTTCGCGGCTTTTTTTCCCCATCAACTTTTTCACAACGATTCGATTTCGCGTTTTCAAGTAAAAAATCCCCTATTTCGCGGTAATCAGTTATCGCAAATTTTAAATGTCAATTTATCAAAGCAATCAGGTATCTTGGCTTAAATTTAAATGTTGTGATATATCTAACCTTGACCAGAGAGAAAGTTTTTTTAAGTCATGAAGGGCCGGCCCCTATAAACTGTTAAGACGGGAAATGCAAATGAAGCGGTTTTTTTACAATACGGTTGGATAAATTGAAAACAGCTATGGAATAGAGAAACCTTGCAGTCCACCACCCAAAGTGTTTATACACCAGATAGGCCCCCGGCATTTTGTAAAAGTCTTTCGATGAGTTCATGTCTTATTGTGTCATTTTGTAATTTTAGTCATTTCCTATCTTATTTTAACATTTTCGACACCAATACCTTTCCAATAATTGATTGTAATTTGTGTCAGAAGGTTTTATTTATTTATTCCAATCCTTTTATTCCTACGGACATCGTGACTTTCGTAGAAATGTTTTATTCATCAGAATATCGTTTCAACGCCTCTGAATTTAGTTATTTTAGTTATGCTATTTTCATTGTAAGATAATTTACATTATTTTTGTGTCACAAACGATATACCTCTGAATGTTTTAGTAGATGTCTGACCTTTCGTACCCAATGAAACCCTCCTTATGGGATATGTGACCAAATATATTAATGTACTATGGTACATATATAAAAATTATATCCATGGTTGGCGTTTCGATCACTATTAGATAGCGTCTAGCAGTTACAATTGGGAATATCTCGGAGACGAAATGCTGCTCCTTCAAAGAGCTAATGTTATATTTATAAATAAGTAACTCTTGACAAACCTATAAAGTAATATTTGATTATTATGCATTGGTATTGTAGTGATCCGTAAAATATTACCCGATACGCTTTAAATAATCTATATCCTCAAAACCTAGATCCTTTCTGATTGGCAGCATGAAATATTCATGGCTTAAAAGCCAGCAAAGTTTCCTAACCTGCTTGATAATTCAGGCTGAAATCGAGTTAGATCTTAGTACTAATTAGCGATGTCGGTCTTTGTCCCTTGGTGGTTTCGAGAGACTCCGAGGAAGGATACGCTTTGGCGATGAATATTAGATGTGATTATAAAGTCAATTCGGATCTGTCGTGTAATGTCGGTAATGCCTGCGCTGATCAGGACGTTACTGAAACAATCAACAGCTTTCACGCACTGTTTTTGTCCATTTACATCATGAGGCTATTCAAACTCTGACTGCTATGAGGCTATACAAAGATTTTAAATGGTTGTAAGATTAATAGAGGCTAATGGTAGCCAGCAGACCCTACAATCATTTGACCTTACAAAGCAACATTGCACTACGATACAATAGAATCCATACAATCGAATATAAAGGTATAGGTTTTACATCATAATTAATGGCAATTACAAGCTTTAAAACATTCCAAAGAAGTCGATGACGAAGCTCTAAAGCTCTACATTCCCACCTCTCGGTCAAGACGCCGGAGTCCTATATTCTGCAACTAGCCTCCACCTCTAGGTCACGGTGGTCGAGGTCCGACATTCTACTACTAGTTCTACATCTGGGTCAGGAGGCCGAGGTTTGACTTTCTACCACAAGCCCTCCAGGTCTGGGTCAGAATGGCAAAGTCCCGACATCCTACTACCGTAATTCCATGCGTTTTTCCAGCGGACTATACGAGTTTTTTTCTTGGAAGATGCCTAATGCGGGCTACCTGCCGATGCGGGTTATCTGTGGCCAGTTGCCTCCACCTCTGGGTCGCGGTGGCCGAGGTCCGACTATTCTACCACTAGCCTCCACCTCTGGGTCGCGGTGGCCGAGGTCACCAGTCTTGCTACTAGCCCTTCATTTCAGGACAGATAATGCATTAGGACCAGATTTTTTTCTCTAGAAATCTTTTCATTTCTTCCTTAATAACTTTTTCCTAACGTATCCATTGATACTGCATCATTTTAGTCATCATAGTTGATTGGTTTGATTATGTTTATCCTAACGTCCAATTTACAGTCAATGCCATAAGATACTCCACCGCTGACAAATGGTATGTTCTCACTATCTAAAACAGGAGCAGACGATTTAGTATTTTCTTCGGTTACAAAAAAAAACTTACTTTAAACTATTATCGCAAGGTGAAACGCTCAACTCAAGGCCGGATGTAAAGTGGTGTTAAGGGAGACGTTAGGGACAATAATAGAAAAATGAAATGATCCCAAAGGCGCATTTATCGATCATTTAATGATTGGAAAAGGGACACTTCTGACTCTACCTGTATAACAATATATTGAAAATTTGCGAGTAAAATGTACTGCTCTGTGACTTTGACGATACGCAGCAGTTCTACAACATAATAAGATAGGCAAGAATTTTACTATACCAAACATACAGCAGTCTTCCAATGCATATACACATTAACCAATAATGGGCATATGTATTTTCAAATCAAACAGTAAGTCGCCGATTTTCTCCAAAATACTCCAGTTTTTCTCCACCATTATAACATGAAACGCTCTAAATGACCTTATCTGTAATTTATGACGTTAAACAAATAGAAGCAATGGTCGTCTTAATGCATCAGTTAAAATGTATAGTGTGTTTAACGTTTCTCCCTCATCCCATAGATTTGACTTAGAATGATTATATTTACATTTACTTACGTTATTTTTCAATTTGGTGATGTTTGTTTCTAAATAGATGTCATATATTGATAAGTATCCTTAAAACCTTTCAATGTGTTTTGCAACTTGAATATAGGTCTTTGTTTTTTGCCTGCTTTACATACATATCTCCAGTCTGCTAGTCTTTTCTTTAGGCATAATTAGCTAATGTGAGTAGGTAGGTGCTTTTACTCTTTTGTTTGCGAGAGTTAGGTTATGAATTTGTGCGTTAATGACATGGTTTTTTTCATGAATTGCAAAACAAAAAAACTTTGTGACGTAACGATGGATACCTGCTTAAGAAGTAGATAAAGATACAAAATGAAAAAAAAATCAATATATTGATTTATCTTTTTTGTTTTTCAAAGTTTCCATAAATATTCTTCATAAGTATTGTTAAGGTTCTAGATTTTCTTCCATTAAACCAAATCCTAGCATTTCTTTTATTGACCATTCGTATTGAAAGGGCGTAAAACTCAGAATCAAAATGAAACGAATTGCATTATTGAATAGATTTAATGTGCAGCTCAAATGCCTTTCAAGACAAAAGGCCCAGAGGGGCGCATTGCCTACCTGAAATTACTAACATGAAGCTAATTGATTATGAAAGAGAATTTTAAGGGCAAACTGAGTTATTTTTTTACCTTAAATGAGTAACCTTATTTACATGTTTAAATATTTTGATTTATTTGTATTTTTCATTGTAAAATTTATCTGCTATGTTTCTTTATTTAGAAATAATGAAATATTTATGTAATATATCTGTTAATTTTGATGGATTTTTTATCAATTTTATCTGAAATATTTATACATAAAATGTATAACCTATGCTTTTTAAAATGCTAAATGGTTGTACTATGTATACTTGTATTTATCATTTACTGTATTTATGTAAATACGACAGTATAAAGCTTTGTACTTGCCATGTTTGTATATTTTATTGCAAAATATTATAATTTGTTTTCTATTTGTATATTGTATATTTCTTTATTTAAATGTCTTAGCTTTATATATTAAGATACAGTATTAAAAAACCTTTCATTTCCTTAACCATATTAATACTATTTTGATACCTTATTGTATAAAAGCAACATTTCCCTAACCATTTTTATATTATTCAGATAACATATTAAACGAAACTATCGTTTCCTATACCATATCAATATTGTTTTTATATCATATATAAAAGTAATGATTCCTTTACCATATTAATATTATTTTGATATCATATCATATAAAAGTAATATTCCTTTACCATATCAATATTGTTTTGATATCATATCATATAAAAGTAATTATTCCTTTACCATATTAATATTGTTTTGATATCATACCATATAAAAGTAATGATTCCTTTACCATATTAATGTTATTTTGATATCATATCATATAAAAGTAATGATTCCTTTACCATATCAATATTGTTTTGATATCATATCATATAAAAATAATGATTCCTTTACCATATTAATGTTATTTTGATATCATATCATATAAAAGTAATGATTCCTTTACCATATTAATATTGTTTTGATATCATATCATATACAAGTAATGATTCCTTTACCATATTAATATTATTTTGATATCATATCATATAATAGTAATGATTCCTTTACCATATTAATAATATTTTGATATCTTATCATATAATAGTAATGATTCCTCTACCATATTAATATTACTTCGAAATCTTATTTCAAAATAATAACATTTCCTTTTCCATTCTTATATTATTACATGCCTTCTCATATAGAAGTAACAATTCGCTTCCATATTTATTTATGGTACCTTGGTAAACGCAAATATTCTTATGTGCTGTCTGTATATAGACGTTACATAGATGTTACATAAGAGTACAAGTTTACTAGGTAAGGGAAACCTAATGGGAAATGTTTCATGAGTGTTGCTTATGAATTAAAAATCCTATTTACTTATTTTTTTACCTGAACTACAATGAGCTTATCTAAACACAAATATATACAAACACGAAACAGGTGCATATCAGCCGGTGATTGTCGGTATATATTGGTAGTTAAAAGTAAAATATCAAAGTATTCCTATAAGATATTCACTATGGCTAATATATTGAAACCACAGAGGGCTAAAACCACTGTGAACTTCTCCCAAAATCCCAATTTTAATATAAACTCAAGATCATAATCATTCCAGATGAAAGGGAAAGGATTATGATCATATTTACGGTCAATTTAATTAGTTAATTACGGATGAAACTGTGTATGAAATCACACACCGACCATTGTCGTTAATCCAGATTCAAATTATCCAGATGATCACTTTATATAACATATTCTACCTAATGTTGGCATGAAACACCGATCGGTTAAAATATTAAATTATGTATGTTTTGATAACTATCTTAGATTTGTGAAGTTTTCAGATAATTTTTTCCCTAGCAGCAGCAGGATGATTGATTTCAGTTTAATTGGGGTTAAGATCTCTACGTATTTCTCTTTCTCCATTTATCGTGTCCGATGATTTTATTGTGCATATCAAAACAGGCTACAGATAAAGATATTTATCCTTTAACTGAAAACTCATAAAACATGTCAGCGGAAGGAAAATGGGGACACAGTTATATTGGCGGGTGATACTTTATCAAGATGTGAAATTTAAATGCTATAATGCAATTATTGATACATTTAAACTAACCGTCATAGACAACATGTGGTGCTTATACTTAAGGGCAAAATAATAAAGCTACGACATTATGTCAAAAAACAAACAACTGTTTAAAGGGACAATTCGCTCTAAGACTTCATTAAAACTTGCACATATTTCGGAAACAAACCAGTTCTAATGGAAATTAGATTAGTTGGTTTTACTGTGATATGTCAGAAAAGCCCACTGCAGTCAAATGTATGTGAAATGTTCAATCGCCATTACACATAGCCTTGTATGCCGAACCCTGACCCTTGCCTGTGTAGTAAAGCATTTTTTGTCTAGAACTACTCAAATCGCTCTTACAGTTGTGGTAACATTATTAGATGCATGTTCTTGTCTAAAAATAATTTCATCAACTCCTCTGTGGTTATGTATTGCATTTGTTTAACGTGCGTGACTTTGACTCGGGTAAGGGAACAGCGTACATGTTGTATCTGCTTAATCGTGTTGATCAACGATCTGGAATTTCAATGGTATTAATCAAAATACTTAACAATGTTGTGGAATTTGTCCCTATTTCTTGTCGTATGTTTCATAAGGACTGTAGAACAATACATTAATGTCATATTTTGCTTCGTGGTTATGTAACGAATTAGCCTTACTGAATTGTCCCTTTAAGTTATGGCTTATATATATTTAGAGATAAACTGTGATAAACGTTAATTTTAAAATGAAATTTCTGCTGAACTAAAGTTACTGATAAAATAGAATAAATACTGCTAAATTGAGGTGGTCACTTGCCCTACTTATCGTATTTTAACCACGATGTAACGAAGTCTTTGTTAGTGTATAAGAATGAACGATACTCTGATAGATAGACAGAAAAAAAAGAAAGTTTCATTATGAGCATAATGAACATTATCGGTAAGCTTTATGGTCGATACATAGTATGTTTGATGAACAGTAGTTAATAATACTTTGTAGCTTTAATAAAAACTTGAACAGTTTTGTTCTCATTCACCACTGTGTTTTAGCTAGATTTATTATTTTAAATGATAGATTAATTATATTTGAAGCTCTTCTTAAATCATTTCTTGATCAAGAATGAGGGTCGTCTTCTGTTTTATCATAAACTTTTCTAATTCTTTAAGGATCTTAATGTAAGAACGCCTTGTTCTCACCTGATAACTACTGTTAAAATGACGCTAAATGCATTATATTTAGAATAAAACGAAATATGAAGAAAACAGTTGATATTGGAATCACATGGAACTGTCTTCACATAGGTGATACCATTAACAAAACCGAATGCATCTTTTTGTATCTTAAAAGTCAAAAAGAGAAAGTGCAATAATTTTCAACATTTTCAGGTACACCTATTTAAGAGCGATTAGGTGAATTACATTTGGTATCTATCTCTGTGATAAAGGTCATACTGTACCGCAGAGTCCGACCTATCTTAAAAGTGCATCGATTCGCTCCTGAATCAAACACATATTCTTCAAAGGATTTTATTGACACATCTAATAGCAATTATTTCCTGATAATATGAAATCAATCATTCATGAAAAACTTAAAAGTTTTATATTCAATATAAAATTACTCACCAAGACAGACTGTTGATATCAGAATTTAACTCCAGGGTATTAGTATTCACACTAATTCATACTGCACCTGATGTTGGCTGATTTTAATGCTTTAATAAAGGATTGGACTAGTTATCATGGCGGATACGTTTTATTGTCTAAAATTAAGATTTTATCATAAATATTAAAGCATTTATTCAACGGGGCGTTTATTTTCTGAACTGTGTGATTAAAGTGTCTTTGATCAAAAATTCTATGTAGGTTTAATATTTATGCCGATTATTGAGACTTTGTGACATTATTTTGTAATTATTAAACCGATTTACTAATACTTATCATGTTTATACTATCAGACTGATCCACACCCTTGGCCAAGTTAATCTGTAATAAAACATTTCAACTGTAACATTTATGTTTTCATCTTTACTTTGAACATGTATGTCAACCTATCTATCAGTCATATTCCTATTTTTTTATTTCCAACTTCAACACCTAATGCTTTTGCAATATATTGTTCTTCATTTGAATATCTTTGATAAGTTTTGTTAGATGTTTATATTTACTTTATATATACGTATATATACTATATATTTACTCTTTTTTGTTAACCGTACGAAGATACATGCATGCCCCAATTACACTAACAGAAAAACGTTTTGTTGTAAGCATGGATTTTGATCAAAATTCAATATATAGTCACCATTTTGTGCGACTTCTGTCTAATATGCGGCAAAATACGTTCTTTGTCTTTCTATGCTATTGCCTTGAAATCCAAAACAGTTACAGTGGTCGTTGATGGGAATTCATGCTTTTATATTATGCTTTTGTTTAATCAAACGCCCTATTTGTATAACAATCAAACAACTTGCAATTAACAATGCAGTCTTCTGAAGTTCTTAGTTTTAAGGCGACGTAGACTTTTTGCTTTACTAAATGTTCATAGGGTCGATCTACTTTTTACACTGTTCATAAAAAACCATTTACTACTATTGCAGTACAACCTTTTTTTATCTATTTGTTATGAAGAATTTGAAACTAGGAAGGCATATTAAAAAGCATTTCTTGAATTCTGTAATTTTACATTTTTAAGCATTTTTATGTGCATTGCTATGAGTCAGACATTTCTTTAAGTATATGAAATAAGTTGGGTTTTTTTCACTGTGCCAATGGCTGTTTTTTGTCTATAATAATACTGTATGGAACGTATTTACTTTGTTTTGCGATGTGGTCTCTTTCATTTACGCAGTTTTCAAACCACATTTTACATTCAAAATAAATATTTCCAACGTACTCTATATATTTTTGTCAATAATACTTGTTAATGGTACATGTATATAACCTTAAACTAGATAAAAATGAAAAATAACCATGGAGATATTTGACTTCGTTACTTAACTCTACATATCATAAGCAAACACTCAAATCCTATCGAGAAATATTTGATCAAACTCAGCTGGAATAGCATAGTAAGTTACTAACTGTCATGGAATTCCGATATCATAACTTCTAATGCAGCTATGGTATAGTATGGTAAGAGGCTGATGCATGCATGGTAAACAACACTTCAGGACCTCAAATCTCACAGGATAATTAGTTTTAATAAGTTAAACATTAACGTTATATACGAAAACTAACATAAATTTTTGATTTGCACACTGATGATGTACGTTTGAATTGAGCTTTTAAAATGCTGAAGGACATAGCATTATTGTAATTGTAATAAAATCCTCTTATGATGTCTCATCATCATAGTGCTTGGTTCTATTTTTTTTACGTTTTGCCCCATATATAAAGTCATTTTTAAACCAATCGCTTTGATGAAACCTTGCCCTTTTTCAGTTTTTCATTTGAATTATGATTTTTTTCTTTATGAATTATGAAAGTGGAATTCAATGTCATCAATGATGTTGACGGTAATGACGACTTGATGTGGCTACCATGTTGTGTTACTAATTTAGAGTAGAACATGCTGGTACAATCACTGGTTTGGGTTTACATATTCAATTAATAGAAGGCAGAGTATTTTAACGTAAACAAAATAACTTTAATCATACAAAACAAGATCATAATTTGAAGAGTATCAATATTACATCAATATTACTACAAACAAAATCTCCACAGTTAAAATAATATTGATTGTGACAATCCATTTGAATTCTTGGTTTGTATTTCTGTGCATTTTGCATAACGCGCTTATTACTTATTAAAAACTAATGTGGTATAAGCCATGAATAAGTTAAATACATTGCAAAATTTGTTAATGTTTTGCAGCAATAAGTATTGACAAACTATTAAGCATTAATTACTTATGATGTAAAAACGAATGATATGAATAGATATTAAAATTTTAAATAGTTTAAAGTGATAACAACGTTTTTGTTTTATTTCAAGCCAAAAACGACTGTGTTCTGCCTGGGCTTGTGCTTATATAAGTACTTAGACAGTACAGATGTCATTACTTCTGTGGTATTGTAATATTACCGAACTATAAAGGACATTTTTGATAATGTTCAAGACAATAGTTCCGTATACAGAGATATCACATTCTCACGTTGATAACACTAATCACTATATATAATCACGGTATATATTATGTACTCATTACCAAACAATTAGAAAGATGACACGTGCAAACAAGTGCGTGTAGTGTCAATAATTACTATTGTCTATGCTATAAATATATTTTAATGTAAATATATAGATAAAAGACAATGACAGTAATTTGTTACGAGACATCACCTCATCTTGGACGTATTGACAAGTGCGTGCGGTTTTCATATCACAAATGACAAGTATACTAAAATGTACTTTGTATATAGTTGTAATTGGAATGAAAACAAAACACTAATGATTAGTCACTATCGGGTATCGACTGGTAAAGTCTTAACAGTGATCATATCAATTAAATAGTGTGAAAATCACAATAGTTACGGCTTTCACCAGAACAATGGAGTCAGCTTTGTGATCCCAACACAATGAGCCAACAGGTACACCGAGATCTCTACAGCTAATCCACTCTAATATCTACATATCTTGATATCGTAATTTCACTTTCTAATTGTCCTCCAATGAGTCAGTCTCCCGCGATGAGCCAAAAAACATGTTATTCATTATTTCTTTTCAAAGTCAGATAAAAGAGAAATTGATAGAGAAATTATAATGCCTAATAATTACTGAGATATTTACCTGTCTGAGAGAAAGGTAATCTTTAATTACCCATCGAAGATGTGGAGAAATATGCCTTTGTTCGTGTCCGTAATTAGAAAACGACTATGTAGATTTTTGTAATCCGAAGAAAGGTATGTGATACATTAGTGTGGTATTCTTTTATTTCGGAATTGTTTATTCTCGGGACAAAAAGCACAAAACAAATTGTAATTGTTGGAACTTAATTATTTTAACGATTGACAGACCTATGCTTAGATATTGTTGGGGTATTTTTAAAGAAAACCGTATAACAAAGGTTAATTAAGAAGATTTTTAAGTCCAAGACACGGTCTCTACACTATCGCCAGCAATCTGTAAAATATTAAAGTGACAGAAAAAAAAGACTGTCCTTTTCATGACTGTCTGTGTTCGTGCCATCACACGTGGCCAGTTACCGCCCCTCTAGAATAGGTAACTAATTACAGGTAACAATAGGTAGGGCTTACACCTACAGATAACACCCGATGCCCGTGTGAGGGTCGCGTGAATCAGGACATTTTGGGCTGTTTAGGGCTGATACAAGGTCAGATCTGTCCAGAAAGATTGGGTTTATCAATCATAGTAGACATATATACATGTGAAAATACACTTGAACATATATAAACAATGAATATCAAAATACTTCAAACGCTGTAGTAATTGAACAAATATATTTAATCGACATCACGGAAAAGTTTACAATGGCTCTTTAATTTTCTAGGGTAGTTTTTTTTTCTTGAAAATAATAATAGTTTTTACCCAAACTCTAAATCAAAAATATTAACTGCGACAAGTGCCAAGAAAGAAGTCATGCCGTGCTTTCCATTTGCGGATTCGTACCAGTTGTACTTAAGTGATACGGCAGCACCAAATGGAACGCGTTTGAATTTTTCCATGATGGCGGCACCCATATGAAAGATACGCTTCGAATATAAAAGCCAAGTATTTTTGGTGTTAACAATAAAATGGATATTAAAGTAAAACATCAATAGTTTCGAAAAACATTGCAATAAATAACCCGTGTAGTTTTATAGGATATAAATAATCTCCTTCTTGTTTTCAACAAAGAAAACATTCGGATCTCAAATGAAAATTCTCTGGTCCGCCATCTTGGATCTAAGTGGTACGCTTCTGAAAACGAACCTACGGCACGTTCCATTTGAGATACAACAGATTCGTATCGATACAACTGGTGCGAATCTGCAAATGGAACGCATGGATAGTGTTCAGTGATAATGAGCGTCTTTCTGAACAATAACCAACGCAAATGTAACTCATTCGGGGTAACAACTCAAAACCAATCGAGTTCAATGAAAGCAGAAATACTACCACCAAACATCAAACAAACTGTACACGATAGCATATCGAAATATTCCCCAGTGACCATTATAGTAATTCCCCTTCAGGGAAATGACATGTATAGTCTTTTTGCCTATTGTCCAATTTCCATTTTAACATCCGACAATAAAATCTTCTGTAATGAAAAGAAATGAAACAACGGTCTCAATGTGTGCATTGTACTGCGATGTGTGAATTCATGTATGTTTTGGGAGACTGCAGATTGAGAAGCGTTCTAGATAGAGCGTTGGTAGATGTGTTTCTCCTATTCCGCTGATAACTTTATATTGACTTACTGACGCTTACTAATTTATACTATAGAATAATTATTTAAGTACAACTTACATTAAATAATTGTTTCTATACAATATTATTGTTGAATTTCTTATTCATGTATTATTTGTACTAACAAAAAAATCATTTATGACTACGTACGTAAAAATCTAAACCTTTAGATCAGGAAAAAGTCATCCATGCGGACACCGACCGAAGAGAATATCGTATTATGCTGATTAAGTGTGGGGTTCTCTCTCCACCCCTATCTCATATGATGTTAAAAATACCTCGCCAGACTTCATTACTATTAACCTTAGGTGTACATCAATGACCCCTGACCCAAAATGGTCATCGACGGAAAGGTTATCCAGAAATGATGAAATAATTGATGAGGTCTGTCGGCCAACCGTGAGTGTCACACCGGTTAAAGCGTCCCGAACCATATCTATGTTTGATGGGACATCATCAATACTGTCTAGTCCGATGTTATAACTAATTCTGGCTCCTACTACAAAATAAAGCTCCGATACTGTCTTAAAATGATACAACAACTAATGCTGGTCCTCAATACCGAATTATACTTCTATACTGTATGTTACAAGTTGTATAACATGACTATGCATTATGGAAATGGGACATTGGGAATTTCATTTGATAAACCCCATATCAGCTGATTATCGTTTATGGATATATACAACGGTGGTTTTGATTGAATTATATTAATTGCATATACAAATAGGATTAGACACGTATATCAACCCCTATAGCTGCTTTCATTGATCATCTCCATCGTCTTTCGATTCCGATTGGTCGCATTTGCCTTTCTACTTTGAGCTACTTTTAATACCGTATGTTCTGTTCGGTTTTTATTTAAAACAGATATTTACTTTGACCAACATAATATTGGCTTCTATGTGAAGTGGACCCCCCCCCCAGTGATTGTAGAACAGATCACTGCCTTATAAAGATGAAGATAACGTTATGGGAGGTTCCCTAACGAATAACTGTTAGTTATGATGTTTATCTGAACTTTCGTTTGTAAATTTTCAAATTAAAAAAGAAATAACTGAATCGGCGTTACGTTGTTGAACAAGAAAAACTTCAACACTTATTAAGGAACCCCTATTTAGTTAATTATCATAGGTGAATACCAAATAAAAGTGCTGTAATGCCCCCCCCCCCCAGTGATTGTAGAACAGATCACCACTGCCTTATAAAGATGAAGATAACGTTACGGGAGGTTCCCTAACGAATAACTGTTAGTTATGATGTTTATCTGAACTTTCGTTTGTAAATTTTCAAATTAAAAAAAATAAACCAAAAAATAACTGAATCGGCGTGACGTTGTTGAACAAGAAAAACTTCAACACTTATTAAGGAACCCCTATTTAATTAATTATCATAGGTGAATACCAAATAAAAGTGTTGTAATGTATCATTTACTAACTCCCAGTATATGTACTATTTATCATCAATAAGGCGTTATTACCAACAAAACTCCAATGTCAGACAAGAACAGGTTAGGCGCATCTCCTACTAAATCACTTTTTATGGGGTTTTTTCCCAGCATTATTCGTGCCTTAATTATAATTTCATCGAGCAGAAATATGTTTGATATTTTCAGGTATTCAAAATACATAATGTTAAGTGCAATCCAGCATTTTGTCTGATAGTTGTGTCAGTCGATCCAATTGTCACCTGCTGTAGACATGCATAATTTAACTAATTGTCTCTGCTATTCCGTCTTGGATCAACAATATCTAATGTCATAGTTGAAGTTAAGATTTTTTGTAAATAAAAAAATACACCAAAGGCTTAAGGAAACGATTGATATGCATTAAAATTAAAAAAAAATAGTTCTAATTAAATAAAGACTGGTATGCCCATTGGACCGACAGGTTACATTCTCTTTCTACAAATAAATGAGTTTAGTTCTACACGTACATATATCTATTTGGAAATGGCCTATATAGACTTTATCTATCTGATGTCAAATCCACTATTTTTTGCACATGCTTACAATACAATTTGTTTAAATAAACATAATGAAATGCAATTCTATCAACCTTTTATCATTATCTGACACAGGGGTGTAAAAATCCACTTGCCCGACGCTCGGGGCAACCAGTTTTTTAGTTCGGGCAAGCAGAAAAAGTTGGTTCACTTGCCCTGGGCAAGTGCCAGCTGAGTGACTTAATGGACATAATTTTTCAAAAATAAATCAGTGATTTAAGAGCTAACAGAGACTAAATAAATAGAACGATTAAAACATTAATGTGTTTCTTGACTACAATAAATACCAGGAACAAGCTGCTAATAATACCAATACGATATGTACTAGCAACTACAATGCTGTGATTACCGTCATACATCTTGGTTCCATGACAATTCAACGAAGAGGATGCATATCAAACAGATTTAAACCTTAGGTTCAACAAAAACTCAATTTAATTTTCTTAATATATACATAAATATTCGATAATGTTAAACATCGTTTACTTTGAAATAAAAACACATTCATATTTAAGTAAGATTGATTTCAACAACGCATTTGAAGAGTTGTTTGATTTTAAGCAACATTCTGAACTCATGGTCCGTTGATTAATATAAACCTTATTTCTATTCAATATATTACAAAAATAGCATCAAGTATCAACAATAAAAAGTAGGATTTTGAAACAAGTTAAAAAACATATGAAGCTATATCCTAAAGTAATAATAATTCATGATAAGTAATGTAAGGAAACATCACATTTCTATTTTTCTTTTTACTACATGAAAATAGCCGATACTGATCCAACAAAGTACAGAAATGATCAGATATTGGTATGAATAGCTGCGATATATGTTACTAGTTTATTGTTCGATATTTTATTCTATATCTTATAGTTGTTATTGTCGGCCTATTAGGAATTATCATTTGAGGATTTCCATATTTGATGTGGATGATGACGTCGATGTTTTCTATGGTAGATGTTGTCGAGGACGTATACTCCATGTGAACATTTGGTTCTAGTTCCATTGACTATTGTCATCAGTCTCTTTACCGACTCTTTGTGCTCGTTTGAAATATTTTGATCTGTATTCAGAGTTCTGTAAGCATGCTGTAATATAATCTAATTTCACTTATAATACTCGAAAATAAGTTATTAAGAACTCGAGAAGTTTATATATATTTATATTTCTTTTATTTTCAATGCTATAATGACGTTATATTAAACATATACAATACAGAAAGTGTCATAAACATTCATCCTCATATTCACTCTATTTTTTAAGATGAAAGCATAGCCTATTTTTTATTAAAGAAAGTGAAAAAAATGGAGATGAGAGAAGGAAGAGAAGATGTGAAGAGAGGAGAGGAATATGGTGGAGGAGGTTTAAGAAGAAGTATATATTGAGACAGGGCCGGGCAGAAGGAGAGGAGCAGAAGGACAGAATGCACTTTTAACTTCTATAACTGATTTTATGTACAGTAACTTGCTAAATTGCAAGAAAAGAATTATAATATTCAATACCATGTATGAAAATACGGAAAAAATAACATAGTTGAACATATACACATAAAGTAGCACACGATATGAATAATGTCAAAGAGTCAAGGTTTAGACAATATTAACAAGTTAGAACTTGAGAAAATTAACTTTAAAATAATTTTAAAGGTTCTATTAAAGCAACACAAAGACAATTATAAATCAAGCAGTTTTCTGATTCGTTCTCTTTATCAACAAAATATAAAATGGTTAAAATCTTTTTTTTATTTGAACAATAGAATTACTGGTATCTTTTCACTAATCATTATAACAATGGTCTATTGTATAAATATTTATATTATAATAGCGCACGCGCGGTACCCATACACAGTTACACGTGATACAGCCGTCCCAGATCGTGATTATGCGCAGTAATACCGCGTCCCTCTTCACGTGCGCTTGGCTGATACTATCTCTATTAGGAATTGTCACATGCAAATGTATTTGGCAAATGTAAAACTAACGTAACACATTACTTTTCAAATAATTAATATCTAATAGAATTCAAATTAATGTTTTGTTACGGGCTTTTTCATATCCTTTGGAAGAATTAGTAGTTCTTACATATTTAAACAGCTATTGTGTCGAGTTTCGTCGGAGCCTTGATATCGGCCTTACAACTTAGCGGGTACCTGCAGCCTCACACAAGCACGGCGCCAGGACACGGGTGCGTGATAACTCGGCATCAACGCCTCCATACACAAGGATATTTAGTTCTTAACATTTTATAGATTTATAATTATCCTTAATGATGAACGTATAAAGTTAAAATACGATATTAAAATCTTATGTAAAATTCTTGGCGGCTGTCCAGTACCATGCGTTATGACGCCATGCGTTTAAGATGTTCATCCATTCGAATAAAATCAAAGACAAAGTGTGGCATGTTATAAATTATTTACAAAGCTAGAAATCTGTCTGGTATTTCTAAAATTATTAGAAATTTATGTTTAGGTGACAAAACAATAAACATTTATGTTGTCGTTTCCACCGCACAAACATGTAAAACTAACCAACATAGTATCGGTGGACTGCAGTACAGATTTTGATCTTCTCTGTTCCATCATAAACACATTAATTATAAGCATCTCAAAATGGACTTCAGAAAATATTGCGAGATGTTATTTACTTTTTCTTTTGTTTCTTTTTTTTTATATGCCATACATACCATATTTTTTTCTGGTGGCCTGGTCAATGGGGCTAAAAACATAGTAGAAATCAGTAAAAATAGGAATGAAGCATGGGGAATCAACCGTGATGATGAAGAAATATATGTATATATAAATGGGAGTAAAATATTTCCTGTTGAAAGTTTCGAGCCAAACGAAATTCCAAAGGGATAGAAGCAAAAGGATAACTAAAAAACCTGGTTAGGTGACAGAATACGAAGTGATTGAAATAAACATTATCAAACATTAAAATTACAAAATCTCATTCGATGAAGACTATGTAAACCGCGTGTAGTGCATCAGGCAAGCTATGTCTAATAAAGAATGTATAAAGTGCATCACTTTAGTCTTTAGAAAATAACTCCCTTTAAAGAAATTATGTTTTTCCAGGTACTGACAGCCAAATATTTCCAGGTAAATCGGATCAGTATTTCCGGTAAAATATTTTAGGTGAAATTTATCAGAAAAGAGCAAACATATCAATCCAGCTAACCTAAATGTGACCTGAATTTACACAATGATTTTTCCCTGGTCAATTTAACCTGATTTTTTTTAAATTCTTCATGGTCAAATTTCCATGTGAATTTCAGCTCTTTTCAGGCCCAATTGGCCTGAATCTATTTTTTGTGTATATGAAAGCCTGTTCTGAATGTTACTTATGTCCGATGTCAGTCGCCTACTAATTAGGGTACAAATATCGAACACTTTGATTGATTATTATCTAGTCTTTGATTCACGCTGCTGCGTGTGTACACCAATCCGTATCCGCGAAAACATAACTGATATGCTTAACTAATACTCCAAATTTTTAATGAAAGATACTTTTAATTTGTCCCTCACGTGTTCCCTAATCTGGCATTCATTTCTTGCATTTGTCTACTCATCATTTAACTTTATTCTTTAACCTCGTCCTGATATAATCAACAACTGCCTGTGTTGTCGCGTCATTAAAAGTGACAATGGACATCATTGTTCGGGAGTCGCCTAGTGATAAAGTCAGAAGCATCGACAAATTTTATTTGACGTAATCATGAGACATTTTTGTTGTATCCGCCATTATGTCCTCACACGATTACAGTTTATCAGACAAGATTTACCTTGATTGGATCAGATTATAAGGAATCAGCCCAACACGGCTCGGTATCGACCTAACACAGTATAATGTCTATCCTCTCCGGAATGGATTGACAAAACAGTTATAATACTAACCACACAATGGCCGTCAGCGGTGACGATCAGTCCCTTGTCAACTCGAGGGTGGAGAAACGTGTCACATTGAGTCGTCCGCCATACTACTGGATAGTGTTGCATTTTGATCAGTATGGATTAATAGGGGTGATGGTTAATTGATCGATAGGTAGTGCCTATGTGGGGTGAGAGGTCAAGTGGCCGAGACCAGCCCTCCTAATTGGTGATCACTGACTTGTGTGTGCTATCGTCCCCCAATCAGTCTGTCTCCGCCTTATCACCTACCACACACAATCTGGATTGTAAGCTTACACCAATATTCAATAAATCAGAACACAACTTTCCTCCGGCCCGGCGCCAGGGGCGACCAGACCAGGAGGGGAGGGTGGAACAGACCCATGACGGCCAAGTGAAATATGTCAAATGTCCATCCCTAATTTCGGGGTATATCGTATCAAATAATGGGCTTTGATCCTCTATCATAGATGCCGGGGTAGATAGTATCAGAATGATATCACGACCGGTGATACTTACAGTTATGTAGAGAGATTCCGTTACTAACGATATCAGCGACTTATGTGTCATATCTAATATAATACAATCTGAATGCTTTAACGTGACAAATGATGAATGAACTTCTGATTTGTAACGCTTGTCTTAAAAACAGATTAAAATAACTACTTGAAGATTAAGTTTGACCTTTTTAAAATGTTATAAAATTATAAAATTATAAAAATTAAAAACATTATAAAAATGAAAATATGAAAATAATAATAAAAACACAAAATAAGCAATCATCAAATAAAAGTCGCCCAACCCCCGGGTAACATCAGTATATTTAACACCCAACCCCCGGGTAACATCAGTATATTTAACACCCAACTCCCGGGTAGCTTCAGTATACTTAACACCCAACCCCCGGGTAGCTTCAGTATACTTAACACCCAACCCCCGGGTAGCATCAGTATACTTAACACCCAACCCCCGGGTAGCATCAGTATACTAAATCTTGCTCTGGGTCCCTTCTTTTGATAAATCATTGACATTAAACAAGAAGTTAATTATGTTCCTCAGTTAGTTCCTTTTTATTGCTACCCTTTATTTTATTGGGTTTTTGTTAATTTACATTGTTCATCCTTGTCTAGGTTAAACCAGAAATGAGAATAAAATACTAATAGCAATAGTCTTCGCGTGCATGTTTATGAGGTTCTAAATCAGTGACTATTATCTCGACACAATTAATTTCCTGAAGTTTTGAAAAGAAAAAAAAGCTTTATCAAGTGTATTTTAATATTTTAAAAATAAGTAAGATTTTAGATAAACATAACAAACAAACAAAAATAACAATCACTCGCCGTGAACCTTGTTTATCCCATAACTTATCTAACTCGTGGTGATCAGTTGTTTCTCGTCTACATATATAGTGTCATAACATCGTTAGGATAGTGCCTAAATAGAGATCCAATATTCTGTTGCTGGTACTCTAAATTAGCAAATTACCGGTCCCTACCACAAATGAAAGGAAAATAGGAAAAAAGGAAAAGTTGTCAAAAGCCATATAAAATCAATTGTAATCCAGAGATGTTGGATATTACAAAGTGGTTTGGAAACGTTAACGATAATCAACTGCTATAGTGTTTATCATTTGCTTTATTACAAATTTAATCCCCCAAGCAAGTTGATTTCCAATGGACAGGACAAACTATACAAACAAATAAATTTATTCCTGTTTGAGGTACCGACCATGGTTTTCTTTTCTTCTTATTTTTAAAGTCACTTTAATACAACAAAAGCATGTCAAGCTTGTATTGGGGAGCAAGCGATGAAAACAAATTCCGAACAATATTAAAAGCAGAATTAATTGAAATTCATTAGAATGCTCCAAATGCAATTTTCAAAGGTTTCAAAGCAAAGATTCAAAGCAATGTGATAAAAAGTGGCTAATTTATTGGACACAACAGAACACTATTGTTGTAGCTTTACTGGACCTTATATGATATAGTAAATTAAATTAATATAATAATTATCATATCTATTCTATTAACGTATACTTTGTCAATTAATTCCTGGTGTCGATACAAGGCCAACTTTTCCAGAGCATGGAATTGAATCATCCTATAGAGATTGAAGCATATGAAACAATAAATAAACAAATAAAAATAAAATTGTGCCATGTTCGTTATAAACGTACATAAAATGAGCTTTAGATTATTGATTTATTTGATTAAAACAAAAAAAAACCCACAAAATACGGAACTAAGGTAAAATATGTATCAAAGTTGCCGATATCACAGAAGAAATTTTAACACACAAATAAGGTCACCATGGAAACTAGATATGGATAGGACAAAATAAGAAATGGATAAAAATTATATAACAGAACACTGCTGCTGAAAAACTTTTTAAAGTACATGTACTTATCACATGGTTTCAAGATATTCAGTAGTGAAATACAAAAATTAACAAAACTAGATGCTATAGTCGTATTTAAGTGTCATCATTAAAGGATTTGAGATAGCAAACCCCTATACCATGATAATCAGATATGACACTATTTAGCTATTCTATACTCAAAAAAATATATAAAATGAAATCTATCAAAGTGCCCTCAACATCAATAAAAACTTTAAATGTACATATACGATCAAACAACATGTGAATAATGCATTCATTTTTATTTCCTTCAAAAGATATATAATGAATGATAAATGAAATTCAAAGGAAAACATTTTATATATTGCATAATCGAGGTGTGAGGAAATCGTGAGACGCTGCTCACATGGAACGTGTGACCATTATCTTAAAATCTGTTTGGGTTGATGATGAATACTGGTCAAAATGTATTAAAAGTGTTCTATGTGGCAATGAAAAAATAATGGTACTAATACAGCTACCATCATAACGGTAGATGAAATAATGCAAAAAAAAATCGAAACTAGAAGGTGTTAAAATGTATGAAGGCGTTCTATGCTGCAGAGAAATGCTATGATACTGATATAATACAAATATTAACAAAGAAATATCCACCAGCTGTAGAAGGACCAGGTAGTCAGTCGGTAGCTGCCACGCTGACAAGATATCTTGTCGTGCTAGATTTGCTTAATCACATCAATAAATAAAACAGGTGTTGTCACGCAATCCAATTCTACATAAATCAATCCGGTACCAGTTTAATGAAAAGTCTTCGATAAAAAGATAACATTTACGTATCTGTTGAAATATCTTTCATCTCTGACGAGTTTGTTTGCGAGTTAAAGTACATGAAGGGCCATTATAAGTTCTCGGCTAGCATTGTCAGGCCCTGAGGAATTCCAGCTCGCTACTGTAAGTGTGAATAAGTTTAATTCTGTATGGATTGCTACGAATAAAAGCTGAAATATTGTGATACACATTGAGATGGTTTGTAACAGAGGCCGGCAGTAACACGATAAGCCATGATAAGGAGCTAGTATTATCTGATAGCGTTACCTATAAAACTATCATACTCGAGGTGGATCTTCGCGATAACCCGGCATCCGGGACAGCTCGGCATGAACAATCAACAATTAATGTTTCTCGGCGTATCATGCAAGCTAAGATTGATATCAAGTTGTCATGAAAAGGTTTTAGTATCAATTTCACTCGTTTTTCGGCGATAGAGGGAATTTCAGAAAAGGAACTATCACATGTAAAATGACATTCTAAATCCATTCGACAATTAGTTGTGAGATACGATCGGTATGCGAGACTTCAGAAAAAACAAGACTGACCCTTTCGTGATAATTAACACTATTTAATAAAGATGTTTCTGGCTTGGTTCGGTTTGGTCTCAAAACCGGCTCTTATCGAACCATCATGTCTCACATTGTTCTGAAATATGTTAAAAGTAAGCCTTAATAATTTGGTATTGTTTTGTAGGTAGGATGTATCGGCGTATCACTTCATATCCCTATTGTCGCCATTGTCGACTAATTGTAACATATCCGCAAACCTTGTGAGGATAATATCATTGTGGCAGCTCTATACACGGACCGTGACTATTGTGGCTAGGCCACAGGTCACTGGAGTCTTTCACACTCTGTCATCACCTTGTTTTCAACGCGAGCCGACCAAATATATTACTCCAAAATATTAAAGAGAATTATCGGCAAGTCTACAGATGTCTATTGTCTTATCTCCGGTAATATATAGCCAGATTAGGTCTGGGTAAGTAAAAAAAAATCTGTGATTTGGTCGATAAATAGTTCCTTACACAAGCTGATGACATTTTAGACATCAATACGATCCCCCTAATCGGGCGTCCCCTAGCCAGGGTCAGAGGATTGCAATAGTTCCACGACCCTGTAAGGCTTTCCATTGTTTCAGCCGAATAATTGTCACACGTATTAGGTGATGCTAGGATCGCTATCTAGCTCCGATCCCAGCACAGACAACAGGTATCTACCCCCAATCCCTCATAACACAACAAGTCGTCCCCAGATGTACACGACCTCCGAAACATTTATTGAAATAACAAGTCAAAGAATTTGCTGAAGTTCATTGAATCATAAACCTTGAATTGTGGCACATTTCTTTATTCTCAAAGACCAGGACAAAATCGGCATCAATTTGGCGAGATGGGCTGATCCTAATCAAGACTTTAAAGTAAATATATACAAATATTGTTTGGCATGCTGGATATCTGTTACCCCCTGGTCGCTCAAAGGCCGTGGAATATTTTCATATGAACAACACCATTATCGTTCATCGTAAAATGAGACCAGAAATCATGGCTAGATTATAATCGTAGAAAAAAACAAATAAACAAATATTCATTAAAGGTGTTGTATATAAAGGAGATGATATATATCGGTGTGGATTGTGTTTTATCATTGTCTATACCTAATCAAGGTAGATATATTACACAATAGCCTCACAGATGTCAAAGTCATTAAAACATCAAATCTGCCAAGTTTGCAAGAAGATGAACTGAGTGTCCGTCCGCACGCTATGTAGAGCTTTGTCCATGTCGAATCTTGTCATTTCGTAATTGATTTGGTTCTGTTACAAGATTTCTACCTAGTTTACTTTTCAACGACTCGTCTTTAACAACATCATCTAGAAATAATCCTAATGTGCATTTAATTGTTCATTATTTAACACGGTTTTAGTTTTTTTATAATGACTATTTTACGCTGTAAATATAAAGGTAGCTTCCATGATATTGTGTTACATGTATTCATTATTTATGAGATTGTGACTTAACAAGCGATCCTATAAATATGTATTAATTCGTATGTATATATTGTTTATTTGTTGGATAAATAATATATCATATATGTTTAAAGTACTTAATAAACAAATACAAAATGAATTTATTTTTATGCAATATTTCAATGTTGATATCAGTTTTGGGATTATAAATAGTTCAGAAGTTATGATCCTTTTCATTTGTCTTTGAATTGTTTTTTTATTATCTTCCCGTTTTCTTCATTAAGTGTTTGGATATTCAATCAAATCGGACATGTATATATGGAGCAGGAATGTTACTATTAAATAACAGAAAGTTAGCAATATTAAATTAAATCATCTGGAACAGTTTTATGAAGCAGGGATGACGTTAGTAAATTATAGAATTCTGCGATTGAGTAATAATTTTAGGAGTAAATTAAGCAGTAATGAGACTATTAACAAATGGAAAGTTAATCACTTAATGATTGATCTCGCAATTATACCGTTTAGTAGCATTCTTATTCGCCTTTACCTGTGGGATTGCCATTCACTTTTACTATATCTGAGTTGATACTAATCTGACCCCACAAGTAAAGTGTTGGACGCTACCACTAACGTATTTACCTCAACAAAGCCGAACACTCCGATTTCTCTACAGATATCGAGATAACAAAAGCAAGCCTCTAACGCTATTCACGCTCAGGTATTTGTCGTGGAATAACACTTTGGTATCTCTGACCTTTGACCCGAGTTATTGTTGTGGATTGAGATATTGTTGGGAGGGTGAGAGTGGTTATAATTAAGTCGTTATATACACACGGTGACTAACTTTTGTCATGTGTCAGTTCAGCTCGTATGTCCTCCTCCAAACAGTTTAATAAAGCTCAGGTAACATATCATACACCCAAAAATAGAAATGCCATTCTTTGGGTATATTACTTGTACTTTAAGTAATGGTATCTGTCCTTTTATTTCCAATGATTTGTCATAAACTGCAGGCCATATGTGTAAATTCGTGTAGAATACGAAATTAGTCTAAAGTACACAATAATAATTATCATTTGATATTTACCCTATATATATTACACAGCTACCAAACCAGGTAAAAAACTGTAATTGTAGAATTAAACACTGCTCCCTTCTATTTATAGTGTCACCAGTCATACAATTCTGATTACCTTCTGATTTTTACCTTACTTTAGACCCATAAAGACTCGACAAATATATCGGATGAAATTTCCATTTTAAGTATGCATTGATGAACATTTTCCATGATAATTAACTGGGATTAAAAGCATTCGCCCCTATAAAATGTCATTAAAATTGTATCTTATCGTCCCATCATCTTTAATAAAATGAAATTATATACATTTACAAAATAGTTGAACATGTAAATGTTATCGAGATTTAAATACTTCGTGACATTTTGTACTCCTGAAATCTGGAACTGTATTTAGAATTATACATTATTACTCTTGTGAAAATATGATAATGCTACATTTGGTTTAAGTTAAACTATTTTCGGTATCTTTCGTGATCATATGAAAATATGAAATGCTCGATATGGTTAATTTTATGTGATTTTTGTACTCTTGGTTCCTGTGAATGGTGTATTAAATGATGCGATGTGTTTGATGTTACCTTTGAAATCGGTTCCGATTCAGACTCGTTCCTTTTGACTTTGATGGATTGAGTTATCACTTGGACTGATATAATTCACATGTATAACAACACTGATTCGTTTCTCTCATTGGGACACAGAAAACGATCGTGTTTGAAGTTTTACCTAAAAAATGTGTTTGTTTCTTCATGCAAAACTCCATAGACTTTATTAAATCTCAAATAACGCTTTGATCTATTGTCAGGAGTTTTCTTTATTTTCATTATTGGATTCTCACCCTGAAATCTCGCCTTTTGGGGACAGTGTCTTGATGCTTTAACTATAAAACAATACATCGCTATTATCTGCAGAATAGTATTCACTATAGAATCCTGATGTGGGATTGGTCTGACATAATGGGTTTTGCCTTTTTTATTTGGATTTTGTTGACAAACAGTGATCGATATTTGTCAGCAAGTTTGATGAAGAATAGATTATGTAAGTATATTTGACGTGTTGACTTTATATACAGTTAAAGAAATATTGTTTACTTGGCGTTATTATACCTGAGAAATAAATTAAAGTAACCGACAGAGTGAAATAAGTCGGGTGTTGGCTTATGCACAATATGTTCTTTAACGAGAAGTTTACTATTAAGTCTGGGAATTAAGTTGTTTATTACGTTTGGTTCTGTAGAAGCTTATCATATCCACACAACATTACGTCTAAAGTGTCGACACTTTCAGCGGGTAAAACTACACAAAGGTTAATACGTGTTAATGATAACATTTCAAAACTCTCGTCCAACGAAAGTGATTAATAAACTTCATGAATTGTTATTAATAGATTCATTACTTAGATGGCAATATAGCTTCATTTTATTCCTTCTTTTAGTAGGCTGAATACACAATTATATTGTAGGATATATTGTTTACGACGAGTATTTCTAAAGAAACACAAACAAATAAATCTGTTCTATTTCCTCTCTATTGTTCTTGTATTAGGAGTCTCCTTAATATAATTAGTACTTTAATTACAATAATACCCAAGCAGAAATAATGGATTTTCTATTGGTTTTTCTTTAAATCATAAAGAATGAAATGTAGGAAATAAAAACACAATGACATTATAAATAGACAATTATATTTTATCTAAGGTTTAAAGAAATAATTATATTTGCGAGAATCTATATGTAAATTAAAAAGTCACAGAGCCAAAGAATCCAGGTCGCTAATACATAATTAATACTCACTATTTTGCAGTATTCGGTTTGTAATTTAGTAAACATTGTCCCACGTGGATTACCTAGGAGAAGTAGCTAATTTAAATAATGATATGTTATTGTTTTATGGTCATATGTAACGCTTAGCTACTCTAAGCCTCGACTTTAAGGATTTCTAATTGGCGACAC
The DNA here is from genome assembly GCF_041381155.1 of Argopecten irradians. Lineage (NCBI taxonomy): Eukaryota > Metazoa > Mollusca > Bivalvia > Pectinida > Pectinidae > Argopecten > Argopecten irradians. The sequence goes on along the minus strand of NC_091143.1, from coordinate 22,627,424 downwards.
ATTACTTATACATGGTTTCAATAGAAAGCTACTCGATTTGATGCATGTTGACGCCAATTTGAAGATTTATTATGCTTTTAACAAGTGTCCCTTTGCTGTTTATTGGAAAATAAGAGTATAAGTGCCCCATATTTACATGATAGAAATTATATTTCTCTCTTTACAATATATTTATAACACAGAACAATGCATTGTGCCAATGATAGGAATATGACTGATTATTAATGAAATGTATTTGTGTCGAATGCTAAGATTCTTTTTTGAACAGTAAATCTCGAACATAATCTCAAATATATAAAAAAAAATAATTATTAGTAGTATTTGTCTGTCGCTTGAAATAACAGCGCTACTGTTGTAGCGTCTTGTTCAAAAAAGTAGTTCGTGCGCCAAACCATACAATAGATACACTGATACAATAGATAATGAGTGCATTTAACAAAGCAACTTACTTTCTTTTGTCGACCACCTTTAATAGGGTTTTGTGGTAGCCTTGCTATTTCTATTCTGTTGTTCAAACAAACGTTTTAATAGTAATAGTAACCATGGTAATTAGGTTGATAATTAACATTCAACAATTGATTTTTTTACGTTTGTAATCAAAATGAGAAAAATATTTAAGTTCGATAACAATAGACCGAAAACAGAAATAGTATCCACGATACAGTTTGATAAAAAAATCGCTATTGACTGATAAATAGAACGACATCCAAACAAACAAACAAAAATAATATCGATTTTCACTGCATTATAAATATAATTATATAATTATAATATATAACGTATTACAAAATTATAGAAAACAATTTTAATGTATACAATTGTAAAACAAAGTTTTTACTACATTGTAAATGTAACCAGCATAATTACAAAGTTATTTGTATGCTACATTGTAAATGTATAATGCAACATGCCAAACTTCAGCGCATGTTACAAAATCTATTCTGCACTATAACAACGTTCAGTATATGCAAGAATGTAAATGTCAACTAAATTATAATAAAGTTCAGTGTATGCAACAATGGAAATATATACTGCTTAATAACAAAATTTATTGTAAACTGTGTATGCAACAATGTTCATGTATGCTGTATCATTTCAAAATTCAGTTTATGCTACAATTCAAATGTATATTGCATCATAGCAAAGTTCAGTGCATGATTCTACATAGATCAAAAGGAAAAACGTTGTGATCAATAAAAAGATTTTTCAGTATACACAGACTATAAATGGCAATAAACAGAAAAGGCTATTATCATTTTATGTGTATTTATCTCAGTATTTAGAATATAAACTCAAATTGCGTCATAATACAAATAAAAATATTTCATTTAAGCATTCAAACCCTTGAACTGTCGTCTGTGACCCTAAGTGTGAATCATTTAGTGCTAATTATCATTCGATATATAGTGTGGTGTACCCGAATCTCCCGCCATATTGTCTGTGTGGTTTGATAGACATTTATAAGATAGGTGTTAAATTGAGCCTGATCTCGTTATACACAGCCTTCCGTCCATATATCATCATTAAATAAACCAAATCGGTTAAACATTTGAGTTAAATGCAAATAAAATGTTAGTTAATCTAGTAGGTACACTTTAATAGAAAGACGGTTTTCAATGCGGGATAATATGCCTATGTTTATGATGTACACTACGAGCCTTCCAGTGCGAATACATATAACCAACACAACAGCACGTCTAATTCGGCTCCATTTTTCCTGGCTGCACCTAAGTGTCAGTTTATTACTCTTTAATATATTCTCTAATGCATAAGTATATCATGTAGTATCTGTGATAGATTACTTGGGCGACAACTGGCATCATTTTACGTCAATATTTAATTTTGCCGTCAATTGAACATACCAGGATTGCAGCGAAATTCGTTTTGCGTCAGTTAAGTTTTATTACATACTAGTTACGTATTAAATTGAAAACCACGAGTTTGACATTTACAAACCAGAAATAAATGTCATTTTTACGTACATACCTACTAGGAAAGTGTTAGAAGTACCTCTGAATAAACAATTGAACTATTTGAGGTGATGTTTGATTGTACTCCATCACGGATGGAAAACAATTCACAAACCGAGTCCATAAACATATTCGGTTTGGGGGTTTGTCCTTGTAATATCAGTTAAAACATCACTAAGTAAATAGCTACGAACTAAAACACGTAATCTCCGATGTAGAGAAAACAAAAAGCGTTTGAATTTGATACTTTGAATATTTAATACTTTTTAATGCCAAGCATGAGATAAACCCTTTGGAGGTATTATTAGATTGGTATTGTAAATGATGAATAATGTATAGCATTTGTGCCATAAAATAAACAGGCGAAAATATTTACACAAACCTTTAAAGTCAAAATAGTTGGAAACAACAGTGAATGCCAGAAATATATACAAATATTAACACATGGAGAGATACATTCGGACCAGGCGATTTAGTAGACGGAGCGTTTTCAGCTTCATACTTCCTCCCAAATCCTCTAAATTTCAGTCTCGTTCGGTTTTTATGCTGATGACACATTCCTCCATCAAGTCTTCATATAGTTATGTCTCTTCAGAGGAGCTCCGTCAGCTCTGTAGGGCGTCATGATTACACCACAAAAAGTCATATGCTTTAGGAAGACTGTTAATAAGACTAGATCAAATATCAATTGGTCTTTAAAATGGTGCTATGTCATGAACAAGTAATACAGAAGAATAGTTCGTCAAATGGTGCAAGAAATACAGTCCATACTGTTTGTTTTCGTACACTCTACACCACATTCCTTACGGTGATACTAGAGGAAGACAAATTATACAAATAGAGGAATAGAGATTCAGCCTGACAAAGTTACTCTAACAGTATGTGGAAGACATGGCTTAGACGTGGATACATTAGCTTTATCACTAGACCTATGGAATCCTATCAATGTCTCAAAACTAGACAAAGGATAAGAGTGAGAACAAAACCAAAATCGATGTTTTATTTTATGCCAAGTTTATTTTAATGAGAAATAAATTGATACAAATCTACTAATTTTCGCCTGTAATTGAATTTCGCATACATTTGTAATGAGTAACATTTTAAAGTATAACTGTAAAATAGCAAAATGTACCTTCATAGATTGAATGTTGTAACTTCACCTCAGGCCATAAATATATGTGTTTTGAAGTTTTAAGTATTATTGAAATCTTTTAAATATTTTGCTCTGGAAAGGTTGTGGGCTTTTAAATGTGGTAAAACAATGGGCTTATAGATAGAAATAAAAATAATAAAAAGATTCACCTATAAACTGTGAAGAGGTCACAAAGGCAATATTTATAAAAATGGTACTTCACTAAACAAAGACGAACATATCACGACATGATCAACTTATTCAGACAATATGACCCATAACTACAAAATATCAAACACCAGCAAACAATTATACACAAAAACAATCATTTTCAACAGACAAAAGACATACCTGTCTGTCAGAAAAACACAAACATTAGTTTATTGTAACCATACAAATATCTTACATTAACATTATAACATTGAAATGCATTAATTATACTATATGAACAGATCTACAGCTATAAAACAAGTAAGTACCCGACTTAATTATATAATCTTGATCAGCAGTCTATAGTTTTGTACGTAATACATTATACAACACATAAGACGAATTACATCGGAACTCATGGTACTAAAGCATGCGATGGAATTCTCCACAATACCATAACATCCTAATGAATTCTTTTTCAGTAATATACAAGTTCATGGTCCAGAGCCGATATCGCTGAATCAAAAGAAAATTATCAATATAATATAACGTTATATTAACACTGCACGCATTGCATGGTGGGCATTCGCTTTGTTGTTAATCAATGACATTCAGACCGATTGCGACTATATAAAACATTCATCGCTCAATCAGCTAAATTGGTAATAAATCTCAGATCGATTGATAGAGAATGGATAAAACGCAGCTAATTTATTATCACAAAATATGCTTATACAGCAATGCAATATTAATGTACAGGCAAATTGTTTTATCGAAAATATGTGACGCTAATTTTCTAATCAAATAAATTGTCATTTGAAATTCTTTATGGCACTCTGATGTCTCTGAATCAATTGGTTGTAATGTAATTGGTTTGCATTCAAGATCAGTTTCAGTGGCGCGCGCACGGTATGGCGGTATTACATCGTGCAGCGAAGCTCATCACCGCGCGCGCGGTCCACGTGTTACTGTCGTCAGCCAATCAAACGGCCGAGCTGCTGCTACGCTAACCGTCATTGGTATCTCATCATATCTAAATATAAAGTAATTTGAATATGCAAAGGACAAATGTAAAACATTTTTTATATGGAAATAAGATCGTGGTTATTCTTCGATAATGACGAACGTAGTATTGTTCCATGCTTTTGTGATAATAGTTTTATTTGCTTTCACACAGTGTATTATTAAAAGATTTTATTTCATAATATCAACACAAATTAAGTTGACAGGGTAACTCATTTTCAAAAAACGCATATAGGAATAGTATCCCTCATTCATGAAATAAACTATCCAAATACATGTAATAATTTATTATAATAACAAACTGCAAACATATAAATATATATTATTTTCTTGTATAAACATTAATTACAATACATCTTTCTATGCAATCAATATGAAAATCACTACGTCAACTTTTAAATCAGTGTACGGATACAACACCCTCGCTCTCAAAATTTGATTGTACAGATATAACAATTACCATTATGTTCGTGTAACAATGACTAGCGTGCATGTGAAAACACTGTCACCGTTCATGTCGAACACAGGATCATGCATGTTTTTAGTATATGTATCACGCGCCGTCATAACTTCATCATGTTCTTCATTTCTAGATGGAGTTGCACACTTACAACATTCATCATCAGGTATGTGCAAGCAATATGTTTGTAGATAATTAAAAACCATCATCATGCATTGGCAACAGATTTCATCATACACGTGCAATAAAATTCCTCATACACGTACAAAATCCGTCATTATACACGTGTATCAAACTCATCATAGACGTGCAACAAACTTCATCATGCACGTGTATCAAATCCATCGTTGACATGCAGCAAACTTTATCATATGTGTAACTTACTTTATCATACACATGCAACAAACGTCATCATACATGTGCAACTAACTTCATTATGCACGTGTATCAAATCCATCGTTGACATGCAACAAATTTCTTTTTTGCGTGTAACTAACTTTATCATACACATGCAACAAACTTCATCATACACGTGCAACAAATTCATCGTTGACATGCAACAAACTTTATCATATGCGTAACTTACTTTATCATACACGTGCAACAAACTTCATCATGTATGTGCAACAAACTTCAGCATACGTGTAACTAACTTTATCCTACACGTTCAAAAAAGTGATCATACATGTAACAAACTTCATCATACTGGTGCAACAAACGTTATCATACACTTGCAACAAACTTCATCATACACTTACAAAAAACTTCAGTATATACGTGCAGCAAACTTCATCTTACGTGTTAATAATTTTATCATACACGTGCAACAATCTTCATCATGTACGTGCAACAATCTTCATCATGTACGTGCAACAATCTTCATCATACACGTGCAACAAAATTCATAAAGAATTTGTATCAAATTCATCATAGACATGCAACATTCTATCATGCACGTTTACCAAACTTCACCATGCACGTGCAGCAAACTTCATCATACACTTGTCGACCAAATTGACACCCCTCTTCAAATATTCATCAGTCGCCTATAACAAACCTTATTTTACACCTTTGACAAAAAATAGCATACATGCACCATGGCATATTCACAAACATTACATATTCAGTGATAAAGCGAAATATAAATCGGTGTGAAGAACTATCCTAGATGGTTTGTACAATACCATCACATAGTATGGTGGCTGTGGGGTCATGCGCCCATTGTGTTCGCCCATTGTATATATCCCAGCACCCCGAGCAGAACCTGATGGAAGCACATACCTGACTGTCCACGCACGCAAACTATCAACCTAACACTTATTCTTTTATAAAAACATAGATGACGAGATAGGGTTAGATGACAGCGATAGTTCCTCTATCGGAATCGATCTGTCGTATACCCGTACATCATCCATATTATGCAAATTATTACATATGGCTGGGTTTCATTGGATGTTTAAAGATTTAGGAGAATAAGTGAGAAGTGGTGATATCTTTATGATACAGTTTTTGATATAGTTGTTCCCTTATCGCCTATTCTAGGCGACATAACACATGGTCGTTTTACTAAGGTGGCCAACTGTCTTTTAAGTTTGAGTCCATATCTAGGAATGACACGAATGGAATTATCAATTTTAGCGTCACATATGCAGAATGATAGCCGATCTGGTATAATAAAGCATTTGATACAAAAGAATATCGGTGAAAATTATATCAAAAACATTAACTGAATAGAGAGAATAGAAAATTTAATCTAAAAAAAGTAAGTGAAAATGTCATAAATCAAATACAACGAGAAGCGGAGGAAATATGTGCCTGACACCGTGATATCATTTTAACTTTAATTGATTCCTATATATGATGTTTTCAGATCTTTATTTCATTTACTAACACTACAAATGTAATACAGTACCGGATACTTGGCTTTATTAATTCATTCCTGACTACAAATTATATTAAGTCATATTAAATACAGGAGACCGCGACTTGTTCACGGTTAATTGACGATCTATTGACTACTCGATTTCCTTGTCTGGTATCAGATTTCACAACAACCTTGATCTTTCAGAGCCTATCAATGGAGCCTAACCTGATCGTCCGGAGACAGAGAGAGAATAATGACTTTCCCATACTATTTAGACTATTGGGTGGCTCATTTTGATTCCCGATCATCTGATTATACTATATATAATAAGTTATCATATAACACAGAGGTGGGATCTAGTTACTGGGCCTTCTTACCGTGTAAGCATCCGAGCGATAGTGGTTAGTTTAATTCCCATCTGATTTATATCCTTCATCTACGATATCTTCATTTGTCAGTGTTATTTATGTGTTTTAAACCTGACAATGTCGCTTTTATATTTTCGGTTCTGAGCAGATCCTATGTTTTAATGCCGAGATGAACAATGCACTAAATTCAAGGGAAGTTAATCAACTGGTAGAGCAGATTAGTATCGAAAAAACTGTCTCTGTTTGGATAACAAATACAAAATATATAGAGTTAGGAAATAAAGCCATAAAGTAATTACAAGAGAATATCTGGTAAAGGTTACCATAATTTTATTGTTGTTGAATTAAGAATCGCATCAATGTATTTCCTGTCGTAAACGTTTAAAGACCATTGCCTTGAATGGCATGCTGCAGTTTCATCAAACTTGTGTATGATAGTAGAGATATACCCATCAAAGTAACTGTTGCAGAGACAAGGGGACAAATATTGACTACTGGAATATTTGGTAAGAGCGTATAAAATGCCTACTTTGTAGCTCTGAAAGGTTATCCTTACGTAATCACATGTGTGATGTACGGAGGAAGACAAGAATAGTACTCAGGTGAGCAGCTGCATCATCCAATGATTTAGAGACGAGAAGAAGACGAACAAAGAAAGAACTGGTAAAGTTACCTTAGCAAACTTATGAAAAAGTAGTACCGTTTTGATTTGTATCTGTCTTGCAAAGACCTGTCCATCGTATGGAAGTGGGGCTTGGAGCACACGGAGTTATACGGAAAAAAAACATTTGCTGATGGTTCACCCGAAAGTAACACTGACCTATTGCAGGCATCAAAAGTAGAGGGAGAAGAACTGTCGAACCAATGAAAAACGAAGGACCGAACAGCTTTGTCCGACATCGGTACATTATCGAACCTTTTTTACAAGACGTTGCTCCCGTCTGTTTTGAAGTTCCTTGAATGACCTTTAAAAGATAGAGCAAAGACTGAGTTCGAGATTATTGAGATCGTTGTCCTCAAAAGATGTGACTTGATATTTTTTCATCGCAGACAATACTGGCATTGGTATCTTACTAAGCTCCCGTCTGGAAGGGAAGCCACCTGTACGTTCGAGTTCACGTTTTGATATGATGTGTCACTGTATTTTTCAGTAATTACGTTGCGTCATTTCTCGCCAACAGTACCGTCCGATTAGGCACAGATGTGTATCTTATAAAGAACCGAGGTTTAAAAATCGACACGAATAAACAAATGCATCTCGTGTTTTGTCCTCATATCAAACTTTCATGAGAAATCCGATCCTGTTTGATCTTGTCCTTATTCAGCCATTCCCTGGCGTGACCAGATTAATCAGCTGCGATCTGTTAATCGTTACAATAACTTTGAGACGTTCCGTCATAATTCCTTTTCATCACTACGAGATGGTAACCTTCGTTTTCTTTTCCGTCTTTTCTATAAATTTTGAAATGAACAATTTCGAAAAAAATAAGGTTATTAAATACTGACTCACAGCTTTACGTCTTTATCAGAATTAGAAAAAGGACACGTAAAATACAAAGGACCCGAACATTTTACACCTGATTAAAATGCGCTGATATTCATACAAGCCAATTATCAGTTAAAACGAGTAAGGTAAAATTCTATCACAGTCACAGGCGGTTGAAAAAAAATCCCAACTTTCAAATATGAATTATCAGGTTATTTCTGAAAACAAACGGAAAATTTGCGATTTTTTTCTTAGATTTTAATTAATATTTCATTTTAGTTTTCAATAGCTGCTAGAACCCTTTAGATGTCTTTATGTAAAGGTGGAGCATCATAAACATTAAATTCAAACATATGCTTGAGGATAATTAAATTTATTTTTGAGAATGTAACAACTAATTCGGAATAATTAGCCTGTGTATTACGATGCCGTGTAGCTCGCTAAAGTACATGGGGTTATAGGCATTCTCTTAATCTCATTAGTACCTCATTAAACAAATCGTAACGACAGTTCCTCAGCTACAGTATTTCTATAGTTAACGGAGTGTAATGAGATTAAGTAATGATATATATAAATAAAACAGGGGTGCAAACAGATACATCGTAACATAATGAAAATGAAGTGCAGCTGAAAATACGTTATCCAACGATAATGAACACTTAACGTCATCTGAAGGTCGGCGCTCATTCAAAATTTGAAAAACTACAAACACATTTGAACTTAGATTAAAAATTAAAAGTGCATCGTTAAAAAGTTAATTGAAAGTAATTAATTATAACCGGAACTGCCTTATATAATGCCAAACAGTCATATTACTTGCACTTTAGCGGGGATACAGTATAGAATTATTGTCAGTATTATTTCACTGTCAGAGTATATGGGCATCTTAACGATCAGGTGATGTAGTCGGTGACAGCTTCCCTTAGGGTGATGCTGGGCAACCAGGAAAACTCATCAGCAACAATATAACGCACATCCTATGTCGCAAACACACAGAACTTAACGTTAATAAATGTCCTGGTGTCGATGTCCTGCTTTTTGTTAGGATACAAAGGTCATTGGCCACACTCCGGCGAAGTGGTTGAGGTGTCACACGTGCTTCCACTAGTCTAACCGCTGAGATGGACGAGAAAGGACCTGTTACTTAAAGATGCTTCACCTCCGACAGAGGATAAATGGCATTCATCACTTGAACAATTACTGGTGTTTAATCGTGTATATATATGTCTAATTAACACAAAAAATAATATTAAATAATTTATTTTGCCTTTGGTACATGCGCAATCAGTATTTCTTTCCATAGGATATAGTGCCACGGAATTTTTTCGGGATGCAATTAATTATTTTTTGTGATTTTTACTTGAAGTAAAATTAGAAGCTCAAACTTTCCAATGGTGGTAATGGTTCAAAGTAAGTAACTTTTGTAACTGAAGAAAAGCTAAATCGTCTGCTCCTGTTTTTGAAAGTGAAAAAATACCATTTGTCAGCGGTGGAGCATCTTTAATACTCGTACCCCGTCTTCCCACTACCATGACAAGTGGGTATGTCCTTAATTTAGAAGACTTGTTAGCAGGTCTTTAAACAATAATATAGGATAAACAGATCACATGGCAGCGGTATATAAATTCTGGAACCTGTCGATGCCATGCACCTGTTTTTTCACCATGAACATTTTCGAATGTTGTTATTCGGTCACTTATAACAGTACTTCTGTGCGATAGCACAAAAATATGAAGAGTTCCGCCATCACAAGGAGACACAACACGTACATACTGCAATAAGACCGTCCTTATATGGCCTTAGCTGCTTATTTAAGCTTTAATTTGCCTTCTAGGGGTATAAATCATGGTCCTTCTATAATTTTTCCAGGATTGCAGACAAATTGAATAACACGAGCCCTGAAATTCCACCGTTTGTTTGTCAGTCCCGAGCAAATGGAAATATAACAACCAAACAACAAACCAACGATAGAGTCTCAGTAGAAAATCAAAAAGAAATCAAGACAAGTTTTTTCTCTCCGAAAGTGACCCTTATGAGTATTTTGTCAGAAAAACATTTGATCATTTGACCACCTGGCCCTGTTTCAGTAATGCATTTTTGATACCAAGCTTAGTATTTTTGAAATCTACTTGTAAAGATAAACTGCAAAGGTTAGCAGGAAAGGGACGGAAAGCCATTTAAAAATAAAGTAGTGTAATGCTTCTTTTGACATTGAATTTCAGTGAAATCTACGTAATACTTTCCGTCTCTTTCGAATATAACGGTGTAACTGATATATACGGTTGGAAACCCAAACAGGATACTGGCAATGTAAAAACGAAGCGCCTTCTTAGTGATTGTCATATTAGTGGTATTGTTTGGTTTCCTGGTATCGCCATCAGTATTATTTACCCCTACCACTGATATCACTTGAGCCTACACACATTAACCGTATACAATTTGTTACTTACCTGAATCACACAGACGCTACGAACTGTAGAGTACTCTTCTAAAAAGATTATTAGATTTTCTTTTTTACAACTTCTCCTTGATTTATTTGTAATATTTAGCAAGTATTTAGATCTATGTGAGTATTTTCTTAACAAAATTAGCAAGTGACAGTGCTACTTCTAGAGCGTACATGTAATAGGCTGGTTGTGTTTGAGGGAAGTTAGAGTCTCTGCCATTATACGTTATATACTAACCACAAATCTAGCTATGTAGCGGAACTTTTTAGTATACACAGACCGGCTATATATGTCAAGAAACGGTGTTGAAATTAAAATAGGTTTTTAAAAGTAACACAATGACATTAGGCTATAAAACATTATCTCCTGTCTTTTAGTATTTTATTGTCCCCAAACCATGCCTTATGCTGACTCTAATCACTGATTGACTACGTCACTCGACTTTAACTCAATTTTAAAGCGTCTTTTAACGTCATCGGGGTGTCGTTACCGACTTGATATATTAAAACTATACTAAGTATCAATATGATTTTGATTATCTCATCCACTTAAGTTCCTAGTTTAATTTATCAGCATTTTATACCCCGGCACTTGACGATTTTCCGGTGTATCGTTTAGCAACTGCGATACACTAAATGTTGCCAGAACTTGTATGGTTGTTGAGATGACAAGTTAGACACAATGTATATATAGATCATATAGTAGAATCATTACAAATTCCCAGTAATACCTCGGTAGTACTTATGATCTGGTCGTGTTTTACTATCTCCTTCGGTCTTGGAAGATATCACCTCGTTGGGTTGATAAATATCTACATTCACCTGAAAACAGATGGATAATTGTCAACTGTGTATAATGTTTTGAAAAATATACTGGTTTCTAGTAAAAACCTATTTCTGCTGTTCTATATTTTCAAAGAAAGAAAAAAACATTTTAAGGTTGAATTTTCAAAACATCGAAGGACACCAGAGGAAATAAAACAGGTATGATGCTGCGGTTATAATGATGATTCAATTTATGAGTTAGTTAAACCGAAAAATAAACTTCAAACTTCTATTGTACTTGTTTTGTCAACGTTACAGTATTTTAGTATGAAAAGTTCATATCTTAATCGGTAGCATGTTGCTGTGGATGACAAAAACTTTGGGACTACTCATTGCTTTTGTAGAGAATAATTAGATATAAGATGACAAAACTTAAGGGCCCCTCGACGGCTAAGTGGCATAGAGTATAAGTCAATCAAATTGATGGTGACATGTAAATTACTTTCTGGTATGACAGGTTAGCTGTTGAGATAGGTACTGCAGTTAGTGATGTGTTTAAATTTTATATTCTGTGTTATATTGTCATAACGGTAGCGGTATTACATTACTGTATAAGTTTAGTACATCCGTAGGATAATATGGCCTCACATTGTCAGGAAATTCAACATTCGATAAATAACTGCTGCGAAAGAAATAATAGTTTTCCAAACTATCTACAAGTAGTACTTATTTCTCTGTAACAAACGACAATGGAAATAAAAAATATGTGACCATAATTTCATAGAGTGTTATTTGCCACAACATAAATCATTAACAGAAGAAAACTATATACACAATTAAAACAATAATTCGCGCCACTTTGACAACAGTCTTGAAATTACTTACCTTCATCTCAAACATAATGAGGAAAAACGGTATAAAGCTAGTATATTAATAATCCGAAATAAAAGGCCAAAATAAATTCAAAGTAAAATCAAAATCATTTCTATGGAATATATATTCAGCCACTATAGGGCCTTCTTCAGTCCGAAATAACACTAACACAACGTGTTCGTCTACATGTTTGTTTACATCTCAAAACAGCTTTCAGAATAGACCCGTGATGATAGATTTAATTTAGTAGATTAATATTCCTCTCTTTTTTCAATGATATCATACGGTTGCCCTCAAATAGGTAAACTAGTAAAGTAACAGTCAAATATCAATATAGTTTTCTTCAATATTTAACAAAAATGTCTATTTTTCATACCTTAAGAAGCATTTTAGTTTTTTTGTCAGCTAACTTCAGGTTTGTTTTTCGTGTTTGTTTTATTACTAAAAATACTATTTTACCAAGTCCTACTTATTTCACCGATACATTATCTTATGATATATGTCTTGAGGTTCAACGGCTCAATGGCTATTTAAGACGATAGAATTTAGAAAAAAAATCCATTCAGACTTAATACCTGCTAAAACTGGTGATTTTAACCCCTACCTCTGTATATACCGAGAAAGAGTGTCATCTCCCGGGTTAGCGCTGTGACAGAAATCTCTCCACTCCAACAAGATGACTCTTGGCTTGAGCAATGTTACTGGTACCCTCTCCACCACTGACTTTGATAAAGTTCGACCACAAGGTAAAAATGTCCTTATGTACATGGAGGAAGAACACCCTTTCCTATGGAGTATCATTTCTATAGCACTATTCCGTCTTCATTTCTTACAGATCTGATCCTTAAAGCATGCATTGGTTATCAAGTCAATAGTTTGTGTGTAAACACCGTTTTGTCGAATTCCCTGTAAAAATATTCTGTAGCAATAACTTCCTACCCGCAAAATCAGATAATTACTAGTATGCTAAAAATCTACCTATAAGTCTTGTTACTTTCCATTGCTGTCTCTAACAACACGTACATGTCTGATCCTTCCTTTCTAGTAACATTGGTTCCCATTGTCTACATAATCCAATAGTCTATACTATGCCGAATAATACAGTAATTTTATTGTAAATACCTATATATAACTTCTATTTACCCGCATATTAGTAAAATTTACGTATGTTCAAATTCTTCATATCACTTAATCTTTATCTTTCTCTTTCAACGATATAAATATGATTACTTATTGTTGTTCACAGACTATTTGAGGTTGTCTAGAATTCTCCGAATCCAAGTTCATTGAATATGACATCTTTTACTACACTTGCTCAACATTTTGTCGCCATATGGATTTTTCTTCGGGGTTTACCTAATAAACCTTACTTTTGTCTTTTCTGACAAAACTTCCCAACTGCTTTATATGGACTGAATGTTGAGATGATATTTAACACAAACACACATTTTAGAATATAACGAACGACTCACCTGATTTATTCTCGAAGATATAGTCATATGTTCGGTCTCAGGAAGCTCAGCTTATATGAATTAGCTGTAGAGACCTCAATCGTTCTTCAAAAGGTTTGGTATGTGTGTTTCCTAGGATATATATAACCTAAAAAAACTAGCGTGTAATTTTGTTGTCCACAAAATGATATCTGCTATTGCCGAAAGATATACATCCTGTGATTGTTCTTATTTGTGGATGTGGGGTAGAGACTAGAGACCTCCATCCCTGATATTGAAAGAAGTTATAGTCTACTATAGGGACATCCGCCCCTGATGTTGATCGGCGATGTGGCCTGAATTAAGAACCCTTCATCCAAGATCTGAGTATATTTCTGTGTTATAGAATCTGCATCTGTTGTCATGCTATTGTTAGCAAGGTCTGGACCGAAATGATCATCGGCAACCAGGTAAGTGGGTAGATAATACGTTCAAACCCTCGGCAGTCCTGGGTTCTAACCTGATCTGGTCGTGCATTTTTTTAACTTTCTCACACTGGATGCGCTTGATTATACTTGTTTCAGTTGAGATGAATGTTTAGTGAATACACAAACCTGGATTGTGAGGGTCGACTCTTCGGGGACAAAGACCAGAAAAAGAGAGGGAAGAGTGTAACGATTCTGGACCGAGGCAATCAAAGGGTATCTTAATTAGTAGATCATAAGGCTAGTGTTCCATAGTTCCGGGTTCGAGCCCCGGTCTGGCCATTCTTTTTTCATTCCCCTTACTTTGTAGCTGCCATTCATCCTGATGTTGGGGAATTTTGTCCCCTATGGTTTTGCCGTAAAGGCCTTCATCATGTCGTTGAAGCAATCTATCGGTAAATGTCTTGTCATAGAAACACCCCATCCTGATACTTATGCATTTGGTACTATTAGGATAATAGGAACCCTCGTCATATTGATGAAGAATGCTATGGACTTTGGTGTTGCCAAAAATACTTGTAAGTTTCCATTTCTTTTATTGATCTACACTCTATTTTGCACTCAGGTGTATCATTATACTATTCAAATTTATCAATGCATATCAATGTATGTGTAGCATCTCTTGAATTATTTTATGAAAATGTATCTATAAAACGATTATGTTTAATATGTTGAAAAAAAAGTCACCTATGGTGCGTGGTGTATTTCAATATGAACCCAATCCCGAACCTATACATTAGAATCAAGAGTGCAATATTTGTGTGACAGGCTTTACACGATTTTAGTGTTTTAGAATGTGACGGATGATTTATTGAAGTTGATAGTTTTGGATTAAAAGGTACCCTGGGGTACTAAAATGCTCATTTGAAGAAACAGCGCGATGATCATTAATAATAACTACCATTAAACTGCTTCTGCCTCAATACTGTCCGGTGTAACACGAGGATAAAATTTCCTCTTTTCCTACATTAACTTCATTCTTGTTAAACAGTCTCGTTTGTGATACCTTGATATATGTGTTGTCATTTTCATATTCATGAATAAAGAAGGGCTTTTTATAAATCATTCACAAATAAACTTTTCCAACATATAAGAGCTCAAAATTAATTTTGGCAGTGCTGATAAAAATCATATTTTCGTCTACAATGCAGTTAGAAGACTACACAACGTCAAACCTTCAAGCAACTGTATTCTTCTATTACATTTCACATTTTACTGCTGTGCATATATTATTTATAAAGTTACTCTTACATGTTTCATCTAAACTATTAGAGTACATAAATTCTGTGTTGTTTCATGCGCTTATACAGCGTCTTTAAATATTATCCGTACCTTTGAAAGATTATTTAAAGATGCTCCACCGCTGACAAATGGTATTTTTTCACTATAAAAACAGGAGCAGACGATTTAGTATTTTTCTCCAGTTACAAAAGTTACTTACTTTACACCATAACCACCATTGAAAAGTTTGAGCTTCTAATTTTGCTTCGAGTTGAAAATATGAAAAATAATTAATTGCATCCCGAAAAAATTCCGTGACACGATATCCTATATGGAATGAAGTACTGATTGCGCATGCACCGAAAGCGAAATAAATTATTTTATATTATTTTTTGTGTTAATTAGGCATATATATACACGATTAAACACCAATTATTGTTCAAATGATTTACATCATTTATGCTCTGTCTTCGGTGGAGGATCTTTAATTACTGAATACACAATACTATGTCATAACATTGTCGCCCAGCTCTGGCACATATATAACTTAATCATAGTGTACTGGTATAATCAGGGGATAGTGTTGGTATGTAGGCTAACACTTTCTAACACAACTTTAGTGGAAATGAAATAATGTTGTGTACTATATCAATATGTTTATTCTCGGTCAAATTCAGGTAATGAAGCGTCTTCCATAAAAGAGTCGTGGTGATGAAACAACATTCCTGGACATGCACAAAACAAATCTCATTCAACTAGGTTCCAGTCAACCAAAAGCAATGTAACTTTCCATAATGTCACCTGTGATTGGGCAAGTCAAAGAGTAAGCTTGTGTTATACCTATCAGGTATAACGCACTATTTCATGTTTGTTTCAGACAAAAAAATGTTTCATGATACTGGTCCCAGGGGTCATGAACATTCCTTAACTTAAACATATCCATAGGAAATCGCAAATATAAAAGCTAAAGAAAGCTCTTTAACTTTTTTTCCATTAACTTCTGTAATGCTTTTCTATGGAGAATTTTAAGCCATGGAATTCATTAAAGTTAAGGAATACTGATGAAACTTGGTTCAGATGAATAAAACCTTACTCTTCCTTCGATATGTACAGTTTCCAATTGTCTACGTCCTAATATATATTCAAATCCACCAAAAAAAGTGATTGGCACGGTGTTTCCACGATTTCATGTATTCCGCTTTCTTCCCCGCTGAAGGTTCCAGACTCTTTTCTCAAATCAATCAAAATTCTACAAGTCAGTTATCACCAACAAAACAAAAACAAGAAAGAAAAAGTGTTCATTAATATTTTTTTTATTAATTTTTGTTCATTGTTTTAAGAGAAATGTTTCCATCATTCAGTAAGCACTGATAGTGTTCCAGTGTCTGCTGTCCAGGTTGTAGTACGTCTGAACGTCCTTATAGAAACAACATCATAGGTTGTAGTACGTCTGAACGTCCTTATAGAAACAACATCATATCTACCACGATACTCACAAAACTTCTATAAGCTTGCAAAACACCTATATAACATACAATGCACCAAAAGTGCGTAACTATAGTTAAAACAAAAATATAATACATGTACAAATTGAATATTATTAAAATACAAATTTTAACAGGTGGAAAATTGCACGCCATTTTGAGGACACACGACCGTGTATTCTATATTGATTAACAGTTCCCCTTTACCAAGTAACCTATAGCAACCGTTAATGTTAGATCTACTTACACAGTTATATAACAGAAATGGGGGATTTTAGTGTTAGCTATCAGTAACTTTATTAGCTACAGAACATCTACCATAGTAGGGTTTTTACTATCACATTACGAACATTTACCGTACCGTAATATACCAGTTACATTTTTAAGTTACAACTTATTTGTTTCAGAATCAGTAAAGTTTTACTGATGTTAAACAACGTTGAAATATATTTTCCTGAAGACTAACTTTGTAAACAAGATATGCATTCCTTTATAAAGTTTAGAGCATTTACTGCACCAATTACTGTAATAATATGTGTAGAGTATCGACCGTAGTGTTCCATTTTAATGTTACCTGGATAAGATCACCTACACCTAACTGTAAATTCTTCTTTCCTAGAAATATTTAAGAGGTACGAGCATCAATGTAGAAAGATTAAGTTTAGAATACCTACAGCATATATTCTGGACCTTTGTGATTATATATGAATGACTAGTATACAAAAACAGAAATTATAAAACATCACAATATAAACAAGTGCTATCTGAAACTAATGAAAGTGTGAAATGTTATGAAATATGATTGCACTTTATCATGTTGCAGGATTTCATGAACTTCATGGAAGACATGGTACCAGATCTTGTTACCAGGTTGACAGGGTTTATTACCAGGATTACATTGCTCATTACCAGGGTGACATGGCTTGTTACCATGGTGATATTGCTCATTACCAGGGTGACATGGCTATTTACCAGGGTTATAGGGTTTGTTACCAGGGGTACAGCTTATTGCCGTAGTATATAGAAAACATCCCTTGCTGGTCAGAACAAATATAATAAATCTACAGTCACCTATAACATTACTGGATTAACATGAATATATATATTATGTTATGGAGAATAACCAAAAACATCAGAGTATACTCTAAATTAGCAATTGTTAATAAGAGTTCACACTGGGTTGTGCAAAAGCTCTGTAACTTAAAAAAAGAGTCAAATGTATCCTTACAATTCAACCTGCTATGCATAATCTCATGGAATTCCAAATTTCTTGATACTTTTTGTTTAAGAATGCACTACAGTGTACACATTGTACCAGCCAATCAAAATCGATAGTACAAATGGTTGCAGACAAAATTGAATTATTCATTGTTAATAAATTACAAACATGTAGAGGTAAAACCGAAGCTATCCTAATCAGTTATGTAAAAGTTACACTGTATACAAGATTCCTCGAAGGGTTCTTCTATGAATGTAAATGTTTTCTTAATTGACTTGGTCTAACATATCAAAGTCAAATATTTCATATATAGCATCCTATCTGATCAAATAATGTATATGTGGTTATTTTCTAAATATAGGCCCGAAGGGAGGCAATAAAATTAATGTAAAAACAAAGGGAGGCTTTGAGGAAATGTTAATGTATAACCTGTGTGCAACATTAACATACCTACCATCCTAATTTAATGTACAATGACACCTCGGTAGGTAGTATTGTTACTTATATTGGTAATCTTCACTAATTTATAACATTTATATAATCATACATAGCATTACACTGTAGGACTGTTGTAGTTATAATAAAACATGTTGTTGTTAATATGAGTAACAGGACAGACAAATTGCAACTATTCCAACAGCACTTAACCTAGATTAACCAAACGTTAGTTGATACTTCCCACCAAAAGTCTTAACATTTTCCATTGTTTGTTATTTTCTAAAATAGCTTGCACAAAGTGTTGAATGCAATACCATAATGTAACAATTATAAGGACAAGTGTTTCTGTATAGGTGACATGGTCGTCATGGAGACATGATTGATATGGTAACATGGCTGATACAGTGACATGGTCGACACACTGAGGTAATATTTAAACATTTATTATAATAAGGTATACAGAGTGTAAAAAATGAAGTGAAATGATTGTCAACAACAACTACACCAAGTACAGATATTGGTGTAAATGAGCAAGACCTAACAAGCCAATATTATAATATATAAAATAAACAAAGGATTCCCTATAATATGGTCCTACCCTAACCTTTCAGGAACAGACACTCCCTGATGTAGTAAGACGTGAGGAAGGAAATTTAGGAAATATGAAACTTTACTAGTGTGGCGATTTTTGCTGTTTTTATTATCCATAAACATCACTTACTTTTCATTACCTTTTGGGAGTGTAGAGTGATATTTCCGGTCTTATAATAAAGAACTTGTACACATGTTATCTGTGATGGATTAAGCTTGTTGTCATAGACACGTATAACTGACAACACCTACATCTATTTCGTAAATCTTTTGTTTTTTTTTATATTGAAGAGTTATTAGAAATGGATATTAAGATTATAAAAAAGAGTCATTGGTTTCTTTTTATCAAATCTGCTGAAAATTGTTTTGGTTTGGTCCTTTTGGAATTATGTGTATCTGGGAATGCTTGTTGCAGGAAGGAAAGGATAGGATATATTAAATCAAAATTATATCTGCACAACCTATATAGAACAGTCTATATATAATATGACCTATATAGAACAGTCTATATATAACATGACCTATATAGAACAGTCTATATATAGCATGACCTATATAGAACAGTCTATATATAACATGACCTATATAGAACAGTCTATATATAGCATGACCTATATAGAACAGTCTATATATAGCATGATCTATAGAGAACAGTCTATATATTGCATGGCCTATATAGATCAGTATAAGTATAGAATTATGCATGTAAAAAGTCTATATGAAGACTGGCTTATTAAGAACAATTCATGTACAAAATGACATTTATATAACAGCCTATCAGTAAATTGACCTAATTAATACATACACACAACTACTCATTGGTAAGAATCCGCATTGCACACAATAAAATAAGGTCACCAATTTTGATGATCATTCACCAAACCATACACCACTCAACCTACCACACATTATCCTTACATTAAGTAAACTCAATGTCAAGGTCACCACTATGACCTTAAAGTCCAACATTGTAAAGTTTACACACTGTCTTTATATCACACATCCTTTTGTAGCAGCCATCTTGATTCAAGATATTGCACCACTCCAAATTGTTCTGAATTTAGATGATGACCAACATAAACAGGTCTATTGGAAACTTCACCAGGACAACCAGAACATCACTATGGCAAGTGTCATTGTTAAACTGATTTATGTTGGTTGATTGGTTCAACCAATGAAATTCCATGTTGTATAAGCTAAAATGCCTGGTTAGATGAAATCCTTGATGTGTGTACAGTCTGATGAGGAGTCAAGGACACCCTTCACAGTCTCCGGGGCTGATGTGCAAACAGGACCCCCTGGTACATGATTCCATTTATTTCCATGCTCACCACAAGTGAATTGTCAATTTCTGTTCTACCATCATCTACAAATGGAAAAAAAAAATAGAAAATAATTATCAATAAAACTGTCTAGAGAAGGATGTCTCAATAAATGTAACTTAAAAGACATAGATCTACAAATAAATAAAAATCTAAAAAAAAACCAGAACAACGCCTATTTCAATAGTTTGATGAATTCAAAGATCCACAATCAAACAAATGAAACAATTCAGTTGTTTATCAGTACTATACAAATTTTAAAAAAGTTTTCATCATAAAATTTCAAGATAAATAAGGATATTGCAAACACATGTATATGGATGTGGAGGTATTTGACTGTTATCTAGATTCAGTGCTAAAATTGATAATTCATGTACCTTATTTATAAGTGATAATAAAGGTCATTGATTTACTTTTCAAGGTCAAAGATTTAATTATATGTGGAGACATTTGTAGATGTACTTGCAGGTGTTTGGAATACATTAAGAGATACTGAAGTCAACCTATCCTGAGGATGAACACACATTAATAACACAAGTGACAATATTTCCCTGAGCATTTCCGTCAAATATTTCTAGGAGTACAAACACTTTAATGATATATCTAAATGCAAAGGTAAATTCATCTGATTTGATCAGCCATGTAGACATCAAAACAGTCCTCAATATATAATGCTGTTTGTAACATATTTTAGCATTTATTATGTTCCCTAAAAGGTGCAATAACATATTTAATTTGTAAAAACTAAATTTGAAAAAACCATTGCCGATGGCACATAGATCTATATAGGTAAATCTTGGTACCACATGATATTCACTTTTCTTCTGATAAACATCAATTTATTTATAGTATCGCCTCTGAATTTTCTAAAGCGGTAATTTAATTGAAATAGAAGCTGTTTTGTCTAGGGTATAGTGACATCAACTCCCATCTCCCCCATACGCCCAATTTGATCGGCCCGCATATCGACAGGATGTGTTTCACTTTTACCTACAAGTCGTAGGGCACCGATTGTCACCAGATCTTTTAATGATGCAATCTATAAATTTGATCGAGGAGTACCATGTGAATTCCCTGTACCTATGTAAATATCTCGATTAAATCCTGATTGCTATCCTTCTCATCACTTCATATTCAAAAATCCCTCACCATTAAAAAGGAAATCTAGAAATTTTGTGATGGGTTGAATTTTTATATCAATCTCAAGTCAGAGCATGAAAATACATAATGGTCGATTTTGAAAGATTTAAAACTGCCGACTAGACAGTTCCGAACTTCAGGAACTCAAGTCCTGGCAGGAAAATTAATATGATCATTGAAAATTCATGAAATAAAGGTTGATAATGATTATCACATATTAACGTCGTTATATAAAATTTCAGAGATTCAATAACGCAGCTGTATTCCAATAAATGTTGTAATGTTATTATTTGGCATAAAAAATTGCCTTTGAAGTTGGAGACAACAAATAATTTAATTTTTCGTTATCGTTTAACAAAAAAACGGCATGTATTTGATAATGCTTGGATATCTAGAGTATTAATACAGGTATCAATTGTAATATAAAACTAGTGAACATGAGGAGTAGCTGACATATCCCATACAGATTGCAGACAAGTATTTAATTGATTGATATCTGGGTATTTTATCACTACCAACGTTGATTTATAAATGTTCTACCTAAGTTAACACCTTTGATGAACCTCTTGAGTCAGCCTATAAAATGAGCTGATCCTCTTGACAGCAGATCACATCAAAAACAACTTACTGATGTGAGTAAGTTTTTATATTTCTATAATTTCTCTGCTAAACCCTGTATAGAAATAACAACAAACCTATCTACCCCAACTCTCTCATTCTTCCTTTAAAGTATTTAAATAATCACCAGGTAGATATATAAACCATTTTTCTCCCAAAATTAATATCAAGATAAACTTGATGTGTTTAGATCTGAAGACTCACCTGTACACAAAAAAATTTGGCTGACGCGATTGTAAGCCTATTAAATCTTGTTTGCACATTAAAGAACGTCATATAACTATTAGAAGATTGCATTTGAAGAGGAATTTTATTTGATTGCAACTCACGATGGGAGACTCCATTGGGCTTGATATAAAAGCAGTTTATATTCATATAAGTCATCAAGCATGTACATGTCATCACTCTTGTTTTTTGAAGTTGGTGTAATATCAATTTTTAGTGATTTTAATAAAGACCATTAATTCAGGTATATTAACTTGGAACCTTGTCGGGAGATGTAAAGAGACAACACATCAAGACGATATGTTTCTCACATCTCACGCTCCATCTGTTAATGTTGTCTGTACAGAAAAACATGTCCCATCAGAAGACAAATTTCAAGGTCTATTTTGTCCATTTAGCATTTGTGTGGTCAAAGAAAACAGCTTGCTATTTTTCCCTCCCTCAGTCACACCCTCCAACGATAGGTATTGAAAATACAAATTAGCGTACCCTTTGGTGGATTTGATATTTAAAGGAGTATCTCGGGAATGAAGAGGGTTCATACACACTATAAATGTTTGCTTGACAAGTCTGATAGGCATTTAATGTAAATAAAAAGTGCTTTTCCTTGTATTGCAGACCTAACTCCATCAATTGGTTCTATCAGATACCACGACTTTATCCAGGTAAAATTTGTCGCGTTCGACACACCTCACGGCTTTTGTTTGGGAATGTTAAATGAGGTGTCAGACCTGTGATGTCTCTATACTATAGTCATACAGAGGCGGGATATCGAGGAGTCTTTTATCTGTGTCAGGACTAAATAGGCATACCATAATGCATTTTTCATCACATTTACACAACCTAGGGGTCTATTAGGCCCTCATAGGGGAGGGTAAGGGAGGTGAGCCGATGGGTGTTAGTATACTGGGAGAGGAGTCTAGATCTCTGTAGTGGACACTGGCTGTTGACAAGAAGTCTGGATCTTTGTTTATTCTTTTGTCTTATTTAAAATGATATAATGTTATTTGTAAATATTGAGCAAGTTTCATTACAGGGGTTCTTGTTTGTTTTTTGAAGGTAATTATAGAAGATGTGTACGTATTGTTATGTATACAGATATCTAATGGTGTATACTTACTTCTGCTTGTGATCTTTATATGTGTGCTGGGCATACTGTTGTGTGAGATAATTCGTTCTTCCTCTGATGTCATCAGCCTCTTTCTGGGGGGTTCCTCTACTAGAGCTGCAGCTCGCGACGCTTCCTCCATTTTACGTGTGGCGTGTTCCATAACCCGTGAGGCGGCTTCCATGGCGATGGCATCGCGTTCTGTTAGATGATGTTCTGTGAGACTTCTGTGATGGTGGGTAGATGTGGGGGGCATACTCTCCTCCTCACCACCTAGGTAATGGGGACAGTATTTAATGTCTCATAGCAACAGTGGCGTAGTCATAGCAACAGTGGTGTGATCCTAGCAACAGTGGCATAATCCTAGTAACAGTGGTGTTATTCTAGCAACAGTGGCATAATCCTAGCAACAATGGCATAATCCTAGCAATAGTGACATAATCCTAGCAACAGTGGTATAGTCTTAGCAATAGTGGTGTTATTCTAGCAACAGTAGCATAATCCTAGCAATAGTGACATAATCCTAGCAACAGCGGTATTATTCTAGCAACAGTGGCATAATCCTAGCAACTATGGTGTTATTCTAGCAACAGTGGGATAATCTTAGCAACAGAGGCATAATCCTGGTGCTATTTTTCAGATGCAAATATATTTGTTACTTATCAAACATGTTTTTTTACACTTAATTCAATAATTCAATCATAAATTAGATACCAAGATTGTCATGTTTTCAATATTGAAAAAAAAAATGTTGACCATTATTATATATAATTTTAAACAAATATGTTTAGTTCATGTTTATATAGAAAACAATTCAATATGTACTCTTGTAACACTGTAATTAATTTACGTTAATTATATAAATATTTACTTTGAATTACAGGCAGGGATACACTTATCATAAGAATAGTAGTTATAATGTGTATCTGTTAGCAAACCAAACTGCAGGTATTAAGTAATTAAACTGCTTTAGTGAACTATCAAAATTAGAACTAAAGTAGTTTATAATTATATATTTAAGCCTGTTTATGTGAACAATTTCAATTGCACAATAGGGCACAATAGAAATTTGATATTGAATTTTGAAAAATTAGTATATAAAAGCTTTAGATAATGATAATAATTTTGCTCTGAATAGGAAATGGGATGGGACAACATTGTTAAATAAAATCAGTCGACTTTGTAAATGTACATGAACATCAATGAAAGCCTTCCTATCAATATCATAAAACCATTATTTCTGTAACAAGTTCACTGGGTTAATACCAATTTCACATCCGGAAAATCGGGTTTATAAGTACATAAGGCCTGTACGAGTTTGACTGGGTAATTCTTGATTCACAATATCATTAAAGGGTACAGTAGCGATTAAATACAGGGATAGGTACAGTATTTACCAGTGTGACAGTGTTTAGCTAGTCAGGTGCGACACCATGTTAAATCAGCCGCGTACAATGTCTATACCCCTGCTTCCCCATCAAATCACGCCTTTTATCCCAACAAGCTAAAGTATATGTTTGAATTATCGTTTTATATTCAATAGACGTTCCCATTCAGAAAACAATTACATCATTATTTATAAATTATTTCAAAGTGATTTTATATTGGTATCATTATATAAACCAATAGAATTGTGAAACATGATATTTGAGATATGGAAGAGATGGCTCAAAATCTGTCCGTCAGAACAACACCTGAAGTCACACAATCTATAACTATAATTGTTCCAGCACGATGTTCTAAATATTTAGGCAAATAAAATGGCTAGTCGGATATCTATTTCATCGAATATTGAAATGTGACTCGTGAGGTTAGCGAGTGAGCAGCTATGATGGGTTCTAAAGAGGAGCACCTATTGGTATCCCGTGACCCCTAACAGGGTCAATGGTGGGTTACATTACATCTGTCCCCTCCCCTTCAGACTTGCCGTCCCTCCTTCAGTAGCACCCTCTACAATTAACCATCTTGTGATTTTTTTACACATCCCCAGATCACAGTTAAAAATCAAACCGATTTTCTCCAATTCACCGCACTAAATGATTGGGGAATCGATCTGAGGACTGGCTGGTAACGTCGCGCGGACCGACAACATAGCTATTATACTGTGGGTAGGGCTAGTTTGGCAGCAGTCTAATTGAGAGTGTTAAATGTATAAAGCTATCAAATTAAAGGTCTAAAAATCATTTTCCTGCTTATGGCCAACCATCATATTATTTGAACAATCCATCGCCGAGATTTATTTTGCGTATTATGTGGGGTCCTCATTATTTGACATCTAATCGGCCGACACATGATTCGGGATCTAGGAATACCAGGTGACTGTGCAAAGCCTATGATTTGATACGTTTTTATGACAAAGCATTAGACAGCATAAATAAGATGAAAACAGAGATAACTTCGGCGAGTCGAATGAGTGATTACCTTTTATCAGGCGAAATTCTAATTGACACGACCAATATCATGGTTGTATATCTAACACAAGAACAACTGATATCAAAAGTACAGAGTTACCAATCTGATCCTCGACAGAAATTAAATACCTATTAGTTTTGAAAAATCCCATTTAACAATTCTACAGCGATTTAGCCCTTAATAAGGTCTTTATGTTTATTTTGTTACAGTAAACATGGGATTAGATTGCGGTCAGTTAAGTACAATTATAGGTTTCTTTACTGCCAGTTTGATTTAATAGATGAATCAAAAAGATTATGATCTCATCTCCATTTTTTATAAATTTCGATGTACAAGGTTACCCCATCGCCATGACAGTATAGATTCAAACATATATTATCGTATCTCTGACAAAAACCATTTATATATATATATATGATTATTTTCTGCTGGGACTCACAGATCCAGTACAATGTGTATCTAAATATAGAACAAATTTTAATAATTTTTTATTTTCATTTTAAAATTTATCCTTCTGATTAAAGGTAAAGATTAGAATTTTTACACAGTTTAAAAGCTATTTTAAAACTTTTTAAATAATCTCCATTGTTGGGAATATCATATCAAACAGCAAATTAGTATAAATGTGATTTACTTAATTCTATGATGTAAACCACAAACTTTTATAAAAAGTTAAACAGCTGCAGCTTTAACTAAATATTGACAGGAAAGCTGTGAAGCCAAGGAAGGAAGATCTAAAATCTGTATCAGTACTTACAGAGTTGATGAGCCTGAAGTTGCCATAATTTCTGTAAACTTGTCAGCGGTGATCGACGATCTGCGTAAAAAAATATCAAACAATCAAAATGAAATTTATAATCAAATGCGAATTTTCCTTTGGAAAGAATTCTGCTGAATTATGTTTGTGCTAACATTATATTAATTTAGCTTAATTTCTGTGAAAATGTTTATGTACATTGCAATTGGAGATACATAGGATAGATAAATTTGATTCCAATGTAAAACCAAAGAACAACAAATCACTTACCTGATGTGCTGCCTCCAAATTTGCCATTAAGTAAATTTCCATTCAGGTGAGGATGATGGGCTGTAGGGATCAAGGTCGGTCCAGGTGAAAGGTCATAACCATAACTTGACCTTCGACCTTCTCGTCTATTTCCATCAATGGCAGCTTGCAGTTCTTGTGGAGAACTCAGTTTGAGTTTCTCACATTCGTAGGGATACAGGTATTTCATGTACCTGTGGATAGAATCATTTTTCATGATTTTTTGTTTGATAGCTAAAACATTAATATTTTAAAGTTCAACAGAACAATGTAATAATTTATCATGATGATGTTACAGGATTTTTAATATTTGATTCTACAAACAAGAATTCAGTTGCCATTACTAATTAATTATTTTGCATATAAACAAAAATTAGAAATAATGAGCAATATTCTCTTTTTTTAAAAATCCTTTTCTAAAAGTTTTATAACCATTCAAATATAAAATGTGCATTTTTTTTAGGTTTTTATATTCTTCTAACTATCTTTTATTTTCAATAACCATTATAATACAGAATTAAGAAGTGAATATTTTTTAATACTTACTGGGTTCTGAGAGTGAAAGCTGCACTAGTAATGGATGAAGGAAGATTTAAACCTTTTGTAATTTCCCGCCAAAGCTTCTTATTGATCACTTCTACTAAGCCTCCTTTTGATACAACCAATCGGAAGAGCTCATACAAATCAAGTGTTTGCTTTGCCATGATGGGGATTCTGTTCACTGGTGTTCCTGTAAACAAAATAATCATGAAGTAAATATAACCTACATTACTTAAGCATTGATGTCACTATTTTTTAATTTTATCGGGGTATGAAAAAAAAATTGTTTGCAAACTGTGTGAATCCGCGTAGCGGATTCTCACGAAAGTTTGCAAACATTTTTTTTTTCATAACCCGATAAAATTAAAAAATAGTGACATCAATACTTATAATTAATTTTATACTCTATTTGATAAAATGAAGTATGTTTAAATGTAACATTATAGTGGTTTTTCAAGGGATTTTTTTTTCCGAATCAATACGCAACGTCAATGTCTCTATTGTGACGTCACGATAAAGTCGGGGTTTCGCGCCATTCTAGGATTTTTTTTTCATAGCGGTATGCAAAAAAAATATTGGCCAATCAGAAATCCAGATTTGGTATGAAAACAAAGAAAAATTAATTATTGCTGTTTTAATGTACAATCTTTTTATCAATTAGTTTTCTAATTAAATGTAAAGTACACCGTCCTTTGTGAATGAAGGAATTCTAATTAAACTTAATGAAAAAGTACTAAAAATCTGACAGATCTTTTATGGCTATCGATGAAAAAGACTTTCTTTTAACATGGACATTGATTTATAACGAGTTTCACACCAGTATAGATCATCTAAGTAAATGGAACTATAATACTATAATGTCTAAAAAAAACCAACAAACAGTGTTGATTTTTGGAGCGATTTCATCTGCAGAAATAACGTTTCAGTCAAAGGAATCGTAGTCAAGCGGGGTCATTGTAGCGAGTTAATCTGATGAAGAGGCAAACGTAATCAAACATAATACCGTGTCACATATCAAAAACTAATTTTAAATGACATGGAAATATTTCTCCATTTTCATTTTTATTATCATAGTCATTGATTTTTCAATCATAACAAGATTTTGTGTTCTAAAACACATAACATTTCTATCACCCCCATCTCCTCGTCTGTTTTAACAGGGGATAAAAAAATGACACCGTCTTTTCATTTCATCGTGCTTCCATGATAGTTTATTCAATCAATATACTGTCTACTAGTGTAATTATCTGTAGATAGTTCCATCTCCCCTGAAACACATATAATATTCTACATCATCCCGATATATCATATATACAGTTATCGTTATATCAAAATTCCGATTTGTCATCAAAGTCAATCTAAGACATCCTTCCACAGTGTATTTGTTTTTACATTAGAACCATATCATTTGATATTCTTAATATCGTGATAGCATGACAGAGATCCATACTGGTGCATTTGATAGACTCGATTTCTCCCATACTTCTTTGTATTAAAATATTCATTGTCTTATACTTAATAATCGCAGAAATCAAAGTAACTTATAGACAGTACAAAGCCTGGCAATATCATGCCATCCCATCATACACCAAATAAAACGCATCATCAAAACATTTTCTTCACATGATAAATCTCATCACTTATTAAAAAGCCCAATGTCGAAAGTGCTCTTGATATAAAGCGTTTATAATAGTAAATAGTTGTATGAAATAAAATGTGTCGGATGAGAGATTTCGTCTTGGATGGTTGTATGATAAAATCCAAATTAACATGGATAATTTATAATAGATCAATTAAAAGCATCATTACAAATCAACGGCACTGAATTCCTCCTTCAGTCTCACTAATGGTATTAAACGATGAATTTCACAGGACCCAGTTCCCAGTAGAGTACACCAATTAATAATTCACTCCTGATGAAAGATTTTTTTTTCTTCTGGATAATATGAACTTAATTGGTGGTTTTATTTAGCCAATCTCTCTGTGTAGCTCTGATCTTATCATGGAAAATCAATTTCTCATAGCACTATTTACTCATCTTGTGTTCTACGTCTTAATTCAGTCAGGATGAGGTTGACTACGAGACTGGAAAGGGGTCGAGGATAGAGGGATAGAGATTGGTAGCTGGGTGGCATATTTCAAAATTTTGAGTTAAGTGTTTTTTTAAAATTTTAAGTTAGGTAAATTTTTTTAAGGAATATTGATGAAACTTAGAAAGGTGGTCTTTCTAGAGGTGGTCGCTAAGACAGGTTTGACTGTACAAGTCATGAAGAGCTATTGAGCATGGAGAAATGATACAATGACAGTCTGGAAGAACTGTAGTGTTTGTGTTGGGACGTCTCTGATACATGAAAAGACTTAGGGATTAAGGTAATAGGAGGAGATTGGGAAAAAGGAATCAAAGTTTGGAGATCTCCTGGGAAGGTTCAAGGCATCAGAAAGAGGATATTTTGGGAACAAAATCTTGCAGATTGAATGAGATGGTTCAAGATGCTGAAAGAACTTTATTATTTGTATGGGATAAGATCAATAGGGATAACTCTGAGGAATTCTGTGTATTCCTTACAGAGATGGGAAGGTTTGGTGGGACAGAAAAACACAATCACATATCGATGATAGGAAATGTACCAAAGTAATCCCGACTAATCAGAAGGCAGGTTTTATTGAGAGGCGAGGGTCTGCATTAACGTTCAGTATAATCAATGACTTAAAGGGTAGGAGAATGACTGCATTAACTCAATCCATTCCCACTCTGTGGCTCATACATAATCAATACGATTTACAAAATAAACATTGATTTGGAGAATTATAATTGCTCAATTAGCCTTAGCCAATCAATAGGATTTACAATGATAGCTATCCTTTTCATGTGAATCTATAATTATACATCAAATTATCCCTGACAAAAATCTATGTAGTTTGGCTCCCAGAGTGGTACAATAGAGTACGCCAACCATCACCAGATATCTGGAGGGGGACTAAAGTTTGGGAGTATCACATTATGAATATTCATAGAGCAGAGACATAACATTATGAATATTCATGACTCCGCCTCTGTGAAGCCACAATTAAGCATCTTGTTCCTTCAGCTACTGCAAATAAGCTAGAAGATTCAGTCATGCATGTCAAAGGTTAGCTGTCATCCATCTCCCAATAATGTACGGAGGTTGAACTTGACTTGTTCTCTTTTGTATGCTAATAGGGCAACATTGAGTAAAAATCAAATGCCATGCACCACTTGTTTGGTGTAGAACAATGCTGGTGATATCAATATTTTATACATTTCATAATTAGCCATTATCAAGAAAACATATTTCCTTGACAGTATGTAATATGACAATTGACCTATCTAATTAATTGCTGTTCTCCAAACTCTATAGTAGAATGATTAATTAGTTACTACTGAAACATTATAAATTCAGGGGTAACAACTCCACAACTTAAAGGCAGCAGTTTTGACCTTAACGTGCAACTAGCAACTAGTATAGCTTTACTACAACCCCATTCTAATAAGAAAGAAAATTATATTTCTAAACTGGGATGATTTGGGAATTTTTTATTAAATAATTAAGCCTCCCTAAATCCTTTCAGTACCTTGCCCATATCCACTCCTACCCTCTCGGTGATCTCACCCTCTTCTCCCCACCTAATTATCAAAATCCCAGGACTTATTTTGACCTTTTTCGGTAAGTATATGTTTACAATATTGCCAGTGAAAGTTCACATTAATGTATTTTTTTAGCTATCAGTACATGATATCTTGTCTACAGCCTTATCTGACACGATGATCGCTTCCATCACAAAGTCAGGCCCATTGTCACAAACCAAGCCTTTCTTCCAGACCCTGTCATGAGCTCATGGCATTAGCCAACTTTTGACCTTGTGTTTAATTCAAGTTTAACTGTAAATAATAGGGAACTTGTATAATTAGATCACAATCGTATTAATAAAAGTAGATAAACATCTAGTTTATTATGCTGTCGAAATTTCCCATTCATTGAAACCCATTCCTCCTGACCTAACTCATTGAGAAATCATGAAGTTGTATTTCAATTAATAAAAACATTCTGATCACTTCCACCGAAAAGGCATTAATCTGTAATTGAGTTGTAAGTGATCAGGGCAGATAGGATTGTGGTGAATTTCTCTGGTACAGTATGGCCGCAGTGTTAATGTGCAAAATAGTAATACATTATCAGGCACACACAAGGTAAACCAGTGCAAAAATGCCGCCCAATTAAATACAAATACATATCAAGCCTTTAATTTCTAAACACATTCAGGAAATGTACATCTGAATTTGTGGTTTAATTTCTTTAAATTTCTTTCATTATCTTTAATCAAGTTTACGTCTACACAAAAAGAAGGAATTTGATTTGAGATGTGTGTGGTCTAGGATGATATAATTGAGAATATCCTAAACATTAAATCTCCTCGTAGATTTCTGTGACGTAACCTATGGGTTGTCATGTCTGATCACCACAGATTACAGTTCTTCATCCATATAAAAATTACAGTTTCAATACTGTAGACATATTTCTTTAAACAAATATTGAAGGTCTTGTCAAATTTGGGTTATCGGAGACATAGCTTTTAACCATTAGTCCGGTGGCCAGGAAGTGCTTAATATCTACAATCTGAAGCTTTATTTCTCAATATATCTTAATTATTAGCCTTAATCTTCAGACAAATTTTTCAAAAACATCTTTTAGGAAAACTAGAAATATCACAATTTGAAATTAAGAAAGGTCCACATAAAATATGATGGAACAGGGACCAACATTGGTAGGAATACTATACCTGGTAACCTACCCCACCCTCACCATGATCCCACTCCAATTTAATCGCAGAAACATAATAAACATATCTTGATATTATGGTACTAACAAATGGAACTCTTCTAACATTGTTTTATCGGTATCTCCTAATTTTCAAATTTTCGTCACAGAAGAGTTTCGATCCTAAAAGCTGAGACCTATTTTTTTTTCAAATTGTGAAATCTAGACTCCAGCATGAGAAGGAGGTCTAGAGTAGTTTCATTTTTTCCGAGCCAACATGTGGTACCAATATCTTGAAAAATTTCAATCTATTTTGAAATTTTGTCATAAAATGACAGGTATAGTTTTACTAGTAATGCCAGTGCCTGAGTCGACTTGATCCATAAATATGTACCGATACTTGATCA
The DNA here is from genome assembly GCF_041381155.1 of Argopecten irradians. Lineage (NCBI taxonomy): Eukaryota > Metazoa > Mollusca > Bivalvia > Pectinida > Pectinidae > Argopecten > Argopecten irradians. Next base: position 22,594,424 of record NC_091143.1, on the reverse strand, counting down.
CCATAGATTAACTTTATCAAAATAAATTAACCATGTCAGTTAATGCAGACAGAATAAAAAGTTAAACAAACACTACGAGCCACTTTCCAATCAGTCGCTGGAGCTCTTCTTCCATGGCGGCATGTTTGCTTTTCACCGGCTTAAGTTATTAAATCCCTCTCGACTAATGATAACAGTCAATGGGGGAGGGACTGTATCAAAATGTCAGTTGAGAGGGGATTTACCACAGTAAGCTGCCAAGTATTGAAATAATATTTCTCCACATCTCAACATGTTTTTAAACATCCTTTTAGTAAGTCTTGTAAATGTCTTCAACATCAGGAATTGTATTGCACATTTTGGAATGAAAACACGAGACTCGAGCAGATCTGATGCGCTGAAGTGTTGAGTAGACACATGTGGTAGAGAATGAGAGAGGAAGAGCTTGGGTTTTAGATAGTACACAGCTGTATAAATCTTTGTTTTATTAGATTTGGATATCTTCCTCCATCCAAATGAACTGACTGACCAAAAATAGCTGGCATGTTTCACACAAAATAAAACACTGTCCAGATATACGTATTAAATCTAAACAATTAATACTAAATATCGAAATATAACAATTTAATGAATGATCAATACTAAAAGTGCATTAAAACAATCATATTTTATTTTATAAAATCTATGAAAGATGACAACGATTTCATACTTATTCAAATGTATAAATAATATGCTATTTTACTGAAACTCATACTGCATTAGGCTATTCAAATCAATATGATGTAAGATGTATAACTCAAGAAGAAACCCTCATCAGTACAGACCAGTCTGTTTATCACCAACTACTCCAGGTCGAGGATGTGGACCATATTCCTCCTTTGTTCACCTGAGATTACACCCAAACACAATTTTATTTGTTTGTTGCTATGACCTTCTTTGTACCGTATTATCTATAATTTAGATGGCACTTAATTGATGCCTCTGATAACGAAGGAAGATGATGTCTCATTAATCTTCATAATAGTAAATAATTCAAACATTTTCTTTGACATGAACTAAGGTGTTTTAGTCCTGGCGTGGAAAGATATAATATCCAAATGAATCGCTTACTTTACTTATGTATTAATCAGCAATGCCTAGTTTAATAAATCATAATATTCCAATATCTGATACCTATAAAAAAAAGTTCACAAATGAGTGCTTGTAAGTACATATAGGGTAAAAGGCATTTATCTAGGTCAATTGGGAAGGGTTACATTAAAAAATATTCAACAAATAACTTCTTGTAGTTATATTAATCCCAGTTAATTTACTAGCAACATTGCACCTCAACAGAAATTTGAAGTCAAATTCTAATACTAGACAACATTGTACCTCAACAGAAATTTGAAGTCATTCAATACTAGACAACATTGTTCCTCAACAGAAAGTCAAATTCTAATACTAGACAACATTGTTCCTCAACAGAAAGTCAAATTCTAATACTAGACAACATTGCACCTCAACAAGAAATCAAAAATTCTAATACTAGACAACATTGCACCTCAACAGAAATTAAATTCTAATACTAGACAACATTGCACCTCAACAGAAAGTCAAATTCTAATACTAGACAACATTGTACCTCAACAGAAAGTCAAATTCTAATACTAGACAACATTGCACCTCAACAAGAAATTCAAATCTAATACTAGACAACATTGCACCTCAACAGAAAGTCAAATTCTAATACTAGACAACATTGCACCTAACAGTCAACAATCTCTAATACTAGACAACATTGACCTCAACAGAAAGTCAAATTCTAATACTAGACAACATTGCACCTCAACAGAAATAAATTCTAATACTAGACAACATTGCACCTCAACAGAAAGTCAAATTCTAATACTAGACAACATTGCACCTCAACAGAAAGAGTCAAATTCTAATACTAGACAACATTGACCTCAACAGAAAGTCAAATTCTAATACTAGACAACATTGACCTCAACAGAAAGTCAAATTCTAATACTAGACAACATTGTACCTCAACAGAAATTTGAAGTCAAATTCTAATACTAGACAACATTGCACCTCAACAGAAAGTCAAATTCTAATACTAGACAACATTGCACCTCAACAGAAAGTCAAATTCTAATACTAGACAACATTGCACCTCAACAGAAAGTCAAATTCTAATACTAGACAACATTGCACCTCAACAGAAAGTCAAATTCTAATACTAGACAACATTGCATACTCAACAGAAAGAATTTAAGTCAAATCTATACTAGACAACATTGACCTCAACAGAAAAGTCAAATTCTAATACTAGACAACATTGACCTCAACAGAAAGTCAAATTCTAATACTAGACAACATTGCACCTCAACAGAAAGTCAAATTCTAATACTAGACAACATTGTACCTCAACAGAAATGACACATGCACCTCAATTCTAATACTAGACAACATTGACCTCAACAAAAAGTCAATTCTAATACTAGACAACATTGACTCAACAAAAGTAAATTCTAATACTAGACAACATTGACCTCAACAGAAAGTCAAATTCTAATACTAGACAACATTGCACCTCAACAAAAGTCAAATTCTAATACTAGACAACATTGCTCAACAGAAAGTCAAATCTAATACTAGACAACATTGCCCTCAACAAAAGTCAAATCTAATACTAGACAACATTGACCTCAAAAAAGTCAAATTCTAATATAGACAACATTGACCTCAACAGAAATCTCTAATACTAGACAACATTGACCTCAACAAATTAGTCAAATTCTAATACTAGACAACATTGCTCAACAGAAATTGAAAGTCAATATAGACAACATTGCTCAATACTAGACAACAACAGAAAGTTGCAATCTCAAACAAGAAACATTGTCCTCAACAGAAATTTGAAGTCAAATTCTAATTCTAGACAACATTGTACCTCAACAGAAATTTGAAGTCAAATTCTAATACTAGACAACATTGCACCTCAACAGAAAGTAAATCAATAAGACAGAAACAGAAATCAAATTCTAATACTAAGACAACATTGTATCCTCAACACAGAAATTTGAAGTCAAATTCTAATACTAGACAACATTGTACCTCAACAGAAAGTCAAATTCTAATACTAGACAACATTGCACCTCAACAGAAAGTCAAATTCTAATACTAGACAACATTGCACCTCAACAGAAAGTCAAATTCTAATACTAGACAACATTGCACCTCAACAGAAATTTGAAGTCAAATTCTAATACTAGACAACATTGTACCTCAACAGAAAGTCAAATTCTAATACTAGACAACATTGCACCTCAACAGAAAGTCAAATTCTAATACTAGACAACATTGCACCTCAACAGAAAGTCAAATTCTAATACTAGACAACATTGCACCTCAACAGAAAGTCAAATTCTAATACTAGACAACATTGCACCTCAACAGAAAGTCAAATTCTAATACTAGACAACATTGCACCTAGACAACATTGCACCTCAACAAAAAGTCAAATTCTAATACTAGACAACATTGCACCTCAACAAAAAGTCAAATTCTAATGTTAGACTATCTACCCCTATGATTAGAAACTTACTGAGACAAAATTCATCAAGGCAAATTTCATTGAACACTCTGATATAGACTGGTGTGAGTCTAGCTAATAAATATGAAAAATTTGTTAATTGTGTTCAATCATGGCATTTTACAGAGTGAACACATACGAACATAATGACAACACAAGCTATTACAATAAGTTAGTCAGATTACAAAGGTTTTACAATATAAGTTTCTATTACAGAGGTTTTGGTGTAGGCTGGCCACAGAGTGAGGTCACAAAGTTCAGTTCTCACAAGACTTTATATTTAACTGTATAATCCTAATTAGTGTTTCTCTAGATCATGGAGCAGAGATGACTTTAATTACACCGTATATACATTGGGCTACTGGACCTTATCTTCAGTCAGCCTTCCTTCATTCCCAAGTATTAAAAAATTCACTTTGAAAATCCTCTGATTGAATGCATATCTAGATATCTGCTTTTCTACAATGATAGGACAAGTTATGTATAATTAATTATCTCCTAATTTGTAATCAGGTATTAGTCCCCGAGTGGAGGCATGTTAATAACTACTTAAATTGGCCGTTCACTCTTAACAAAAATATTAATTAACAGTCATGCTTCTACAATTGTCTCAAGCGTCTCTGAGTAAACTAACAAGTATTCAAGTTAAAATTACATTAAAAAAACCTTTCTTTGTAAAATATAATGATTCTTTTTCCGGAAGTTTTTATTACCTTGTATGTAAGTCAGACAAAACATCTTAAATTTTAAGTTTTCATGCCGTTTTCACAGAAGCAATAGATATTATATAAGTGGAGCCGTTTTTGGTGATTAAAGTACCATAAAGTATAGACTATCCGATCAGTGTAACAGAAATACTCTAATTTCCCAATTCTTTGTTATAGAGGCTCTGAGTGGCACTTTTCACTCCATAAAACTACAATAACACCTTCCACACTGAAATTCTCTGTCACATCAGCGGCACCAATTTAGGGAAATGTAAGAATTGATACGAAGTTATGTTTATATTAGTTACTTCCTGTCACATGATGTAGGTATACGATTGTTCTGTACTGTAAGCCGTTATTACGATCTCCATTGGCACCATCCAAGGATGCTTAAACTTAGAGTACAGTTTGCCTCAGAAAGTTCAAGAAAATTTCCGAGTTTATATCCCTTTAAATTGAGGTCATGTAGATGAAGGTATATAATAAAGAGAAGTATTTACAGTAGAAAATTTTAACAATGTGAGTTAAAGTCCTATATACCTATCATGTGGCGAGGCCCACTATTGCTCATAAGTGTTGATTCCCTTCACCCAAGGGAAATCAGCTGACATTCCTATCAAACTTCGCCAAGTCAAACTTGCTAATTACATCTATGGCCCATTAAATTCTCTTTAATGGAAGAACAATACTACAGTTCATAGCCCAGTAATGGTTCTGGGATGTCTTAATCCAAATTGATGCTTAGGGACACTGGCATCGTAATAACCAGATAGAATTAGCCTGATTAATTTCGCAATAGTTACAGGAAAGCTACCTCCAATTAGTTGTCCCTTCTGGTTTGCTTTAATAATGTCAGCTGAATAGAGATGGTGAACTGGATCACGGGTTCAGGCTCAATATCACACCTTACTTTCTTGCCCATTCGAAATTATCTGCCGGTATAATTCAATATGGATCCTAATTAAACCAATTACGGCCTGCTAACTCCCCACATTTACAGGGCCAATAGCACACAGCTGTGTAACCAGGCCAAAACACATTCTCTTCAATCTTAATTCAACCTCCTCACTTGCATTCTCATTTTTTTAACATTTAAAATTTTCATGAACCTAAGTGACAACACAAGTTGGATTTTGTTAAATTGAACCAATTCTGTTCATTTTTTTCCGAGTCTATTTTCTACCACGGCCTCACCTGTATAATTATAGTGGAAAAAGAAAGTTAATTCTGCATCACCATGCAGGATACAGCTAGATTATGTAACTCATGCATTGTGTAGTGGTACCAATTTGCAGTTACCATTTCAATAGCCTGGGGGCTTAAAAAATTTACAGAGATATAATTTTGGGAAGCTATATCAAACTCAGAGTTGATTCAAAGTAATTTTTAATTCCCAGCATGAACAGCAATTTCCAATGCAAAAACTGTTATTTTTTCTATTCTTTTTCAAAAGAAAGCCAAGCAGTTTGATTCAGTGAACTATTCAATTACTAGAACTGAATATTTCCAATAAGTAAAACTTACAAGATTTCTTCAGTCAAAGACTCTGCTATAGAATTTTAAAGATATATTTTAATGCACTATTTCATCATAAAGTTTTGAAATAGCATAAAACAATCATTGAACTAACCTACAGCTTTATAATATAAGATAAAATAAAAGCATCAATGAAATTTGGAAAAGCTCCCTCCCAGAGGGATTTAAACATTATAAAACTAATTCAGCAATAAGAGTTTGTTGTTTGTAAATTTTCCTCCTCAGACTTTTTTGACAGGCCTGCGGTAAAATTTTGCTGTAGACCTCGGCTGAAATGACATCATCAGTCTGCTGCCTAACACCTTCTCTGAAACATGGATTCTTCCTTCATAACCTGCTTTCATGTCAATGTGTTGTCTAAGAAAAATGTACAGAAGGAAAAAATAACCCATCAAAGTGTCGTCCCTAAGACAATTTTTCAGAATAATCTCCAATTTCAGACACCATTTTCTTATTGAAAAATAACAGCTATTTGCAGTGAAGCAATAGCAGAAAGAAAATTTATGAAGTTTTGATGTAAATGAGAATTCAACAGGGACCTTTGGCCTATGTCCAATAGAGGGTGTGAAGATAAGGGATGGCGATAGATGGAAGGAGGAGTCTAACACTACATTGTACCTGTTTTACGGATCTCCTCCAGGCTCACTCACACCCTAATGTAATAGCCGATCGGGGCCAACCATATGGAAAGCAATTTCACCTCTCAAGATGAATAAGATCAAAATTGTGTTGATAGGCGGCCATGATGAACCTTGTCCCTAAATGGATATTTATTGGTGCTCAATAATTTAGTAAGAGGTGTTATCAATTTCTCCTGCCCGGGACATCAAACACCTTGTTGTCTGATTACGCCAAATTCATCCAACTTATATGAAAACCTGCCAAGTTGGCCACATCAGAATCGAATTAGACAACAATCAAAGGAAATCGTAATTCAATGAAGGAAGAATAGCGGGGAATCAATAGACGCACGTCTCTCTCCTCTCCACACTCGCGAGTGTAATATTCTCATTTTCTGACTGCTCTCGTAAAATGCCCAAGAAAGTTAGAAAAGTCAGCCATTTAATTTTTGTGTAATATGTGTAATATATCTCCGACGGTTGGGTAAATGGACACTGAGGCTATGTTCGATATATATCCACACAGAGCCACGGAAATCTATGGTTATTACTCTGCCTCTGAATCAAGACTTCTTCTCTATGTCTCTTGTTGTCTGTGTGAGGAAGAAGCCAACTGTCTGCCATTCTCAACCAAAGTAAGGCCAACTGTCCACCATTCTCTACCAAACTGATCAGTCCCGACCATTAACAGTGGTATCCACTGCTGACTTGACCAATAGCTAAGCGTACCTTCAAGAAATTTATGTATGGAGTTGTATCCCCGTAGAGAAACTTGTTCTTTCTTTATTTTTCTGTAGAAAGATGGTCTAAACAGACCATTTTCATTTGTATCCATTGCAAAAACTGACCTATGGTCAGTCCTATAGATTGCAAGTTATATCCCCTCACAACACTTTTCAGTTGAAGAAAATAGAGTGGACAAGCTGGAAAGATATCTCCTTTCACTGAGGAGGGTTTAAAACACAGCATCTTTTTATAAGTTTTTAGTTTGAATTTCTGATCTTATAAGTTTGCTTTTTCTTATAAGATTATTGCAATGCTTGCTATACAGATATGATAATTTTTCTGAAAAAAAAGCTTGCATTTAATTCAATTAAACATTTAGAGTAAAGAAATGATAGTTTAATTGTTTATGTATCTATTTATCTATCTGACTAAACAACACAGTGTTTGCTGATGATGTATAATCAGGAGGTAATGTCAGGTTGATACTTGTAGTTTTGTGACAATAAAATACCCGATCATTCTATGATTAAATGATGAAGTGATAGGATATCTGATGAGAATCTATGCTTCACAATCCAGTTTAGGAAAACACAATAAAATTGTCTGTATAAAGATGAAATATTTATATTGGATGAAATCAATAGCAATTTATATCTACAATGTATAACCAAACAAGTGTGTATCAGTTGGTTTGTGTTCACCAATAAATCACCCACTTCTAAACTCTACCCATTACAGGTTCTCCATCAGATAAATGTCACAGTTTCTATCAAAGAAATTGAGATGGCCATTTTTTTTCATGAGTAAACAGATGTCGTAGAATGGAGCCCGCATCACTGAATGTAAATGATAGAAATAAAAGCCGTAGTTACCACCTCAGTGATGTTCCACTTCCAACAGTAGATGCCACCAGAGACACTCTACAAATATTCCATTTTACTTGTATTAGCTTTTTAACACAATTTATAAAACAATATCGCTGATTGATTTACTTGTAATGTTGATCTAATACAACTCCTAATGCATAAGTGCCACCTCGGCTGGAGTATCATTTAATGCTGAGGGATATTTGTGTGACCTCCGTATTAATTTGAGAAACGCAAACCAATGAGGGAATAGCTATTTCTGAGCTCATGTCATCTTTAATGTCATCTTCAATCATCCTTATTTCATTTCTTATCATCAAGCCATAAAACTTAATTACAGTACCAACGATTAGGAGATTTTTGTGGATAGGGGAATCTATAATCATAGTTTCGGTGTGTCCCGAGAGAGGAAGAGAAATCCGAGGGGTATGAACAGGAGAAAACAGACCTAACAGCTTGTCCTAGCCTATCAATTTGATCCAAATTACTTGACACCTTCGGAAGGATGGCACAGCTGAGACAATGTTGAGAGATCTTGTCACTTCTCATTGATATACCTAATCAAGCTGTCATTGAAAAAAAATCAGAATGAAAACTTTTATAACTTGTATCTGAGATAATTGACAATAATGGAAGCCCTGGAGTTACCATGGAAATGGAGCAATGGAAATGTAGAATTTTTTTAATATTTAGGAAATGATAAACCATTGATGCTGAGAAAAATAAAGAAATCTCACAACACTTACAGAAGTTTCAAAATATTGAGAAAATCAAATGTCAGTAACTCTGATACCTTGGAATTACAAGAGCTCAATACAGAGAAAATTACATATCAAACAAAATAGAAGTTAATACACAGACTTCAATGTCATTGCTTAGTGGTACAAGAGAGATTTCTCACTTCTGAGCTCCTTTTGTCCTGGAGTCTGACAAAATTACGTACAAGAAATCCTAAAATCTCTTCAGATTAAGGAAGTAAATATACCTTGGAGAACCTAGTAAATCAGAAATGCTTTGAGTTGCAATGGTACAAAATGGAAAGCTTTATAACAAAACAGGACAGAACCCCAGCTACCCCCACAACACCCTGAACACTATGGAATAGTTTCCGCTGTCTTTTATCGGTGTCTGTGACAGATCCCTTGTGATGTGTGTCCCCGATCACTCAGGTCCCGTGGGAGTCGTGGCGTTAATTAATACTGGTCAATGACCCTCACTCAGCATTAATTGTGAACTATCAATTCAATTCTTTACACGTTTATAAGGAGGTGTGACGTCGCGACGATCGTGACGGTGACGATCATTACGGTACAGCTGACAGACAGTACGTAACTTACAGCACTGTCCCCAACTCGCCATCTGCATGCTAATTCTTTATCAACAAATCACTCCCCTGTATCAATGATCATCGTCCTAAGTGTGAATCAATTAAATTCCTCAAATGAAAAACACAGTATTAAACATTTCTCAGTGCTTTGATCGACTCTACTGAACGTTTACCCCCAACACTGTTGTGTAGTACACAAATATATCAATATAGCCCATACATCAATGGCTTTTAATTGGTTGTAAATGAAAAACATATTAGTTAATTTATTCTAATTCAAAAGAAAAAAAAGATGCTTATATCTATACAATTCATTTGAATTGATGTCTGTCTCTTTTTGTGATGTAATGAAAATAAAACATATCAATTAGTTTGCTTTTAAAGGATTAAAAATACCCCTACTTTAAAATAAAAAGTTTCATATATTTAAATCAAGTAGGGAGTGACAATACAATCATAATTATCAATTAACATATGAATAATTTTATATGTATTCAATTATATCTGAAAGATTTTTATCCATAATAATTATTTTAAAAAACTAAGAATGTCTGTAAGATATGTATGCCCTCTGCCCCCTCCCTATAATACTAAATGACAGTTATGACAGGACAGGAAGAAGGTATAGTACAGTGTGTGGGTGTTTATACCCCCCCTCTCTATGCCCATTACTTATAATAATACTGTGGGTTAATGTCCTGTGTAAACCATCAGAGATGAGATCTATAGATAATCTCTGGCTGTCCAGTCTATGTCCACCATTACACAATGAGTGTGTAACATTGAAGCTGACACTAAGCCAGGAATAATGGCACAGTTTACCACTACAGGCTGATGTAACATGGTCCTTACATTAAAGTGTAAGCTAAAACCAATATATCCCCAGTGGGGTATCCTTCAATGATATGTCACATTCCTTAACAGACATTTCATCCTCAAGGTCACGGTCACTAATTATCAGGGAAGGAGGAGGGGGTCATTGATATGTGGGGAAAAGACAACTATAGCCTCTAATATAATTTGTGAGACAATGACTAATCTAAGGATGAGATTGACCCCAGACAGAAGAGACTGACCATCAACCTCACTTTGTCCCCCCCCCTCCTCCCGTGTAATAATTCTACTATCTTCTGCTCCCCACTCCACTGATAACCAGCTGATAATCATGATACACATCATTAATAATCGCTGACCCATGACCAGTCTGACCCATGTCATCAATGCTTGATGGACAGGAGCAGTAAGAGGTCAGTAACTGTTCCTAATTTGATAGGAAGAGACCACAGGTTTGCTGACCAATGATGTATGTTTACAAATGTCAAGAACAGAGGGAGCATCTTCAAAGGAGCATCTCTGGTCAAATCAAACTGGTCACAACTGCCTTAGGTATTCTAAAGAATAGAGGAAGTTCACTTCTTGCTCTAGATTATCTCCCTTTAATGAAAATCTTTCGGATTAATTCAGAATAACAAGGTATATATTAATTAATATGAGTAGTTTAGGGAGTAAATGTATGAGGAAGTATGAATAATAGGAGAGCCTAAATTTGTAACAGAAGAGCCTAAATTTATGATTTATTATGAATATCTTGAAGGAGCAAAGGAGTAAATAAGAGTCATTTGTGGGAGTTAAAGAGTAAATATGAGTCGTTTGTGGGAGTTGGAGAGTAAATATGAATCGTTTGTGGGAGTGAATACGAGTATTGTTGTGGGAGGATCCACATACTGAAGTACCTGGAATATAATTTAGCGGTAATGTTGATATACTGTAATAAATACATGACCAGCAATGTTTAGGGAAGTCGGGCCTCCATGTCAAGTACCTAAGCCTGATATTTATGTCCATGCCACAGAAATTTCTTTTGAGCTTGAGAAAATGCAAAATGGGAATTTTGAGTGGTAAGCAAGTGTATTACTGCATAAAGTGTTACCATATCACAGTCGGATGGTATTGGAGTGGATACAGGTCCTGCATTTCATTAATACATGGCCATTTCAATGTTACCAGATGTATTGAAGGGAAGCACATGGGTAAGTGACAGTGGTCTAATCACTCTGTCATACCGAGGGGATGTATCAGGCCAGATATCATAATAATTCCTACTTAATTTGGACCATGTGCTTCAATAAATAAGAGTAGAAGCCCACGCTATTGACAGTAATGTCTATAGAATTATGTTGATTGCTCGCGTCACTCTCCACACACATTTTACTGCTTACCAGCCCGACATATGCAGCGTGCACTACTACAGTCAAGTGCCATTATCAAGTATTATGTAATCATATAATTACAGTATTTATACAGCATTACCAATCTACATATGTATGCATTTGAAAAATGGGAGGGGGGAGTGGAATTGTAGGAGTTAGGTCATACACCTGACAACAGCTAAAATGCCACCAATCAAATTTCTCAAAGATAAGGTTGGAGTTTAGTACAATAAATAAACAACTTTTCCCATCAAATATATTTAAAAATTAGACCTAAAAATATATCTTCTCTGACTTTATTGTTTTAAATATAAGTTTTACTTACTAAAAGATAATTTTATAATCTTGCAATCAAATTTATTTGCAATAAGTTTTATACATGAAATCATGATCTTTTAATTATGTACAAATAGGTTTATTTTAAAGGATTATCAAAGTCAATTTATAAAATCTTCAATTTTTAGAGATTCTTAAAAATAGATATCATAAGTTCAATCTTACTTCTTAGACATTAATATTTTCATGCATAAAAAACTAGATAATTTTCAATCCCAAATAAATACCTACCACCAAGGGCAAATAACTCTGTATCATGCAAAAACAGAACAGATCACGGAGGCGTAGAATTGGAGTCAACAGGTAAAAGATTCCATGTATTACCAGCCAGAGCACATAAAAGTTAACAAACAACTGAAAAGTTTCATTTTTGGTAGAGACAACGCAATCCACTCAAATTTTATTACAGATATTCTTATTGCAGTAAATTGATTTTCTATATAATGAGTTTAACATTTTACACCTATAATGTTACAAATTACATGTTAAAAGTTTTACAAGGCCCGATGTGGCACCTCAGCTCCCATAGAGAAGCTGACATTCTGGCATTAAAACAACTTCCATGTAGATTTACAATGATTTAACCTGATTTGCCTGCAATGGAGGTCGGCAGACCCCCCCAGCAGCAGGGAGGCTGGGTAGGAGAAAGGGTAGAGATAATCAAATTATACTATCACTTGCCTGCATGTACATTATGACAGGCATGTGCTGTATAAACCCCACATATTGTTGTTTTCTGGGCTAATTATCATGAAATGATTGCAATACTTTGTTGTTTTTCTTAGTTAATTACGGTATAGATGGAGATAGGGGTTGGTTATATAAAATTGAGGTTATATTCCCAAGGTGTATTAATGAGTGCAGATCTGGCAGCGCTATTGTTGTATGTTATAGACTGGCAGCTATATCAAAATAATCCTTGACATTAGTGTTATATTTGTATAGATGTCACTTAATTATCAGCATCATCAACATCAGCATCTCATCACTCTATCTCATCATCTTATAACCAAAGGCAAATCTGTCCAGGTGGAGGAGGGGGGGGGGGGGCATCAATATCGCATCCTTACACTTATAACCACAGGCAAATCCCTCGAGGTGGTGAGGGGGCATCAATATCGTAACAAATCTTCAAAGTAGATATAGTCAGTTATTAGGACACAGGAATTCGAAGATGCATAGTGAAGCTTGATATTCTTCTAAATAAAGGTTATAAAAACAATTTACAAATAGCATTTGGCGTCAAATTTTAGATAATCAACTTTCAGAAATTCAAATAAATTCCATTATTCTTCATGCAATAAGAAAACCACATTTTATATCTATATTTTTAAGTTCAAGAACTGTTCAACTGACTTGTGCTTATGTATATTTTTTTGTATTCATTTAAAATTCAAAATACCCAGGTAACACAAATCTTAGATACCATATTAAACCTAATCTGATATTTTTCATAATGTAAAAACTGCAGTTAAATAATTAACTTTAATTTTGTTTTCAATACAAGAGGATTTGTTCTATATCTAGTGTTAAATCCCTATACCAAATGGACACAGGTAAATAGTATGCAACAAACATTGAAGACATGAAGTTTTCATCAGATTTCTTATCTATTTTTCCAAAATAAAAGAAAATATCAAAGTACTTTCCAAAAAGTTTTCTTGTTGCAAATTAAAATGTTTTAGTGGAAGCTATAAAAAGAATGTTCACTAAAGGCTGCAAATAGTGGGAGTTATATGTTAACATCTCAAATTGAGTTTATTCATTAACTGAACTTTTCAGTCATATATAATAGATAGTAAGTAAGTTTCAACGAAGTTTAAATTAATAATCCTAAATTTAAAGGTTCAATTTAGATCAATTGATTCTGATCACAAGAAACTGAATTAGACAGAATAACATTTCTAATTTTCAAAGATTAGTTATGATCTCAAATTCTAAACCAGGGGGAGATAATTTTAAGATTCAGCATCTTCACAAAAACTTTGACTATTTGATTATCTCCCCTTAATTTGAAACTTTAGAGTCAGAAAACTTTTAGAAGATCAAAACTTCTTATAACTTCAATGTTCTTAATAAGTGAGCGAGTTTAGTGGAATGTCTTGGATACAGACAAAGGAAATGGTGAAAGGGGATCTTCAAACAAAAGGTTTCTAACAAAAGACTTGTTGCAGTGAGTTAGGTGGTGGAGAAATACATGTAATTCCTGTGATGATAGTATCAGCTGATTAGTAGGTGGTCCTCATTGCCACTACAGATGATAAACCTGTTGTGATTTCTTCACTGTAATAACACCATCATCTGTGGTCACTTTATAAGAAAGTAGTGCAGACTTTATCAGAAGCATAAGAATGGGGTGTTAGATTTCGAGGCCTGATATAAATCAGCAACACTCCATCATAACTGGAATCTGAGGGCCTGGCCAGCCAAACATTCTATAGAGCCTGATACAGAGGTCTTCATCAAAGGCTGATTAACACAGATCTTAGTCCCTCAGCTCAACAGTACAAATCACTCAGGACAGAAGCTAGTAAAAAACACAGGGTACCTCTGATAAAGGCCAAGTCATGACATTAACAGGTTTACATCTAAAAAAACAAAGGTCTATAATGTTGGCATACAGAGGTCTATAATGTTAGGAGATACTGGTCTACAAATAATATAGGAGGGGGATAGATACAGTGATTGAAGATACTTTCTATCACTGGCAGGACTGTCTAGATTAACCTCTACCTGACCTCCAGCTCACTTTTACAACATCTTTTCATAATGGTCAATAATGGGTGATGTTTATATATGATCAGTATATGTAGCACTATCCCCAGATACTCCTGTTATATTGTAATGAGTCTTGTTTTCATTAGGAGTGACCCCCTCCTCCCCCTCCCATATATCAGGTCCCTATAGATCTATGTAAATATACTCTATAATAATCTTACTTACTGACCACCAATTTTCAGGCCACTCACTATATATAAACCTATCTATATTTATTCCTAGACAAAACTTCATTGTGGAAACTAAATTATCATCTTGATGTATTCACTATCAAACAGCTAGACCATTAGCATGAATTAATTTGTTATTCTGAATCATAGGATAACTTTTTCCATTCATCTATAACATTCAGTAAAATGCTTCTCCGTTATTCAAATCTAGAAAAAAAATCTGACCTTGAACTTAACAAAAATATAGTCTTGACCATGGTTGCTGTAATTTCTGGCCATGCCCTTTATAAAAAAGGAATCTGACCTTGACCCAAACCACCCAAAATTTTGTCCGATGTATTTTATTCAGGATTTTTACAGAAAGACAGACAACGGAAAGGGAAAGAAGTCACTTGTGTGATATTGAGGATTTTAAAGGGCTGATGTTAATATTGCATTAGAGGATCTACTGCAAAGATATGTGATTGATAACAAGATTTATAATATAACATAAAGGTTTCTCTAAAGATAAGGATTGTCAAACATGTTTTATTTTCAGATATCATTACTGAAATAAATATAAGGTAATAAAACATTAATGTGTTGTAGATATCAGATCAACTGATGGTGGGAAAACTGTCTTCTAGGTTTAAACCTTCAATATTATCACAGGAGTTATCTTTCCAATCTGTGTACCTTACAGAGAGATATTCAAGTATATCTTCCTCTCCTGTAAAACCCTTTATCGTCTCCCATTAGGAACCTATGTAACATCATATTCGTTAATTCAAATTCGATTGATATTGATATTTTCAAAATCATTTGATGCTCTAAAATTGGTCGATAATGGATTGTAAAACCTCTGTCTGTGTGAACACATAACACATTAAATCATGATAAATCCACATTATTAACTATCCATGTAAAAATGTGTACATTTTTTATTTCAATAAAGCAACTTGGAATAAAGTATATTACATTGTTATCAAAGAACCTTGATCCTATCTTCGTTCAAACCAAATTTCACAATTCACTAGTTAAAGCTTGCCTCTTAAGAAATATAGGGATAAAAATATTGCATTTTAATATCTTCTTAAAAAATAGAACAAACATCGAAATGATATATTAAAACTGATGTTCATCTTTTTCTTACGTACTATTCTAGCACTTGCTGACTGGCTATCAATTTTAAAACTTACATATTACTAGATTTACTAATATAAACTGGAATACATATATTCATCTAATATTTATTTATGTGTACTTGGAAACCTCAGTGCATTAAAAAAAAGTAAAATAGAAAAAATATCTGTCATTCTTGACATTATTAATAGAAAAGTATCCCTCCTCTTAATGTGCAAAAAGCTTCCTTCTGATTATTTGGTGAAGGTTGAGACAATTTGCAGGTTTGAAGCTTAATTCTGGAATGTAGCTCTGTGTAGCCATGCAAGGAAGTTTTGTGGTGACATGAGGGCGTCCTTGAGGGTGCGAGAGTGTGAGGACACTTTGTAGTGTAATGCTCACAATCTAATCACATGCCTACGCCCCGTAAAATTCTAATTAATCTAAATTCTTTTTATAACACTGGTTAAATCTGTCTTTTATTTCTTCTACTAGAGCAGGTTTCGACTCCTCTGTCTCCTCTGATTGCTGGAGAGAGACGGTTTTTATTTTCTCTACACCCCAAATCTATTAATACGCAAGTAATTCCATTTATGTGGTTCCAAGAAATTTAGAATAACAGCAAAACATTAAGTTTTACAGTTGTAATCATGCAACTCCGAGTAAACAGTTAGTGGAAATTCAATTTAGGTCTGTTTGATCAATCACTAGATACATTAAACGTGAATTTGGGTGAAAATTTAGAATCCACGTGCAGTAATCAACAAACCAATCAGGAGCAATGGGCACCAGTGGTGTGACCTTGACCTTTAACCTTGACCTCTAATAACAGCTCCTTTAGTGAAGTCATTAACATTGGTCCAAGTTACATTAGTAAGATACGCTTCCTAATGTTCAATTTCCAGACGAACATGATATCCAATAAAATGCACCATTCTTTATGAAATATTTATAGATACTGTTAGGACCAGGACCAAGAGTTTTCTCAGAGATTCCTTCCCTTTTTATAAATGTTAGAAAGCTCAACAGCAAGATTTCTATATTCAGGCAAAAATGATGAATCTGATCAATTTTTTCATTGTACATAATAAGTAATTATCTGTGACTATTACAATGACATTGGTGATATAATTGTGTTTTGTTCAGACCTCCTTGAGCGTCAAGTTTGAAGCTTTAAAATGGAGCCAAAACAGAAACCTTTTAAAGGAAATTCTATCCCATGAAATATTTATTTGTGGTGAAGTTTGGCCACAAAGAAGGGTCAACCTGACCAGACTGTTTTAATACATTAAAGTGCTCCCATGTGTTTTTCTTGTGAGATTGAAATCTGTTAAGGTATATATCTATAAACACATAATATCAAGTTAACTGGGAAACAGAAATACATGCATACATCAAATATTAAATTCTGAAAAATCTAGAAAGAATTTCATATATACCACATCACATACTACATACTGTAACATTAGTTATGTTTGCAAGGATTTTGTTTCCGTAAAACAAGTTTGGTATTTTAGTAAAGATAAATCCAGATTGTTAACATGGTATTTTCTAATTGGTTAAAACTTTTATAGTAGCCCGTCTTTTGTTTGGAGAGAAACTTGAGCTGAGATGATAGAGATTGGCTACAAACTTCAGGAATCCAACTAACTTTCACTGATATACAATGATAACGGTTTTGTTTTCATTACAGATTTGAGGCAGACAAGCCGATGTAGGTCCTGCTTTGATTTGATTGGAGGTGAAGACTGTGATAGTGATGACAAGTTTACATGGTAGCCAGAGGACCGCAATCGGTACCCCCTCCTCCCGGGGATCGTATTAATGGCTCCACTGGCACCACTACACCCCCTCCTCCCACCACCCTACTTCACCCCCTCCCTGTACAGATTAATGGCCAAACCTGAATGAATATGACTTTTGGTGGAAATGTGAGAGTTTACTACACATGTTGAGTCTAATTGTAATGTCTATCCAGTAGGCATTATGGGATTTCAACAGGCACACTTTGGATATCATGTGACACTCACAAGAAGATCCCAGTCTACCAATGACAGTTCCCTGATTTAAGCTTCAATAACCTCAAGCTAATTTAGCTGCTGTGAAAATGTTTTCGACACTTTTGCGAGTTTGGATGTTGTAAAAAATGCTACAAATAATAACTCGTACACTGATTTTTATATTTATATGTAGAATTCCGACATGAAAAGTGAGAAAAACAAAGAAGTCAAACGTAGTTGTGATCTAGAATGTGTTTATGGAAGGTGATCAATCACATGCCACATATTATCACCAGTCTAGGATTTGGACTGAATTATGATACTCCGAGAAACATGATATGTATCATTATAACAAAAAATGATGATCTATACATGTATACACATATGGTCACAAGGATGCAATTGAAATGAAACAAATATAAAGTATTGAATAGCACGATAAAAATGTACATCAGATACTATATTAATCAAAAAACTTATACAATATTTTTATCGACTCAGTATGTACACAGATTGAAGTAATTTGCAATGTATTGACTTTTTTCATTTGTATTTTTTTTCATCACAGAAATGCTCAGTATTCGGTTACATGAATATCGCGCAGTTAACTTCTGGCATGGCCTAATTATTACAATGTGATACAATCAGCGGGTAAGAAGAGGCTCTTGTTTGTTGAAATAGGTTTTGTATTGTTGACGTATCTACATATGGTAAACAGTAGAACCACTTGAGATGCAATACAATGGCATGCACAGTCATTAGAACATATGTCACATGATGTCATACTAAATGAATTTAGTCACATGACATATATCACATGACTTCTATATTTTTCTAAATATGTCTTTATCTCGTTATTTTTTTCGCTCTATTATTTTAAAGCTGCACAAGTTCAAAACAGTTTGCTGAAATAGTCTACTGTCTTTATTAAATATCATCGAAAAAAAAACCACAAAATTATATAATACGTTAAAAGAGTCACAAAACTTAATGAAATATTACTGAAAATTCATGTTTTTACACAAGTTTGCTAAAATAGTCGAATGACAACTGATCTAGTCCATTATGAATCACATTATTTTATAATTACTGTGAATTATAGTCAAATGAATTAGTACATGACTTGCACATTTTAACTGTTATAGTCTCCTAACTCCACTGAATAACAACTAAACTGTCTATCTAAAATTTGATCTGTATTGAGTTTTAAAACTATTTAAAGATTCTTTTTTTTTATTATTATTATTCTTCACAAAAGTAACACGTTTTGTATATTGCCTGATAGGTAATTACATGTACAATACACCTATACTGGTATAAAGTATCGACGTAGTGACATTTCAAAGTGAACAAAATAGCCCTACTATCAGTACCTTTACTTAAACTTTCCTTTTTTATTCTCAGAACCTAATCATGTCTGCCTTATTATATGCAAAACAGCATTTTTAACATTCAGACAACATGCAACTACCTATGTGAAATGTGGAGTCCAAAACAGAAAATATCACATGGACTTATTCAAATGATCTGGAATTTACAGCGTAACATGCTTTTTGGTCTACGCTTTACTTATCTGTAAATGAAATTAAAATACAACAATGTTAGAATTTACATGGAATGGACATGCAACCTATATGATTGATTCCAGTAGATATGTGATACTCGGGCCTGACTCATACAACCCCCATTGGCACCAGTTTCTGGCACAACAGCCACACTTTTTATTGTTACAAATTTAAACCATGTCAATTATAAATACCTACATATGCATCACTTCACAGCGTCTGCATTACCACCATATGCTGCTTATTCTAAATGAGAGGGATTTTTGTTGTTCTGATCGATCACTCTCTGGTATTAAACACTAATTGCAATTTTATTTCAGTTAAAAAAAATATTTCATTCATAATTCAACATCATTACATTGCCAATATTTTTTCAATTATTTTATTTCCCGATTTTGTTTGGTTTCCAGATTAGACAATTATTTCCTAATCACATGTTATAAGTATTGATGAGGCAGCCACCAGCTACTACAAGTAAATCAAGCCTGAAAAGGTCGCCCAAGGTCACCATAAAGGTCATTTAAGTCACCAAAAAGGTCACCCAAGGTTACCATAAAGGTTATCAGTGGTATGTATTATACGTCATGTGTTATAACCCAACTGTGTTTGCTCCCATTTTGAATTATTTTGTCACTAAATTTCAACACAATCTTTTACCATTCTGACAGTCAGAACTGCCGTGTTAGAACATTCTGAAGAAAAATGCATTGTTATACTAGACATAAAGAAGCAAATGTAAGGAACATAACCAATGCCTGCCTGATGTAATGGTATTCAGGCCGTTATTGTGATATTTTAAGGAACAATATGTACTGTTATATCAGACAATGAACCTCTAATGTAAAGGTATTTGGATTGTCGTTTTTAAAAAAAAGTGTTGGTAGTGACATCTGGTGTGTATATGTCCCATATTTCGATACATTAAACAGTAGCCATGAAATATAGATGATGAACTATGTTGGTGCCCTGTCTTCTACCACTATACACAAGATATGTCCTCATCAATTATTGATTCTCCTGTTTTCTCAGTGATCAATTCTGGTTTGTTCCATAATCAAAGTGACACATGTCAATTCAAATTTATATCAACATGTATAAATGATAATCACAATGTTTTTCTTGTAGGGAGTTTGATCAATAGATCCTTAAGGTTGTTATAATGTCCCGTACAGGTACTCGGCTAATACATCAATGTATAGAAATCTGATCGTGGTACGCCACCGACAATTTGTCACCTTCCAAACAGCTGTAGGGACCAATATCAAATTAATATTAAAGAAGGTGTGTGCTCTAAATGAAATATAGCCAGGTTTTCTATAGTGTAATTACAGTTATAGGGAGAGGAAGGTGTCAGGCCAGGTAGTTAATGGGCTGATAGGATTTAATTGACATCCCACATGTATAAAACTGTATCAGTAGCTCAGTGGTCACAGGAGCTCAAATACTGCCTGTTTTCAAATTCTGATTGTCTTTAACATCTGACAATAAAATACTACATCAAACAATATACATACCAAAGTTTTACTTCAAATACCTTGATTAATCATTTTTACAAAACGATAAGAAACAGATAACTAGCAGAAAAAGCTCTCAAAAAATTCATCAATTATCCATAACCTGTAACACTGAAATGTATTTAGCCTTAATTTAATTACTTTGAGTTCATATTCTCCATTGATGAATGTTAAAAAACAGTAATTAATTTGTTATTTTTTAGTATTATATTTTTCTTATTTGTTTTAAAATATTATTATTTTCTTAATAAGGTTTTCACTTTGTTTTAACATATATTCCTAATCCTTTTTTCTTCCTCTTTTGTATAATTTTAGCATTAACTTATATACCATCATGATTAACAGACCAATATTCTATCTCGCCAAAATCTTAGTTAGTTAATTTTTTTCTTGTCTTCATTTACAGTTTTTGCAATTGCATGAAAATATGTTCTTATTAAAAGTAGAAAAATTCAAAAACAAAATGACAGAGGTTCAATATTGAAGAAAAAAATGCTTAATTTAATTCTTAAATTCCCCATACCAGCATTATAGATTTATGAGAGTTTTACAGACAATACCAGTCATTTTGATCTAAGTTTTTGAGTTTGTGTAAATTTAAGAAGACATCAGTTGACTAGGACATTGATGTCTCCCTTATGTTCTCAGAAATTGTTCTACCTAAATATTCTGTTTTTAATCATGGTTGGTAAAAAATGTCTCTCAAACTTCGCTTCTTCTGGATGCAGCTTCCTTAAAAAACTGCCGATAATGATTACCCAGAATGCCACATGATATCCTGTCCTGTACTTTGTCATCGAATATACCAATTCCACGCAAGTCCCATTGCATGAGGAAACTGATATTGCTCAAAATTAAATTCAAATTATCTCAATCATTTTTTTTTTCTTTCTGTAACCCAAAAATGTCAACGTCAAATCCACGGTTTTCTTCTGGAATGGATTTGAATTTTTTGACTGGCATGCGTAATTTGAAGTAAAAAAAAGAATCAATTTGAATGAGAAAAAACTATATGTCAAATATGGAAATTTCAAGATAGAATGTTCAATTTAAAATAATAAGGAGAGAAAAACTGGGGTGTTAATCCAGTTATTGAATTCACGAGACATCAGTTTAAGAGTTGCCTAGTAACAGAACTCTTTTGTAATTCCATATGAGATTGATATATACAGATTTCTACAAATATTGTGCTGGGATTAGGAAATACAAAGACTGTTGTCACAACAGTTTCTACATTCCCTGATCGCAAAAACTGATATCTGATTCTTTGTCCGTCACAAACTTAGCAGTTAAAAAGCCTTTACCATATTTGGTTATCAATTTTATACATCACTGCATTGCAGTGATTCGCCCATTATAGCTAATTGTTTTCCATTTATATCACAAAATGGCTTTTGTGAAATAAAAAAAGACTGATTTCCAAAGTTTTTCCAAAAGTACACAGAGCAGTGAGTGTTTCAGGCTTACTTCTATCAGCGTATTGTATCAATTACACTGTCAAGCACTTATGTTTTTTATTTGCGATATAGCCACCATACAGTTTTTCAAAGGAAGCTATAAATAGTGTTCGATACTGTGGCCAGTGCGACCATGTGATATAACCTTGATAGCACCCCTCCCCAGATACAAAATCAGAAATATAATGCCACCAGTGCAATCAAAGGCAATTAATCAACAAAGGCGAAAATGCACACAGCTTCAATTAAAATATTTGTAATCTTTTGCATGCTAGTAATAGGCTAGTGGTTTAGGGCCGACCGGCACGATACATCTCTTCATGATGCCACGGACATCTATTGATAGCGTTTTTATACTAATGCAATATTAATATCTGGTGTCAATTGAAGCGATTTGGATCAGAAAACACACAATTACAATTTAATATTTACTTGGTAGGAATACAGGAGCTATTAAATGCTGCGAGATATTACAAATGATTTAACGTATTCACGGAGCCGCTAGGCTTTACTCCTGATTGAAGATCTCCCGGCTATATACCTTTTGTTCTGAATCTTTCTATTGTCACATTCATCAAACATTATCAAACTTTAATGATCAAACCTACTTGTAGCAGATACCTAACCCTGCTTTTATACAGCATTGTTCTAACCTTATAATCAAACATGTTTATAGAAGAAATGAAATGCTTGCCTCCAACTGTTTTCCGATCACTTGGTAGATAACAACATGTTATTGATACTAAACCTTTTTGTTTCTGATCATCCTTGATAGGAATAAATATTCTGGCTGTTTCTAATTGATCAAATATTCAAGTTACATACAGTAAATGTCCTTAAATTATGATCAACAAAAAGAAAAGGTGACGAAAAATATAGAATTTCTTTTAAACTTCTTGAGACATGATAATCTCTTTAGACCAGAAAAAGTATTTTTATTATACAAAGAAAATTAATTCACACTTCCTATAGTTTTTTTTCTAATAAAAACGGTTAAAAACTAAAAATATGTTCTAAATTATTAGACTTCAATGACACTTTCTTTGTTATGTTGATTTGGATATAAGAAGTAACTTAGACTTAATAAAAATAAAACAGATACGGAAAAAACCTAGTAAAAAGGTAAAAACCTTTAGAATGGCATAGTAAACTTGATCTGTAACCATCAATATGTCCAACACCACAAACCTACCATTATTGTTTGAGTGATATTGATGGATACCTGCTGTAATTATTATTTTGCCCCACAGCTTGCTCAGTAATATCAAACAAAATGAATCCACATCTGATTCCCGAATGTCTTCAGGTTTAACCCACCAACAATGTTGGTCTGAATTATTTATTTCTGATCAATGAGAGAACCCTTACCCAACACCAGGCCTGTTTGTACCAGGTTTCTATTACACATATCACAGTGCATTGTTTTACATTTCCTAAAACAATCAAGGTAAAACATTACTAGAAGTGTAATGTTATCGTGCTTACGAAAATGATCAATTCTTTTAATTTTCAAAATTAAAACAATTTTACCATATAAAAGGTAAATTTTCTTATTCAATTTTTTTTTTTTATAATTTCAAGCATTTTATTTTCAAATATTCTTAATTTTTCCAATTAAGTGCAAAGAAATTTAAATGATAATTAAGTATACAATGCAAATTGGCATTCTTGAAATTTAAAAAAAATCATAAAAAGACTTATGTGGAGTTTCCTAAAAGGTTATCAACTATATGTGTACATTTATAGTGTAACTACTCGACACTGTTTTTATCTGTTTGTTGATGTGGAGTTTATTTTGTTGAAAGGTTAAATTGTAGTGGACATGGTATTTATTGAAATGTCAGACTGATGGACGGAAGGATAGCTGAAGACGATTTTCTTCAGTAATGGATTAAATGTGGCGAATAGTAAACTAAGAGTGCAGCATGCTGTTAATACTGTGGAAAGCTCAGCAGGCATTTTCCATTAAAAACACTATGTACATAACTGTCACTAGAAATTCCGCTTCATATCCTTACATGCAGAAATCCTTTATTTCCAATCCAGTCCGAGATCAGGGAGTTTAGTTGTAATGGAGGGATATAGCTCTGGGAGGGTGGAATCCTGACATCGTGGCACACGCAGTAAGCCTTAGTTATGATAGCAAAGTAAATCCAGTATAATCACTCAGTATCAATAAGTTAGAGGTCAGGAATCGAGGAGAAATCAGGAGCATGGACAATCCACACTCCAGCTAATTGAATATGGATACAGTTTATTGGCTACACAAATTCACATGACATTACAAATCCCTTTAAGCAGCCTATAATCAACCCTTGATAGCCATTTCCTCCAAATTGCCATGGCATTATACCAAATCATTGACTCTCATTTGATTTAATTGAGTAACTATGTGCTTTCTGCCCTCTCTGTGGGTACCAAGCTCTTCAGCAAGCAAGACTTCTATACACAAAGAGCAAACGTCTAAGTGATTCAGATCTGGGAGACTAGGATAATAGGGCTATCATAATGACAACTGTCACAGACTGTTGACGTGGAAGATCAGCATCAATTGACTTAATCACAAATCAATTTAATTAAGATGACACAACAGAAGGATGACACAATAAGCAATTATAAAGACATCTTTAAAGACTAACTTACTTTTTTTTTATTTTCTTAATATTCTTAAAGCACCAGCTTACATTTCTCTCAACAAATGGTTTAAAATAGAACAAATCATTTAGAAAAATAGTGTAAAAAAAAGAACAAAGAGAGGGAAAAAACAACAAAAAAACAAAATTTGATTCACAGATTCTGAAAGTAGAGCATGCAGATGCTGGGGATATGATAAATTTTCAAATAATAATAAAATGTATCTTGATATAAAATTGATTATTTTATCTGTGTTTCATGTTAAATCTATTTGCAGATATCTATGGGGTTTCTAACTGGTTTGTTTGAGTGTTTATTATTGTAATTCCCTTGGATTGGTTAATGCCAGTAGGGGCCTTTAATCCGCCTTCCCAGATGGAAATCATCACTATAGATAAGGTCTCTAGGGGTACCTAGACATTTAGATGTAGCCCTCCCTTGTTTATTTTGCCAAAACCAAATCTGACACCCAAATAAAATCAAGGAACCAACAAGATTTATCAAGCAATATCATTCTATTAACATACCAGGAAATATTTGGCATCAGATTTCATTGTGCAAGACCAGGAGCTGAATTTAGCCGCTGATAAGTGACCAATGGATTGGCCAGTATTCTAAATCTGTAATGGTCAGTCTGGCAGTTTTAATGCTAATGTCAGACATTGAATTTCTCATGGCCGGTTTGCTCATTATGAAATAAATAGCTAGCATGTTAACAAGATAAAAATGTTGGCAACAGTGAATGTCAGATCTTTGAGAATCGTATAAATCTACCAGATGGTTTCTGATACCAATGTCTGACCGATCTACATAGGAATCTAACTGTCCATACAAATCATTCTCCATCCTGACCATTAATCAGGAAATAAAATTTCCCAGAAAACAGTTTCCGTTGATGTTGACTCTCAAGTTAAAAACCACTTAATTTTTTTCTTTAAAACATCAAATTAAAAATTAAAAGATTATTTACAATTCAATATTGGTTTATAATTCCATAGTTGTTTTTATGAATAGTTTTCACCTTAAATGTCGGCTCTTTAAAGTAAAGCTTTGGAAATGCAGTTTCACATTTTTGAAAGAATTCCTGTATTTATGTATATTTCTTGGACAGAAACTAGGAGAGCAGAATCATGTACATAACCCTCAAACTACACTTGACTTTCATAACATATACCAAGGTATATTAAAATTCTTAAGAAAACAAAAATATTGTTTCAAGATTGAATCTGTAAATTAATCAACAATCTTTTGCTTCTCATCTGAAAATATCACATCCTCCACCAATAATTCAGGAAAAAATTATAAAATTAAATTATTTTATTTCATTGCAATTATTTTCAAATGAAGTCTATCAATGTACTTTAAAGTAAAAAGGACGTCTCTATTTGAAATATCTAAATTGTTCTTTTATGTTTTCTTTTTCATAAAGAACTTCCTAATCAGAAAATCTTCCATAAGTTAACTTCATTTTTGAATCACATTTGAAAAAAAATATCTGTCTTTTGGATCATTAATGTTAACATTTTATCATGATGTTAAATTAATCTGCAATTTTTTTCAACACATATATGTAGGACAAATGATATTATCTTGGATGGCAGTAAACCTTGTGTATATAAACAACCTACACAAAGGAGTTCATCATAATGTCTATCTGATTTCAGTTGTTGGTACAGGCTATAAAGAAAGGGAGACCACAAAAAATTGTGCACAATTATCTCCCCTTTTTCAATGTGTAAAAAATGGTTTTATACGAACGAAGACAATTTTACATTGAATATTAGTAACTTTCCCAATTTTTAACATTATACATGATTGTCTCCCCTATTTCTGTTTTGTAGTGATATATAAAGTATAAAGCTATTAAGGGAGGTAACAAAATATTGTACATGATTACCTCCCCTTTTTAGGTTTGAGTGATTATGTTTGAGTGATTATGGGTTTCTAAAAGAAAATGTAGAAAACATAACATCCCACATGATTGCCCCCCCCCCCCCCCCACATTTATGTACGTCTCCTTTCACCACCATCTCCATAAATTCCCCATAGTCCTTTGTCCCTTGTTACTGAACAATGATTATATTACCAGTTTGTTTTATTTATAAAAACGATCAATCAAATTGAAGCGATTTGACTTTGTGACTGTTGATGTACTTTATTTTACTAGGTTTGATGAATGTTTGATCTAGGTCTAATAACAAGAAAGAATTAAATTCTAAAATCTCATACATATGAAAGGAATTTCGCAAGTATGAAATTTAAGATTTTTTTTTAAATATTCGACTTTATCAGAGTTAGTTGTGTGATGTTACCAGGCTTACAGAACATCTAAGGCTGATAGGTTCAATCCGAGTCAAAGTGAAGATTTAATTGAGTGTAACAAGTCACAAGAAAACAAACTTCTTAAGTACTGGGATCAGTCCAATCTAATGATTGATGCCATCAAGGATAAGCTGGTGAGAGGTAGCACACATTGTATACAGTTTGCACATAAACCTATTTCCACATTATCAAGCCAGAATAAAAAATTTAATGAATAAAAAAATTCAAATTAAAGAAAAGACATCAAAACTTTTACCATCTTCATTATGCCATGATGAATTTGAGGTATAAACAGTTGATATTGGCCAGAATTTTAAAATCAAAAGATTTGAAAACTACCAGAAGCAGTTTGCTAACACCTCTGAGACATGTGCATGGTTTACGACTTAGTAAGGCCCAGTTCTACTAAAGTATACAGCGATAATGTTAATCCAGCAGCCAAACTATAAACCAGACATATCTCTAGGACTTAACTTGTCAAACTATTCACATTAAAAGATCCAAAATTTACAGAAATTGCAAAACCCTTAGCATACCTGTAATTAGATTATGCAAATAGATTGACTTATTCCCCAGGTAAAGTCCTGAGAAACATACCTATGCTGATGAGTTTTGTAAAATAAGCTTATAAATAACTCTGAATCACATCAGTTTCAGCCAAGTTTAATCTAACTTACATAATCGGTTACTAATTTTTAAAAAATTAAACAAATTAAATTATTATATTTTATCAATTTTACAAATAAGTTAATATAACCTTTTGATGTGAGATTTTCTACTTTATAACACTTTGAGTTTGTTACTTTTAAAGAAGTTAATTTTGTTACTTATAATATTGTTAATTTGTTATTCTTTAGAAGGTAAAAAGAAGAATTGAAAACTTGTGCAAATATATACCTGTCTTAAAATGATCACACATGGCACCGATTGAAATCAGTGTTATATATCAAATACTCTTTAATATTGCTCTATCTCCCCAGTGTAATGTCTTAATTGTTTCTCAATTGGTCACCTAGATGTAACTTACATTTTTTTCCCAAATAAAGTGAACAACTTGATAGCTGTTAAGGTTATTAGTAGGGAATTTCTCCTTGACTCTGCATTTATTAAATGCTCTTAGATAAGGTTGACTGTGAAAACTTTCAAAAGACGATCTGCCTTTGTGTCAGGTTGAGGCATATCAAATTAGGTCTTTTACATATCAGGTGTGAAACACACTTATCATTCATCAATAGATACAAATTATCGTAGAATTTGTGTTTAAAAACAAGTTTGATTGAAGTAGTAAATCATTTCTAATCACCAGACACCATAAGCTCCAATCATAAGGTGATGAAAGAGAATCAAATAGATTTAATCTAGAATCAAGTATTCTTAATTATTCTATGATGTTTTTGATGCACTTTTACAATGGTGTGGATACGACTTTTCTAGTTTATTGGGACAAAAAAATATACTTGTCATATGTACGCACATCAACTCAACATTCAATCAGCTTCACTTCAGATATCTCTGTAACCCTACATCAGTACAGACTAGTCGTTTCTCAACTTCTCAAGAAACACAATTCACCACAGGTAAGAAACTTTACACCTGTATTCACCTTGGCTCTTACAACCTGAGGTAACATGGTCGACGACTAAAGTCAGAGCTATCGGGGAAGAATAGGAACTACGATATTAGACGGCGGAAGGGTCCTACGTTGATGGTACTGTACAGTTCATTAACAGTATTGTTGATTTAATCACTGTGATGCTGGTACATCTGTGTTTACCGTTGTGCGATATAAAACACTACCACCTCACGCTGGGGACCGGTCTGATCAGTCGCGCACACATGATAAATACTACTAGTTTTGAAAAGCTACATCGGAATGCTACAAATGTATTCAAATTAGCAAAACAGAAGAATCTTGTTTTCTCGTTACTGTGTGATACATGAACACATGCTAAGACTACCTTTGATAGAATATGTCCGTGATGCTCAACCCCCTCCGGTCCTGTGATTCAAATTTATTGCTCAAATGGCATAAATGCATACTTGATATAATTTCTACACTAAGGTAACCCGCCGAACGCGATTCATGGCCTGTTAACCTTTATTTATCCAGACAATTTACGTTTTAGCTTTAAGTGAATCATCTCGTGTTAATCAAGTACTTTATTTCGAGGTAGGGGTCCTTCGGCAACGGTCCCAGAACACACCGCAGCTCCCAGCAGTGGCAGGTCTTGGTAACAATGCACAATTTGGCTTCATAAATACATCATATTTGTGTGTAATTGGGGACTAGTATATTAATTAACTGTGGTCCGAACAGATACAGAATCGGCCATTATAATTGGTGCTGTTTTCTGCCAGGTTATAAGACCGCAGGGTTGTTCCCCGATTTTATCCTCCGACTCGGGGATTCAAATCCATTAATACGCCGGAGGCTTTCACAATCTTTACGAGTGTGAGTGATGAAGAGGTCTAAAACATATATACCATTTTATGAGTGCATATGTGTGCCAAGCTTGCTTCAATAAATTTATTAATACACTAAATTATGGCAGAATTTGACAGCTGATCTTTTTGCAAGTATATACAGGATGTAGGGGGCATTAATTCATGCCAGGTTTTCCACTTTACGGGTAATGCCCACTGTTGTACAGGAGAAAACTTGGTGGGGTATATACGTTTCCTACACATCCATCATACATGTCACCACCCTTGTGTGGCTTTCATTAAGCCAACATCACTTCTGCATTTTCCGGAATTAAGATTTACAATCACATGATATTTGGGAGAATTCAACCACCCTAGACCTATATATTTTTAGTCCGAACAGGAATATCAATCGTATTGGTAGTGACACCCAAGCACCACTGGGTTCTAAGAGGCCTACAGAATAGTCATTTCTCCGTTCTCCAGATCGCCCTACCTCCTGGCTCTACTAACCCTCGATTTCTTTAAGGGTCCCTCTTACTGGTCTGTCAGCTGCGACTTTCAATCACTTTTCCTCACATTCATACCTCAGCTAGCTTCTACATTCAATTTTCATATCGGGTCAAAGGTGAAATATTTGATGGGTAACAGAATTGAAATCTAAGTGTCTCTTATGGGAGTAATGGAACCTAAGAATCATGTTTATTGCAAACTTCTGGAAATTTTTTGTTTTTCGACTTAGCTTATCCTCGTAAAAGAGGCACATTTTATATCCTCAAATTGCTATCACTTCTGGCAATCCCCATTAAAAAATATAAGTTGATGAAAATTTTAATGATAATAGATAGGCTGTTAAAGAGATAAATCTTCAGGGAACAGCAGAAGTGCATGCTTGATAGATACATTTAGCGATGTTAACTTGAGCGGAATATCTGAAATCATAAATGCCAACTGGAAATATATACAGGAATTCTAATGTGAAATTACAAGCATTAATTGCGGAGGAAATAGACCGATCTTTGTTCCCTAAAATCTGGGCTTCTTGTAGTTTATAAGTGATAAAGCTTACAGCAATAGTAGAGGACTGGGGAATAACTAAAAAAACTCTGTTACAGTAATCTCTTCAAATAGAATTTAATATTATAAAGTGCATCAACTCTTCACAGACTTAGTTTTTAATTTCTCTCAAGTACTTTTACATTTGATGTGCTTCCTTTCCCTTGTTCGGTTTTGATGGGAAGCAAAACCTAACTATCACATTTATTTTAAGAAATTGTTGCGTTTCATATTTCTCTAATCAATAACAGATTAAGATTCCTATAAAAATTGTGTTAACAAGGTTATGGCTTGGCTGAGAGAAAACAGACTGTGTAGCAATAATTACTAATAGCCCCCATAACCTGGAAATCAGGGGGCCACGTAATGTACAATTCATCATCCAATCAAGAAAGAATGACCAAATAAGGCCTTGCCAATTAAGATTTAAATAATTAAAACCGTTAATTAAAGTAATATGTGTGTGACCTTTTTAGTGTTGCAGTACTGTTGTGTGGTGATTATGTTCGACTAATGGCAATTAAATGTGCAAGTTAATTGATCAGAATTGTAGCAAACGATTAACTCAAACGGTAAAATATGCTAATTTTCATTGTAATTATGAAACAAGTTAAAAGTAATCAAGCTTCAGTAAAAAAAGGTGACAATCAATTTCAAGTTTTTCAGTCCTGTCATGGGGCTGAATTTACTAATCCAATTGTGGCAGATATTTGCGGGAGATTATTTAGAGATGAATTAAACTTTGATCGAATTGAAGGATTATCTGTGAATCTTGAATGTCCTATCTAGCAGGCCTGTGATATGGTATGTATCGGTGAACACCAGAATTTCTGTCACCACTTATGTTCTGTTTTATGTCAGAGTTAGATATTTATATATCAATCAAGATCGATAGAATGCTCAGTCAAAAATCAAATTGCTCATTCCTGCCAATTCAGGCATAGAATTAAATTAAGGTCTTTGTCTATGCCTGATAAAAGACTATAGTTTTGATAGAAATCTTCACATACATTCAGAACAGTTTGATTGGAGCTAAATCAGGTTGAATTTTTTTAAATCAATGAGTTTGATACAAATCTGAACACCGAAAATTAATGATTTGTGATTCAATGAATTAGGTATATACCACACCGGTGGACTGTGGATTAAATTGGCACGATATTGACTGATATCTGACTGAATATGTAGGATATCAATCTTCACACTTCAACACTGTGTGATCCAGAGGCATCGGACAATGGCCTCTAAATTGGGGTACAATGCCTAAGCATTTCAACACAAATGTTTCTCCGAGGACAAGTTAAATCTAGTGTTTAATAGTAGATGATTGAATGTTATCTGTACGAACATTGGCTGGGTATAAAATGATATTACCTCCAATAAGACTGTGGGCTCGGTGGGGTGCGGTCTTATCTGATGGACATGTATGCCTAATAAGTTTGCACTTTGGTTCGCATTGTGCGTTAATGTATTTCTGTCGTCACCTTTATCTAAAAATAACATGTCGGAAAAAATGTCTTAACTTGTATTAAATATCGGGCAAAAAATTATTCAATCCCGTAAAGATTTACACGTAAACTTAAATGGTATTTATCAAAATCAGGAAAAATTCTTTAATCTAAAATATGTTACTATAAGACAAACCTTTAAACTGATACACTGTCTGAGATACGTAATGTTCTGTTCGGAGAAAAGCTATGGTTATAAATTCCTATCGAGTTATTTTCTATACACTTAATTCCTATCAAGTTATTTCC
Source organism: Argopecten irradians (assembly GCF_041381155.1). Taxonomy (NCBI): domain Eukaryota; kingdom Metazoa; phylum Mollusca; class Bivalvia; order Pectinida; family Pectinidae; genus Argopecten; species Argopecten irradians. Next base: position 22,561,759 of record NC_091143.1, on the reverse strand, counting down.
TATAAACTTAATTCACCGAGATATCAGCCAAGTGCACTGTGTTATAGGGGAATGGTAGACTTTTATGCATCATATATCTTTAATTGACACCAATCAAGATATCAAAGGGTTATAAAATGAAATCGCTATCAAATTCATTATTCTGAAATAAAGATTTATCATATCTTTCACCGCCAAGTGTTAGGAAACAGATCAATTCTATGTGTTATCTTTCTGCTTCCGGGGATCTCAAGTTTTTAGTGATGTATAGTTTGAAAAGGGAACAGTATGAGATGACAAGATGATGGGAGGGGGAGTGAGGAAACAGAAAAGGGAGCGAACATAGTATAAAGGGAATAAAAGATAGATAGAGTGAAAAAGTGGAAGAAGGTGAGGAAACTGAAGTTCCTCTCCAGATAGGGTAAGGCTGAATTTATTCCAAATTTCTTATAAATGGTAAGGAATAGAAAGTGGTAAAAAAGAGGGAATTAAGTGAAATAAAAAGAAGTGCAACAAAAGGAAAGTGGGAAACAAAAGGTTTGGAGGAAGGCGAAAAGAAAAGGCAAAAGAAAAAACAAATGAAAAAGGGTGCATGGAAAAGAAGAAGCAAAAACGAAAAAAAAAGATAGCTAGGACATGAAAAATATAGAAGGAGGATAAAGAGAAAGGATGCATGATAGTAAATCAAAGGAAAGGCAGATGATAGGTGATGAAAGAAGAAAAGGAGAGAGGGAAAGACAAAAGCCAGTGGGAGAAGAAACAGAGAGGGGAAGGGTTAAACAAAGCAGTGACAAAAATGTTTTTGTGATGGCAGCCTCTACTCTGTGTTGGCCGTTTCCGTCAGGGCTCGTTACAGAAGAACAGTGGATAAGATCTTATTAGGTGAACAGTATCAAACAATATAGGTGATAACTCCATCATAACGAGGATACATTGGGGTGCTATCTCGATACCTCCCATAGTCTGTCAGACCAGCTCTATACCCAGCATTGCTACGTATTATACACTATGATTTACGGCTTGATAAAATCCCAGTGTGTCAATCCTATTGAAATTAAAGATTTTATTTGAATACCAAAGAAGCGCCCTGCGATAACCAGCTGCATTTGTGATTATTATCTAATGCTTATGTGGAATCATATAGCCATTTTATGAATATATATCACAGTCTGCGAAGCTATCAGGAATTCTGATAAATCCGAATAAATTCCTCATGGAGTGAAAGGTTTAACACGGAGATGGTACGCAGCATCAGTAGCACCATCCTCCAGGAAAAGAAGACGTTGAGTCGGGTCTATCTTAGGAGCCAAGCGAACACAGCACCACCTTACATCAGAACCGATAGCAACATGTATTAATAAATATGAAAGCTATATTTTTATTAGCTGATAAAGATTGTAATCTATCTAACTCCATCTTATACACATCCATGAAAATATTAATTGTTTGTCATTACACCTTATTATCCAGTTCACAAAGAAATATAAAACGATTACTGGCATTTACATCCAATTAACGTAATAAAGAATTTGAAAACATTCTGACAAATTATGTTGTGAAAGTGGCAGAATGTCTTTTAATGTTTTGAAATGTGTTTAATCGTCGGTGATATCTATCTTACAAGAACTTAAATAATCTGATTTGAAAGTGATAGGCAAAATTACTGCGCATCTTATAAACTGTTAGCAAGTAGAAAAATATAAAAATATGGAGAACAAATAAATTCTATCTTTAGGACACAAAAGTTCTGTCTTTTCCCTCATATGGAGATGTATAATTTATTTTATAAAATGAATTCTTCAAGCTTTTATCATCTCTTGATCTTGAAAAAGAGAAGGCAACTATACTAATATAACTTGATGTGTTTTGATGTTCATCCAAAAATATTACACAAATCATGGGAAAGCATGATCAGCCACAAAAACAAATGGAAGAAATTCATACACACAAAAGAACAAATCATGCCGACAATAGATTTGAAATTTGAGTGTTGTGTTTACTGTGAGGACATTAGAGCAGTACAGATGCTTGCTAAGATAGGAGGGGAATATATTACCATTGTTCTCTAAATATTACATATGGGGACGCTCATAGTTACGACACAAAAATCTGCTGAACGAGGAAGAAATGAGGGCTATATAGAAAAGCTACACAGGGGACAGCTAACAATCTCAGGTCTGATCGCAAGTGGATTGTTACCACACAACTAAAACTAGAAATGTCTGTATAGCATAAAAGTTCCCCTGCCTCCATATGAAGTTAAGACAAGATGGGACAAACATATGGGTAACAATATATTATTTCTTTAATCAATATTTAAGAATTGTCTTAAGTCATAATTTATACTTATTATTTTAAATGAAATGTTCATTTTTTGAATCAGTATTATGAATTGACTAATGCCATATTGCATACTTATTATTTCAAATTAATACATTATCTTATTAATCAGGATTTAAGAATGACTTATATCATAATATATACTTATTATTTTAAATTAATAGTTCATTTTTTAAATCAGTATTTAAGAATGACTAATGTCATAACATATACTTATTGTTTCAAATGTATCTTCAGACGAACATGATTCAAGTGAAATGATGAATCTAGAAGAAATTCACAGAAACCTGATCGGGATGTGGCGTATACAATATTTTATCTCGGTAAATCTATCAAACTACAATATCCATCTTTTTGGAATACCAAAATACTGACTCAACTGAAATTGTCCAATATTTCATTTCCCTGATTAGGGGTTACAATAAAATGATAAATACATTTGCACTCTGTTTACATGCAAGGGGTCGGAGATTTGTCCTCATGGGTGCTGCCCTCTGTGTGTTACTATTGTTCTGTGTCCCGACTGTACCTCAGGTCGGAGCTTACTGTAACCTGTATTGTGAGTCGCTGGTAGGAAGACCAACCCCATCATTACCGGTCAGTTGGGGACAAATCATAGTGTGATGTATAGGGCTGACTACGGGAGGTATATATAAATTATGGCAGTGATGGGTATATATATAGGCCACCCCTGTTTACACCCCTATCGTGATCGCATGTCACACCGAAGTCTCGGCAGCTCGCTCCGCTAATCAACCCCCAAAGCATCTTATCAACTCCAGCGATCAGTATAGGGTCCCAACTTCATCCCCTAAAACTTAATTTGCTTGGGCTCATAATGGCAAAAAAGCCAATAGTTTACGAACATTGAGGAGCAGGGAAAAAGTATCAAATGGTTGGTAATTGTTGGCTGGGAGTGATATCTGTTAGAGTTAATCAGACGCGAGCATCGCTCTGATACATCTCACAACTATTATTGATTAATACTTTCCATGATTCGCAGCAATCAGACACCGTTCTTAGCCTAGCCCCTTGAAAATGGCCACATCCATTTCCTTGTATGGTAGCATTAGGCAGCGACGAATGATCGACACTCATCACGAGGTTACCACTAGCCTACCTCCAGGCATTACATACGCTCCCCCATATAATTACTTAAATACCAAATGATTTCCGTAATAACCTGTCTTCTATTAAGTTTTCATGCAATCTAACAGATGTGTTCAACAATAGAACTTTAAATTTCTTAAACACTATCATTCATTGGGAAGTTAAATAGTAGACACGCTTGATTTACTGCAAAAGGAAATCAGCAAAATTTGTTTCCATTTCCAAAGTAAACATTGACTTTAATAAAAGATTATTAAGGACCAAGCATTAATACAATTTATCTGCTGAAAATTTATAATTTCTTTTGGCAATAAAAGACAAAAGAATAAGTTTGCATGACAAGGACCTTGAGGCCTGTTAAGTGAAGAAAAAGAAATGCTTCACAATGTGACATTCGTGTTAAGGACGCGAAATCCGTGAGAAATAGTGTGATTTTATTTCATTATACGGCTGATTTATCACAAAGTTAACATGATGTTATGCCATCAGGATCGAAAAATTATATTTTAATATTTAAACATATCTAATTGTCATTATTTTTTATTGCAAATTATTCTAATTCAAGAATATGAATAAATCATATTAAATTGTCAGATGTAATTTGTGCTATTAACAAAATTGATTCAAATGTGGAAGGTTTGAGAAATATGGTTTATGTGCGTTTGTAGTTTATACTGAAGTTTGTATTATGTGGAGACGTCTACCGAGGTTGCTGGTTCGTTTAACAAATATTTAATGGTGACATTAGTATGAAACAAATTGACATTATCGACAATAATTCTGAATAAACACGAATCAACCAGCAATTTAATTTGATACTTTAAAATATTCTGTTGTACAAGATGTCATTCAGGTAAAAAGAAAATCCTTTGATATATATTGTATCCCAAACTGATTTAAATATGAAATAATCGCTGATGATATAAAGTTTGAATATGTCATGAATGTCTTTCTGTTTTCATTCAGATGCCAGTTGGTTGCTTTAAGTGGACCTGAGAATAAACAAAGGATAAAAACTTACCCCTTTTCTGCATAAACTGAAACAGGTCATCTAAAAACTCTTTTCTCTTTGGGTCTTCACTTAATTCATATAGCTGAAAAATAACGATGTATAAAAGAATATAAATTTGTAAATAATATTATTTGCACAAAAAATTTAAATGTCCATCAAATCTTTGTAAAAAATAAGTACTTACAGGAAGAAAAATATATTTTAAAATGTGACCCCATTATTAAAGATTATCTACAAAACATTTTATGTCAAGTTGATACCAGTCAACTTGATGAAGTTAGCATCATATAGATCATAGTAAAATAACAAAAACATAAATTATACTAATAGCATGTGCAGCACTAAGTTATCAAATCAACAGATCTAAATCAATTATAACTTTTAGATAACACTCCTTTTAAGTAATCAAACTTTACAGAATTTTTATTATCAAACATGTTCAATATTTCATCATTTCATTCTAAGCATAGTTAATTAAAATATTAATCACTTTCACGATAATGATATGGCACATTTAGCAATTATATTCCATAAATAAACAAGATTGATTAATTCTACAATTTGTGTGAAATGTTGAAGATTCATATCTGAATTTGGGATAAAGCATATATTTTTTTTTTTAAATAAAACAAAACTTGTCTAGTGATAAAGAAATAACTTTCAATTAATAGAAGCCTTTATATAAGCTTAAAATGTTATAAAACTTTAAATATATCCTAATCGATAAATTAAGTGGGCAGCAGTTTATTCTTTGTGTATGTGCAGCTTTATTCATCATCACAAAACATGAAGTAAATTATCTTTTGATCTCCTAAGCATGCTATGTTAGTGTTTACTTTCATAATATTATGTAGCATAAAATTAAAATAAACAAGACAATTATTGTTTTGTTTATTAATCCTTTTTGAATTTGAGTTAAAATTTATGGCTCTCCATTTAATGATTAATCTATTTTCCAAATCCATGTCAAATAAAAATGATCAATTTGATTTCCAAATGATAAATATAAACCTAACAATTCTGACATATACTACTAATTATAATTGTTACCAACTACAATTAATGAATATGTTATTCAAGGCAAATTATATCTATTATTTTTGTAACTTAATTCAAATTATAAATATTATTACAAAGTATAAATTATAACTATGTTGTCAAATACAAATGATAACATTGTTACTAAATGTTACTATATCAATGGGCAGAATCAAATTAGATATATCTATTACAAAGTACAAATAATAAACATGATGTCAAATAAGAAATGATGTTAGAATGTGATTGGTAACTAAATTAATGAGTTAAGTCAAATTATATATCTAGTCCAAAGTATAATTTATAATTTTTACAAAGGACAAAGTTACAAATTGAAATCTGTTACATATTGTAACATTGTTTCTCAAAATCAGATTCTAGAAATGTTAAAGCAAAATGAAGTTTGCCATTTTAGTATGTACTTTTTATTTTAGCAGGATTTAGATATCATTTTCCTTACTTTTCACTTGATTAAAGGTTAAAAAAGTTATATTTAAAATCTTCATTATTTTCAATAGATAAATAAAAGTCTGAAAAGATATTATATCTCTGTAAAGTTACAGTATAAGTGTTTCATAAAAGTATTTTCAGTTTCAGTATTTGTTTAACTTATCAATTTTATAGTCTTTTTTCCCCTCTACCTATGTTAATTATATTAAAATACCATTTCAAAATAAATAACTCATTGAAACAACACCTAGAGCAAGCTGGGGTATCTACAGATATAAATTTTCCCACATTTCTTTCATCAGTAAAAACATGATATTAAATTGAACATAATATAGATATTGACTGCCCTATTCTGATGAATGATACTTCAGTTTGAAAAGACAGGTACAATTATTCTGCAATTTAAAATTTAAAATGGCACCATTGAACTTTTTCAAAATTAGATTCCATAAGGTCAGCATATCAATCTTGTTTTGAAAGGGGAATTTGTAACTACGAATTAAACAACCTAATCGCTTTATTTCTCAAGAAAACCTGTCAGAGTGGTATAAATATAAAAAAAATATGAAATAAAATTCTCCACAAGAACAAGTAATAGGGGATAAGACAGATAGGTATCATAGTATTTATCACCTCCTAAAGCCTTACTTCTGATCCCACACTGGAGCTATCCCGTATCTGACACCTTATCACACCAACCCTTATCAAATAGTATCAAATTATCATCAAACTAGCGGTCAATTGAGGAATCCCAGCCAGGGGGAAATTAGGGGAAGGCAAACTCATTCTTCACTCTGACAGGGCTAGTATGTTGTCAGAAGGATTTCTCCGAATGCGTTTTAAACCAAGGAAAAATCTGTATTTGATATCAACTTATATCATTCTATTTAGCTCAAAAGTAAAATTAGAAAATTAACATATCGGCTTCCTTCATATCGCAAAAATATTTACGATTATTTGTATCATCTCAATTTTAAACACTGAATAATTACCCGATAATTTTCTTTTGCAATTGTCTAATAAAAGTTTAAGTTTCAACAGTTTCATAACAATATGTCGAACTTAATCGTTAAAATAAGTTGCTCAAGTTTTACTTTCATTTTGTCCGTCAAATCTACTTGGGTTTAGTTAGCGCACAGCGATCACGTGACGACAGGTATTGATGTGGAATCGCCACCTTCTGATCTCTGGGCCTCAGACGTAAACAAAGCCGACAGGGTTTGAAATCAGACCCTAAACACCTCTGTGTTCCGGGACCGAATATCCGAGTCCAAACAAACACGAAATCTGGCAGATTTCTCCCCACGTGCTTCCGCAAAGCATGACAGAGCGCGTGAAAAAAAACAACTCTACTTTTTTCACTTCACACTAAAGATTTCCGATGTATAATTCGTCTGCTTATATGTTACATGCGACTTTGATAGACTTGACAAAGCCATAATCGTATAACGATAGATTTAAATTTGATTTGATTCAGTTTAATGTGAATGCGACACATTTTCTCATTTATCTTAAAACCAGTTTCGTCAGCTCATTTAATCCTCACTGAAGGTTTGAAGGTGTTTTTAAAATCATTCGCTTGAACTATTTTTGGGACTGCATCTTAAGTACTGAAGAAAGTAAAATTTAATAGTTCTGTGTTCATTAATCCGACAGCTTTGAATTAAAATGCAGCCAAATTTTGCCAAAGATGAGAGACGCCGGAGCAGCCAACCGTGAAGATGTGAACGAGTCTGACTTGAGAATCGATAGAGTGAAAAGCAGTCTGTAAATCGTGTGTGCATTTTATATCAAGACTGAGACTAATTTATGAATAAGTATCCCTAATTCACGTCTACTTCTTTTGATAAGAAATTTGTCAAAAATTCGTTCAAGAAAATTTAAGGGTGGAATTAACGCAAGCACTCGGTCGGACGTTTTCCAAGGTTGATAAATCAGTAAGGTTTAATTAGACAATTTCATGCCTCCTCTAATGGCAGTGAGGCTGGTGTCCCCGAGGGCAAATATACACCACGAGCACGCGCGCTCGTCCGCCGCTAAGACACCTCCACACATTTCACTCTCAACTCTCAAGTCCCAAGTTTTTCAAGTAATTTGAAAATCCACTGGCTTTTGAATTGGCGCTGCTATTAAATGAGTCTGGGCTGGCTTCAATCGGCGCTTTAATATTTGTGACATAAGTAATGTAATATTGCATGTTTACAATTCGATTTAAATAATTATAATAAATAAACGGTTATTCTTAAAAAAGGAAATATAGGTTAAACCAATAAAGACATTCGATCATTTCATAAACATAACTCATTTTAAATGAATTGTTTTATTTCGAAATTATTAGTGTTTACTTGGGTCTGTCTACGAACTTTGGTCATTTGTATAAATTTTTCGGCATGCCAGGGAGCTCTTTAATAAAATCAATTTAGAATTAATATCATAATGATTGATATATTTCCTTAATTTTTAACATATAATTAATAATAAACTATAAATAGAGCTGAATGGAAAAAAGGTGTTGTTGCAATGAAGTTTTGTTTGACAAATCTATAATTTGAATTGTTCACTGTATTAAAGTCAACAGAACTCACAAAGGATTGAATTATTGGGACAAATTTCCAGTAATGTCGATGTTTAATACACCGCCCACAGCTTCTGATCGCGACGTCCCAGTTTTAATTTGGTCACAATTCCGTTAAAGTGGGAAATGGGCCATATGTTAAGATCTTCGGTCCCATCGGCAAATTACTATTGTGCTTTCAATTCTGGCTATTACACGGAACAAAATATTATTTAATGCATAATTAATATATCGAATTAGGCTGTATAGATGAGGCCTGGACTATCGATCTACTATTTCGATATTTTGATAGGGTATTGTACATAGTGTACTTTTAGCTCCATACAAATAGCACAGTGCGGAATAACATGGCCAATCTCATGAAAATTGTATTTATATATATTTCTATTACAAAAATGCCATAAAATGCAATATTCCGCGGTGACCAATATAAAGCGATGTTATGGCTTTTAATCATTTATATGCTTCTGCGATTTTGTTTACCATTAGTTATCACGGTACCCAGTTGAGTAGGGCTAATACATAGATTGTCGGCCTCTTTATATCGTGAAATATTAATTAATATGGACATATAAACAGGGATATTGCATGCTGGCGTGACCCACCATCAGGCCCGGTAAAACCCCAAACAATTAAATGCATCATGGCTTCAGCATTCAGCCGGCCATATATCTCCACACTCAGTTAGATATATCATGTATCGAATATAAAATTATCTCATGTCGAAATGACATGGTAATATCTATCTTATACATTGAATCGTCTTCGCAGAGAAAAAGTATTAACAAAAAAACATGTTTGAATTCCCCGAGGAAAAACTCAATTTCCAATTGCATGTATTTCGTGATGTAGGTGATGGTATTAGAAGTAAAATACAAGCTGGGGTCGGGATAGGACTTCCAATGTGTATCCATCAATGATTTAGGCAAGGCAATTTTACAATCCCTGATACAGGGATATACTAATCATTAATTACCCACAACTTAAACGGAGCTAGATCAAGATTTAATTTAGACTTAACTAAAAAAATATATTATACATCATAATGAAATGTAAATAGATTTAAATATCCATTTTACTGGTAATTGTTTGATTTAATTAGATTTGATTGGATCTACTTCTAATTCATTCAAACTATAGAGGAATCGGAGATTGTGAATCGACTGGGGGAAGTAATAGTATTACATTAAATAGAAAACTGGGATTTACAATCAAAAGAAAATAATGCAACATTTACATTTAGATCCATTCTCATGAAATATTTCATATTTAAGATAACTACTGCAAATTATTTATTTTCTGTCAATTTTCAATCGAACAGCTCAGTAAGAAACTATGAATAATAGCTCAAATCATTATAACAGAACAAATAAATAAGTAAATTGAAAATATATTTAATTTGTTTGTTTTCTACTTTCTACAGAGTAATATATGTTTTTTTGTTTGTATTCATTTTTTAAGAATTAGAAAAATTTAGATAAATTATTTGAATCGTGTTTTTGGGTACATTAATGTTCTAAATACCATGAAGTAAATATTTTTGCTCAATATCAATACAATTAATGTAAATATTTTAAAATCTTTTATCAAGTTTTTTTACACAACAATGTGAATGATTTCCGATATCAATGTTTTTAAATGACAAATATTTTTTTCTTTTAATTATGTTTTGACTTAAGGTATTTATTAATTTCTAAAATAAAGAAATACTGATTTTGATATTAAATAAGTATTTTTAAATTGAAGTTTACCTGTTTAAATTGTTCCTCAAATGTCCAGTGGTGTGTTGGCCCGTCCCCCGTCGGGCTGATGGAAGTCGGACTTTGGGGGGAGTGAGAATTTCTATGGTAACGTTCCGCCAGAAAAGCACTGTGGGATAGAATGTCCAAACGTGGAGATTCGGAAAGAGAGAGTCCCTCCCTATGGGCACGGAATTCCTCGGAGTGGGGGAGATGTTTATTCATCCTAAGGTCCTGTCCCCTCTCCTGTTCTAACTGCTGAATCCTTTCGGCGTGCATCCTAAGTTCCTTGGCCCTTAATTCCTCATGTCTCCTTACAATCGCTTCCTCATGGGCCCTTTTTAATTCCCTTTCGATCTCTTCGCGTTCCTCCCGTTCTTGACGTTTTAACTTCTCATAAAGCTCCCTGTCGGCGGGATCCATTTTTTCGGAATGACCTCCTCCTTCCCCGTTTTCACTGACGTTGTCCGATTCCATCTCGGAAATGTTTAATTCTTCATTGGGGGATGACTGAAAAACAATATGATAATTATCGGATTGTAAGCTGTGCACCTCTTAGCTCGGGTTTCATGTATTTTGTAAGTAATAAAGTATGCCGAGTAAAGACACACGCCTTTAATTAATGCGAACAAGGTGCCCCTATTTGTCGGGGGTAAACAACGTCGGATAGCCTAAGTCACATGAAAGAACATTTAAGGATTATTTTGACAGCAATTTTCTGATTTTCACAATAGCGTTAATACAGAGTTAACTGATAGGTGTAGATAGACAAAGAAATAGATAACGTCAGATTAAGCCGGATTAAAGAACAATTGATAATTATATCATTTTATATATAAAAAGAACAAGATGAAAAAAAAATCTAGAAGATAATCTAAAAGTAAGAGTAAATTACTAAATAAGCAAAGTTAATCTCCAACGCGCGAAAATCAATTATAAATCTTTGTGTTATCAACTTTTGTAATAACAAGTTTTTATACCATTTCCTGAACAACAAAACTAGTTCATAAAAATATGAAAATAGCATTAAATTTAAAAAGACGATTGTTTATAAAATTATTAAATCTGTATAAAATGATTTATTAAAAAATGGAAAGAGAAAATAAAAACTAAAGAAATACTTCCAGATTTCTTTTTTAAAATTAAATACATATGATGTGTGTTGATAGCGGATAGAGATCTGTGTGTTCGTACCCTAAAGTTGCATTAAAGTAACAGTGAAGAGAGTAGTAAATATATATACAGTACTCACCACGCTGCCATCCACACTGTTTTCTCCGTTCGACATTTCTTAGCCGTGCAAAATTACCGGAGTGTAGACAAGTCTTTATTCACCAAAATTGATCTAACCAACTTCAGATTCGTACACTTTATCAATGAATATAATCCTATCCCCGTCATCCGTACAAATTAATTTATGCGCCGGTAGCACGTGATTGGGGAAAAAGAAACACAGAACCTTTTAACCTATGACCTTTCAACTTTTAGTTACAGATGAATAAACATACTCTCTAACTCTATGAATATTCATTATTTTAAACCAACTATCGACATACGGAATATCCAAGGATTTTCTTTCTATGAATTGCAATAAAACGTTAATATATCATACATTGAAGAAAAATATTAGCTAACATTTCACATATAAATTATAACCACTCTGGTACCGCACCGAGGCTACATCCAAAATGGCGGCCTCCTTCAAGAAAACCGTGATAAAATCAACTCCACGTGTTGGGGAAAATATCACTTCAGACACAAACTACTGGAAAAATTTGGAGGTCTGTTGATTGAATTTATATTTCTGCTATATATCCAAATTAATTTGCAGCGATTAACCTCTCCAGATACACATTTACCGGTTTGTTTATGTCGATCAACACACGTGCTCTTTTTCACACGTTCAGTGTAAAATGTAAACAAACGGATTGTTTCTCTATTTCACCAGGCCTGAACTATTCATACTGAATTGAGATTCCGTCAAATTTACTGTTACGTGTAGATTTAACACTGATGATATATTTTAGCTCAAATAGATCATTTTTCTACTTTTAAAATTTGATATGTAGACCTTCATTTTCCTTGGTGTGTCTGTCAACTTTACACAATTCTCTATCCGTGTGACATATCTAGGTATTTCATACATGGCGCAGATCCGATGGTAACTGGTGGCATGAAGTGCTGTCAACTACACTGATGGACTGTCTGATCGCCAGCCTTTATTTTAGTTAATTCTGACTAATTAAATAGAGAATAATTAAGATGACGCCTGTATGAGTGTGTCAACTGTCAAACAGAATCAAACTTTTAATGAACACAGACTTAATCTTACACCTCAAGCAACAGTACCGCAGCGTCTCATAAAATGACCTGCATCTGAATCATTTCTGTTTGGAATAGACAATTGATTTATACTGATAAATTGATCAGTTGAATTTGAAGTATACATGCAGGTACCATAATTTACAGTACAAGATATACCTATGCAAAAAGTACCCTATTTAGTATTAATATTATATTTTGTTAAAAATCTTCATAGAAATGTAGTGTCTTTATGTAATTAATTTGTTGGTACAAAAAAACAGTTTTGATTAATTATATGGACATGCATTTGTAAAAGGACAGGAAAGAATGTAGCGGCCTGTAGCTTCCGGGGTTGGATCAGGACCTCAGAACACTAGGTGGATCCTCTATCGAATGAGACACCCAATCAATTTGATTGACCCCCTGTCCATTTTCGTTACACTCCTTTTCTTTTCCTCAATTCTTCAACCTGAAGGCACAACTATTTCGATACAAGTTCTGATATCACACTGCTAAGCATACTTACAATATAAGCAACTCTCAATCGTTGAAACAGATTAGCAAGCTTGCCAATGTAGTAACAGGATAGGAGAAAATGTAGCGACCGGACCAGATTTCGAACCCTGCAGGACCCCCAAACCCTAGCTGGATCTGCCTTCTTGAGCCAAGCAGTCACCAAAAGTCCAAATATATTGACCAAGTTCAGTTCTGTTAGACATGTATTTGATCAATTTTAAGACCAAAGGATATGATTTGTTTATGTTAGACAAGAATGTTAGTCAAAGGATTCATTAAAAAGAGTAAGAGGGATAAGCTACAAGTTGCATAGTGGAAATAAGTATTTACCCTTTTTTCTCTCCGTGCCAATATTTAGTTATTAAAGCATTATTTCACTATATATTACCTACAGAAAAATGCTACAGTTTATTAAAGTCAGTGATGTCTTTCAGTTGTGATTTAACCTTATTAATCAAACTCTCTGTATACATGCATATATTGGTTACAATAAAACCTGGAGTATTGTCCAATGAACTTGGTGCCTACAGGGGAGACAACTTCCCAATTACACCTTTTGTAAAACACTTATCAAACACTAGTTATGAATACAAGGAACACATTTCTTCTGCAAAATGTTTTTAGATTTTTTTCATTTCAATAATAATGATCTCTTTATGTTTTCCAGGTACCTGTGACCAAAAAGGAATTTGGAGCCATCACAAACATAGAGTTTAGTCCATCTGAGCCTCACAGTTTTGCAGTAACAAATTCTACCAGGGTAAGTAAGGTACATTGTAAGAATTTAGGTTAAATGTCACTTGGTAAATAACATGGTACAATTTTAGAGTTACCATGGTTACCATCACCATTTTGGTATAATACCATCACAGTAAATAAACGTTATAAAAGATACAATGTTTAAGGCTTATTGCTATCTTCATCACTTTTACTATCAAAATGCAGTATGCATTTTTTGTTACTTTTTATGAATGAAATTTACAATAGGAATCATTTATGTACCACCTGATACCCTGAATAACGTCAAAAGTTGATATCCTGTGCTACGTCATTTCAGCATGAAGATTACTACATTATAGTTATGGTCCATCACCACTAGAGATACCAGTCCTGCGCAGACGTTATTTGGTATCTGCCTATCACATGTTACATGAATTGGTCCCATTCATTGTAGAACCCTATACACACAGTTGACCATTTAGGCCTTATACATGAAGGTCTGATTTTCTTTTCAGGATCAGTCAGTAGCAAAGACATTTGATGTGAACAAGTTTCTGGTTGTACATACCGAAAAGTCTGTTTTAGACAGGCTCCATTATTAAAAAAATATTCACATGCATATCTACTATAACATGTCATACATAAATAATTAGCAAATATTAGATATAGAAAAGACACTCTCTCCATCATCAGTATGTATTTTGCATCCAAGAAAAAGAGAAGATATCCCCGGAAACCTGTATCCAAAGCCAGTACTCACCTTATACCCAAGCAAAACTGATGATAGCCCTGGAAATATACCCAAGAAAAACCCAGAGATACCTCAAGAAACCTGTATCCACATACAATATGCACCTTACACACAAGGAAAAGTGGAGATGGTCCTGGGATCCTATATCCAAAGACAGTACGCACCTTGCATCCAAGGAAAACCGGAGATATCCTCGAAACCTGTATTCAAAGACAGTATGCACTTTTCACCCAAGGAAAACTGGAGATGGCCCTGAGAACCTATGTCTAAAGACAGTACGCACCTTGCATCCAAGAAAAACCGGAGATATCCTCGAAACCTGTATCCAAAGACAGTATGCACTTTTCACCCAAGGAAAACTGGAGATGGCCCTGAGAACCTATATCCAAAGACAGTACGCACCTTGCATCCAAGGAAAACCGGAGATATCCTCGAAACCTGTATCCAAAGACAGTATGCACTTTTCACCCAAGGAAAACTGGAGATGGCCCTGGGAGCCTATGTCTAAAGACAGTACGCACCTTGCATCCAAGAAAAACACGAGATATCCTCGAAACCTGTATCCAAAGACAGTATGCACTTTTCACCCAAGGAAAACTGGAGATGGCCCTGGGAACCTATGTCTAAAGACAGTACGCACCTTGCATCCAAGGAAAACCGGAGATATCCTCGAAACCTGTATCCAAAGACAGTATGCACCTACACCCAAGGAAAACTGGAGATGGCCCTGAGAACCTATGTCCAAAGACAGTACGCACCTTGCATCCAAGAAAAACCCGAGATATCCTCGAAACCTGTATTCAAAGACAGTACGCACCTTGCATACAAGAAAAAACCCGAGATATTCTCGAAACCTGTATCCAAAGACAGTATGCACCTACACCCAAGGAAAACTGAAGATAGCTCCAGAAACCTGTGTCCACAGACTTGAGAATGTACCTTACTTATGCACGAAGAAAAGCAGGAGATAGCCCTGAATATCTGTGACAGAGAGTAAGCATTCAAGAATTAACAGGATAAAACCCAGGAAACCTTGAACATCCTATACAAGTTTACCTAGAGGGTAGCTTAGAAAGAATTGCGATACAGTTTTTAATTTCCTAGACTGTGATTAAGTATTAGGAATGGAACAGAAATTAAATCAATCCTAACAAGATTATTTGTAAATTAATATTTACAAGATTATTTGGACTGAAAATCGTCTTAAGAAATTGGATTTCATATTGGTTTGAAAAAATGACAAGGTTTTATAGTGAATGGAGAGGACAGATTACTGAGCAATTTGCCTGACAAGTTGTAATATGGATATGAAATTAAAAAGGGGAAAATTTGATAATATTGAAAAGAAATATAACTCTTTATCACTTACAATTTTTTAAAGGGAACTGTAACATGTTATCAACAGAAAGAATGTATTCCTTGAGAGTTTTGATATAAGTCCTGGCAGATCTAAGATAAAAGTCAGTGTAGTATTTCACATGAGTGGAATTGATATTTATACAAGCCCATTTGATGAAAATACCAGGTAAAAGTTTTAGATTGATTGAAACAACAGCTTGATATGTTGAAATATAAATGCTATGTGATCAGGAAAAACATTGGATTGTGTGTTTGTTCTGTTAGGATATTTGAATGTGTGAATGGTTTGGCAGGCGGACGTACCATATATACCACACCATATCTAGCTTATAAATGCTGGGCATCCCATCCATGGCCGATACAGACAGACAAATCAATTATCATCTGGTGTAAGATCGCTAGGGCAAATCGACAGCAGGCCTGTACGATAAAATGGATGTGCCTTTCTTGCGCTGTGATAATAAATTTACATTTGATATAGAAAAAAATCACTAATTGAAAATACACATTCATGTAAGATATTCTTGAAATTGATAAAATGTTAATATTTGAAAAATGTCTTTTGTTGACTCAATTGACCCTGTATTTGAACATCTTGAAAATAGAAGGTTACCAGTAATTTTGATGTACATTTATTAAGGTGAAATAATTTTTAGGCACATTTAGTAAGGGTGAATAACTTTGATTATTATTTAGAAAGGGGATATATGTATATATTAATATCTAGACATTTATTAAGAAAGATAATTTTAATGCACATTAGTAAGGGGAGATAACTTTGATGATTCTTTAGAAAGGGGATATATATATATATATATAAATATATTGATATTTAGAGATTTAGTAAGGGGAGTTAACTTTAATGAGTAGTTAGTAAGGGGAGATAATTTGATGAGTAATTAGTAAGGGGAGATAACTTTGATGATTGTTTAGAAAGGGGATATATATATATAAATATATTGATATTTAGATATTTTGTAAAGGTAGTTAACTTTAATGAGTAGTTAGTAAGGGGAGATAATTTTGATGAGTCATTAGTAAGGGGAGAAAACTTTGATGAGTAATTAGTAAGGGGAGACAACTTTGATGAGTAATTAGTAAGGGGAGATAATTTTGATGAGTAATTAGGGAAGATAACTTTGATAAGTAATTAGTAAGGGGAGATAATTTTGATGAGTGATTAGTAAGGGGAGATAACTTTGATGAATGATTAACTTTGATAAGGACACCTGTAACCACTGGGTGGTATTTTCCTATTATAATGAAGAAGATCAAATCACTGTGAGATTTTCCCATCGTTGTGTGTGAAATTAGTCTACCTGACATATCGAGACAAGGTGTTGGAAGTGAGAGGAATTCTGGGAGATGATACGTATCGCAGGTTCTACCACCGTGGCTAGAATCCAGATCAGGTAGACAATGCCAAGACATCCTATTGTTTTCTGATCTGCCCTGCCATGTACTGATATCTTGTTTCTAAGTCTGCAACATCATGTTATTGAGAGAAACATTAACTTAGAGTAGAATGTTAACCTTGAACTTTGGTGAGGATTTTTAAAACAATACAAAGTATTCCCTGTGTAGTTGATTATGACCTGGACAATTTCTATCCCTTGTACATCTATAATATAGTCCCGTTATGAATCAGAAAATGTATGTAAGGTAGAATGTTTTGGTGACATTTGTTTGTGGAACACAGATCTGGAATATTTGGATGTTTGTTGATGCAACATAAAGTGACATAATGACGTAGAGGTCATAGAGTTATCCAACTAAAAGCTATATATATAGCTATCCATCTGAGGTTATGTGGTAGTTTAGAGTCACTGGTTTTTCTCTGGGTACTCCTGCTTTTGTTCACCTCCATAGTCTGGCATGACTTAATTATGTCCCTGACTAAGTAAGTAGAAATTACCTATCTCTAAAAATGATTTGTTTGGATAAATGTAATGATAATGCTGAAATAGAGTTACCATATCTGTCCTTTCTTCCGTCTCCTCACATTTCGTCCTATGTCAATTCCATATGAAAGCAGGGGCATAAATGCAAACATTGCAAACATTTCAAAAGTTTATCGATAAGATGAATACATGATAGATTTTGTGATCATTGACATTTGGTTTCAGGTACAAATCTACAGTTCCAAGTCTCTACAGATCCTAAAGACCATCAGTCGATTTAAGGACTTAGCCTATAGTGGAAGTTTCCGTGATGATGGCAAACTGCTGGTTGCTGGTGGTGAGGAAGGCCTCATCCGTCTTTTTGACGTCGAAGGAAGAGCATTACTTAGGGTTTTTAAAGGACATTCTGGGTAGGTGCTGTTATTATGTAACCATAACCATTCATGGAGGATTTTTAAAAAAATGACTAAAAACTTAAAATTTTTGAAAGATGCCGCCTGATATATATTTGACAGATTTTTTCTCGAATACAGGATGTGGACACTTTTTAACCAAATCGTGCTGTCTTATATTACTTTAGTGCTCGGCAACCTCCTGCTCTCCGCACCCTCCCCCCCCCCCAAAAAAAATGAAAAAAATAAAAGGGTTTTGACTCCTGATATATTTGATTTCTAGTAAAGAATTATTTAATGAACACGTGCCCTTTCCTTCCCCTTTCATATTTAGATTGCTATAGCTTAGCACAATGAATATGTAAACCATTGGCTTTGCTAATGGTGACGGGCCATTGTGGGCTAGTCTTACGGTTAACATGTCCTGAGGGAGTTTGTATCCCATGTGAGGCAGTTTCCGGTTCTGACTGTAGGTCTGTGGTTTTTCATTGGTTACTCTGACTTTCCTCCACCACATAACTTGGCACATCCTTAAATGACCCAGGCTGTTAATAGATCTAAAGCTAATAGTGATTTTCTACTGATCTATATATTTAGCATTTGTTAAGGTTTTGTGAAGGCATGAATATTTATGATGTTAATAGAGAAGTTGACTTTATAGCTAGGCTAAGCTTTTCACACGAGCTCCTAGTGCTATATTTCACTAGATTGCAGAACAAACTTGTAGCAGCTTCAGGTATGGTACCCGGGAGACCTTACAAGTAACACAAATATTATATCATTACTTTGGTGCTTAAATAAGGATTAAATGTATTTTATGGGTAATAAACAATCAATTAAGTTAGTGAAAAAAATCTCGTGGAAGTGTTTAGAATTCGGTCCTTTTTGTGGTGAGTGCCAGAAAGTTGTACTTCAGCAAGTGATATATAAATGTAGTGTTGACTCTTCAGCTTGATGTGTACCTAGGTGATCATCGCTTCCCTCAAGTATTAACTCATGTCGGTTTTTAAAAACACTGAAAATGAAAATGTAAGCCACCAGTTGTTCTATCATGCCTATTTGTGAAAATTCTGAGAGGAGATTCTTTGAGAATCATAAATAAGAGGAGTCAGTTATGCCTTGGTGTATTACATAACAAGCACACAGATCTGACCTTGTTTAATAACGACAGGTACACACGTCCTCAAGGGTTTCAGGGTAAGATTTCAGGTGATAGGCTAACACATCAGCTCGATTTATTACCTATATCACACATATATATATATTACAACAAAGGTGCAACAAGTTGTATAAAGGTGATAACTGTTTTAGACAAATTCAGAAGATGCATCTGATTTATGAATGGTTTATGTTTTATGTCCTATAAATAAGTGGACAATTTAAGGAAATGCTAGGTCGAGAGATGAAGCAAGGCTGGATCACGCGCAGAAAAATCATGGCCTATAGTCAATCCCTTGTAACTGCCCCACATGGAATTTGAATTCACAACCCAGAGGTAGAAGTTAGGCCTAGTGGTAATATATTTTATAGCATCCTCATCAGTAGGGTACAGTAGACCAGGATCACCCATTTGCCCACGTAAAACAAATCAAGTATCCTGGACATAGGATTGATGGGTATCACCAGTTAATGGTATACATAATCTGTAGAGCACTACAGATTTAAATATGTTTTATGTTTCAATTACAGACCTGTACATGTGACCAAATTTCTGCGTGACCGTGTTCGCTTATTTTCTGGATCCGACGACAACAGTGTGGCAGTGTGGGATATCCCTCGTGAAGCTCAGATCACCACATACAAGGAACATCAGGTAGGTCGTGTGAAGGTCATGTGGAGGTTTTGTGGAGGTCATGTGGAGATCAAATCATCACATATAAGGAACATCAGGTAGGTCATGTGAAGGTAATTTCGAGGTCGTGTAGAGGTCATGTTGAGGTCAAATCACCACATACAGGGAACATCAGACTTGTCATGTGAAGGTAATCTGATGGTTATGTGGAGGTCAAATCACCACATACAAGGAACATCAGGTAGTTTTAGGTCATGTGAAGATAATGTGACGTTTGTGTGGAGTCAAATCACCATATACAAGGAACATCAGGTAGCTATAGGTCATGTGAAGATAATGTGACGTTTGTGTGGAGGTCAAATCACCATATACAAGGAACATCAGGTAGCTATAGGTCATGTGAAGATAATGTGACGTTTGTGTGGAGGTCAAATCACCACATACAAGGAACATCAGGTAGTTATAGGTCATGTGAAGATAATGTGACGTTTGTGTGGAGGTCAAATCACCATATACAAGGAACATCAGGTAGCTATAGGTCATGTGAAGATAATGTGACGTTTGTGTGGAGGTCAAATCACCATATACAAGGAACATCAGGTAGCTATAGGTCATGTGAAGATAATGTGACGTTTGTGTGGAGGTCAAATCACCACATACAAGGAACATCAGGTAGTTATAGGTCATGTGAAGATAATGTGACGTTTGTGTGGAGGTCAAATCACCATATACAAGGAACATCAGGTAGCTATAGGTCATGTGAAGGTAATGTGAAGGTCATGTGAAGGATGTTTGGAGGTCAAAACATCACATACAAGGAACATCAGGTAGCTCATGCAGAGGTCATGTGGAGGTCATGTGGAGGTCGTATGGAGGTCAAATCACCACATAAAAGGAACATCAGGTAGGTCATGTGAAGGTTGCAATTGTGTGGAGTTCAAATCACCACATACAAGGAACATCAGGTAGCTCATGCAGAGGTCATGTGGAGGTCATTTGGAGGTCGTATGGAGGTCAAATCACCACATACAAGGAACATCAGATAGGTTATTTGGAGGTCGTGAGAAGGTCATGTCTCAGGAGTCAAATATCAGGTAGGTCTTGTGGAAGTCATGTATAGGTCAGACATCAGGTCGGTCATGCAGAGGTCATATCAAGCTTAGAGACATCATGCATGTATGTTTGTGTGAAGGTTGTGTCAAGGTTGAAGATACCAGATGATATTGAGGTCAATATCACAAATAACAAACCTTAAAGTTGTATGGTCTATCCCTTTCACTCTTTTTGTCATAGTGAAAACTGTTTAAGTGTTATACACATTTTTCTCCGTCTGTCCGAGGTTTAAACTTTCTACTTTTACCACTTTTTATAAAGTTGCAGCACTGGCAGTATTTTTAATTATAGAAGTAAAAAATCTTTATAACGTGTACACGTCAAAAATAAGCTCGAAAGATGCCGAATCATTCCGAACTCTTCCGAACATCGTCGCGACAATCTCGAGTTGTGAAACCAAATGTTAACAATTTTTATCATAAACAAAACATGCGGTCGACCTCAGCAGACTGGATCTACAAAGAAAATAATGCTTTCACATTACAATATTTGATACACACAATATTGAATTACGGCAATGTGTGAATTAGATGTTTCAAAAACTCGCTCTGTGGACATATACAAGCACGATTTGCTCATATTAGCCAGAAGGAAAACGTAAACAAACACATGGGCGCTTACGCTAGTTACCTGGAACACCACGTGCAGGATGGTTGACATAAGTCTCGTGGTACGATTCGGAATGCCGACAAAAGCCGAAGGTACTGAACATGGCGGTGATTGAAGGCACTGTATTCAAAACCAGGAATATATGATCCCTAGATTTTGGCGCTCTTATAGGCCGACATATTCTTTTGGGGAGCTTAATCAATAAGTTACATGTGCATGTTCAAATATCAAATGTTTAAGCAATATATCGTTACAGTGAAAATTACCAGAAATACAACGTAATGGTTTTTAAAAATCTTAATCTCATCTCAGTCATAGAGTTCTTTATGTTTTACTTGGCCAATCACATGCATTACTCTAAAATGATATCATTTTTGATTGGGTAAGCAAAAGGAGGTCCTATGAAAGTTAAGGTAAAAGAGAAAAACTATGAAAGCCAAGAGAGCACACTTTTGTCACTGCAGAACTGGTTGTGAAGATACATAAATTGCTTTCAATAGCCCTGTTGTAAGCGCATGAAGAGTCTTGGAGAGGGAGGAAACCAACGTGCCCCAGAGAAAACCCTCATGATTGGGCAGGTGACCCCTGACCTTTTCACATGCATGCTAGTGTTGAAATTCATGTTGGGTATGTGAATGGCTTAATTACAGCAACTGATCACCCAAATTTGTTATCTAACAATGTCAACGTACCACAATAAAAGACAATGGTATCTCCTCAAGTCACTGGGAAATGTTTCGGAATTAGAGAGTAATTATACAGACCCTTGTATAGACACAATGCAATGATGCATTGTTTTATTAATAGCCAAGTATAGAGACAGCAGATTGCCCTCTGACCCCAAGGTCACGATGGACTTGACCTAGGTGGTGTTAAGTATTGATGTTGGCCCCTATCCTTACATATTAGATGTCCTTGCCTCGACTGGTCACCGTTAATTTGGTCTAGACACCTACTAAATAGCCAAGTACACAGACACACCAATCAGTGATAATCATCTCACTAAATGATCACCGTATTTACTAAGTAGCACCGTCGATCCTTATCTTGAGTTAATTGTGGACACAGTTAAATTCAACTTACTAACTAACAACAAATACAGCTTCCAAACTTTTATTTTCATCATTTTGATTGTTTGCCTGTAAAGTAATAATTATCAAGAATAAGAAAAAATGATAATTTGGCTTGAAGATATTGCTTAGATTGATTGAGAATTACTGACATACTTGATTAGTGGAATAAAATCATTAGATATAAAGGTAGTGTTCTTTTAGTGACGAAATAAAGTTAAAAACTTTTGTTTTTCGTTATTTTGAAAATGTTAAGTTTTTGAAAAGTGTTTTTGAAGGCTTACTACCTTTCCAAAACGAAAAAATAAAAGTTGCTTAAAAACAACAATAAAAGAAGAAAATTTATGTTGAGGTTGCAACACCGAACAAATGCAATATTCTCTGTGTAATCTATGTTAAACATTAAGATTCATATCACTGTTTTACTGTCTGGCGCAATGATAATCAACTGACGCATGGTATTTAGGGCAATGGCGGGAAACATAATATGATCCGCTTTATTAAAAATAATATTTTGATAATTTTAATTAAATTGTTCAGAATGTGATAATATGTGTAGTATTAACGCTAAGCTTATTATTTTTGCAACTCTACAAAATTATCAATATTGTTCCCATTTTCATTTTAAATCAAAATGCATTCCGAAGCGGTAGTGGACTTTTAATTTGCCTGGCTATTGTTATATGTAATCATAATTAGGAATGATTAGTTTATGAGCATGCAACCAGCTGACGCCAATGTACACAACTTCAGTTTGAAAAAAAAAAAAAATAAGAGGTCATTGCTGTTGAAACAATACAGATTGTCCAAACATATTGTTGGGTTTGATTAAGGTGTTTTATATAAACAGTGAGAAAGATTGTTGTAAGGTATAGAGATTCCTACAAATGTGGAGAATGGTATTGTAGATGGTCAGAAAGAACGGACACAATGTATAGTTTGTGAATTATGGAAGGCCTCCGCACATATCCTTACCAATTAAAATTGTACGAGGAATGTTGTGGAGTTCCAATACGTCTCCCAGCAGAAATAAATAGACGTGGCACAAAATAAATGGGTGAAAATCCTGTAGAGATTTGATTATCTGTGTATGTGTTATAGAACGTAATTGTTCTCCCCGACAGTGAAAGGTATACGATTTGTCATGTATATGTATGTAGAGTTTTGTACAGCGTGGCACATGTGAGCGTTGTAACTCTGTACCTCTCTCTAATTCTCTAATCCTTCAGTGCTGATAAAACTGATATAATCAGATGATGAATTCCTTAGATATGGCAGAAATAATTTTTCTCCCATTCCTGTCAATCAAGCACTCCTACTGGTTGGTTAACAAGCTTCTACCTTTTTATTTATATGTAAACTCACGTATAATGTCATCGTTCCCTCTAACAATCTCAATATAGCTACCGCAGATACAGCACCGAGATTTGTGTTCATGTATCGGAACTCTTTAAATGATGTATCCCACTCAATCTGGAGCTATATCCAGCTGCTTATGATTCAGACGTTGTATGGTATTTGTTTTGTAGATCTGAATATAGTGCTAAACCACCATGATTGTCATTATACTGCATATCTGATATAAGTTTTATTGGTCTTAGAAATAAAAGTATGCATTGTGTAACTATATATTAAAGTCTTGCCATGTTTTTTTACGCTGTGTCTTGATCATGCTTCTATATAAACTTAAACCTAATTACGGGTACATATATTGTATCGTTTTGTTAACTTGGTTAACCCCTGATTAACCATAATGAATTGTTCCAGCTTTGATTTAGAAGAGGTCAAATATGTTTCCAGGGGTTGATGAGTTAAGATGATAAGACTGTGATAAAGTTTTGACTTTTCCAATATTGGAGAAAAGGAAGTTCAATTCTTTAGTTTCAAGGCTCAATTGATAAATTGTAAAGGAATTTTTCAAACTAAACGGAGATTAGAAATCGGTTAACTTCAATTTATTTTAAAATTATGACATTTTTTCAACTTGAACATATCCTGTGTCATATGAAATCCTTTGAATTTCATGTGACACATTTCATGGCTTGATTCCTTAATCAAATTTTAATAATTATCTTATTGCTGTGTTATTGGAATACAGCAGATTCTAATCATGGGGTTTTTATTCTCATTATGGAACTTATTGCTTGGTAGGTTACTTTGCATTGAAAAACAGTGGGGTGTATGTTACAGTTACCATTATACAGTATGTATTGCTCGGATTAATCAGCTTAGAATATTATTATTGCGTCTATTGTTCAGTTTTCTGCATACTAAACTTTCTAGATCTATTATTAATGTTTTCTTAGATTAATGTAGGGTCACTTATGTTGCAATAAATGAAAAAAAAACAACAAAAAAACAAAAACAAAAAAGCAAAAAGTAAAAAAAGTGAAGTTATTGTCCTGTTTTTGTGATAGTTTTTATTTAAAAATAAATTTTTTTGATAGTTTTTATTTAAAAAAAATCTGATTTTGCTGTGATTCCTTTTTATCATTTCTATATACAGTACCAGAATGTTCCAGCTGTAAATGAAAAAATGAAATATATCCTGAATCAGCTATAGAGAAGACTAGAATAGCCCAGACTAACCCCAGCAACTACACCACACATAAAGTGCTACCACATGATACCCATTCACAGTTTTTTTATCCATTTTGTTTCCATTATAATTTTGTAAATTTTATAGAATGTGCAGACGGCGCTGTCCAATCCATCATGTACAGCTCTACAGATATATTGTGTCACACGGCATGTTGTAAATGTTCCTCCTGTGGAATTGCTGCTAAAAAATCATGTTCCTACTCGTGTGCGTACAGATCTACACTGTTAGCTGCAACAGATTGGTCGCTGGAGGGAAGTGGCCCTCGTTGATTTTTCAGATTCTCATGTGTTTTCTTTAAATTTCATGTTGATTTGACTTAATATCGGCACTACTTCCTGCCATCAAATTTTAATATGTCATTTTAAATATGACATGCCCAGCGGGAGTTTACGGAATTCAAAAATTAATGCAAGGTTTCTCCTGGAGGTTTTTATGATCCTTCCTGATAAGGATTTCAACAAGGAGAAAGGTCATCACCAAGGTCAAAGTCCTTTTCTTTGTCAGAAAGGATTAAGCTGAGCATGGTTTATATTATGTCGCTATCCACTTCAAAGAATGGCCAGTTTTGCTGCTGAATTGTTTTTTTTTTAGTGCTTTATAACAGATTCCTGTGCCTCTTTCTGAAGTTAATGGTCGGCTATTTAGCATCATGTGATTTATTGTACGGTTACCAAGGTCACACTTTATCTACAAAATATGGACATCAAGTTTTCCATTTGATGCTGAGTTGTCTGGGTTTTTTTTAAGATTTGTTTTGTTTCTGTTGCTGTCTTTGTTCATTTTTGCATCACAGGTTTTTGTTTAATTTCTCTGAATGAAAAATCTGTGTGTGTGTCATTGACAGTACAGCACTCAAGGTTGTTAAAAGTACCGGAAACTTCTGTCAGCATTTCACCTCGCTCCTAACACTTCCGTAACGAGAAAAAATATATCATATTTATACGATAACTATGCCTATGTGTGCCTAGTGTTTCCAAGGTGATGGACATGCGTGACACAATATTCCTTTATAAAAGTATAAACATGACAGGACCGAAGGGTCACCCACTATAACCTGCCTGCTGGTTTTAATCACTTAAGGTTTTATGAATGCATATGGTCTCAGGATTGTTGGGATCGTGTATTCTGGTACCTATAGTTATTTTCTTCTTGAAGGGGTTGCTTAGTTTTCACACACAATTTTTATATCGAAAAAATTTCTTACCAGTAATCCAGCAATAAGAAATTTCCAAGCTCATATCTGATATTACCACAAGCCTTCCCCTATGGGTAGCGAGTTCATTTGGGGCAGTTGTCAGGTGCTGTCTGCTGCTTGTTGATTTTTCTCCTAGTACTTTGGTTTTCCTCACCTAAGCATGGTATGTCCTTAAATGGCTCTTGCTGCTGATAGGGTGTTAAACCAACCAAACCAAACTTTCTGATTGGCTAATATACATGTTGATTGGCCAATATACATGTTGATTGGCTAATATACATGATGATTGGCTAATATACATGTTGATTGGCTAATATACATGATGATTGGCTAATGTACATGTTGATTGGCTAATATACATGATGATTGGCTAATATACATGCTGATTGGCTAATATACATGTTGATTGGCTAATATACATGATGATTGGCTAATATACATGTTGATTGGCTAATATACATGCTGATTGGCTAATATACATGCTGATTGACTAATATTCATCGATTGGCTAATATACATGTTGATTGGCTAATATACATGATGATTGGCTAATATACATGATGATTGGCTAATATACATGCTGATTGACTAATATTCATCGATTGGCTAATATACATGATGATTGGCTAATATACATGATGATTGGCTAATATACATGATGATTGGCTAATATACATGATGATTGGCTAATATACATGATGATTGGCTAATATACATGATGATTGGCTAATATACATGATGATTGGCTAATATACATGATGATTGGCTAATATACATGATGATTGGCTAATATACATGATGATTGGCTAATATACATGATGATTGGCTAATATACATGATGATTGGCTAATATACATGTGATTGGCTAATATACATGATGATTGGCTAATATACATGATGATTGGCTAATATACATGATGATTGGCTAATATACATGATGATTGGCTAATATACATGCTGATTGGCTAATATACATGATGATTGGCTAATATACATGATGATTGGCTAATATACATGATGATTGGCTAATATACATGATGATTGGCTAATATACATGATGATTGGCTAATATACATGATGATTGGCTAATATACATGATGATTGGCTAATATACATGTTGATTGGCTAATATACTGTGACTATGTACTTGATTGGCTAATATACATGGATTGGCTAATATACATGTGATTGGCTAATATACATGTGATTGGCTAATATACAGTGATTGGCTAATATACATGTTGATTGGCTAATATACATGCTGATTGGCTAATATACATGCTGATTGACTTATATTCATCGATTGGCTAATATACATGTTGATTGGCTAATATACATGATGATTGGCTAATATACATGATGATTGGCTAATATACATGATGATTGGCTAATATACATGATGATTGGCTAATGTACATGATGATTGGCTAATATACATGATGATTGGCTAATATACATGATGATTGGCTAATATACATGTTGATTGGCTAATATACATGATGATTGGCTAATATACATGCTGATTGGCTAATATACATGTCATGATGATTGGCTAATATACATGATGATGGGCTAATATATGTAATGATTGGCTAATATACCTGGTGATTGGCTAATATATGTGATTATTGGCTAATATATGTGATTATTGGCTAATATACATCGATTGGCTAATATACATGTCATGATGATTGGCTAATATACGTAATGATTGGCTAATATACCTGGTGATTGGCTAATATATGTGATTATTGGCTAATATATGTGATGATTGGCTAATATACATGATGCTACAGTGTTATCAGCTGTGCCCATTATTATTTATAGGAACATGTATATAGATTGTAAAGAAATACACTGCGAAGCCAGGTGTATTACTAAAGATAAAAATAATACTGATTTTCAATTGAAAAAAACCTAATTTAAATTTTGTTGAATATTTTAGTTACATGTGTGATAGAAATTTTAAATGATTCATGTCTTTTGATTTCCTAAACAAATTTTGTAAAAAATAGTACTATAAAAAATCGTAATCCATCTTAAAATTACTGACCGTAAAAATATCTTAGCAAATGCTGGGTTGCCGAGGAACTTGCTAGTACAAGTTAAATTGATATCAAAATGAAACAAAAATATTCACATGAATCTTGTTTGATACTGGTTGGTAGCTAAGCAAAAATGTACGCAATCACTTTAAATTTGGTTATCTGGTTTATAAAAGTGTTCAGATTGTACGAATTAAAGTTCTACAGATATAGCCGATTACTCACGGTTGTCTATGAGAACATCTGCACTTTCATTATCCCTCCAGGTAAACAACGTAATTGTCAAATTAAATGAAATACATCTCAGGTACAAGCACTGTAATCTAGAGAATTTTTTGCAGGGAGTATATAAATTTATTTTGAGATGGGGAACATCACGTCTGAAAATAGTTATATTGATGCATTACCTAGTGGTAGAAGCTATTAAAGAACAATGAAGGAATGTGCGAGGGAGATTTAGACTTTTATTATATTTACAGTTACTGTCGGAGAATTAATGAAATAATGAATTAATGGAACGCAAATATTCATATGAATGGATGTTGAAGAGGGAAGCCAGTGTCTTTAATCAGGATTAATTTGTTTGCCTGTTGATGTCGTAAACCCTGGTATGTAGATGGTCTTAGTACTTATACTTCAGTGGGGAATCAGAAAAAACCTCTCAAACTCATGAGGACCCTGAGGTATTGCCAAGCAAGGGGCAGGACGTGGATCAAAAGTTGGAGAGATGTGGAATGATTACTTATAGGATGATGAGGGTTCATCACCGCCAGTAATATCATAACTTACTAACACTGTACAATATCAAGGCAATGTTGGTACGGAAAGCTCATCTGTGGATCTCCGCCTCTACGAAGGTCTGATGCATATTTAACACAGAATAATTGATGATAACACAATGAGTTGATGTTATTAACTTAATACAACGCAGTAAGATGGGGATTAGTTAATACCCACAAGTATTGCTCCCTCTCACAATTAGATCCCCTGATAGTATTAACAATCAAAGTTAGATTACCGCCCGGGGTTAGCATCAGGCTTCATGAGGGTGAAGATGGGGCCCTGTAACATGTACATTTTCAGGCCTCTTAGTAATAATAGTGGTTGGCTTTACAAGATATGCATTATCCAGTTCCTAGTAATACTAGTATTTGGTACTGTAAGATGTACATTTTAAGGTTCCTTAGTAACACTCTAGTATTTGGCCGTTTAACATGTACATTATGAGGTTCCTTAGTAACACTCTAGTATTTGGCCCTGTAAGATGTGCATTTTGAAGTCCCTTAGTAACACTTGTATTTGGCCCTGTAACATGTACATTTTGAGGTTCCTTAGTAACACTTGTATTTGGCCCTGTAAGATGTACATTTTGAAGTCCCTAGTAACCTTGTATTTGGCCTAAGTATGTACACCTTAGTAACACTGTATTTGGCCCTGTAAGATGTACATTTTGAGAAGTCCCTTAGTAACACTAGTATTTGGCCCTGTAAGATGTTCATTTTGAGGTCCCTTAGTAACACTTGTATTTAGCCCTGTAAGATGTACATTTTGAGGTTCCTTAGTAACACTAGTATTTGGCCCTGTAAGATGTACATTTTGAGGTTCCTTAGTAACACTAGTATTTGGCCCTGTAAGATGTACATTTTGAGGTCCCTTAGTAACACTAGTATTTGGCCCTGTAAGATGTACATTTTGAGGTCCCTTAGTAACACTAGTATTTGGCCCTGTAACATGTACATTTTGAGGTTCCTTAGTAACACTAGTATTTGGTCCTATAACAGGTACAAAATAAAATAGACTAAAGTTTCCAGAAACACACAGATCGTCCGAGTTTCTATGGTTACAAGGTAAAAATGAGAAGACTTTCTAGAAACATTTATATTGTCCGAGCAGCCATGATTTTAAGATTGTTTAATTGAAAAAGTGATCTAAGAAACCCTACCACATTTGTCCATGTACATGTATATTGTGTATTGCTGGTCCTGCCACAGGATCATACAGGGTGTATAAGTGTATGTAGGTACTGTACCCTGTTATTGTCGTTATGGAGTCAGACAAGGAAAGTCGAGGTGTCAGTAATTAGACAGACCATGAAATATATCGGACCGAGACCTGTCATCATCTCGCCACCATAGGACCAGTTCTCCGAATGTTTGACCATCAGCTGACCGACCACTCCAAGTTCACACATACTTCTCCCAAACCATGGCATTTATACTTTGTTATTATAAATGAGTGCATTTATCATTAAACAGGGCCAGATTATATTTTCCTTGGTCTTTGCCCAATATTGTTTGTGGGCTTGATTATCAGGGAAGCAGACATAGGGGATGTTCTTAGTGTAAGCTGTGGTTGTTCCTTTCATAAGGTCTTAATTAATCTCCTTAATTACTTAAGGCAAGGATAAATTTTATTGTTAAATAAATTAAATTGAATGCGGGCTCAGGCTGGTGAGTTGATTAATTTGTCACTAGACTTTTTTATTAATTAATGTTAATTCCTTTAGATGCGAAGAAATGTCACTCTAATTAGGCAATCTAGTTTTAAATGCACCATCTAATTTATTTCAGTTAGTATAAAGCAACTGGTTTCATTTTCGCATCAGAATCCCTGGAAAAATAAAAACTGCCATCTTTTTATCACAACCCAGTGTTGTTCCAGCTGATTAAATTAAAATGGCCTCTTAAAATTCCTCTTATTTTGTCTTTATTGTGAATTTTATAAGAAGTGTGAATATATTGATTGATTAAATTGAAATATCGTAGAATTACAAGTGAATATTTTTTGCATTTGAGAAGAAATTTTTACTGCAAAAGTATTGGCCTTTGGAGCCTACAAACTGTATTAGACTTGTGTTATGTCCCATTAATATCAATAACAGGTATGACTGATAAATTTAGTTTTAAAACAAAATGCCTCCTAAGAAAGCCCATTAACCATTACCTACATTTAGTATCTGGCAACTCTCCTCCTTACATCTCCAACTTGTTGGCCAAGTTTATTGCAATTCTATATCAATTAGATCTGAAAGATTTTTGATGTTCCTTTTTGAGATAAAACTTTTAAAACTGAAATTCTAAATTAATTGATATGCTAAAACTATTCAACATATATGTGGCAGCTGATTTGATGAGGTGTTTTGACATATATAATCATGCCCAGCCCTTCACCTGTGAGTTCTGAGTTTGAATCCCACGAGTGGCAGTTGCTTCGTACTTAGACTTTCAATCACCTTATAAACATGGCATGCCCTTAAATGACCCTGGCTGGTAATTGAACAAAACACAAACAAACATACTCGGGTAATAGTTTCTATTTCTGTTGTGATTTTCCTGACGATACCATCAATGTATCAATTCATTGTTTGACTAATCAAATAATCTTTTGTAAAGCTTAAAATTTGGTGACATGAGAATGGTGATTGACGTGTCGGCGATGAGTCAGAGGTTCGTAAAGAAAGAAGAATGTATCAATGATAGTCTTGGTACAAAGTAAGACTTTGGGATGGAGTGTAGCATGCTATCTCTGCATTAGAACGACACATATAAAGGTAAAAAAGGTCAACATTTACTACTGCAAATTTACTCTGTATTCAACACCTATATTCATTTGTCACATTTAGGTATTTGAATTAAAGAAGAAAATAAGAATAAATGGCAGGACATTTGTCTAAATTTTTTTAACTTTCTCATCATGATTGTCCAATTCCAATATATGGCTGAGTTATTGGCATGTACAATGACAATGGGTTTCATTACTTAGTAGTGTTGTTAACCCGTTCTGACTGGTTATGTTTTAGACGAGAATTAGACGGAGAATTACCACCGAGGTATATAGCACATAAAGTAATTATATTTGGCATCTCTGGCTTCTTACACATGTTCTAAAACTTGTCGCTGTTTTTACAAATCCCGCCCTCAAAAATTTCACTTAGTAGAATGTGATGAGCTAGTGGTGATGGGGTCAGACTCGAGGAATTGTAATGTAGGGGGCTGTTTTATCCAAATATCTGTCACAGGCCTCACTCCATATCCACAAAAATTTAATTAGAAATAGGCTACCGAAAAAAATAACGTCAATTTTTTTTAATGATTGAGTTGCTGTATTGAATGTCAGTTTGCCCAATATCAGGACCAGTCTGTACGAGGGGATGGTACCTTAAGAGGAAGCGAGGGGATGGTACTTTAGGAGGAGTCGCAGGGGGGGGGGGACCAAGGGAGGGGGTGGGGGTCCAGTTCCATTAATGGAAACAGTACTCAGAGGAAGGGTGGGATAGGATGGCACACACAGTACCAGTGGGGCAATTCTCAGAGGAGGGGTAGGGGAAACTTGGCTTACCAGGTAGATAGTTAGGGAAGGAAGGGGCATGATTAGGGGTTAAATACTCGGAGGGCTGTGGGCCAGAGTACAGAACTGTGAGGAGAGGTTGGGGGCACTCTGTAGGGGAAATACTACTCAAGGGTGGAGGGGAAGACTACAGACCAAAGGACTGTCCAACTGGAGGGGACGGTTGGAAATTACAACAGGACATTCCTGGAAAGGAATGGAATATGGACTTTCTTACTGGAAGGGACGGTTGGAAATTACAACAGGACATTCCTGGGAAGGAATGGAATATGGACTGTCCTACTGGAAGGGACAGTGGGAAATTACAACAGGACATTCCTGGGAAGGAATGGAATATGGACTGTCCTACTGGAAGGGACGGTTGGAAATTACAACAGGACATTCCTGGAAGGAATAGAATATGGACTGTCCTAACTGGAAGGGAACGGTGGGAAAATACAACATGGACATTTCTAGGAAGGAATCGGAATATGGAACTGGGGGACGGTTGGAAATTACAACAGGACATTCCTAGGAAGGAATGGAATATCCTATACTGAAATATTAAGACAACAGTCCTGTTCTGGACTGTCCTACTGGAGAGGACAATTTATAATATGAAGGGGAGTGGGATCACAACAGGACCATTCCTTGGAAGGAATGAATAGGAATGACATGGAATGTTTGGAGGACAACAGGCCATTCCTAGGAAGGAATAGAATTTGTAGTCTGGGGATGACAATTTTAACAACCAAGTGATGACATGAGAAGGGGGACAGACAGTCCCCTGTGAGCTTGGGGATTGACAATTTAACAACCAAGTAATGACATGAGAAGGGGACAGACAGTCCTGTGAGCTGGGGGATGGAATTTTTTAACAACCCAAGTAATGACATGAGAAGGGGACAGACAGTCCTGTGAGCTGGGGGATGACAATTTAACACCCCAAGTAATGACATGAGAAGGGGACAGACAGTCCTTTGAGCTGGGGGATGACAATTTAACACCCCAAGTAATGACATGAGAAGGGGACAGACAGTCCTGTGAGCTGGGGGATGACAATTTAACACCCCAAGTAATGACATGAGAAGGGGACAGACAGTCCTGTGAGCTGGGGGATGACAATTTAACACCCCAAGTAATGACATGAGAAGGGGACAGACAGTCCTGTGAGCTGGGGGATGACAATTTAACACCCCAAGTAATGACATGAGAAGGGGACAGACAGTCCTTTGAGCTGGGGGATGACAATTTAACACCCCAAGTAATGACATGAGAAGGGGACAGACAGTCCTGTGAGCTGGGGGATGACAATTTAACACCCCAAGTAATGACATGAGAAGGGGACAGACAGTCCTGTGAGCTGGGGGATGACAATTTAACAACCCAAGTAATGACATGAGAAGGGGACAGACAGTCCTGTGAGCTGGGGGATGACAATTTAACACCCCAAGTAATGACATGAGAAGGGGACAGACAGTTCCTGTGAGCTGGGGGATGACAATTTAACACCCCAAGTAATGACATGAGAAGGGGACAGACAGTCCTGTGAGCTGGGGGATGACAATTTAACACCCCAAGTAATGACATGAGAAGGGGACAGACAGTCCTGTGAGCTGGGGGATGACAATTTAACACCCAAAGTAATGACATGAGAAGGGGACAGACAGTCTGTGAGCTGGGGGATGACAATTTAACACCCCAAGTAATGACATGAGAAGGGGACAGACAGTCCTGTGAGCTGGGGGATGACAATTTAACACCCAAGTAATGACATGAGAAGGGGACAGACAGTCCTGTGAGCTGGGGGATGACAATTTAACACCCCAAGTAATGACATGAGAAGGGGACAGACAGTCCTGTGAGCTGGGGGATGACAATTTAACACCCCAAGTAATGACATGAGAAGGGGACAGACAGTCCTGTGAGCTGGGGGATGACAATTTAACACCCCAAGTAATGACATGAGAAGGGGACAGACAGTCCTGTGAGCTGGGGGATGACAATTTAACACCCCAAGTAATGACATGAGAAGGGGACAGACAGTCCTGTGAGCTGGGGGATGACAATTTAACACCCAAGTAATGACATGAGAAGGGGACAGACAGTCCTGTGAGCTGGGGGATGACAATTTAACACCCAAGTAATGACATGAGAAGGGGACAGACAGTCCTGTTGAGCTGGGGGATGGCAATTTAACACCCCAAGTAATGACATGAGAAGGGGACAGACAGTCCTGTGAGCTGGGGGATGACAATTTAACACCCCCAAGTAATGACATGAGAAGGGGACAGACAGTCCTGTGAGCTGGGGGATGACAATTTAACACCCAAGTAATGACATGAGAAGGGGACAGACAGTCCTGTGAGCTGGGGGATGACAATTTAACACCCCAAGTAATGACATGAGAAGGGGACAGACAGTCCTGTGAGCTGGGGGGATGACAATTTAACACCAAGTAATACATGAAGGACAGAGTCCTGAGTGGGGGAGCATGACATGAGAAGGGGACAGACAGTCCTGTTGAGCTGGGGGATGACAATTTAACACCCCAAGTAATGACATGAGAAGGGGACAGACAGTCCTGTGAGCTGGGGGATGACAATTTAACACCCCAAGTAATGACATGAGAAGGGGACAGACAGTCCTGTGAGCTGGGGGATGACAATTTAACACCCAAGTAATGACATGAGAAGGGGACAGACAGTCCTGTGAGCTGGGGGATGACAATTTAACACCCCAAGTAATGACATGAGAAGGGGACAGACAGTCCTGTGAGCTGGGGGATGACAATTTAACACCCCAAGTAATGACATGAGAAGGGGACAGACAGTCCTGTGAGCTGGGGGATGACAATTTAACACCCAATAATGACCAGACAGTTCTGTGGAGTGAATGAATGACATGAGAAGGGGACAGACAGTCTGTGAGCTGGGGGATGACAATTTAACACCCCAAGTAATGACATGAGAAGGGGACAGACAGTCCTGTGAGCTGGGGGATGACAATTTAACACCCCAAGTAATGACATGAGAAGGGGACAGACAGTCCTTTGAGCTGGGGGATGGCAATTTAACACCCCAAGTAATGACATGAGAAGGGGACAGACAGTCCTGTGAGCTGGGGGATGACAATTTAACACCCCAAGTAATGACATGAGAAGGGGACAGACAGTCCTGTGAGCTGGGGGATGACAATTTAACACCCAAGTAATGACATGAGAAGGGGACAGACAGTCCTGTGAGCTGGGGGATGACAATTTAACACCCCAAGTAATGACATGAGAAGGGGACAGACAGTCCTTTGAGCTGGGGGATGACAATTTAACACCCCAAGTAATGACATGAGAAGGGGACAGACAGTCCTTTGAGCTGGGGGATGGCAATTTAACACCCCAAGTAATGACATGAGAAGGGGACAGACAGTCCTTTGAGCTGGGGGATGGCAATTTAACACCCCAAGTAATGACATGAGAAGGGGACAGACAGTCCTTGAGCTGGGGGATGGCAATTTAACACCCCAAGTAATGACATGAGAAGGGGACAGACAGTCCTGTGAGCTGGGGGATGGCAATTTAACACCCCAAGTAATGACATGAGAAGGGGACAGACAGTCCTGTGAGCTGGGGGATGGCAATTTAACACCCCAAGTAATGACATGAGAAGGGGACAGACAGTCCTGTGAGCTGGGGGATGGCAATTTAACACCCCAAGTAATGACATGAGAAGGGGACAGACAGTCCTGTGAGCTGGGGGATGGCAATTTAACACCCCAAGTAATGACATGAGAAGGGGACAGACAGTCCTGTGAGCTGGGGGATGACAATTTAAACACCAAAGTAATGACATGAGAAGGGGACAGACAGTCCTTTGAGCTGGGGGATGGCAATTTAAACACCCCAAGTAATGACATGAGAAGGGGACAGACAGTCCTGTGAGCTGGGGGATGGCAATTTAACACCCCAAGTAATGACATGAGAAGGGGACAGACAGTCCTGTGAGCTGGGGGATGGCAATTTAACACCCCAAGTAATGACATGAGAAGGGGACAGACAGTCCTGTGAGCTGGGGGATGGCAATTTAACACCCCAAGTAATGACATGAGAAGGGGACAGACAGTCCTGTGAGCTGGGGGATGGCAATTTAACACCCCAAGTAATGACATGAGAAGGGGACAGACAGTCCTGTGAGCTGGGGGATGGCAATTTAACACCCCAAGTAATGACATGAGAAGGGGACAGACAGTCCTTTGAGCTGGGGGATGGCAATTTAACACCCCAAGTAATGACATGAGAAGGGGACAGACAGTCCTGTGAGCTGGGGGATGACAATTTAACACCCCAAGTAATGACATGAGAAGGGGACAGACAGTCCTGTGAGCTGGGGGATGGCAATTTAACACCCCAAGTAATGACATGAGAAGGGGACAGACAGTCCTGTGAGCTGGGGGTTGATCAATTTAACACCCCAAGTAATGACATGAGAAGGGGACAGACAGTCCTGTGAGCTGGGGGATGACAATTTAACACCCCAAGTAATGACATGAGAAGGGGACAGACAGTCCTTTGAGCTGGGGGATGGCAATTTAACACCCCAAGTAATGACATGAGAAGGGGACAGACAGTCCTTTGAGCTGGGGGATGACAATTTAACACCCCAAGTAATGACATGAGAAGGGGACAGACAGTCCTTTGAGCTGGGGGATGGCAATTTAACACCCCAAGTAATGACATGAGAAGGGGACAGACAGTCCTGTGAGCTGGGGGATGACAATTTAACACCCAAGCAATGACATGAGAAGGGGACAGACAGTCCTGTGAGCTGGGGGATGACAATTTAACACCCCAAGTAATGACATGAGAAGGGGACAGACAGTCCTGTGAGCTGGGGGATGACAATTTAACACCCCAAGTAATGACATGAGAAGGGGACAGACAGTCCTGTGAGCTGGGGGATGACAATTTAACACCCCAAGTAATGACATGAGAAGGGGACAGACAGTCCTGTGAGCTGGGGGATGACAATTTAACACCCCAAGTAATGACATGAGAAGGGGACAGACAGTCCTGTGAGCTGGGGGATGATAATTTAACACCCAAGTAATGACATGAGAAGGGGACAGACAGTCCTGTGAGCTGGGGGATGACAATTCAACACCCCAAGTAATGACATGAGAAGGGGACAGACAGTCCTGTGAGCTGGGGGATGACAATTTAACACCCCAAGTAATGACATGAGAAGGGGACAGACAGTCCTTTGAGCTGGGGGATGACAATTTAACACCCCAAGTAATGACATGAGAAGGGGACAGACAGTCCTGTGAGCTGGGGGATGACAATTTAACACCCCAAGTAATGACATGAGAAGGGGACAGACAGTCCTGTGAGCTGGGGGATGACAATTTAACACCCCAAGTAATGACATGAGAAGGGGACAGACAGTCCTGTGAGCTGGGGGATGACAATTTAACACCCCAAGTAATGACATGAGAAGGGGACAGACAGTCCTGTGAGCTGGGGGATGACAATTTAACACCCCAAGTAATGACATGAGAAGGGGACAGACAGTCCTGTGAGCTGGGGGATGACAATTTAACACCCCAAGTAATGACATGAGAAGGGGACAGACAGTCCTGTGAGCTGGGGGATGACAATTTAACACCCCAAGTAATGACATGAGAAGGGGACAGACAGTCCTGTGAGCTGGGGGATGACAATTTAACACCCCAAGTAATGACATGAGAAGGGGACAGACAGTCCTGTGAGCTGGGGGATGACAATTTAACACCCCAAGTAATGATATGAGAAGGGGACAGACAGTCCTGTGAGCTGGGGGGATGACAATTTAACACCCCAAGTAATGACATGAGAAGGGGACAGACAGTCCCTGTGAGCTGGGGGATGACAATTTAACACCCCAAGTAATGATATGAGAGAGGGGACAGACAGTTCTGTGAGCTGGGGGATGACAATTTAACAACCCAAGTAATGACATGAGAAGGGGACAGACAGTCCTTTGAGCTGGGGGATGACAATTTAACACCCCAAGTAATGATATGAGAAGGGGACAGACAGTCCTGTGAGCTGGGGGATGACAATTTAACACCCCAAGTAATGATATGAGAAGGGGACAGACAGTCCTGTGAGCTGGGGGATGACAATTTAACACCCCAAGTAATGACATGAGAAGGGGACAGACAGTTCTGTGAGCTGGGGGATGATAATTTAACACCCCCATGTTCTGGTCGAGTTCCTACTGATCTGATACAAGGATAATTGTCAATGTTGTTTTGGTTGGGGCGGCCTTATCTCACTTTTCAATCTTAGTTTACAACAGGAAACGTTCATACAGAAATATTTCTTCTGTTTTTTCATTCACATTTGTCATACATCATTCAAATTTTATTCTAATGATTTTATTCACTTGCCGAAGATGTTATCTTGCTTGAGGGGACTGCTATTTTCCTTGCATTAATTTGAAGACAGAAATTCAAGCAAATGCACTCAGAATGAACTTTTTACATGGTAGGAATTGACCTTGTAATGACTGCCTGCAGGAAGGGTGTTAGAATGGTTTATGTTGCCCAATTGCATGCTTGTAAAAGGCAACCAAATTTGGTATCTTATTTTTTCTCTTCTTCCTAACTCATTTTCTTCTTCCTAACTTCTCCCTTGACATTGCCTCAGTTTTGGCCATGAGTTCTGTCCCCTGGTCGAAACACACCATAGTCTATAACGTCTCATCATAAGAGAATGGGGCAATCGGTTTGCCGATTGGATGGGCTGGATTTGTTCTGTGTCTCTGTCAACAGGCTCCAATGATATATCACTTTGAAAAGGATTTAAGAGTTCTACTATACAAGAAGACACAAATTTAATATATATATACTGCAATCCCCAAAAACATGCACACAACACATAACACATCACATTCATTGAAGGCCATCCTTAAATGACCCTGTCCTGGAGGTGACCTTGGCTTGATATAGTAATATGGTATTGTTGAATTATATCATGTAGATATATTTTAATGTTTTCATATCAGTTTCAGTCTTCAAAATTTGACTGAGAGTTTGGTGACCTTATCCTGACCTTCACATGTCAGCCACACATAGAATGTCAGCATTTCATACAACACTGCTGAAATATATCTGGTTTGTTCAAAACTCCCATGTATACCAAGCTATCAGCTCTACAAAAAATATGGTATCAGGTTCAAGGTCATGGTTGTCAGTAAGATTATTGTTGTTATAAGAAATGTATCCGAAAGATAATTTGATAATAAGTGTAATGCTAAGCTTCTGTAGAAAAAAGTTCAGTATTTATGCCAACTTGGTCATAACATTAAACGTTGTATGAAATATGAAAATTTATATTTAATATTCATGATATGGATTATAGAACACATGAAATATTTGATAAATTGATTACATGGAAAACCTTTGATGATTATCAGTTTGTTTACTACTGTTATTATTTATTTTTATTTATCACTATGCCTGGGTTTCCATCCATGCACAAAGAGGTCATTATGCTTTAACTCCAAATTCCTTTTGCCATTCTTGTTGAAACTTTATGCATCTTACTTTTAATTATTATTAAAAAGGTTCTTAATTGAAACAGCTCTAAGGTCTAAAAGTCAAAGGTCATGGTCACAGTGTTACTACGGTAACTTAGTTTATTCATTTCTGTGCATTTAATGAAGGTACGCTCAACAATCGTCTAATCAAGCTTAAACTCCGGGCATGGTTTTGAAGTGTTTTTAAGTCAAAGGTTCAAAGGTCAGTGTCATTGTTTCTATAAATAGAAGATCCGTTTCCGATAATAATTCAAGTTGCAGAAGACACATACACACTTCAGTGGAATTTTTGCCATCCCATATTACCTAGAATTTGATGTATTTATTTGGTAAGCATAATTTTTCAAGTGTTATTTGGCCTGTAATGTCGTTAGATAAATACATTTATAGTTTATATGTTATGTTTTAATTCTGATTTACACCATTGTAAATCACATACCAGAGTCTGAGATCCCAGACAGTCGGTCTTCTCAACGCACTCCTTCTCTGACTCAGGGGAGATAATTTATGTTATGGAACCAAACTTATAAAGCAGGAAGCATTGCTGATACTGGGACAGACTAAATGATATTGAAGTTGGTTGTCATTGGGCCAGTATATATACTCGTGATCTATTGTTGTTTAAATATGTGGGCACTGACGTTGCTGAATTCAAAATATGATTAGTTCCTATACATGCTTTCAGTGGGACAAGGCTAGGATTTATTAGAATAGAAAATGGCTACGCTAGAAAAGTCATTCATTTGTGGCAGAAATAACGTTTTAGGCCAAAATTTACAACGTGACATTGACATACTGTATTTCTGGTGTCAGAGAGACTAGGGGTAACGTTGGGATTCTTGTTTCCTTAATAACAAGTATAAAGTTTGGGGTATAACCAAGCTCTCTTCATTTATATATATGCTGACGTAAGCTTCCACACAAAGAAATAATTTTGATTTTCTATTCGTGCTTCTAAAGATAAATTTATTTGTGTTTGTTTTTGGTTTATGTCATGTTAACAGCCGTGTCATTATTAAAGTTGTGTCAGATTAAGGAGGAGAAGGAAAGCAAGAGTACCAGGAGAAAAATCATCTACTTATAAGCAATAACTTCTAACTGCCCCATGCTGGATTCAAACTTGAAGTCCAGAGTTGGTGGGCCTGTAGTTATGTGTTGGCCACCATGGCCCCCTATGTAACAGGGTTTATTTAGTAGTTAAATGTCTTATAACAGTCAAGGTAATGAAAGGACGTGCCAGGTTTGTTGGTGGTGGAAAGCAGGAGTACCCAGAGAAAAACCACCTACCTGGCAAATGCACAACATAGGAAATGAACATGCCACACCAGAGGTCCCCCTTGTGTAACTGCATTGGGTTTGATTCCTGTAGCCGATGACAGCTAATGGTACCAAGGTTTAGTGGTACAATTCTCCAGTTATGCTTATAAGTGTTGCTAAAAAGAATTGTTTTGATTCTTCCAGATCTTCCATTTAGAAAAAAAAGTTTAAGGTTATATCTTTTACAATTTGTATGAAGTAAAGTTTGTGTTTTTTTATAGCTGAAAAAATGTTTGTCATTAGATGTATTCAATTTTCAGTATTATAGAATTATCTGCCCTTTGTAACAGTTATTGTTTGTTACTTATTAATTTTTGTGTGAAAATAAAGTCGTTTTGGTGGAGGTATAGATTGTATGGCTCGGCTTTATCTGGTCCAGGTATAGATTGTATGGCTTGGCTTTATCTGGTCCAGGTATAGATTGTATGGCTTGCTTTATCTGGTCCAGGTATAGATTGTATGGCTTGGCTTATCTGGTCCAGGTATAGATTGTATGGCTTGGCTTTATCTGGTCCAGGTATAGATGTATGGCTTGGCTTTATCTGGTCCAGGTATAGATTGTATGGCTTGGCTTTATCTGGTCCAGATTGTATAGGTATAGATTGTATGGCTTGGCTTTATCTGGTCCAGGTATAGATTGTATGGCTTGGCTTTATCTGGTCCAGGTATAGATTGTATGGCTTGGCTTTATCTGGTCCAGGTATAGATTGTATGGCTTGGCTTTATCTGGTCCAGGTATAGATTGTATGGCTTGGCTCTTATATATCTGGTCCAGGTATAGATTGTATGGCTTGGCTTTATTCCATATAGATTGTAGGTTGGCGTAAGATTGTATGCTTTTCTGTCCAGGTATAGATTGTATGGCTTGGGCTTTATATCTGGTCCAGGTATAGGTATGTAGATTTGTATGGCTTGGCTTTATCTGGTCCAGGTATAGATTGTATGGCTTGGCTTTATCTGGTCCAGGTATAGATTGTATGGCTTGGCTTTATCTGGTCCAGGTATAGATTGTATGGCTTGGCTTTATCTGGTCCAGGTATAGATTGTATGGCTTGGCTTTATCTGGTTTTGTCGTTATGAGATCCAGGTGTTGATGATACAGTATAGACTAATTCCAGTCATTATCAGGTTGATGAACTATACAGGTAAAAAACATAACCAGAATTTCCTTTGTATTGAGTGCCGACTCTCGAGGTTTGGTCAACATCTCATGAAATCACTTCAGAATGTCTCGAGCATTATAGGTAGCCCAATCTGAAGAAATGGCCATACTTAACTAGTCTACTTGTATTTGATGAATGGTCCTGTT
This sequence comes from Argopecten irradians, assembly GCF_041381155.1. Lineage (NCBI taxonomy): Eukaryota > Metazoa > Mollusca > Bivalvia > Pectinida > Pectinidae > Argopecten > Argopecten irradians. Next base: position 22,518,618 of record NC_091143.1, on the reverse strand, counting down.
ATGTAGAAGGCTACCTTATACCTATAGGTCCGTACCAAGATGTTTGTTTACATACAAGTCTTTGATTTTCCAATGTAATTAGAAAGCTAATAAGACAGAAGTGAGTTTGTTTGATCATCTTAGATTCTATGCATATTTCTTGGATAATGTAGACATCAAAATATCTCCATTTCTGAGCTTAGATTCCTTAAAAATGGTATTAGGGATATATATTATTATCTGTTCTGATCTATATCTCATCCTGTTATATTGACAGTAAAACTTTGATGAGTCACTCCAGAAATTTGCTCTAAAATAACATAATTATTATTGATGAAATATTTTTTATACATTGTTAATAATGCAATTATTGCTCATAATCTCAAATTCATCATGATATATGTTATGCTAAAATTTGATCTCTTCAAAATAAGTCTGTTTACAGTGTAACAGGGCGAGAGTAGTATACAGCCAGTCGGGATCAAACCCACAACCCTGGACTTCCTCTGCCACTGCTGAAAATCATCTGAATAATAAAATATCTGAATATTCCTAGAAATTATATAACTTTAGCAAAGAGAAAAAACAATGATGTCTACAAGTGTCATTAATGGTCAGTCTGATGTCTGCAGTAACCCAAGGTCATTAGAGGTCAAGCAGCCGGACTGGTGGATCTGATGATATAACAATAGATAAATACTTTATACGATGTCATCAACTGATCATTGTTGAATATTGTTGTATATGACTGTAATCATTCGTCTGTCTGGGGCGGTCACTTGCTATTTGTCACGACTTCGTGGAACACGCTACTACAGAATCTTATATTAACTAGACATTTTTGATGGTATATGTTTGGTTTACCTCCCTTTGTTTCCTAGGAGGCAGAAATTAAGTAAACATAAAAGAAAAATTCATAAACATTTCAATAGGAGACAAAATACGAAGAAAAAATAAAATAATGGTTCATAATTTGAAACAAACAATAACTGAAAAACTTTATCCCTTAAAATGGCTTCCTCAATACTTCAGGTGTTTATATCACCCCTTGACATTCCAGGGGTTACTATCACTGTGGTTACATCCACCCCTGGACTATGTTATGGAGTATGGAGGATGTGAAATGGGGGAGGAAAGTATAATTTACCCCTGTCTGTCCCGTCCTATCGTGTCATGTCCTGTTCTGATTCTTTATGGAGGTAGGTCTTATAGATATTATAACTCGGTATTAACACTTACAACTGCCAAACATTTTGTTTAAAAAATTTTTATAGAGAATTTACAGTAAAGCCTTCACCTTCAGATAGTTGAAAATTTGGATTCAGATCTGGAGTTGTATAGTATGTCTTTAGAAAAAAAAGTTAAATAACACCAGAAAAAACCCCATACAATTTTGTATATCTTCAATCTAAAGTAGAAACCTTTGTAGAATAAATGGTACATTACAGAAATGTTTTCAGTAATGAATTCCCTTCAGTTTGTATCTGTGTAGTGAAACATCACTGATCACTTAAAAACTTGAAAAATCTGTGTCTGTCTGTATTACAAGTTTTATAAAGAAACCTACGGGGATATTCCCAGTACAACTTTGTTGTCAGGATGTGTTTTAGATGGAGGCCGTTTTATTAGTAATACCAATAATTTCCTGTGGGTAAAACACTGATCCATATTAACGAGGATCGGTGTGTCGTTCAGGCTCCTCCAGAGGTTTGATCCGACTCCTCTGGAGGCTTACCTACCCCTGTTGTCTCGCGCTAATTGTAACGAATGCTTACAGATCCTATCAATTGGTCAGACATTTGGTCGTTGTAGTCTGACTCTCTCACACACTATCTAATCACAATTGTAGTTAGCTTGTATCTGGCCTGGCCGTTCAATTGTCTGTGATAGGTGGGGAATATAAGTGTAACAAAACCAACTCATCTTCTATGTGTACATGTCTGTCTGCCCAACAAAACTTTTCATTTTTATTAATAGACTTCTTGAAAAATGGCATTGGCTGTTTGGTATGAGTTTGTAATTATTTCTGTTATCACAGCGTATTTTATAGACGGAGCAAAGGAAATAGCAATTGTAATAGTCAATTTGACATCGAGTCTACACCATCGACAGACTTTTTTAGTAGACAGCATTACTGTCCCTAAATGTTGTGTGGTATTCGCTGTAATTATTTTTTTTCTATCATTCCGATTGCAGTCATCTCTCAAACTACATACAAAAATATAAAAGATACAAAAAGTCATAAATATTTCCGCGGAAACACAGATAAAATGTACTTTGTAGAGAGTCGAACATGGACAGTGGAGACATCTAGTGGATTTTATCAAAAACAGCCTGTTAATGTTTGATATAGCGTGGCGATTGGAAATCTAATACGGCTGTTAATTAGCCTATCATGGACGTGACACAATACATAATCACCTATAGAAGATACATTAGATAGCAGTCCAGCCATCCCACCGTCTGGCCGTTAGCACCACGCTAATCCCAGATATCATTCCATAAACGGCATATAACTTTACTTACTGGTCTTTTGTGTAAAGATTTTGATGATATACTTACTTATGTACTCATTCTTCAATCACAGGGAGTTTAATTATATTCAAACAATACTAAAGTTCAAACAGATCTATCAATTAGGATCAATTAGTTCATTAGAGCCACATGTATAGTAGCCAAGTTATTAAGATATCCCGACATAATCAAAAGCTCTCCACCTCTGGGTTGGGAACTGAATCCTATGTTGAGTAGTTGCCAAGCACTGACCGCTGGTCGATGTTCTTTCTCCAGGTACTCTGGCTTTCCTCCACCATAAACTTGTCACATGCTTGAAATGACCATGGCTGTTGATATTACATTAAATTAATCAAATAAAATGTAGAAACAAAATTAAGAAATATTGATGATTGTAATAATAGATTATCAATATATTTTCAGTGTGAATAATGCTAAAATAGATATATCAAAGCATGTTTTGTAACAAGTATTAAATCAAGAATATTTTAAGTGAATAAATTAGCATAGTTAAAAAAATTGTTTTGGAAAATTTAAAGAAAACTTGTTAAGGATTTACAAATATTTCGAGATAATTACATGATTAAATATCTTCAAGTTTAAAAGCTAAATGCTTTACATTATAAAAAGTTTAACTGTTAAAATTGTTTAAGTGCTTAATTTTGTGGTTGTTTTTCTAATTTGAAGTAAGAAAATATGTAAATTGAAGTCAAAAAAAAAAAGAGGTCGCATTGATTAACCAATAAATAATGGTCTGCTGCCATGTGAGACCAGAGAGAGGCTGGGAGGTCGTGACCTCTGAAGGGGTGCTATGCTGATTACTTTGCCGTTTTTATAACCCCGCTATACAGTTTCCATCATTTGGAAATATATAACCATACCCTGTTTAAATATTTGTAAATGATCTTTTGTTGATTTTCCTGTGTAATTTGCGATTGTAATTGCTGCAGTGTCAGTGCCAATCACGAGTCAGGATTCCCCGCACATTTCTCGTCGTTGATTAATGGCCGGGCGAAAATGAAACTGAATGTATGGTCATATATCGGTTTGCGAAGAGCATCCATCATGTATATCTCACGGACTAATATGCTATGTCTATCAATAGGTCACACTCTCCATAGCCCTGTTTTATATTCTATACGTCAACACCAACATTGCCTTATTTTACACTAGCCATAAATCCAGGTGTTTTCTCCATACATTATCATTTAATTAGATCGTTTGAACATATGGTAAAATGAATCAATGTTTCTGTAAGAATAGTTTTGGAATAATAAATAATTATTTTACAGTCAAATGAAATATCAGGGCGAGTACTTGTAAAACAAGCATTAGATCAAGGCTCTCGCTGGTTTATACATATATTCTGGTGATTTGGCTTTCTCTTGTAAATAAAAGTGTCAAAAAATACAAACATTTTTTCTTGTGATTTATTTCGTAGTGTACATTTCTGATTCTCTCTACTGTATCTTCGTTATCATGTGTAAGAGTTACTTAGATAATTTATATCACATGTACATTATTACACTGATTCCATGACTGGTATATATAGATACTGAGAATTCACTGATTAGGAAGGGAGGTAATTAACTTTCATTAACAATCACCTGTGAAATAAATGAGATGATCTTTTATGTCTGTGATTATATTCAGTGTATATATAACCTAATGTTTACAAATATTGGAAACTCTAACTGATATTTGTTTTAAAGTTTAAAGTTATTCAAACATTCCCTTGTAACTATCTATACAAGCTCATTCCTCTGTACTCTGTGCTATCTTATAGGTGGAAGTCATTGATCGTATTCTGTATATCGTGAAGAGGAAATCAAAATGACTAATGACCATACCTGTTTGGAAGGGAGATAACTCTTAATGAAATCAATATCACAATACTACCTGTCACAATTAAAATTGAAATTAAAACAATTGTTTTTAAAATCCAACCTGTCTATAATGCCCATCCAAAGAACAAAGAGAATGATGGTCTAAACACATAGGTCAGATTGGAATAAGATGGACCATTTTGCCACCGAATAAATTCTTACTTGTTTCCCATACAAAGTGGAGGCACAGTAGAGCACTCTGATCTTCAAACTTTTGTTAGTAAACTTTACAGTTAACACAATGTCTAACACATTGATTTGTTTTTCAGGACTATGTACGATGTGGTGTTTCAAGTCTTTCCAGCAATGACATTCTTTTAACAGGTAAAATATTATTACAGATAAAATGTTATCACAGGTAAAACATTGTTCCCACAGGTAAAACATTCTCCTAACATATTCATAACACATAAATATTTATTGCTTTGATTTCTCAGCATAACAAATCACAGACTAAAAATTTTACTTTTAAGTTTTTATATAACATTGATATCTATCATCTATATACTTTTTAGCTTATCATGTATTAGTTATCTGCCCTTGTGGGTAGGTATTACCTGGTAATTGTGATGTCATGTGTTTGTGAGCATTAATTAAGGTGAGATTTTTCTGAATTTCACTCACAAAAGGATATCATAATTGCTGTAGTATATAAATATGGTATATGTAAGGTTAAAATTTGTGGTATATAAAGATGGTATATGTAAGGCTGAAATCTGTAGTATATAAAGATGGTATATGTAAGGCTAAAATCTGTAGTATATAAAGATGGTATATGTAAGGCTAAAATCTGTAGTATATAAAGATGGTATATGTAAGGCTAAAATCTGTAGTATATAAAGATGGTATATGTAAGGCTAAAATCTGTAGTATATAAAGATGGTATATGTAAGGCTAAAATCTGTAGTATATAAAGATGGTATATGTAAGGCTAAAATCTGTAGTATATAAAGATGGTATATGTAAGGCTAAAATCTGTAGTATATAAAGATGGTATATGTAAGGCTAAAATCTGTAGTATATAAAGATGGTATATGTAAGGTTAGAATCTGTAAGAATCTGTAGTATATAAAGATGGTATATGTAAGGCTAAAATCTGTAGTATATAAAGATGGTATATGTAAGGTTAAAATCTGTAGTATATAAAGATGGTATATGTAAGGTTAGATTTGTGGTATATAAAGATGGTATATGTAAGGCTAAAATCTGTAGTATATAAAGATGGTATATGTAAGGTTAAAATCTGTAGTATATAAAGATGGTATATGTAAGGCTAAAATCTGTAGTATATAAAGATGGTATATGTAAGGCTAAAATCTGTAGTATATAAAGATGGTATATGTAAGGTTAGAATCTGTAGTATATAAAGATGGTATATGTAAGGTTAAAATCTGTAGTATATAAAGATGGTATATGTAAGGCTAAAATCTGTAGTATATAAAGATGGTATATGTAAGGTTAAAATCTGTAGTATATAAAGATGGTATATGTAAGGTTAAAATCTGTAGTATATAAAGATGGTATATGTAAGGTTAAAATCTGTAGTATATAAAGATGGTATGGGTATATGTAAGGTTAAAATCTGTAGTATATAAAGATGGTATATGTAAGGTTAAAATCTGTAGTATATAAAGATGGTATATGTAAGGTTAAAATCTGTAGTATATAAAGATGGTATATGTAAGGTTAAAATCTGTAGTATATAAAGATGGTATATGTAAGGTTAAAATCTGTAGTATATAAAGATGGTATATGTAAGGTTAAAATCTGTAGTATATAAAGATGGTATATGTAAGGTTAGAATTCTGTAGTATATAAAGATGGTATATGTAAGGTTAAAATCTGTAGTATATAAAGATGGTATATGTAAGGTTAAAATCTGTAGTATATAAAGATGGTATATGTAAGGTTGAAAATCTGTAGTATATAAAGATGGTATATGTAAGGTTAAAATCTGTAGTATATAAAGATGGTATATGTAAGGCTAAAATCTGTATTATATAAAGATGGTATATGTAAGGCTAAAATCTGTAGTATATAAAGATGGTATATGTAAGGTTGAAATCTGTAGTATATAAAGATGGTATATGTAAGGCTAAAATCTGTAGTATATAAAGATGGTATATGTAAGGCTAAAATCTGTATTATATAAAGATGGTATATGTAAGGCTAAAATCTGTAGTATATAAGATGGTATATGTAAGGTTGAAATCTGTAGTAATAAAGATGGTATATGTAAGGCTAAAATCTGTAGTATATAAAGATGGTATATGTAAGGTTAGAATCTGTAGTATTTAAGGATTAAATTCTCTTTCTGGTGGTTCTATCGAAGGATAAAGTTGAGTAGGGTATTGATATTTGGAATGGACCGCGAATAATCCTTATATTTACAGTCTGAACTATTATTTTCATAGCTCAAAATTTACACTTATAGTGTTTATGGCATTTATAAGACTAAAATTGAATTATATGTTTGGTTCCGACGGGCATTTGGAACAGCCACTCGAAGTGGCGGAAATTCCCCGCCAACTTATATCAATGAACATGTAAGGTTAAAAATGAGTCTTGTAGTATATAAAGATGGGTATATGTAAGGTTATTAATCTGTTGTAAAAAACACCATGGTCGCATAAAGTTTGGTTTAATTTTTCTTTGCTTAGTATAAGATGGTATATGTAAACGGGCTAGAATCTGTAGTATAAAAGATGGTTAAATAAAACCGCCTGTAAGGTGGTATAGAAATCTGTAGTATATAAAGATGGTATATGTAAGGCTAAAATCATCTGTAGTATATAAAGATGGTATATGTAAGGTTAAATCTGTTAGTATAACAAAGATGGTATATGTAAGGATAAAGGTTCTAATCTGTAGCTATATAAAAGATGGCTTATATGTAAGGTTAGTAAATCTGTAGTATATAAGAGATGGTATATGTAAGGCTAAAATCTGTAGTATATAAAAGATGGTATATGTAAGGTTAAAATCTGTGTAGTATATGAAAGATGGTATATGTAAGGCTAATAATCTGTAGTAATATAAAAGATGGTGCTATGTAAGGTTAAAATCTGTAGTAATATAGAAGATGGTATGATATTGTAAGGTTATAATCTGTAGTATATAAAGATGGTATAATGTAAGGTAGATCTACCTGTTGTAAAGCTGTAGGCATTCAGTACATAAAGAACATGGTATACATGTAAGCGACGTAAAATCTGTAGTAATAAAAAATATTGTACAGGTTACAATATTGTAGTTATAAAGATGGTAAAAGTAAGGTTAAAATCTGTAACTGATTCTAGTATATAACACATGGTACATGTAAGGTTGAAAATCATTTTTTGATACCTGCATGTTCATAACGTACGTTCGGTGCTGAAAACACCAAAAGTTTCTGATTTTGAATCATAAATTCATCGCGCGGTCCAAATTGCACGTAATACTCAATCTATCGTAGAAATAAAGTTGAGTAGCCTTTGTAGAAATATATACTATCAATTCACCACTGGTAAATAAATAAAGATGGTATATGTAAGGCTATCTGTAGTATATAAAGATGGTATATGTAAGGCTAAAATAGTATATAAAGATGGTATATGTAAGGCTAAAATCTGTAGTTATAAAGATGGTATATGTAAGGCTAAAATCTGTAGTATATAAAGATGGTATATGTAAGGCTAAAATCTGTAGTATATAAAGATGGTATATGTAAGGCTAAAATCTGTAGTGATTGTATATGTAAGGCTAAAATCTGTAGTATATAAAGATGGTATATGTAAGGCTAAAATCTGTAGTATATAAAGATGGTATATGTAAGGCTAAAATCTGTAGTATATAAAGATGGTATATGTAAGGTTAGAATCTGTAGTATATAAAGATGGTATATGTAAGGCTAAAATCTGTAGTATATAAAGATGGTATATGTAAGGTTAAAATCTGTAGTATATAAAGATGGTATATGTAAGGTTAAAATCTGTAGTATATAAAGATGGTATATGTAAGGTATAAAATCTGTAGTATATAAAGATGGTATATGTAAGGTTAAAATCTGTAGTATATAAAGATGGTATATGTAAGGTTAAAATCTGTAGTATATAAAGATGGTATATGTAAGGCTAAAATCTGTAGTATATAAAGATGGTATATGTAAGGTTAAATCTGTATATATAAAGATGGTATATGTAAGGTTAAAATCTGTAGTATATAAAGATGGTATATGTAAGGCTAAAATCTGTAGTATATAAAGATGGTATATGTAAGGTTAAATCTGTAGTATATAAAGATGGTATATGTAAGGCTAAAATCTGTAGTATATAAAGATGGTATATGTAAGGTTAAAATCTGTAGTATATAAAGATGGTATATGTAAGGTTAAAATCTGTAGTATATAAAGATGTAGTATATGTAAGGTTAAAATCTGTAGTATATAAAGATGGTATATGTAAGGTTAAATCTGTAGTATATAAAGATGGTATATGTAAGGTTAAAATCTGTAGTATATAAAGATGGTATATGTAAGGTTAAAATCTGTAGTATATAAAGATGGTATATGTAAGGTAAAAATCTGTAGTATATAAAGATGGATATGTAAGGTATAATCTGTAGTATATAAAGATGGTATATGTAAGGCTAAAATCTGTAGTATATAAAGATGGTATATGTAAGGCTAAAATCTGTAGTATATAAAGATGGTATATGTAAGGCTAAAATCTGTAGTATATAAAGATGGTATATGTAAGGCTAAAATCTGTAGTATATAAAGATGGTATATGTAAGGCTAAAATCTGTAGTATATAAAGATGGTATATGTAAGGTTAGAAATCTGTAGTATATAAAGATGGTATATGTAAGGCTAAAATCTGTAGTATATAAAGATGGTATATGTAAGGCTAAAATCTGTAGTATATAAAGATGGTATATGTAAGGTTAAAATCTGTAGTATATAAAGATGGTATATGTAAGGCTGAAATCTGTAGTATATAAAGATGGTATATGTAAGGCTAAAATCTGTAGTATATAAAGATGGTATATGTAAGGTTAAAATCTGTAGTATATAAAGATGGTATATGTAAGGTTAGAATCTGTAGTATATAAAGATGGTATATGTAAGGCTAAAATCTGTAGTATATAAAGATGGTATATGTAAGGTTAAAATCTGTAGTATATAAAGATGGTATATGTAAGGCTAAAATCTGTAGTATATAAAGATGGTATATGTAAGGTTAAAATCTGTAGTATATAAAGATGGTATATGTAAGGTAAAATCTGTAGTATATAAGATGGTATATGTAAGGTTAAAATCTGTAGTATATAAAGATGGTATATGTAAGGCTAAAATCTGTAGTATATATAAGATGGTATATGTAAGGCTAAAAATCTGTAGTATATAAAGATGGTATATGTAAGTATATATATAAAGATGGTATATGTAAGGCTAAAATCTGTAGTATATAAAAGATGGTATATGTAAGGTTGAAATCTGTAGTATATAAAGATGGTATATGTAAGGTTAGAATCTGTAGTATATAAAGATGGTATATGTAAGGCTGAAATCTGTAGTATATAAAGATGGTATATGTAAGGTTAGAATCTGTAGTATATAAAGATGGTATATGTAAGGTTAAAATCTGTGTATATAAAGATGGTATATGTAAGGCTAAAATCTGTTAGTATATAAAGATGGTATATGTAAGGTTAGAATCTGTAGTATATAAAGATGGTATATGTAAGGCTAAAATCTGTAGTATATAAAGATGGTATATGTAAGGTAAAATCTGTAGTATATAAAGATGGTATATGTAAGGTTAGAATCTGTAGTATATAAAGATGGTATATGTAAGGTTAGAATCTGTAGTATATAAAGATGGTATATATAAGGCTAAAATCACAGCTGTAATGTTTATAAACGCATAATGTCGTACTAAATAAATCAAAAATGTTTAAGATAAAATGATTTAAAACATCTAAGATATGATGTAAAGATATAGCAGCAAGGAAATTAACCCCATTTAATCTTGTGATACCCTGATGATGCAAGTGGTACAACTTTGTTGATTAAACTTGTTACAGGTGGGGTGAGTGTCCTGTTGTGTTATAGATAAATAAACCTCGTGTCACTCTCGTGATCGGCATTCATATTCACTATACACTGCCAATCCTGACATGGTATGGAGATATCTGGTCTTAAGCTTAAAAGATGATGGAAGTTTGGCAGTTTTTATATTCATATCTGATTGACGCCACTTAACGAGAAAAAGAGCAAGTCCTACTGCACATGCAGAAGGTCAAATGTCAAGGTCATTCACATAAGTTAAAGAGAAAAATAGCAAGTCTTACTGATATGAGAAGTCAATTATCAGGTCATTAAAGAATATGTTGTCTTAAAGTGGTTCTAAATATCTAATTATCTTTTATAGTTTTTTGTTGTATGTAGTGATGATTGTTTAGTCAGGAAATCAAATCTTTATTTATGCCATTTAGAAATAATAAAAAAAGAGATATATTTAGTTATTATGCAAAAATGATTTAAATCATTGCTCTATTTTTATTCAAAACTAAAGTTACTTGAAGACCCTGTTTAATTTGTAAATTTAGCAATCCAAACTTTTCACTGTATATTCTGGCACTTGAAGACTCTGGTTCAATTGAAGTGTTACCGTTGTCCGTTGACTACAGCTTTTAACAGAAGATTTCTTTTTCATTGGCAAGGTTCCTATGACCACAAGGTGAAGATGTATGACAGTCGTATTGGGGACAGTGTGCTGACCGTTGACCATGGCCATCCGGTGGAAGATGTCCTCATGTTTCCGACAGGTGGTATCTTCATATCTGCAGGTAATCACTTATTTACAGCACCTTCTGTACAAATGTGTACTTCATATTCATGCTAATATCTATGATATTATAAGTGGGGTGTGCTGTTCAGTATCTTTAGCAGTATGTTACAGTGAGATTGCACTATAAAATGGGCGAGTGATTCCACATACTGCAGTCTTCCAAAACACACATGCACCGACCGTATACAACATCATTAAGTGACACTGGCTGTTAATGATATATTAAATATAATCAAACCACCATACAAATGAATATTACAACAGATTTGGAAAATTTAAAATACATAATTCTCTTACTTTGAAAAATAGATACTCTTAAGACCTTACTTACCACAAGCTTATGTTTTGCCTTTATGCCAAGAAAATATTTTTAATCAGACCTTTGTTTTGACATTCTACTGATTCTATTGTGACAAATTTTGACAACAGTTTCTATGGAGGAATTTTAGCACAGCCTGTCTCAATATGTCCATACATTATTGTGTACTAAAAGTACATTTGTACCCATATAATATGATTTAATGTCGTCATCTAGTAGTTCTAGGCGTGCATTAAATTTTATATGCTAAAATATCTTTGTGGGAAAGTAGAGGATTAAGAGGAATGAGACAGTTTTAGGTTTCATTTCTGTGTTATGTATATAAGATGTATTTTTTTGTTATCGACTCTATCTAATGTCTCTACCATTCCAATGTGGAGGTGCCATTAGGAACACATGGGGATTGGGGTAGGAGTGGGGGAGGGGTATACCTTTTGTATGGAGGACAGCTGATCCTGGTGATGAGGTTTTTTGATATAAGACATCAGCGTAGATACTAAAATAAGAATAAAAATGTCGGCCTTCATTAGCAACTGGCCCACGACAGGACAGCAAAAAAACAAATACATGACAAGGAGTCGGTGATCCGTGATGGTAACCCTGCTATATCAAACTATGAGTTTTTGTTTTTAGTTTTTGTTTTATTAGAATCCAGTAACAAACATAAAAATAAAAAAAGTTGCATTGACAAATACATCTCCGACATGTTCTAACATTGCAGCACATCCATCCATTACTGCGAGTAATTTGATTCACATTCAGCTGTGCTTCGGTGTATGGTAATGTCAAAAATGTGGACCTCCAAATAATGTGAACTGCATTTCATTGAAGCGTGAAATTGCCGTAGGTCTCCTAGCAGTAACCCGAGGGTGATGGGTGTCAGAAATTCGTATTTATCTTGGCAAAAATTTCAACCAAATTTTCATACATTTATATTTTGGAATAATTACTGTTAGTATTTAGTGTTCGGATCAATGTCACTTTGATTTCATCTATGGAATGGTGGTATGGAAGTTGTCAGATCAAAATTTCTCATCTAAGCTATATACTTGTTTTTGATTTTAAAACTTGGGGAGCAAATAATGAATGTAGGCCTGATTCTTTTATTTACCTCAAATGCAGAATTTTATTAAAAAAATAACATGAAACCTCAACATATAAAAATCGGTATCATAATAAGTTAAGATTCAACTTCAAATTATCAAAATATGTGAGTCATAATGTTATGTAAGTTTGGTCAGAAGCAATGAAATATCTCAAATTAAAATGGGGTATCTAAATTACCGAAATCAAAACCAACAACGTACCTCAAATTTAATGGGGTCTCTAAATTATATAAATCATGGAAGACTGAGTTAAAGACGCTAAATGTTCATCTTGATTTGAACATTTAATTTGTAGATATGGATACTTCAATAATCTGTCACTATGGTTTGTCAAAATAAAAGAATCATGTCGCCATTCGAAGTTAAATTAACATACCAAGTTTTACCAAAGAGACATCAATTTGTTCTCCAGAAGAATTTCGCATTATTCCATTGCTTTAAGTCATTTTTTTTTAAATGCCTGTACTTTTAAATAAAAGAACAGGAACTATTGCCTAGTATACTTGAAAGCTTATTTACTGACGCTAACAGTTGATTCACAATGTCACTTGATATATTACATTTCTTGTCTATTGCAGCTTATTTATAAATCAACACCAATTTATGATAGAGAAAGATAGCATCATCATTAGAATTGACATCAAAGTGTTGATGTTACTTATCACAGAACATATCGCCATGATAATTCTATATCAGTTTAACTTACAGTAAAGTTGCTTCTTTTCTTATTAAAGAGAAAATGTGTTTAATGTGCCTGTATCCAGATTGTATCGTGCACATTAATTACGATACACAGGAGGGGCGACACTTCCTCTATATAACATCTGATGCTTGCTATTTAGTCAGGGGTATCATTTATAGAAAAAAATGGCTGATTACTCAGAATATGATGAGTTGAGAGGTTCATCTGACGATTTATCAACAGTATATAACCAGTGTGGATAGTATCAAAGATCTATCACGGTTGTCTCTAGCACCCAGCTCCCACAACTTTCCCTCCAATATGTTATATAAAAGTGATCTTATCAATAGATATGTTTAATTTTCTGTAGCAGGATATAAAATTTGTGAGTTGGTGTTTAAATATGATAAATGTATAGTGACAAGGTACATTATAGTGTATTACTATACCTCTCTAGACGATATTATCACACACATTACCATCCATATAACTAACGACTTTAAATTAACAGTAAATAAACAAATTATTCATGAAATACCGAACATGATCTTAATTAATGTGTATGAAAGGACTGATATTGAAGCTGTTAGTTGGGAAAAATTCCCTCTGAGCTGTAAAAAAACCCATTAAGAAATGCAACAAAAGTAATCTTGCCATCACCAATTCTTTGGAATCGTTCTTCCCGATTATTTTTCTGTACCATTCCATTGCATCAATATGTACTTCTCCAATATGAGAGTTGAAACCTTTGTCCTTCTGGATGCAATTGTTGACTTTCAGTAAGGTTGTCATCATTATATGTATTGACCTCAAACCCAAAACTGCGAACATTTTCCCATTCATATACAATTTTTGACTTTCAATAAGGTTGTCATCATTATATGTATTGACCTCAAACCCGAAACTGCGAACATTTTCCCATTCATATACAATTTTTGACTTTCAATAAGGTTGTCATCATTATATGTATTGACCTCAAACCCGAAACTGCGAACATTTTCCCATTCATATACAATTTTTGACTTTCAATAAGGTTGTCATCATTATATGTATTGACCTCAAACCCGAAACTGCGAACATTTTCCCATTCATATACAATTTTTGACTTTCAGTGATGTTAGTTGTCATCATTATTGTCATTATTGACCTTAAACATGAAACTGTATGCAATTGGTTCATCCATATACAATTGTTGACTTTGAATGAGGTTGTCATCAGTATGTATGAACCTAAAATAGGATTACTTCAAACCTTTGACCTTCAATATACTATAGAGTGAATCGGGGAAAAAAAAGAACCTTTGTAGGCTTTAATATGCTGTGAACATTGCATTTTTGCAAAATCTGCTTTATAATGGAGTTTTCCTGAACTCAAAGCATTGTTTTTACTCTCCTTATTTTTGATAAAAAATATTCTGCCATCTACCAATATTTTTCTTTTGGATATAGCATTTCTTTGTTGTATTGCTGTATATAATAATAGGTATTGATAGACGCGTTTATTATTATATATACACACATGAAGGGTGTCATGTGACCAATGGAAGTGATGTCCGTGACCCGACCAGGACATTCGGGAGCCATATAGACAGAGCGGTGAAGATTATCCATCATGAGGCGATAACACACAGATTTACGACACAAACTCTGGTGGTCAATTCTACTCATATTAAATTTCCCTGAACTATAAGTTTACCTGCTGAAGAATGGCACTTTCTGGCGGTCAATTTGGGCGGTGGTGGTCAATTCGGGCCATATTAAATCTCAATTCTAGACTTACATGCTGAAGAACTAGTATCATATAATCTAATAGATGGTAAGTGAGACCCAGAGGGGCGATGCCTGGTCATTAGGCGGATAAAATATGATATTACCCACAGACTGTTAACATGTACGACAGCTAAGAATCACTTAGACCTTATATACTGAATGATGTGTCTATATTTTCCACCACAAATTTATTACAATTGTATATTTTAGCCAAGTGGGGAACTTATCTGACTCCAATGGTTGTCAGCGGTTGCTATGGATATGTTTTATTACTGTTCCCCAATGACCAATCATATGCTCTATTTGACCTCCATATGTTGATGCTGCATGTAATTACATGCTCATGAATTAAGCTAAATTTGTTGAAAATTCTTTAGAACGATGTATTAAAGTAAGTCATAACATATCTATAACTTTGGACAGATAAATACCGTTGTCCAGCAATAATCTAGATCTAGATGCCAATATTCCAGAAAACTCACAATGTGGATGAAATGGCTGGGTAAAGATTTGAATATTTACTATGTCGATGGATTCTAGCAGTTTTGAACTTTGCAAACCGAACAGTATTGACTGAGGACGCAAGTGTCTGAATTATCAAGGATCCAGGACTTTGATTCATAATTTCATTGCATGTTTATTTTGTCTATATACAAGATAAAGGAACAGATGTGATAAGGAAAAAAAATGGAGATGACTAAAAAATAACCTTTTAAATCTTATAAAGAGCCATGAGAAACCATTCAAGCTACAAGAACTAACAAAGAAATTTCAGTGGTAGGCTCCAAATTCAGTCTCAAAGAACTAACAAATAACTTTTAATAGATCTCTCCAAATTCAGTCAACACAATCTTACAAAGAATGTTAGGCTCCAAATTCACAATACAAAAACTTAGAAAAGGAATTTCAATGGTCGGCTCCAAATTCAGTCTACAACAATTTACAAAGAATGTTTGGCTCCAAATTCAGTCTACAAAAGCTCCAAATTTAGTCTACAAAAACTTACAAAGAATATTAGGCTCCAAATTCAGTCTATAAAAACTTACAAAGAACTTTCAATGGTAGGCTCCAAATTTAGTCTACAAAAACTTACAAAGAATATTAGGCTCCAAATTTAGTCTACAAAAACTTACAAAGGACTTTCAATGGCAGGCTCCAAATTTAGTCTACAAATACTTACAAAGAATATTATGAGGCTCCAAATTTAGTCTACAAAAACTTACAAAGGACTTTCAATGGCAAGGCTCCAAATTTAGTCTACAAAAACTTACAAAGAATATTGAGGCTCCAAATTTAGTCTACAAAAACTTACAAAGGACTTTCAATGGCAGGCTCCAAATTTAGTCTACAAAAACTTACAAAGAACTGTCAATGGTAGGCTCCAAATTTAGTCTACAAAAACTTACAAAGGACTTTCAATGGCAGGCTCCAAAGTTAGTCTACAAAAATTACAAAGAATATTAGGCTCCAAATTTAGTCTACAAAAACTTACAAAGGACTTTCAATGGTAGGCTCCAAATTTAGTCTATAAAAACTTACAAAGAACTGTCAATGGTAGGCTCCAAATTTAGTCTACAAAAACCTACAAAGGACTTTCAATGGCAGGCTCCAAAGTTAGTCTACAAAAATTAACAAAGAATATTAGACTCCAAATTCAGTCTTCAAAAACTTACAAAGGACTTTCAATGGCAAGCTCCAAATTTAGTCTACAAAAACTTACAAAGAACTTTCAATGGTAGGCTCCAAATTGAGTCTACAAAAACTTACAAAGGACTTTCAATGGCAGGCTCCAAAGTTAGTCTACAAAAATTAACAAAGAATATTAAGGCTCCAAATTCAGTCTACAAAAACTTACAAAAGAACTTTCAATGGCAAGCTCCAAAGTTAGTCTACAAAAACTTACAAAGAACTTTCAATGGCAGGCTCCAAATTCAGTCTACAAAAACTTACAAGAATATTAAGCTCCAAATTCAGTCTACAAGAACTTACAAAGGACTTTCAATGTTAGGCTCCAAATTCAGTCTAAACAAACCTACAAAGGACTTTCAATGGTAGGCTCCAAATTTTGTCTACAAAAACTTACAAAGATTATTAAGCTCCAAATTAAGTCTACAAAAACTTACAAAGGACTTTCAATGGCAGGCTCCAAATTTAGTCTAAAAAAACTTACAAAGAACTGTCAATGGTAGGCTCCAAATTTAGTCTACAAAAACTTACAAAGGACTTTCAATGGCAGACTCCAAAGTTAGTCTACAAAAATTAACAAAGAATATTAGGCTCCAAATTAAGTCTACAAAAACTTACAAAGGACTTTCAATGGCAGGCTCCAAATTCAGTCTACAAAAACCTACAAAGGGACTTTCAATGGTAGGCTCCAAATTTAGTCTACAAAAACTTACAAAGGACTTTCAATGGCAGGCTCCAAAGTTAGTCTACAAAAATTAACAATGAATATTAGACTCCAAATTCAGTCTTCAAAAACTTACAAAGGACTTTCGATGGCAAGCTCCAAATTTAGTCTACAAAAACTTACAAAGAACTTTCAATGGTAGGCTCCAAATTGAGTCTACAAAAACTTACAAAGGATATTAGGCTCCAAATTCAGTCTACAAAAACTTACAAAAGAACTTTCAATGGCAAGCTCCAAATTTAGTCTACAAAAACTTACAAAGAACTTTCAATGGTAGGCTCCAAATTTAGTCTACAAAAACTTACAAAGGACTTTCAATGGCAGGCTCCAAATTTAGTCTACAAAAACTTACAAAGAACTTTCAATGGTAGGCTCCAAATTTAGTCTACAAAAAACTTACAAAGGACTTTCAATGGCAGGCTCCAAATTCAGTCTACAAAAACCTACAAGGGACTTTCAATGGTAGGCTCCAAATTAGTCTACAAAAACTTACAAAGGACTTTCAATGGCAGGCTCCAAAGTTAGTCTACAAAAATTAACAATGAATATTAGACTCCAAATTCAGTCTTCAAAAACTTACAAAGGACTTTCGATGGCAAGCTCCAAATTTAGTCTACAAAAACTTACAAAGAACTTTCAATGGTAGGCTCCAAATTGAGTCTACAAAAACTTACAAAGGATATTAGGCTCCAAATTCAGTCTACAAAAACTTACAAAAGAACTTTCAATGGCAAGCTCCAAATTTAGTCTACAAAAACTTACAAAGAACTTTCAATGGTAGGCTCCAAATTTAGTCTACAAAAACTTACAAAGGACTTTCAATGGCAGGCTCCAAATTTAGTCTACAAAAACTTACAAAGAACTGTCAATGGTAGGCTCCAAATTTAGTCTACAAAAACTTACAAAGGACTTTCAATGGTAGGCTCCAAATTTAGTCTACAAAAACTTACAAAGAATATTAAGCTCCAAATTCAGTCTACAAGAACTTACAAAGGACTTTCAATGTTAGGCTCCAAATTCAGTCTACAAAAAACCTACAAGGGACTTTCAATGGTAGGCTCCAAATTTTGTCTACAAAAACTTACAAAGAATATTAAGCTCCAAATTAAGTCTACAAAAACTTACAAAGGACTTTCAATGGCAGGCTCCAAATTTAGTCTACAAAAACTTACAAAGAACTGTCAATGGTAGGCTCCAAATTTAGTCTACAAAAACTTACAAAGAACTGTCAATGGTAGGCTCCAAATTTAGTCTACAAAAACTTACAAAGAATATTAGGCTCCAAATTTAGTCTACAAAAACTTACAAAGGACTTTCAATGGCAGGCTCCAAATTTAGTCTAAAAAAACTTACAAAGAACTGTCAATGGTAGGCTCCAAATTTAGTCTACAAAAACTTACAAAGGACTTTCAATGGCAGGCTCCAAAGTTAGTCTACAAAAACTTACAAAGAATATTAGGCTCCAAATTCAGTCTACAAAAACTTACAAAGGACTTTCAATGGCAAGCTCCAAATTTAGTCTACAAAAACTTACAAAGAACTTTCAATGGTAGGCTCCAAATTTAGTCTACAAAAACTTACAAAGAATATTAGGGTAGAGTGATCTGTAAGTCGGACACGATCTAGAGGTTCGGACATTTTTAACACGTCTTAGATTTTCTAAGGGTACCAAAAAAACGCTTAATTCCGGTAAATACTTTGACGTTACAAAAAATTTCTCGCTGTCTAAATGCTAAAAAAGCGGTATTGGACTTTGACTTTCTATACGTTTTCTACGTGGATTTAACTTTTCGTTTAACATATTTTGTGCCAATCTCGATTCGCGAATTTAGTAGCAAAAGCGGTACATTTCACTGTGAGAGCGGGTAAAGTTTTGTGATTTTACATAATAGGTGCTGAATGCTTTTCCAATATTGACAGTCAACTTTCCTTTTGATTATTACGCATGCAACTTAAGCCTAGAAAAATTTTGATTCTGATTCAGGGATTCACTCATCCAGAACGTTAAATCAGACATGTGGAACCATAATTTTTAATGATAAATGTGTGAATCACAAAGATCTGCTCCGATACTTGTATGTCTGACCTGAACTCTCCCAGTACCCTGAACCTAGTCGTAACCCACACAATACTCCTCCTATATAGACACCTGTAGACACCTGATACAATCACCAAATACAATTTAATCGTATAATCCGGTTTATATAATTCCTGGGAACATAATCGGCTTTGTTGCAGTTGGCTGTATCTGCAGCAGGTTAGTAAATATTAATCCCTATCAATGTTATATCTAAAATTAATACAGCGTTTATGTATAGACAGATTTTTGTGTAAAAATCTTCATTTCTTAATTCCTTTGATGTCTAAGTCGATTAAAAAAATCTATGTGAATACATTGAGAACGAGACACAATAGGAGAGCTCCGAATCATTATGACTTTGATTAATATAAGGAACGATGAATCAGGATGAAGTACAATAAATAATTCATTGTTGATGGTATCAGTACATCGTCATTTGATATAAAACTGTAGAATACAGATTAAATACTGTAGATATTGTATCTATGATGGCATCCTATTTATGTTGTTTAATATCAAAAGCAAGATTAAATCTTAATATAAATTCGTAATAATGAATAAATTGTAATCAGATCTTGTGCAGTTTTCTTGTTAAAGGAAATGATAGTTTGAGAACGTGAAAAAAATTTTTAGTATTTGCATTTCTGTGATTCAGTGATGTAAATATATAATAACAAATGCGTTAAAGTTGTTATCTGTTTTCCTCTGTGCTCCATAATCGACAAAGAAATCAGTGCTGCGCTTTTTACATGTTTCAATCAGTTATCTGTTTTCTGTCAACTGAAAGGTTTGTGGCCAATTTTCCCAACAAAATGATATATATTGCTAAATGGTTTAATTTACATTTAAACTGTTATTATCGGTTGTATGTGTTTAGGGGGAGCGTATGTCTGACCTGAACTCTCCCAGTACCCTGAACCTAATGTCGTAACCCACACAATACTCCTCCTATATAGACACCTGATACAATCACCAAATACAATTTAATCGTATAATCCGGTTTATATAATTCCTGGGAACATAATCGGCTTTGTTGCAGTTGGCTGTATCTGCAGCAGGTTAGTAAATATTAATCCCTATCAATGTTATATCTAAAATTAATACAGCGTTTATGTATAGACAGATTTTTGTGTAAAAATCTTCATTTCTTAATTCCTTTGATGTCTAAGTCGATTAAAAAAATCTATGTGAATACATTGAGAACGAGACACAATAGGAGAGCTCCGAATCATTATGACTTTGATTAATATAAGGAACGATGAATCAGGATGAAGTACAATAAATAATTCATTGTTGATGGTATCAGTACATCGTCATTTGATATAAAACTGTAGAATACAGATTAAATACTGTAGATATTGTATCTATGATGGCATCCTATTTATGTTGTTTAATATCAAAAGCAAGATTAAATCTTAATATAAATTCGTAATAATGAATAAATTGTAATCAGATCTTGTGCAGTTTTCTTGTTAAAGGAAATGATAGTTTGAGAACGTGAAAAAGTATTTCTGTGATTCAGTGATGTAAATATATAATGATGCGTTAAAGTTGTTATCTGTTTTCCTCTGTGCTCCATAATCGACAAAGAAATCAGTGCTGCGCTTTTTACATGTTTCAATCAGTTATCTGTTTTCTGTCAACTGAAAGGTTTGTGGCCAATTTTCCCAACAAAATGATATATATTGCTAAATGGTTTAATTTACATTTAAACTGTTATTATCGGTTGTATGTGTTTAGGGGGAGCTAGGAGATGCATGGGTTTTAAGGATATATACAATTGATAGATGCTGAAACTAAATCTGTTGAGTAGGGATGGGGCTGGATAGAGTTGCTCATAATCGAGTTTTATATGAATGTAGCCATATATCTACTGATAGGTATTAAAACTATGTTTGCGTTGGTGATAAGACCGCCTTAGAAAACATCCGATAGTGCCTGATACACATCAGCTAATCCGAGATAATCACAGCCTGCAAGAAATTCAAGCGTTTTCATGGAGGAATTTTATTAGAGTTTATTTGATTTAATTGACATTATCAAATATTCGGTGAATAAATCGGTGACATACTGTCACGTAGAATAGGCCGATGGTGATAAGCATCATATCGCTTACGGCACACACCCAAAATAACACATATTCCCATATGATTCAAAATAAATCTTGTGTAATAAATTATTTTTTTTGAATTTTATGGTTAAGATTTTTTTGTATATTTGTAGAATCATTTTTCATGAGGTACTTAACCTTTAATATAGATAGAAACCCTGTACCCCGGTCTGTCTGGAGCAGTGGTAAATAGGTGATATTCTCATCCAGCGATCTACCGCATACAGCCATTCTAAAGTTAGACTCAAATCTACGTATGACTGCTTGATACAGCTAACTGGGGAGAATATACAGAAAGTTGTTCTATATAGTAAAATGACCAATGCTTTAAATAGAAAAAAAACACCTGCTTTTCCTGTGTGAAATCAAAAAGAAAATTATAATATAAACGATCAGTTATACTATAGGGATAAATTGTTGGGATGAGTATAGCTGACTTATCATGCTATATGTTTACATAACTTAAAGAAAGGCAAGAAACACTTTAAAAATACTCAGTAAGAGAGCATGCAAACTTTGTTTCTATATTTTCATAAACAATAAAAAAAATTTAATGAAAGAGCAATTAAGGCCAATTATCATAAATCGTTAACACAAAATATACACTTCACTCCAAAAATTCTATTTCATTAAAATAAACTTAAAGGAGGTGAAACAATTAGATGTAATTATGAAGTAATTGGGTTTTTATATTTTTTTTATAGAAATATATTGAAAAATAACCTTTGCATGACCTTATTTTGTATTTAATTCATAAAATACAAGAGCACCAATACTTTTGGGTGGCAGTGTATATATTTTTTTTTCTTCTGAAGGAATCTGAAGTTAAAATTAGATAAGAATTTATGTAAACATGATCAGAGATTGTATGCTGGAGACAGATGCTGACTGGATTAGCTTTCTATCCTCAAAATTGTCATAAAAATGGTATTATTTCTGGTATTTTTCTTACCAGCCCTATTTTCATCTGTTACAATGTTAGTAATTCTATACCAATGTTATTATAGCCTAGATCTGTATTTCTCTCTGTAAAACAGCTTTCTTGGACAACTAATTATATTACAGGAATCAGATGTAGAAACAAATACCATTTCTCTAATCAAGCTCATTATTTATGTGGTTGGCAAGTGTAATTTTGCGTGACCATATGGGATCTATTTCTGATGATGGAGGTAGATTTGTTAACATCAGCTCCGATCCGTCACAGATCAGTCCCTCTTTGTAGCCACGCTTCCCTCCCCTGATAGCTTTTCCAGCTCCCTGTTGACGGGGGTGAGGAGGAAAGTGTTAGGGATAAAAAGACCCTGGAGATAGAAAATGTTTTCTGAAATGTGCCTAGCATCAGGGGTCATTAATAAGTACATGTTTTTACCAGTGAACCAGTCATGGGTCAGCGCTAATAGCAAATATACAGCCTTCCAATCGACTCCAATATCTCAACATCTTCTACATATCTCATTAAAATGTCAGCAAATCTGGAATATATGTACTTAGTGAAATTTTATTTTGACTACAGTTTCATTTGTCATAATGGAGAAGAAATTAAATAGACGTATGATCGGAACTTGTGACTCCTTCACTTCTTATTATAACAAGCACTGCTTTTGAATTATTTTTTTACATATACCCATACAGCTGTGTCTTAAGTACCAATCCATCAAACAACTTATTTCTAATCTAACCAAAAATTTGGAGTGTTGATTTTTCATTTGGATTAATGTTTTGAGCAGCTTAAACTCATCCCACCTCTGAAATATTTTTTTTCCTTTTTTGGGGGGATATGGAAATCAACATTTTGTACCTGTAAAATTAAATAAAGCTGATGAAAAAATTTAAACTTCTCATGTATGATTATTTCAATGTTCTTACCATGGGATGTGGGTAAGCATTAGATTAAAGGAACTTAATAAGGATTGACTGTGTAAATTTTAATATTGGTATACATTATTTTGGACTTACTCTAAACTATGGGCATATAATCAAGTTGATGTTTCAACATAAGGGGAGATAATCAAGTTAATGCTACAGCATAAGGAAGATAACCTAGCTGATGCTTCAGCATAAGGGGAGATAACCTAATTTATGGTTAAACATGGGGGAGATGATAAATAATTTGAATGTAATCAAATTCAGCAAATTCAAAATTTCTGTCAAAACCTTAGGGTTAAACAGTCATGCTGTTAAATACAGATGGAAACTGTCTTTATTATATACTTTTAATAAACAATTTTTGATTAAAATGTCTATAAAATAGTCTTGTAATTAAATGCATTTCTTTGTAATATTTCACTGTTTTGACCAAATATTTCACGGTGATGAAGTTAAGACTAGATGAAGCACCATCCAGATCTGTTTATTTTGAGTGAAGGATGATATCTCCCCGGAGTGACACAGCTCGTTATTGTACCTTGTCAATCACTGTAAACACTAGGACTTATTAAAATACTCATTTACCGGCACCAGAGGATGGAATGCTATATAAAATGTACATGTTCGATACCTTTGAATGCCTCACTAGATACCAGTGTTAGACCCCTGTGATTGTCTGTCCTGTAGAAGGGCTGAGGTATGCACCTCATTAGTACCGATAATTTGCCTCAGATTTACTCCGTCCCTGAAGCCCGCCCCATCCAATCTCGGCTCATAAAGTCGCAATAAAGTCTCATGGCTGGGCCAGGCTGCGACTTTTGATGGGTAGTTTATTTGTGGGGCAAATCCTTGGTGCTTGTAAAAATACAAGCTTTTCCTAAATCATGATGTTAGAGAAATGTAGGTTATAGAATGGATCTTATATGTCATATCATGTACCTGTCTTTTGGTCACATATCAATGATTCTACTGATGACATGCAGGGGAGGGGTGTGGGAGGGTAGGATGTGGGAAAGGGATATATACTGTATTCGACCCAATAAGCGCCCAGGGCGCTTAAAAAATTGATAAAAATGAAAAGGTGCCAATAAGTCAAAATTATTGCAAATTTATACCGTTTTATGTAATTTTGGTCCTTCTTTATGCTTGGGCAATTGAAATTTAGGCCTCAAAAAGGGGGAGGGGCGCTTATAGGGACATGGGCTTTAATTGGGTCGAATATAGTATTAATTGTACCAGGGGAGGGAGTACTCGGGTAGGATGTGGGGAAGGGATATACTAACAGTACCAGGAAAGGGAGTACTCGGGTAGGATGTGGGGAAGGGATATACTAACAGTACCAGGGGAGGGAGTACTCGGGTAGGATGTGGGGAAGGGATATACTAACAGTACCAGGGGAGGGAGTACTCGGGTAGGATGTGGGGAAGGGATATACTAACAGTACCAGGGGAGGGAGTACTCAGTTAGGGTGTGGGGAGGGATATACAGATGTATGGTACCAGGGGAGGGAGTACTCAGTTAGGGTGTGGGGGATATACATGTAGGGTACCAGGGGAGGGGTACTCAGGTAGGTTGTGGGGAAGGGATATACATTGACGGTACCAGGGGAGGGAGTACTCAGGTAGGATGTGGGGAAGGGATATACTAACAGTACCAGGGGAGGGAGTACTCGGGTAGGATGTGGGGAAGGGATATACTAACAGTACCAGGGGAGGGAGTACTCGGGTAGGATGTGGGGAAGGGATATACTAACAGTACCAGGGGAGGGAGTACTCAGTTAGGGTGTGGGGAGGGATATACAGATGTATGGTACCAGGGAGGGAGTACTCAGTTAGGATGTGGGGAAGGGATATACTAACAGTACCAGGGGAGGGAGTACTCAGTTAGGGTGTGGGGAGGGATATATAGATGTATGGTACCAGGGAAGGGGTACTTAGGTAGGGTGTGGGGGATATACATGTAGGGTACCAGGGGAGGGGTACTCAGGTAGGTTGTGGGGGGGATATACATTGACGGTACCAGGGGAGGGAATACTCAGTTAGGGTGTGGGGAGGGATATATAGATGTATGGTACCAGGGAAGGGGTACTTAGGTAGGGTGTGGGGGGATATACATGTAGGGTACCAGGGGAGGGGTACTCAGGTAGGTTGTGGGGAAGGGATATACATTGACGGTACCAGGGGATGGGGTACTCTTGTAGTATGTTGTAAGGCAGATATCAGTCATTCATATGTCGGCCATGGGTCTCCATTATATATACCTGTATAATTACAAAGGTATATTTTATTTCAAAAGAAGTCTTATTTGTTATATAAATTTATGGTTTTGATTATATATTACATACTTAACCATTAATGACAATTGGATTTTTAATCTAGAGACTAAGTCATCATGCTCAGAATAATTGAAACAAGACCATTGTATACTAAACATAGATTACCAATGTGATATAGGTTTATTAACAACATCAAAGTACACCTGTAGGATTTGTATGTGTTGATTGTCCCCTATAGTTATCTTCAATCTCAGACAATAGGAGGAAATCAAAGGGAAAGGGCACCAATAATTAATCAGACTTATATATACAGTAAAAGATTATGGGTGAATAGTCCCAGACTGGTGTATCACTATTAAATAAATGGGACCTAAATTTTAGGTTTTTGAGATTTTTACCAACCTATAATCAAAATCAATAGATCAGTCCTATAAGACAAAAATGTAAGTATTTCTTGGGTTTTAGGTGTGTTATCCTTCATTCATTGCCCAACGGCTCTCTCAGTTCATTTGTATTACTTACCATAGACAAGTTAAGAAATCTATGTTCTGAAAACCCATGTATGGATTGAATGTCGATATATAGATTTAGGCTAGCTTTGTATGATGATAGAATTGGAGAAGTTGTAGGGGATAATCTGTCGTCCACATCGTCCACCTTGTGACTTTCGACCAGATCTTTGGCGTGGCCTATTGGCATTTAGCCACCGCTGATAGAAAGGGAGATAACTGCGTATATAACATTTGACATCTGTCGTAATAAAAACAAAATAATGTCTGCTCTACTGGCAATTGGGGAAATGATTTGGGTAACACATAAAGTTCTCAACCAAATGGAAATTACATGTAGTGGACACTGGATATCTGGGGTTAGGGCCGCGACTGACCGAGACATATTGACGGCCAGCGCTGACATCACTAATCGCTACGAGTGACATCAGTAATCGGCCCGTTTATCAACACGGAGATAGCCACTCACACTTATACATACCATTAAGGGACCAAGGGGTCCTGCCATTGAATTTCTTAGAAAGAAAATAGACAAATGTCTGGGGCAGAAAGTATTAAGATTTTAGAAAGAGGAAATTTTAGTGTTTTTAGTTTCATCTATCACCTTGCGTGACCTCTTTTGACCTTGACCTCTAGCAGGTATTATCTTTATCTGAGTCATTCCTTTGTTCTCTATCATACTTGTAGAAAAGATGTATATGGTATAAACAACAAACTTCCTTTTTGTACATCTATTCAAAATCAGAAATTAAAAAGAGAAAAAGAAAGCATAGCGATATGACATAAATCCCAGTAATAATCTTGTACATGTTTTAGTTATGGTAGATGGGTTTTTTTCAGAATTTAAGGAAGGTTCACTTATTTAAGTTATTTTTATGAACTTTTGTAATGTTTTTCGTTGGGGAAATTTCAATTAAGGAATTCCTTAAAGTTAAGGAATGTTATTGAAATTAGGCCCGGATTATTTTTACTTTTCAAAATTTTTGCAATTTTGGATATAAAGATCAAAACAATAATAGCAATAAGATATATGATATAACCTACAATGATGTACACATTTCGTTACAATACTTTACATACACGATTTATATGGCTATATTAATTAATTCATAAGTGGACTGTCGATTGGGAGAATATCATATAACCAGTGATTTTTGCAGGATTTTTTCCCGATTTTGTCTGTTATTATTTAGGTTGTTTACAAAATGTAATCAGTGGAAAGTAAATACCTAATGGCTAAGTGCTATGGACTTCTATTGACAAATCACATAGTTTGAATTTGTGAAAAGTTATCTAGAATTAAATCAAAGTTATTAAAAATTTACCTGCAAAAATAACCAGCTATATGAAATCTGTCTCTTCAGCGTATCTTTAATGATTAACAAAAAAGGAACTGTTACAATGTCTGGTCAAACAAATATGTAACTTCTGATATCACTATGACGATATCAGAGAGGAAGTGAGGCACCATCTCTATAGAATTTACACTTTTAGTATATACTGCCCTCAATCCAGCTACAGACTGTGTATAAATCATAATTAAGTGTTTTACCACGTTTTTATTTTATTTTCGTTCTTTCTGTAAAAGAAATTTATACTTCAAAATGGTTTTAAATTTCATGCAACAGGAAGTTGATATTGGGGAGAAAAGTTTGTTGTGTTAGAAATGATGAGCCTGGACAACTGTAGCTACTGACATACAGGGATAGATTCATTTGAAAAATCTTGTCAGAAATTTATTGGCCAGAATTCCATTGTACATTAAAACTTTCCTGTCTCTAAACACTGAAGAGTTCCCAGACCAATGGTTTTCAAACGAGCTGTGTGATTCAGTAAAAACTGGAGGTAAATACCATCTGGGCAGACGTAGACATGTGTTAAAGTTATTTATCAGGCGATTATGGGCTCCTAATTTTATTAATATGGTGACATATTGGTGGAGAGAAGTGGAGAATGTTTGCAATAATAAATTCTATATAGGCTGTCTGACACATATCATGTATAATGACTAAATGCCTGAGAGAAAGGGGGGGTCATTATCACATTGCTATTGTAAATGGATTTTACATATGTCTTTAAATTTGAGGATTGTACTGATAGAGGTGGAAGTCGTATTCTCCATTGCTAATTGAATTTTGTTGGTGGAGTTTCTGTCACTTTTGTAATGTATAGTGAGTAAGTGTTTCAATAAAAGGATAGATAGATGGCACCAACAGATGTCTTTAGATTAGTGCTGAGTAATCTACAACACATCAATATCACTTGTGTTCATGGATTTGAAGTTTTTCCAGAATAATTTTTCAAAAAATTTGACCTAGGTCTTTAAGGAATTGAAATTCGCGAAATCATCATTTTGCCTTTGTGAGGAGGTGCTTTAGGTGTCTGAGGAGGGAGAAATAACGCATGTCTTATCGTTTTCTGTAACTAGTTACATTGATCAAGGGACGGCGCTTTTAAAGTTAAACTTTCAATCAAGGTTTACATCATTCTTAAAGTAACAATGCCAGATAGTTAGAAAAAATGCCAGACAAAAACGTTTGTATGATCATGTTTTAGGCTACATCGTCTGTACCTTTGGACCTGAGGTGTACACATGATAAACTTTATAGGTTTCCTTCTGCTCTTGTTTAAATATATATCTTCAGAAAACTTATTACAAACTTAATGATAAATTAACTGTCAGTATGTTCCAGACGTACAATTTACAAAGAAAAATATAAATTTGATTCTTTTGTACAACTAATTCTTTCAGCTGAACTGTTATAATTATGTGATATCAATACCAACTGTTAGAATTAGATTTACATTTTGGATGTTTTAATGATTTGATTATCCTATTGTTGAATATTTCTAGCTTATGATATGGCAGTCACCCAGGTATACAGAAAAAAGGAGCAATGATTAGGATAGACAAGAAAGATGATGATACCTTAGACAAGATAACAAACTTTATGTTCATCAGCATATAAATCTAATTATCCAAACATAATAGAAGCAATGTCATGATTTAATTCACATAGAACCCTTATCATTCTCGTTGTCAAATTGGTGAAACAAATAATATCTTTGCATTTTAAAGTTGTTGATAGTTTGAATTATCATATCAATGAAATAATTCCATTGGATTTTAATGGTGTTCATAGTTTGAATTGTCAAATCTATGAAATAATTCCATTGGATTTTAATGGTGTTCATAGTTTTAATTGTCAGATCAATGAAATAATTAATGCCTTATGAATTTATTGGTGTAGTAGTTTTCATTGCCAACCAAATCAGTGAAATGTGAATTTTTCTATTTAAATTGATTTTACTGGTGTTGATAGATTTCATTGTCATACCAGTGAAGGATTTTATTCCTTTTGATATTGATTGTGTTGACATAGTGTTAAATTAAAACTTAAAGATGCTCCACCGCCGACAGAGCATAAATGATATTCATCATTTGAACAATATTTGGTGTTTAATCGTGTATATATATGCCTAATTAACACAAAAATTAAATAAAATAATTTATTTCGCCTTTGGTGCATGCTTAATCATTACTTCATTCTATATAAGATATAGTGCCAACAAATTTTTTCGAGATGCAATTAATTATTTTTTCTATTTTTAACTTGAAGTAAAATTAGACGCTCAAACTTTTCAGTGGTGGTAATGGTGTAACGTAAGTAACAAAAGTGAAAAAATACCATTTGTCAGCGGTGGAGCATCTTTAAGTTAAAAATTGATATAATGTTAAATTTTAATGGTATTATAGTTTTCATTGTCAAATCAGTAAAATAAACAATATTTTGGATTTATAGTCAATTTTAGCCTAATCTTGTATAGCATCTGCTTCAGTGATAAAAAATATGGTATGACTGATTGTTGAGTTTGGACCAAATTTGATGGTAATGTGCTCATGAATAGGAGAAAGTGGGGAAAAAAGCTGAAAACATGAGTCAGAGTTGATAGATTGTATGTTCTAAATCTCTTAAGTGCAGGAGCAGCAAGCGATTAAGAATAAACATTAGAATCATGTGGATATATGTTTGTCTGACTTTACCAATAAGGAGCCTTCCTGGTATGAGGAAGCTATATGTGATAAAAACAATGCGATTCATCTCTGTCAGGTTGTTATGTATGTAATACACAACACAGTAATTAGGGACATAGGTACTAATGTAGGATGGGGGGAGGGGATAGCGGGGAGGGGATAGGTACATGTACTA
This sequence comes from Argopecten irradians, assembly GCF_041381155.1. Classification (NCBI taxonomy): domain Eukaryota; kingdom Metazoa; phylum Mollusca; class Bivalvia; order Pectinida; family Pectinidae; genus Argopecten; species Argopecten irradians. The sequence goes on along the minus strand of NC_091143.1, from coordinate 22,488,066 downwards.
ATAATAAGGGGATGGGGGCATAGGGACTAATGTAGGATTGGGGGAGGGGATAGGGGGAGGGGATAGGTACATGTACTAATAATAAGGGGATGGGGGCATAGGGACTAATGTAGGATTGGGGGAGGGGATAGGGGGAGCAGGTAGGTACTAATGTAGGATTGGGGGAGAAGATAGGGGGGAGGAGGTAGGTACTAATGATTAGGGGAAGGGGGCATAGGAACTAATGTAGGATTGGGGGAGGGGATAACGGGGAGGGGGTAGGTACTAATAATAAGGGGATGGGGGCATAGGGACTAATGTAGGATTGAGGGAGGGGATAGGGGGAGCAGGTAGGTACTAATGTAGGATTGGGGGAGGGGATAGGGGGGAGGTGGTAGGTACTAATGATTAGGGGAAGGGGGCATTATAGGGACTTATGTAGGATTGGGGGAGGAGATAGAAGGGAGGGGGTAGGTACTAATGATTAGGGGAGGAGGGCATAGGGATTAATATATGCTTAGGGGGAGGGAGATAGGTACTAATGTAGGATTGGGGGAGGGATAGCTGGGAGAGGATAGGTACTAGTGTTTGATTGGGGGATGGAATGCATAGGGACTTATGTAGGATTGGGGAGGGGATAGCGGGGAGAGGGTAGGTACTAGTGTATGATTAGGGGAGGGAGGGCATAGGGACTAATGTAGGATTGGGGGAGGGATAGGGGGGAGCAGGTAGGTACTAATGTATGATTAAGAGGAGGGGGCATAGGGACAAGTGTATGATTAGGGGAGGGAGGGCATATATAGGGACTAATGTTGGATTGGGGGAGGGGATAGCAGAGGGAGGGGTAGGTACTAGTGTATGATTAAGGGAGGTGGGGCATAAGGACTAATGTATGATCAGGGGGATGGGACATAGGTACTAATGTAGGATTGGGGGAGGGGATAAGTACTGATGATAAGGGGATGGGGCATAGGTACTAATGTAGGAATTTTGGAGGGGATAGGGGGAGGGGATTGGTACTAATGTAGGATTGGGGAAGGGAGGGGGGAGGGGGGGACCTACTAGTGTATGATTAGGGGAGGGGACATAGGTACTAATGTAAGGATTTTGGGAGGGGATAGGGGGAGGGGATTGGCACTAATGTAGGATTCGGGGAGAGGAGGGGGGAGGTACTAGTGTATGATTAGGGGAGGGGACATAGGTACTGATGTAGGATTGGTGGAGGGGATAAGAGGAGCAGGTATAGGTACTAATGGTTAGGGGAAGGGGTAGGTACTAATGTATGATTAGGGGGAGGGGACATAGGTACTAATGTTTTATTGGGGGAGGGATAGGGGTGGAGAGGATGGGGGGAGGGGGTTAGGTACTAATGTATGATTAGGGGGAGGGGACATAGGTACTAATGTTTTATTGGGGGAGGGGATAGGGGTGGAGAGGATGGGGGGAGGGGGTTAGGTACTAATGTAGGATTAGGGGAGGAGGGCAAAGGTACTAATGTAGGATTGGGGAAGGCGATAGCGGGGAGGGGCTAGGTACTAATGTATGACTAGGGGAGGGGGGCATAGGGACTAATGTAGGATTAGGGGGGGGGGTATAGGGACTAATGTAGGATTGGGGGATAGGGATAGCGGGGTATTAGGTACTAATGACTAGGGGAGGGGGGGATAGGGACTAATGTAGGATTGGGGGAGGGATAGCGGGGAGGATTAGGTACTAATGAATAGGGGAGGGGGGCATAGGGACTAATGTCTGAGAAGGGGAGGGAGGGGACAAAGTACTAATGTATGATCAGGGGGAGGGGGCATGGGGTGAAGATACTATGGTCTGATTAGGGGAGTGGATGATGAGGGAGGGTAGGTACATATATATATATATATATAGGTACTAATGTCTGATGAGGGCATAATGCTTATGTCTGGATCAGGGGGAGGTGGTAAGAGAGGGGGAGAGGGACAAAGGTACTAATATCTGATGGAGGTAGGATGGTCAGGGAATAGGGAGAAGAATGTAGATGTATGGTTAAAGGAGGGAAGGAGGGAGGGATATGTACTGATATTTGATTGGGGAGGGGGCATATAGAAAATAGTATTAGGAACAATATTTATATTAATCAAAGGACATCAAAGGTAATGGGAGGATAAAGGGACGGGCTGGAAGAGTGGGTGGGGAAAGGGGCCATAGGTATCAATATTAAAGTCTATGATAAGTTGGAGGGAGGGACACAGGCACTACCTAAAGTCAAATTTGGGAGAATAGAGAAGGAAAGGAGGAGGGGTTAAGGTATCAGTACTATAGTGTGAAGACAGGGAAAGATGGGCAGAGGTGCAGGAAGATGATAACAAGGGACAGTGGAGAACTTTGATGGAAAGAAAAAGGACAACCATTGGTGGCTAGGTGAAATGACAGGACAAAGACTATACTTATTCTCATGAAAAAAATAACCAAGACACAGGGAACATTGACATGTGAAAAAAGTTGATAAAGACACTGATGTTGAGAACGAAAAAAGAGAGAAATGGTAATAGAGGTGACAAAGGAAGCATAAAGATGAAGATGAGGAGAGGAGGAGAAGGATAATGTAGAGGAAGGGAGAAGTACAGAATTATGGGGTCAGATCATTGGACTCAAATTCCTCCACAGTCAAGTGGAAACAGATCTGCACTAGAGGCCAAAAATTTGTTTGAAAATAACAAATGAGGCAATTAACAATAAAAAGTTGTAGCGCTACGGAAAGCTTGTTAATTTTGTAGTGTTCCAAGACATTTATTTTTTGTTTACAAGGTTCGGTATGTGTATTTATTATAACCAGACTGGTATCGAGTCCTAAGGAACCATGAGTATCAAAGTTTTAGTAGGAAGTGGTGGTGATGGGACGGAACTTCATATCTGACTGGGCTCTCATCCATCATCTTATCAGGGTGAGGACCAGTCAGGGGATCGTGTTTAACATGGCCACGGCACGCGTAAGGCCACAAGTACCCCAGGTCCAGCCACTACTCCCCATTAATCACTAAACTAATTACAAATAAACATACCAATGATGATAGACTTTGATGTTTACGTTCAAATTTCAGCTGAAGTATTTCTTTGTCCATTTTTTCATGTAGTTTTTTTTTCAGGCAATAGTATTTTTGACAGGATCATTTAGAAAAATATACAATAACTCCCATTGGTTTATCGTGTTAATTAGGGGCTTGAAATATAATTTAAAAAAAAAAAAAATAGGGGCTTGAAATATAATTTGAAAAAAAAAGAGATTAATTGTGTTTTGATAAATTGAAGTTTGCAGGATTTGATAAAGGAATTGTTTACATTATATTCTTATATTAAAAGTTTATTGTGTTTCATAATTGTTTTAAGTTATTTGATTGGTTGATTGTGTTAAGTACATGGAATGAATTGTATTTTGAAAAAGACTTAAGATGTAATTATTAATATACTGTAGTATTTTGTGGATTTTGACTGGTTGATTGTGGTTTAGTTAGGTTGATGGGTCATTCAAGGGATTTCATTTTTTTCTAATTTGATAGTTTGATATAGGAAATAGACTATTTGTTGTATTTAATTTTTTTTCTGTTTGATTAATTTTATGTTCTATATATTTACTGGTATCATTTTGTCATTTTAATTGAATTAAAGTCAAATGCAAAAACTTGTGTTTTAAAAAAGACAATTTAATGAAGTTAAATGATAAAATATCATGGTATTATTAATTAATGACATTACAATTATGTTATCTTCGTTTGTGTAAGACTTTCAGTGATGGGTGTATTACATGACAGCTTGGCCATCAATAAAATGGTATCTGTCTGTCACACGGGTATAAACCAAAGTACTGAACTAATCTCACGCTACAACATCAATAGATGAGCTTCCATATCCTCAAATGAATTTCAACCATCATTTCACAAACGAAAAATAGTGATCATTATCCAGTTCATATAATAAGCGGTATAACACTTATCATCGTCAGATGTGCGTGGCTGCTAAACAGCCCATCTGATGATTCCGTCTCTCAATTATCTGTGGCCGTTCTATATGATATCGCTAGCTATTTGGGTGTCCCTCGGTTTGCTGGCCACAACTTTGAATTACATTTGATCAAAGCCTACCGACTGAGAAGGGAGTTGTACTGATCACTTTGACAGAGAACTCCTCAGCCTTAACTTGTGTTACTTCCTCACCGACCAGTTCTGGTTCATGTGCATGTAATTAATGGTGGGGCTTTTGTCAATCAGCGCATTTCTTAATGAGGCATCATAAGCCTATATCTTTTACAATCATGACGATATATTCTTATGTTGAGCTATAATGCCGACATCGCCAGCTCCACGGGACTCCGGAGTGTCAGTCGCGATTTATATATACCGCGGCACTGCAGACAACCTGATCATGCTGATATCCTTTTTTTACCTCCTAAAACAAGAGAGAAAAAATCCTCTATTACAATTTTTGTACATTTCATATTAGTTCTGACACGGCGAATTAGCAGATTTTGTATGAGGCTCGACAAGAGTGCACATGTAGTTGATGCGTTGTTCTATTGTATTACAGATGTAAGAACATTGTACATGGCCTGTAAAACATTACCCTTATAATCTACATGATCTATATCGGGATTAAGGACGCTAATATAGCTACTGCTGCTATATAAAATGTAGCTTTTAATGTCCCACGCCAGTACTAATGTGTAATTGTCTAAATCATAAGTCTACTATTGTTTGTTATACACTCTACATTTATCGCCAAGGGCAAACATTCTTCATTTAATGAGCTTGTTGCAGAAATTTGAAGTCATAAAAAAGTTATGAAATGAAAAACAATTATAAATGTATTATAATTTTACTGAAAAATCAAATCTTATAATTTATCTCACTTAAATATTTCAGATCTGATTTTTATTTTTTAATGTTAAAAGGTCAGTGTGCTATAATGACAATAAAAGAAAGATATTGGGAATTTGGAGAGGAAAGTGACCAGAGAGGGTGGGGATAAGGGAGAGATCCTGAGGAGATAGGAGGGATAGGGAAGTGTCTGAGAGTGTGGGTATTAGGGGTGGATGCCCGGGAGGCCTGAGATAATGGGAGGGCGAGGGATGTGACCTGAGAGGGTGGGACTTTGGGTTGGAGGGGGGCCGGAGGTGATGGGAGGGGCACGCAACCTGATAAGATGGGCATTAGGGGTGGATGGGAAGGCCAGAAGTGATGGAAGAGAGAGAGAGAGAAGTGACTTGAGAGGGTAGGGATTAGGGATGGAGGGGGAGGTCCTGAGGAGATTGGAGGGGTAGGTGACCTGAAAGGGTGGGGATTAGGGGTTGAAGGGGGAGGTCATGACTTGATGGGAGGGAAAGGGAAGTGTCCTGAGAGGGTGGGGGTTAGAGGGGGGGGGGGGCCTGATGTGATAGGAGGGAAGTGTCCGGAGAGGGTGAGGATTAGAGGGAGGGGGAGGTCCTAAGGAGATTGGATAAGGAGGGAAGTGACCTAAGAGGATGGGGATTAGGGGGAGGGGGAGGTCCTGAGGTGGTGGGAGGGAAGTGTCCTGAGAGGGTGGGGATTAGAGGGAGGGGGAGGTCCTAAGGACATTGGATGGGGAGGGAAGTGACCTAAGAGGGTGGAGATTAGGGGGAGGGGGAGGTCCTGATGTGATAGGAGGGAAGTGTCCTGAGACGGTGGGGATTAAAGGGAGGAGGAGGTCCTAAGGAGAGATTGGATTGGGAGGGAAGTGACCTAAGAGGGTGGGGATTAGGGGGAGGGAGAGGTCCTGATGTGTGGGAGGGGAGGGAAGTGTTCTGAGAGGGTGGGGATTAGGGGAGGAGGAGGTCCTAAGGACATTGGATGGGGAGGGAAGTGACCTAAGAGGATGGGGATTAGGGGAGGAGGAGGTCCTAAAGGACATTGGATGGGGAGGAAAGTGACCTAAGAGGGTGGAGATTAGGGGGAGGGGGAGGTCCTGATGTGATAGGAGGGGAAGTGTCCTGAGACGGTGGGGATTAAAGGGAGGAAGGGAGGTCCTGATGGGAAGGAGAGGACCTAAGGAGATTGGATTGGGAGGGAAGTGACCTAAGAGGGTGGGGATTAGGGGGAGGGGGAGGTCCTGATGTGATGGGAGGGGGAGGGAAGTGTTCTGAGAGGGTGGGGATTAGAGAGAGGGGAGGACCTAAGGAGATTGGATAGGGAGGGAAGTGACCTAAGAGGATGGGGATTAGGGGGAGGGGAGAGGCATTAAGGTGATGGTAGGGAAGGCATTAAGTGACCTGAGACGTTATGGATTAGGGATGGAGGGTTGGCTCTGAGGTGTTGAGAGGGGAGGGGGACATGTGGGTTTTAGATCAGGACATGTGTACCATGCTGATTTGTGGAAACTTAGTGGCAAACTGTTGTTTTGTTTTGCATCTTGCATTGCTCCTGCTGAAAAAGACATTAGTACGACACTTTGTAATTATAGGCCGAAACAATGGAAAACAAACGACTGTACAAGTCATCTGACGGCCTGATATTCAATGGATAGTCTGTTTAATGGTATTTCAAGTGATGAAATGTTATTTACAAATATCCACAGATGGTAGATTCTATAATAATTACCTTCTCCCTTAGTAGTTAGACACACTCAATACCGAAAACCATCTTAGGCTACCACATTCAGACTAACCATTTTGTTCTATCACTGTCATAGAATATCTTTTGTTTTTTCATTTTGCTAAAATGACATTTAGAGCTTCTATTATTTTGATTAAACTCATCAAGAATTTAATTTGCATTCTACTTTCCAATTATTGGATTGTTTTCTTATCTGTGTTAGAAATGATTCTACAGTCTACTGAGATTTTGACTGTAGAGAGAATTCTGAGGACCCTGGGAAAAAACATACCATCCGCTTGCCAGGACTGAGCACCTCACATATATAGGGAAAACTGGCTACATAAGAGTTAGAAAGCTATTGGTTTATCAAAAGCCTTTGACATGGCCACATTGTATGAAATTCTTTACTATTCCTATAAAATAGGTTTTAAGGAATTACCTGTAAAATCACACCAGCTAAAGATTTGTGTGTGAAATAGAACAGGTAAAAATTTAATTCTTTTAAGGTTGCACTAGGTAAAAGATTAATGTATACCTATAAAATAATTTCTTTTTTTGGACAAGTATTAAATCATATCAATAGAAACATAATGATATTTTAAGGAATATAAAAGAGCATTGCTATGTACTTTTAAACATGTGATCATATGATTCATCCTTTCTTCAGCTTTAAATAAAAGGAAAGATATTTTTAAAGATTCAGTGTTGATATTTAACAATGAAGAGTACACACACATTGCTGATAACTGCTTGTTGTCTTTAGAATTCAGTTTAAAAAGGCTATAGAAAAAATTCCATAATTTGTCATACAATCCAACATTTCTTGTTGAGTAGTAATTATTTGAATGATTTGTAAAACTGTTTTATCATGTTTGAACGGGGTTGACAGTGCACACCAATAAAGCACCTGTTCTGTGTATGTAAATTGCCAAGGTCGTGACCTCTGCGTAATGTAATGAATCAGTTTGTAGATGAAAGTTTAGCAGTGATTAATGAAGCAGAAAGTGTTTATATCAGTGGATTGGTGGTTCAGATGTGACAAAAATATTTATTCTATCAATAAAATAAATGTTATATCCATAGTTTCTTTACGTTTAGAGTCAAACCTGTCTATAAAGACCATCCAAGCAATAAAGAAAAAATATCTTTAAAGCCATGTGATCTTTACACACAGGTCTAAGTGTTTATTTGGTTATTTGAGATACACAGACAAGAGTGGTCTTATTAAACAGGGATCTTTTTAAACAGGTGATCATATTAAACAGGTGGTCATATTAAACAGGTGGTCTTTTTAAACAGGTGGTCATATTAAACAGGCGGTCTTATTATACAGGTGGTCTTATTAAACAAGGTGGTCTTATTAAACAGGTGGTCTTATTAAACAGGTGGTAAAGGTGGTCATTATGGTATATTAAACAGGTGGTCAGGTGGTATATTAAACAGGTGGTCTTATTAAACAGGTGGTCTTATTAAATCAGGTGGTCTATATTAAACAGGTGGTCATTATTAAAACAGGTGGTCTTATTAAACAGGTGGTCTTATTAAACAGGTGGTCTTATTAAACAGGTGGTCTTATTAAACAGGTGGTCTTATTAAACAGGTGGTCTTATTAAACAGGTGGTCTTATTAAACAGGTGGTCTTATTAAACAGGTGGTCTTATTAAACAGGTGGTCATATTAAACAGGTGGTCTTATTAACAGTGTGGTCTTATTAAACAGGCTGTCTTATTAAACAGGTGGTCTTATTGGTCCATATTAAACATGGTCTTATTAAACTGGGGTTATTAAACAGGTGGTCTTATTATGGTCAAACAGGTGGTCTTATTAAACAGGTGGTCTTATTAAACAGGGACGGTCATATGGTGGTCTTATTAAACAGCATCCTTAGGCGGTCTTATTAAACAGGTGGTCTTATTAAACAGACTTGTTCTTTACATTAAACAGGTGGTCCTAAACAGGTGGTCTTCTTAAACAGTGTGTTCTTTATTAAACAGGTGGTCATATTAAATGGCTCTTTTTAGTTGCATTCTTAGAAGGCCTAATATCGTCAACATTAATATCCTTAGGAAGGCCTTTTAATCTTTAAACATTACATCCTTAGGAAGGCTCTTTTAACTTTTACATCACATCCTTAGGAAGGCCTTGTGCTTTCACATTACATCCTTAGGAAGGCCTTCTTTCTCAACATTACATCCGTTAGGAAGGCCTTGTACCTTTAACATTACATCCTTAGGAAGGTCTTGTGCACCTTTACATTTACAACCTTAGGAAGGTCCTTGTTACATTAAAATCTTTAGGATAGGCCTTTATACATTACATCCTTAGGAAAGGCCTTTTATCTTTACATTACATCCTTAGGAAGGCCTTTTAATCTTTACATTACATCCTTAGGAAGGCCTTTTATCTTTACATTACATCCTTAGGAAGGTCTTGCCTTTATCACATCCTTAGGAAGGCTTACATTACAGTCCTTAGGAAGGCCTTTTAATCTTTACATTACATCCTTAGGAAGGCCTTTTAACTTTTACATTACATCCTTAGGAAGGCCTTTTTTACATTACAGCCTTAGGAAGGCCCTACTATCTTTACATTACATCCTTAGGAAGGCCTTTATTTTATCTTTACATCACATCCTTAGGAAGGCCTTTTTACCTTTACATTACATCCTTAGGAAGGCCTTTTTATCTTTACATTACATCCTTAGGAAGGCCTTGTACCTTTACATTACATCCTTAGGAAGGCCTTGTACCTTTACATTACATCCTTAGGAAGGCCTTTTTATCTTTACATTACATTTACTTAGGAAGGCCTTGTACCTTTACATTACATCCTTAGGAAGGCCTTTTATACTTTTACATTACATCCTTAGGAAGGCCTTGTACCTTTACATTACATCCTTAGGAAGGCCTTATACCTTTACATTACATCCTTAGGAAGGCCTTGTACCTTTACATTACATCCTTAGGAAGGCCTTTTACCTTTACATTACATCCTTAGGAAGGCCTTGTACCTTTACATTACATCCTTAGGAAGGCCTTGTACCTTTACATTACATCCTTAGGAAGGCCTTGTATCTTTACATTACATCCTTAGGAAGGCCTTGTACCTTTACATTACATCCTTAGGAAGGCCTTTTATCTTTACATTACATCCTTAGGAAGGCCTTTTATCTTTACATTACATCCTTAGGAAGGCCTTTTATCTTTACATTACATCCTTAGGAAGGCCTTTTATCTTTACATTACATCCTTAGGAAGGCCTTTTATCTTTACATTACATCCTTAGGAAGGCCTTGTACCTTTACATAACATCCTTAGGAAGGCCTTTTGCGACCTTACATTACTTTAGGAAATGGCAAATAACCTACATTACATATCCTTAGGAAGGCCTTGTATCTTTACATTACATCCTTAGGAAGGCCTTTTACCTTTACATTACATCCTTATGGAAGGCCTTGTAATATTTTCACATTACATCCTTAGGAAGGCCTTCTGTGCTTCTCAACATTACATCCTTAGGAAGGCCTTTTATCTTTACATTACATCCTTAGGAAGGCCTTTGTACCGTTTACATTACATCCTTAGGAAGGTCTTGCACCTTTACATTACATCCTTAGGAAGGTCTTTTATCTTTTACATTACATCCTTAGGAAGGCCTTTTAATATCTTTACATTACTTCCTTCGGATGGCCTTGTTACTTTACATTACATCCTTAGAAGGCCTTTTATCTTTACATTACATCCTTAGGAAGGGCCTTTTATCTTTACATTACATCCTTAGGAAGGCCTTTTTATCTTTACATTACATCCTTAGGAAGGTCCTTGCAACCTTTACATCACATCCTTAGGAATCTTTACCTTTTAGGAAGCTTTACATTACATCCTTAGGAAGGCCCTTGCCACCTTTACATTTACATCCTTAGGAAGGCCTTTTATCTTTACATTACATCCTTAGGAAGGCCTTTTATCTTTACATTACATCCTAAGGAAGGCCTTTATCTTACATTACATCCTTAGGAAGTCTTGCACCTTTACATTACATCCTTAGGAAGGCCTTTTATCTTTACATTACATCCTTAGGAAGGCCTTGTACCTTTACATTACATTTAGGAAGGCCTACTGATGTGCTACTCTAGTTAACAATTACAGGCAGGTTTATACAGAACCTGATTCAAATTTTTAATGCTAGTTCAATTTTTGGACACAAATGTAGTTTATGTACCTAGTACTTAGTTTCTCTTGCACAAAAAAATAAAGGAGAAAATAAGAATAAATAAAAACTGCATGTAATTCAGTATGAAGTCATGTTAGGAAATGGATCTAATGACTTTACATCGTTAGAAAAAAACAATCGTACGGTAGTAGTAGTGTCATAATAAGTGATCGGTTTGTAGTCAGGATGTCATTACTGATGTAATAGAAGAATATAAATAGCCTGGCTACAGAGCCGAATTTTAACTCTGACCCTCCTTACTGCCGACTAATGCTGACCTTGACCTGCAGGGCTTCATTTCTGACCAATCACTGATCAGAGGCAAATAATCTACACATATCATAACATGGGATCAACCAATGACATGACAGATTTTATTTTTCACTCATAATTAAAAATAGTGACCAATGAAAAAAGAGATTGCAAGTAACTTTGTATGATGTTGACCAATTAAATCATAGTTAATAAATAATCATACTAAATAAATAGTGACTGATAAATAGGTTGAGAGTTATTATTTTCTCAGATAAATGGTTAAGTTATCCAATGAAAATGCAAACCACATTGGAATTAAAATTTCATCATAGCCAATGAAAAAAAAGACAATAAAAAACTTTATGGCAGTACCCTTCACACATTCTGAACTAAAGTGATTGCGTCGTGTCCCGGGGTGGTGTACCAGTTATAGACAGCCATACACTGAGGATACTTAACACATAGCTCACATGGTACTGATCTACAGAAATTAACATTTTACATATTGCACATATACCTGGTTTAAATGGAGGAAAAAGTTAATTGACAGAGACGATTACTGAAAGCAGTTGGCATTTATCGTAAATAAAAAATATCACTGCAGGAAGTGAGAGTGACATGCAAGTTTCCTACCAATCATTTAATTCCTTTGAATTGAGACTGATGAGAGAAGGTTACACTACACTGTCCTTCTGTAGTAACTACCAACGTCTCCTCTCAGCATCCCTCGACAGGTATGTACACTGTCCTTCTGTAGTAACTACCAACGTCTCCTCTCAGCATCCCTCGACAGGTATGTACACTGTCCTTCTGTAGTAACTACCAACGTCTCCTCTCAGCATCCCTCGACAGGTATGTACACTGTCCTTCTGTAGTAACTACCAACGTCTCCTCTCAGCATCCCTCGACAGGTATGTACACTGTCCTTCTGTAGTAACTACCAACGTCTCCTCTCAGCATCCCTCGACAGGTATGTACACTGTCCTTCTGTAGTAAACTACCAACGTCTCCTCTCAGCATCCCTCGACAGGTATGTACACTGTCCTTCTGTAGTAACTACCAACGTCTCCTCTCAGCATCCCTCGACAGGTACGTACACTGTCCTTCTGTAGTAACTACCAACGTCTCCTCTCAGCATCCCTCGACAGGTATGTACACTGTCCTTCTGTAGTAACTACCAACGTCTCCTCTCAGCATCCCTCGACAGGTATGTACACTGTCCTTCTGTAGTAACTACCAACGTCTCCTCTCAGCATCCCTCGACAGGTATGTACACTGTCCTTCTGTAGTAACTACCAACGTCTCCTCTCAGCATCCCTCGACAGGTATGTACACTGTCCTTCTGTAGTAACTACCAACGTCTCCTCTCAGCATCCCTCGACAGGTATGTACACTGTCCTTCTGTAGTAACTACCAACGTCTCCTCTCAGCATCCCTCGACAGGTATGTACACTGTCCTTCTGTAGTAACTACCAACGTCTCCTCTCAGCATCCCTCGACAGGTATGTACACTGTCCTTCTGTAGTAACTACCAACGTCTCCTCTCAGCATCCCTCGACAGGTATGTACACTGTCCTTCTGTAGTAACTACCAACGTCTCCTCTCAGCATCCCTCGACAGGTATGTACACTGTCCTTCTGTAGTAACTACCAACGTCTCCTCTCAGCATCCCTCGACAGGTATGTACACTGTCCTTCTGTAGTAACTACCAACGTCTCCTCTCAGCATCCCTCGACAGGTATGTACACTGTCCTTCTGTAGTAACTACCAACGTCTCCTCTCAGCATCCCTCGACAGGTATGTACACTGTCCTTCTGTAGTAACTACCAACGTCTCCTCTCAGCATCCCTCGACAGGTATGTACACTGTCCTTCTGTAGTAACTACCAACGTCTCCTCTCAGCATCCCTCGACAGGTATGTACACTGTCCTTCTGTAGTAACTACCAACGTCTCCTCTCAGCATCCCTCGACAGGTACGTACACTGTCCTTCTGTAGTAACTACCAACGTCTCCTCTCAGCATCCCTCGACAGGTACGTACACTGTCCTTCTGTAGTAACTACCAACGTCTCCTCTCAGCATCCCTCGACAGGTACGTACACTGTCCTTCTGTAGTAACTACCAACGTCTCCTCTCAGCATCCCTCGACAGGTATGTACACTGTCCTTCTGTAGTAACTACCAACGTCTCCTCTCAGCATCCCTCGACAGGTACGTACACTGTCCTTCTGTAGTAACTACCAACGTCTCCTCTCAGCATCCCTCGACAGGTACGTACACTGTCCTTCTGTAGTAACTACCAACGTCTCCTCTCAGCATCCCTCGACAGGTATGTACACTGTCCTTCTGTAGTAACTACCAACGTCTCCTCTCAGCATCCCTCGACAGGTATATACACTGTCCTTCTGTAGTAACTACCAACGTCTCCTCTCAGCATCCCTCGACAGGTATGTACACTGTCCTTCTGTAGTAACTACCAACGTCTCCTCTCAGCATCCCTCGACAGGTACGTACACTGTCCTTCTGTAGTAACTACCAACGTCTCCTCTCAGCATCCCTCGACAGGTATGTACACTGTCCTTCTGTAGTAACTACCAACGTCTCCTCTCAGCATCCCTCGACAGGTATGTACACTGTCCTTCTGTAGTAACTACCAACGTCTCCTCTCAGCATCCCTCGACAGGTACGTACACTGTCCTTCTGTAGTAACTACCAACGTCTCCTCTCAGCATCCCTCGACAGGTATGTACACTGTCCTTCTGTAGTAACTACCAACGTCTCCTCTCAGCATCCCTCGACAGGTATGTACACTGTCCTTCTGTAGTAACTACCAACGTCTCCTCTCAGCATCCCTCGACAGGTATGTACACTGTCCTTCTGTAGTAACTACCAACGTCTCCTCTCAGCATCCCTCGACAGGTATGTACACTGTCCTTCTGTAGTAACTACCAACGTCTCCTCTCAGCATCCCTCGACAGGTATGTACACTGTCCTTCTGTAGTAACTACCAACGTCTCCTCTCAGCATCCCTCGACAGGTATGTACACTGTCCTTCTGTAGTAACTACCAACGTCTCCTCTCAGCATCCCTCGACAGGTATGTACACTGTCCTTCTGTAGTAACTACCAACGTCTCCTCTCAGCATCCCTCGACAGGTACGTACACTGTCCTTCTGTAGTAACTACCAACGTCTCCTCTCAGCATCCCTCGACAGGTATGTACACTGTCCTTCTGTAGTAACTACCAACGTCTCCTCTCAGCATCCCTCGACAGGTATGTACACTGTCCTTCTGTAGTAACTACCAACGTCTCCTCTCAGCATCCCTCGACAGGTATGTACACTGTCCTTCTGTAGTAACTACCAACGTCTCCTCTCAGCATCCCTCGACAGGTATGTACACTGTCCTTCTGTAGTAACTACCAACGTCTCCTCTCAGCATCCCTCGACAGGTAGTACACTGTCCTTCTGTAGTAACTACCAACGTCTCCTCTCAGCATCCCTCGACAGGTATGTACACTGTCCTTCTGTAGTAACTACCAACGTCTCCTCTCAGCATCCCTCGACAGGTATGTACACTGTCCTTCTGTAGTAACTACCAACGTCTCCTCTCAGCATCCCTCGACAGGTATGTACACTGTCCTTCTGTAGTAACTACCAACGTCTCCTCTCAGCATCCCTCGACAGGTACGTACACTGTCCTTCTGTAGTAACTACCAACGTCTCCTCTCAGCATCCCTCGACAGGTATGTACACTGTCCTTCTGTAGTAACTACCAACGTCTCCTCTCAGCATCCCTCGACAGGTATGTACACTGTCCTTCTGTAGTAACTACCAACGTCTCCTCTCAGCATCCCTCGACAGGTATGTACACTGTCCTTCTGTAGTAACTACCAACGTCTCCTCTCAGCATCCCTCGACAGGTATGTACACTGTCCTTCTGTAGTAACTACCAACGTCTCCTCTCAGCATCCCTCGACAGGTATGTACACTGTCCTTCTGTAGTAACTACCAACGTCTCCTCTCAGCATCCCTCGACAGGTATGTACACTGTCCTTCTGTAGTAACTACCAACGTCTCCTCTCAGCATCCCTCGACAGGTATGTACACTGTCCTTCTGTAGTAACTACCAACGTCTCCTCTCAGCATCCCTCGACAGGTACGTACACTGTCCTTCTGTAGTAACTACCAACGTCTCCTCTCAGCATCCCTCGACAGGTATGTACACTGTCCTTCTGTAGTAACTACCAACGTACTCTCAGCATCCCTCGACAGGTATGTACACTGTCCTTCTGTAGTAACTACCAACGTCTCCTCTCAGCATCCCTCGACAGGTACGTACACTGTCCTTCTGTAGTAACTACCAACGTCTCCTCTCAGCATCCCTCGACAGGTATGTACACTGTCCTTCTGTAGTAACTACCAACGTCTCCTCTCAGCATCCCTCGACAGGTATGTACACTGTCCTTCTGTAGTAACTACCAACGTCTCCTCTCAGCATCCCTCGACAGGTACGTACACTGTCCTTCTGTAGTAACTACCAACGTCTCCTCTCAGCATCCCTCGACAGGTATGTACACTGTCCTTCTGTAGTAACTACCAACGTCTCCTCTCAGCATCCCTCGACAGGTATGTACACTGTCCTTCTGTAGTAACTACCAACGTCTCCTCTCAGCATCCCTCGACAGGTATGTACACTGTCCTTCTGTAGTAACTCTACCAACGTCTCCTCTCAGCATCCCTCGACAGGTATGTACACTGTCCTTTTTTCTGTAGTAACTACCAACGTCTCCTCTCCAATAGTCAGATGACCATTACGGCCCATGGGCCTCTTGTTTCTGGATGTAATCTGTCATATAGATACTAATTGGATTGTGTAATACGCATATTGTAGGGATAATTTGTACACATTCGTACAATTTTAGGGGTAATTGACAGATTTCCAAAGCGTATTTTACCCTGTACCCATCTTAACTGGAGCACTCTGACCAGGGCTAGAGTTCTGGTACTAGGTGAGGGATACACATGAAACATTTGTGTGGGGTTTAAATCTCATATCTGTCAGACTATCTGAAGGGAAATCTTGGATTGTGACTGAACAGTTGGATAGGGATGAAATGAGGCGTTTCTGATAAAGTCTGATATTTCGTGATATTTCTGTTGCTCAGCAATCATGCATTCTACATACATTTTGTTTAAAATTGAGTGTGGTATAGTTATCCCCCTTGATAAACATTTGTTGATAGTTTCTAATGAATATCTGTTCCAGTAGGTAATTGTTACCTTCTGACCACAGTTCATAAATTTCCAGGGGCTAGAGTGGTAAAAAATGGTCCAATTAATTCAGGGGCTACAGTAGTTAAAATGGTCCAATTAATCCAGGGGCTACAGTGGTTAAATGATCCAATAAATCCAGGGGTTTAATGGCTAAAATGGGGGGCTACAGTGGTACAGTAAAATGGTCCAATAAATCCAGGGGCTACAGTGGCTAAAAAGGTCCAATAAATCCCGGGGCTACAGTGGTTAAAAATGGTCCAATAAATCCAGGGGCTACAGTGGCTAAAATGGTCCAATAAATCCAGGGGCTACAGTGGCTAAAATGGTCCAATAAATCCAGGGGCTACAGTGGTTAAAATGGTCCAATAAATCCAGGGGCTACAGTGGCTAAAATGGTCCAATAAATCCAGGGGCTACAGTGGCTAAAATGGTCCAATAAATCCAGGGGCTACAGGGGCTACAGTGGCTAAAATGGTCCAATATAAATCCAGGGGCTACAGTGGCTAAAACAGTCCAATAAATCCAGGGGCTACAGTGGCTAAAATGGTCCAATAAATCCAGGGGCTACAGTGGCTAAAATGGTCCAATAAATCCAGGGGCTACAGTGGCTAAAATGGTCCAATAAATCCAGGGGCTACAGTGGTTAAAATGGTCCAATAAATCCAGGGGCTACAGTGGCTTAAAATGGTCCAATAAATCCAGGGGCTACAGTGGTAAAATGGTCCAATAAATCCGGGCTACGTGTTAAAAGTCCATAATCAGGGGCTACGTAATTAAAATGGTCCAATAAATCCAGGTGGCTACTTAAATAGTCCAATAAATCCTGGGGCTACAGTGGCTAAAACCGTCCAATAAATTCAGGGGCTACAAGGATTAAAATGGTCCAATAAATCCAGGGGCTACAGTTGCGAAAATGGTCCAATAAATCCAGGGGCTACAGTGGTTAAAATGGTCCAATAAATCTAGGGGCTACAGTAGTTAAAATGGTCCAATAAATCCAGGTGCTACATTGGCTTAAATAGTCCAATAAATCCAGGGGCTACAGTGGCTAAAATGGTCCATTATATAAATCCAGGGGCTACAGTGGCTAAAACAGTCCAATAAATCCAGGGGCTACATTGGCTAAAAAATGGTCCAATAAATCCAGGGGCTACAGTGGCTAAAATGGTCCAATAAATCAGGGGCTTCAGTGGTTAAAATGGTCTAATAAATCTAGGGGCTACAGTGGTTAAAATGGTCCAATAAATCCAGGTACTACTGTGGCTTAAATAGTTCAATAAATCCATGGGCTACAGTGGCTAAAATGGTCCAATAAATCCAGGGGCTACAATGGTTAAATGGTCCAATAAATTCAGGGTCTACAGTGGCTAAAATAGTCCAATAAATCTAGGGGCTACAGTGGTTAAAATGGTCCAATAAATCCAATGGCTTCAGTGTTTAAAATGGTCCAATAAATCCAATGGCTACAGTGGTTAAAATGGTCCAATAAATTCATGGGCTACAGTGGTTAAAATAGTCAAATAAATTCATGGGCTACAGTGGTTAAAATAGTCAAATAAATCCAGGGGCTACAGTGGCTAAAATGGTCCAATAAATTCAGTGGCTACAGTGGTTAAAATGGACCTATAAATCCAGGGGATACAGTGGTTAAAATGGTCCAATAAATCCAGGGGCTACTGTGGTTAAAATGGTCCAATAAATCCAGGGGCTACTGTGGTTAAGATGGTCCAATAAATCCAGGGGCTGTAGTGGTTATAATGGTCCAATAAATCCAGGGGATCAGTGAACGAGTGGTTAAGGTGTTTCAACACATTACCACTGGCCCTCTTACTCTGGGTTGTGAGTTGTGAAAGCCAAATTGGCATTTGCCAGGTACTGACCAAAAGCATCCTTGCTTGGACTTGGCTATTAATAAAACAATTTATATATTTAAATTATATTCAAATCAAATATCAAGTTTGAAGGTCAGAACCCAACATAACACTACCATCCTACTGAAGCTGAAGTCAGGTCAGTACCTAGTGGACCTCTATCTGTGATCTAAACGTCAAATCATCTGTAACACAGAGGTCAAAAACAGAATGCCCGACACCTTAACTACTCAAACGCATATAATATGATTCTAAAGGAAAAATACATTTCCTTTTACAACTCAAATTTCTACTAGAATGTAATTACACATTGATAAATACCAAATACATCTCATCAGATTTCACGTCCGTATTTCCACATTTACTCGGGTTTGATTGCTTTCAAAGTGGCTATTTTGTTCTGATCAACTTTGAATTACTCTTTTATGATAAAAATGTAGTTGATGTGTTGATATAAAGAAGTCAATTTGCGCAGCATGTCATGTGACATTGTGTCGACCAATGAGCTTGTGTGTTTGTGTGTGGTCACCGTGGTTACATGTACTTTTTTGGGTTTCCCAGTAGTACATTTGTGAGATGTAAAGAAATAATTAAACACAACGTTAGATGATCTTTTAATAGAGGGGATGGTTCATGATGAAACTGAGGCTGATGCAAATGATATCTTGGAAAGGGATGCCGATGTGACGGCTTTCATTGCTATGTAAATGGCTAGATTATCCTCCCCTGATCTGCCTCTCCAGTCGATGTGATTGTCGGTTCCATGTGCCCTCATGTTTTTTACAGAGCTTTGAAAATTTAAATATCTGTTATATATCAGAAGATGCTGCCTCCCGACATCAAACGAAGCGTTTTATTAGACTAGTTCTGAGGATGACAAGCCTTGCAAGTGATGAAGTCGTTACTCGATATTCACAGCTGATTGTTCCGCCCGCCTATCAACACCTCACTAAACTTTTTACAGATCGGCAGATGTGATTTTTATAATCTTCACAAGAGAATGCTGTACATTGTAGCCTTCTAATGCTTACTCGAATTCTTTTAAATACTTGTGCCTAATTATACTTTATAACTTGACTCTTTGATTCTTAGATTCTCGTCAATATTGGCATGGTATCATCATATATTTAAAATCACATGAAAAGCCATTTGATTTCTGTAGTTAGGGTTGATAGCAAAGCCATGTTGTGGTGGTGTGCAATGAACAGACAGCAGACTTAAGACTTATGTAAATGGTTGAACACAAACTTCCACATGTTCTCTGAATTCTGACACTATATCTATTTCATGTGAATTAATTTTCCACTTGCTCTTTCCAGAGTTGGTAAGGCTATTCTACAGCTATTCCTTCAGTGTTCGATTCATATATGTAAATATTTCTGCCGTTTATGTCAAATGTAAAAATTGTATGATTTAAAAAAGACTTCTGTTTCTAAATGAAGACAACATTTAAAAAGGCATAATCATAAGATGATCATTTTACTCTTTATATTGATTTTATAAGACTTCAGTTTTGTCTCAAGTCCAGAACAATATGTTTCCTGGATGATTATCAGATCAGATATTGTAGTTGTTACTATTGGATGTCCATCATCATCTTCTTCTCAATAACCAAGAGACCAAGACAGAGCCATCCGCCCCTACAGCAGCATTGTGGGATACAAGCTGTACGACCTTGACTGACTATGTAAAGGTTATACTGAAACATCAGCATTGTATGTAGCCCTTTTTTTCATCAACTTTAAAAGACTAGGAGAATGTTTTGTGTAGATGAATATTTTAGTATCAGAGTTTGATCAGGAGTAATTGGTATTGATACATGATGCTGGACTAATGAGTTTAGACCAGGACAATTGAGCTATTCTATCATATACAGTGTTAATATGGTAAAGTAACTCAATTCATCCTGTCACACTAAACCACAAATACAGCCGTGTTGATATGGAAATGATTAAAACGGCTGGCAACTGGTGAATTTTTATTATGATTTGAATATAAAGTAATAAATGAAGATTAGACATTGAACTGAGAAGCTCGAGAAACCATTGCTATGATGGGATGGAGGATATAGGGTAATTTACTGTCAGGAAGTTTATGGTTTTTACATTTGATGACGATGTTTTAGTGTTTAACTAGAGTTTAGGTTTTATATCATGGATGTAAATGTCCTACTCCTAATGTGCTATTGATAGCCCACAGCCAGATGTATTCCGGTTTCTATCCATTGCCTTTACCAAATTGACATGAAAATGTCCCAGAATTACTTCTCCATGAGTATATTTAAAAGACTTTATATTGGTTTGCTATTTTACATGTTAAAACCCGGAACAACGTCAA
This sequence comes from Argopecten irradians, assembly GCF_041381155.1. NCBI lineage: Eukaryota > Metazoa > Mollusca > Bivalvia > Pectinida > Pectinidae > Argopecten > Argopecten irradians. The sequence goes on along the minus strand of NC_091143.1, from coordinate 22,467,560 downwards.
CTTTGATGTAGATCAATGGGAGATTACTGGCCATTAAAAGCGTTTTGATACCAGTCCAGGGCGTACTAACTTTGGAAATGTGATTTAAAACATCGTATGTTCTTTAAAGAGTTTAAACAAGCTTTAATACTTCATTCCATTCCTATATCTTTACTAAAGGCTTGGAGTATAAAAAGAGCTGGGACCCTATCACCAATAGGAAACAGAGCTTAGAATTGACTTAATTCTCTTTGATACAGATGGTGATGACCTTGATTTATGTTACTTATGACTATATGTCTAACTATTCCTTTTTTCATTCACAACACTGGAAACTAGTTATTTACTCCTTTTATATTTTCTATGATCTTTGTATTTTTTTTGACCTTTGTATTTTTTTAACCTTTGTATTTTCTTTGTAACCTTTTTTTAGGTCACCTGAGACGAAGTCTCAAGTGACCTATTCTAATCGCCTTTTGTCCGTCGTCGTCCGTCGTCCGTCGTCGTCCGTCGTCGTGCGTCGTCCGTCGTGCGTCGTCCGTCGTGCGTCGTATGTCCGTAAACAATTTACATTTTCGACTTCTTCTCAAAAACTGTTGAAGCAATTTCAATGAAATTTTGCACAAACCTTCTAAGGCATAAGGCCAATCAAAATTGTGAATTATACGGTCCCCACCCCCCAGGGAGCTATGGGAGGGGCCAAAAGAGGTTAAATTGACTGTAATTTCAAAAATCTTCTTCTCCACTCACAGATGTGATGGAATTAAATACTCTTCATAGATAGAAAGGTCATAAGGTCATTTACAAAAATTGTGAATTATATGACCCTGGGGTCTCGGGTTTCCCCCTGGGGAGGGGGTTAAGTTTACTATAGTTTATATAGGGAAAACACATTTTTGAGTATTATTTGATCATTTGTAATAGGAAATGAGTCAAATATTGTCAGAATTATCAGTATGAGATTGCCATTGAATCCTATTAACCAATTTTCCATGACTGAACCCCAGGGGCCTTAGGGGCGGGGTCAAAAGGGGTCAAATAGGCTATATCTTCAAAAATCTTCTTCTGAAATTCTGGAAATGGTAGAATCACATACTCTTCATAGATTAAAAGGTCTTGAGGTCCTTTACCAAAATTGTGAATTATATGACCCTGGGGTCTCACGTTTCCCCCTGGGGAAGGGGTCAAGTTTACTATAGTTTATATAGTGAAAACACATTTATGAGCATTTTTTGCTCAATTTTAATACGAAATGAGTCAAACTTGTTTAGAATTATAAGCATGAGATAACATTTTAATATCCTGGTCAACCCCCTCGGGGCAGAGGGGCGGGGCCGAAAGGGGCAAATAGGCTAAAACTTTAAAAATCTTCTTCTTAAATACTGGAAATGGTAGAATCAAATACTCTTCATAGATGGACAGGTCTTAAGGTGTTTTATGAAAATTGTGAATTATATGACCCTTGGGTCTCAGGTTTCCCCCTAGGGAGGGGGTTAAGTTTACTACATATAAGTTTTTATATGGAAAACACATTTTTGAGCATTATTTAGTCATTATAATAGGAAATTAGTCAATTGTAGTCAGAATTATCTCTATGTGATGGCCATTGAATCTTATTACCAAATTTTCCATGACTGATCCCCAGGGGCCTTAGGGGCGGTCCCAAAACCGGTCAAATAGGCTAAAACTTCAAAAATCTTCTTCTGAAATTCTGGAACTGGTAGAACCTGAGATAGCATTTAACATCATATCCATATTGGTCCTGGCCGACCCCCAGGGGCGAGAGGGGTGGGGCCAAAAGGGGTCAAAATGGATAACATTTCAAAAATCTTTCTCCTGAATTCACTGATTTGATGGAACCAAATAATCTTCATAGATTAAAAATTTATAAAATCACTGACTGACTTCAAGGGCCTGATGGGCCAATATATATTTATAGTGTTTATATGCATGTCTTTGTTTCATTCTGTGTCTGAATTCAGGTGACCGCTAAGGCCCATGGGCCTCTTGTTTGTGTATTTTCTATGACCTTTGTTTGTATTTTCTATGACCTTTGTATTTTCTATGACCTTTGTTTGTATTTTCCATGACCTTTGTATTTCTATGACCTTTGTTTTTATTTTCTTTGACCTTTGTATTTTCCATGACCTTTGTATTTTCTTTGACCTTTGTTTTCATTTTGTTTGACCTTTGTATTTTCTATGACCTTTCTATTTTCTTTGACCTTTGTTGGTATTTTCTTTGACCTTTGTACCCATGGTTCATCAATTTAATTGGATATTCTGAATAGTAATACCAATTCTGGTATTGCCAGAATTAAAACAAGTGTTGAGTTGCAGCATATTGCATTACCCTTTTTATGTCTCCTGAAACGCAATAGCAACACTTAGGTATACCTATTTCGGTGATGGTGGCGGTGTCCGGGGAAACCCCACAAAGGTCACAACAGTGACCTCACAAAGGTCACTACAGCAACCTCACAAGGGTCATGTGTGATGTGAGATAGCAACAACATCCACTGTGGTAGATATTACACTGACGTCACATTGTGCCATGGAATGTCTTATTCATCCAGTGACTGATATGTAGAGATGTACTTTTAAGTGGGATGGTACACATTTAACCCCGGCTAATTGCATCTAATGATAAATATTGTTGGTGTGTACAGGATTGTCTTCGATTGGTTGACAGGAACTTCAGCACATGCTGATAGCTATAAATCCAGGTTGTAATTCAAATATAAAAGAATTAGTTTAATTACCTTTGAGAATATCTGCGATAAAAACGCGACCTATAATGAGATCATGGTTACCGGGCTGTGCCTCAATCTGTATTCATCTTGTCAATTCATTTAACAGTACGAGGACAACTTTGTAATATTTTGTCATTTCGTTTCCGTGGTAGTGAGGATGATGGGACCGTGGGCTCCCGCTGATGTGACACCCACCTCTACACACGAATGTTTTCTCTGTCGAAATAATACAAGGCAGATTTATAAATTGAGAAAATCTTAAATCTTGCCCTTGACTACATGTGATTTCACAATACTGTATGTCAACCGAGCCCCAACAGAGAGGTATAATTAGGATTTATAGCACTTTTCTATGACAAGCAATAATCATAAACCTCGCGATTACTCCTCCCCACAGAGCCAGTACGCCACCTAGTGGCAGGACTATGTCATTGACGGTGGTCCAGGGAGGAAACTCCGTGATGTAAACCCCTCTGTTTATTCTGGTTCTAATTATATAATGAAATAAACATTCAAATGTTTTCTATCTAATAAATGTCAGATGAATGCATGTGAGCAAGTTCATGTTATTCGGTAGCTTTTGGCTGCGAAGCCTGCTAATGTCAGCATGTGTGGATCGTACATCCCAGCATCTACCTAACATTCCGTGGTGTTGATCGCATTATTACTTTAATGCAAACCTTGAATTACAGATAAACATAAAGTCAGACTGAATCAAACGGTAATAAATCACCCGACAGTGTCGCGGGGTGGCAAATGTATTAACATGCATCATGCTCATCTGCATACTTGCATGTTTTGTTTCGGCATTGCTATTCAGGGCCCTGTCGGGGTCGAGTGTGATGATCTAGATATTATTTTATCCGTGGCCGGGGTAGAGTGTGATACACTAGGTATTATTTTCTGCCCATGTAACACTGCATGCTATTTAGTTTATGAAGGACTAAGGAGGGCAGCTTGAGAGACTGCTCCCATCTTTCTGACACTGGTATGCCGTATATTTTGTTGTACACCATCCAATTATGTAATACATGCCAGCCAAATCAAATCATAGCCACATCTGTACCCCATTCACGATAATTACATTTTTATAAATTGCCCATTTCTGCATTATTTAAAAGACAGGAATATTTTGGGTTTTTTCACCTTAATCAACTACATTTTCTAGACAGTAAAATGGTATTGTTTGACGCATGCAGTTCTCATTTGATTGCATAATTTTTTTTTTCATCTGGTGTAGAGTAATATTATATTTTATATTAATGAATCATTTTATCGACTGTTTCAACACATTTTCTATTTATTAACTTCATTTGTGAAATTATAACTTTTTATTTTGCGATTTCTCAAGTAAAATTTATGATGCAATTTATTTTAAATCCCTGTTGATTTGGCGAGTGAGTTTATTAACTGGTTTGAAGTTGTACTATTGTTTAATTTGATTACACCACTGTAATGACTCGTGATGTGCTCCAAAGGAATGCTCCAAACAATTGTAACATAATCACCTTAATCTGCTTCGATATTCCGCCTCACAAACGGCACCGTATCATGTGGGGAGGTGTGATATCGTAGGAATGAGATTGTCTTTAATTTATTGACAAATGATATTCTACACTCACATTTTATAGGATATTCTACTCAGCACTAATACCATGTTCAACAATTCTGTAAATTAGATATAGTTTTATTACATTAAATGTGTTTATTTGCATTAAGGCTGCTGGATATGAATTAAATTTATGGTAGTATTAATTTGATCTTGGTTAGACAAGTGTTTGATAAAAGCCATTCCCCCATCAGCTTTAATGGTCCGCTTATCTCGCAGCTACCAGGATGTGTTACTTGTAGTATAAAGATATTTTCTGTCAAACTGTACCAATGACTAAGTCTCTAGTACAGATATTTAGTCCCCACCATCTGTCATATTTTCTGGAGTATAAGTCACAACATTTTCCCTTGAAAATTGAGAGTGTGAACTATACACCAGTGCGACTTAAGCGACATAAAATCAGTAGTCTTTGTCACATGTCACATGACCTGCCTTGTATCACATGACTTAATATGATGTCACTAACAGGTATGCATTATCACATACAGGACATTCAGACACAGTATGTGCCTGTTGTGCACCTTCATTGATACTAGGATGCAATTCTTCTTTTTATATGACTAGATTAGGACATCCTTAGAATATGTTTTGATTTTGTTACTTTTGATTTGATGATTAGTATTCAACCTCTGCTGCCCCAATTGCATGATCGTAAAAGGCGACTAAATTTCGGATCTTATCTTTTCTCTTCTTCCTAACCAACTTCATTCTTCCTAAAGTCTCCTTTGTCACCGCCTTACTTTTGGCCTTTTGTGGAGCGCTCGCCCCTGTGAAGTAGGCTCTTGGTTCTGTCTCCTGGCCAAGACACACCAATGTCTATAAAAGTGGTAGTTTCTGCTCCTGCTTAGTACACAGCATCAAGGGAGTAGGACGACTGGTTCGCCTGTAGTCAGTATAATATGACCGGGTGGGGTGTGTTGCTTGATGTCTTCGGCGGCATGCTTCAGTGTTATATAGCACTATACAAAGGGCAACAGTTCCACAATACAAGAAGACACAACCCGAACCTACCACAGTCTCCCAAAACACATACCTTGCACTTAATAGACGCCACACTCCGCATACATGGGAGTCCGTCCTTACAAGACCTCGGCTGTTAATAGGTTGTTAATTCAAACAAACAAACAAAATTATTCGCCCTTGTGAAAAATTCATTTCCTCCAGTCAAGACATTTTAGTGTTTCTTAATCCAATAGAATGGGTTGATATGTTCAGTTGGGGTGTCCTGCTCCAAGTCTTTGTTAGAACACACACATTACGGTACTATCAGAAGGATACGAAAAAACAAATTTTCCAGATATCTACTTTTAGCACACTTACAATTCAAATAACGTGTAGGTATTGTTCTAGGTACAGCATTAATGTTTTTCATGCCAAATGATTTCACATATATATGGGTTATATTTTTTGCTCAGAATACAAAAGGCCTTTTACAGGGAATGTGTTAATTCTGATTCTCTTTATGTTAATTGACCGAGAACTATATTTGTATATTTGTATGTTTCAGACATGTTAAGATCTATGACTTGAGTTCCTACCAAGTTGTACACACACTCGATTACCCAGGAACGCTCACCGCTGTCGCAGTCTCTGTAAGTCTATCATCATATTTTATTGTAATAGTGTAGGTACAGAATGGTTCAAATTATTTCAAAATTTACAATAACTTACAAGAAAACTACTAATTTATCCAGAAAACTATCATACTAAGAGAGTCTAGGGACAGCTTTCACCTGTAACACACCTTGTGTGTATTGCTGGAAAATGTCATTGATTTGTGGTCAGTCTAACTAACATTATTACTTCCCCTTATTACCAGACTAATCACAATCTATGTGGTCTATTACTGTATTGTGATTATCTCCCCAGTGTTTGATTATCTCCCTTCCTTTTGGTCCAATGATAAAAATGTGGTTATCTCCCCTTTGTTTGATTACCTCTCTTTCCTTTTAGTCTAATGATAACATTGTGATTATCTCCCCTTTGTTTGATTATCTTCCCCTCCTCCTTCCAGTTTGATGATAACATTATGATTATCCTTCCAGCCTGATGATAACATTATGATTATCCTTCCAGCCTGATGATAACATTATGATTATCTCCCTTTGTTTGATTTTTCCCCTTTGTTTGATTTCCTCCCTTTCCTTCCAGCCTGATGATGACCTACTGGTGGTTGGTACAGCTGAAGGTCTAGTGTCCATACAGAAGAGAAAACCAGAAGAGGAAGTCATACAGAAGAAAAAGAAAAGTCAAAACAGCAGATTTGGTCTTAAAGGAAAAACTCATATTCCTCAGGAGGTAGGTCAAGGTCGTTTACGGTAAATATCAAATGAGGAATGTCAAGGACATTTTGTTCCGGTTTGAGATAAGAAGTCATTGTGAGTGTAGATGGCTATATGATGAAGTCCTAAGCTAAGCTACTTAAAATCATTTATCAATCAAGATAGTGAAAAGCCATACTTAATTGACACACCATGACATATAGACTTTATTGGTATGGAAATATTAAATCTTTAGTCTGAGCTATTTAAGAAATGAGTTTTGTATTTTATAGGATGACCACCATGTAGAACACACAAGAAAGGACCATCTAACCAAATACGACAAATTCCTCAAGAAGTTTGAGTACAGCAGGGCCCTAGATGCTGCCATGCATGTAAGTAAAAGAGTAAAGATATGTTGTAGTTTGAATGGTAATCAACACAAAGATGACACTGAAATGTATTACATGTCAATGTGCAGTGAATTCTGATATTCTTTGTAAGTACTGTATAATATGAAAGTTTTAATGTATAGAAACCTACATTTCATGGTTTTTAATAAACCACCAATATAAAACCAACAAAGAATACTATTCTGTATAGAGTAATCTACAATTACAAGTTGGTACTGGTTGCTACATCATGTATATATGAGAGTAACATCATTTTTATCAGAGAATATGACATATTTTTTGCTCACAAAGTAATAATAATATAATTAATACAAACATGAATGGGAGATAACTCTGTAATATATGGTATTGTGATAAGTATAACAAAGTTTAAATAGAGATACTTCTATCCACTACAATGTAACTGATTTGAAAGCTTGTAGCTACAAAATACATTTTATGTCATGCAGTAAATTGATGAATTATCAAGCTGTCAAAACTCTTTTATTTTCCTGTTGCTTTGAACATTAGTTTTACAATATCACAGATTACCGGCAATAATATTTTTTTCGTTCCATTTTTCAGTGGACAGTCCGACAGACATCTCCAGATGTTACATTAGCAGTCCTCCAGGAACTTATTCGACGAGAAGGAATCCGACCAGCATTGGCGGGCAGGGACGAGAAGTCACTCTCACATCTCCTCAGATTTATAGAAAAGTAAGTTTCTTGTTAAATTAAGAATGTAAGGTTGTCCATAACTGTAGATGTCAATATTCTATGCATCAGCTATAAATGGGGAATAATGTTAGCTGTGCCATACCACTCATATGTCTGTCCCATCTAATTACCATTTAAGTGGCACTCTATCTCACTCACATATGTGTATATATAATTAACAAAGTAATTAAACTAAATACACGGGCAAAGAAAACCAGTCTAAATGTGTTCATTGGCCTTCCAAAAGTCCTTACATATCAAAACTACGGTCAAGTTCTGTTAACGTTGTCCAGTTTTGACCATTTAAATAATGGACAAGCCTCATGTAAATTAAGCACTGTTCTAAATATAAATTTGCTAACTCTTCCAAAGCGAGGCTGCATGGAAATAAAACCACGGACATAGCCAGCTGGAAGGATGTTTCAGGATTCCTATAATATAAATTAATTTCTTCGCATACAGAGCGATTTTGATAGGAGAATTTATTTTTCTATTTAAAAAAAAATTTACTGGATAATTGTTTTTTATTTTTAAATAAATTTTACTGGATATATTTACACCATTTTTACCGACTTTAACCCAGCTTCCTTTGCCCAACAATTCACTTTAAAGAGACTGAAAATCTGCCTTTTTATATGCGTTATATCTGTATTCTGCTGTATATGTATGTATTTGTATTCTTTTATTACAGAAACATCTATAAGCCAAGATACATGAACACACTAATTGATATTATGGCACTCTTACTAGGTAAGCATTTAATTGTAGCAGCACTTTGAGACTTTATTTGTGAGACTCTGTATAAAAATACTAGGATAAAACTAGGTAAAGATGTGAAAAAAATCATCTTTTCTATGTCGAATATTATGTATTAGGATTAGAGGTTGAAAGATGTTAAATCATATTAACTCATTGACTAAACTCTACTAAATGCCAGCACATCAAGAACTTAATGGGAAAACAAGGAAACCACATGCCCATAATAGAAAGGCACAGATACTGTATAACCATTGCAAAAAGTCAAGAACACATATTGACCTTCACAAAAAGGTTTGCCACATGTCCTTGAAAAAAGGAAACTACACTGCAAGACCTTAACAGATAGCCAATGGCACTGTAGGGCCATGGTAAAAAATTTATGTCCATCGCTTGACCTGAACAGAAAGGTAAGGATACTTGATGACGTTTTAAGCAAGGCAAGAGCACCACATGACTTTGATGGCTAGGCAACTCACACTTTAATTGGACAGTCACATGACCATGATTGATGTATTAGGATATAAGATATAGAGAACCATCTACTGAAGTTTGTATTGTTTATTGTTTGTTTATTGTTACAGAAATGCATAAAGGATTAATTGACCAGTCACATGATCTTGGTGCCCACCTGAAGAGGGTGAACCTTGTCGTAGAGCGAGAGGTTGCTCTGATGAAACAACTGTACGAGGTGATGGGTACCATGGACACATTGTTTGCTGCGGCCACATCTCAACAGATCAATCAGACGATAGAATTAACAAGCCTGCCTGATGATAAGCTGACACCTTCCGTAGCTGCCCAATCAGTGTAAACCTCTAAAATCACTATAAACCAATCAGACAACAGAATTTACAAAATGGCTGATGATTGGCTGCCATCATGTGCAGCACTCAATCAATGCAGATTATGGTCTAAAAGAAATACTCTCGCATTAATCTCTTTATTTACAAGGTTGCTTCAACAAAGGAAGTGATTCAACAAAGGAAGCGATTCAACAAAGGAAGTGATTCAACAAAGGAAGCGATTCAAAGCCTTTGTTAAAATTTGATTATGCCAATGTTTGCCAGGTAAATAATATAGCTTAATATCTTATCCGATATGTCTGTTAACAAAATATGATTTCCTAGCAGCAAAGTGTACACCAGCAATACAAATGTCCGTGTTTGTTTGGATGACGTTAGGGGACGGTTAATCACACAAATCTGCCAAAGTGTGTTTTATATAAGTGTAAATAATAAGTTGGTGCTGAGTTTGTGAGGATCTGAGATGATAAGGTTAATTATTAACTTGTTTGGATGGTGTAGTGTTCGGTATAGAAGTACATGTGTCTGTTGAGAGAAGATACTCCAAAATGTCAAATGTATGTTTCTAGAAAGAGAGGTAAAGGGAGTGTGAGTGTTGAGAGACTGTGGTTGTGTAGTGTGGGGGAAGGGGGTTGTGTGTAGTTACATATGAATGTTGCCTCCTTATTGTGAATGGCTAGTGTCTGAATGAGAAATAAATTGATACAAAACTATAATTAGTTGTTGTTAGTTATTTGCATAGTGATGTTCTACATCTTCACTCAAATGTTTATTATTTGCTTGCCTATCATAGAATCATTTGCAAACCTTCCCTTATGGAAGATCTGTTTGGTAAAAAAGAGAGGCTCTTTTTTACTTTCCATGGGTTGCATTGGCCAATCCGAAGAGCAGTAGGTTTTTCCTTAGCTTCCATGGATGTCATTGGCCAATCTGTAGAGAAGTATGTTTTCCTTACCTTTCATGGATGTCATTGGCCAATCTGAAGAGCAGTAGGTTTTTCCTTAGCTTCCATGGATGTCATTGGCCAATCTGAAGAGCAGTATGTTTTCCTTACCTTTCATGGGTGTCATTGGCCAATCTGAAGAGCAGTATGTTTTCCTTACCTTTCATGGGTGTCATTGGCAAATTTGAAGAGCAGTATGTTTTCCTTACCTTTCATGGGTGTCATTGGCCAATCTGAAGAGCAGTAGGTTTCCTTACCTTCCATGGATGTCATTGGCCAATCTGAAGAGCAGTAGGTTTTCCTTACATTTCATGGGTGTCATTGGCAAATTTGAAGAGCAGTAGGTTTCCTTACCTTTCATGGATGTCATTGGCCAATCTGAAGAGCAGTAGGTTTTCCTTGCCTTTCATGGGTGGCATTGGCCAATTTGAAGAGCAGTAGGTTTTCCTTACCTTCCATGGATGTCATTGGCCAATCTGAAAAGCAGTAGATTTTCCTTACCTTTCGTGGGTGCCATTGGCCAATTTGAAGAGCAGTAGGTTTTCCTTACATTTCATGGGTGTCATTGGCCAATTTGCAGAGCGATAGTTTTTTCCTTTAGTGGAAGCCAACCCTTTTGGTGCCTTTATTAAGACATTAAGGTGATTTTGTCTTAGTCCGGGGTTACAGGTCGTCACCTACGACTTCAATAAAGTCATATGCATATGCGCTCACCAAGAGTTACGATCCAATATCCTCCTCTTCAAGTATTGAAACACTTGGCAAACGAAGATGGGTCAGATGACGTTGTCAAAGTTGTATGTACGGCCATGTTGTAGTTTCTTGGTGGACATCCCTCATGGTGATAAGTGTGGGTAGTAAGTTAGTAAGAATTAGTGGATGTGATTTACATATTATGTTACTCCTGTCACGAATTGTGGGATTATTGCCAAAATATATATCTTAATTTTTAGGTTGTTGATGAAGATCTGACGGTAAGGGTCATGTTCAGATGACCTCAATGATTACCATATGATTGGGACAGTTTCAGCCAAACAGAAGCTGTCTCCGGTATTTGTTAGATGTTATGTTACTGACTGTTCACAAGCTTTTTGTCTCGACGTTATGGACCGACGTCACTTTAATACGTTGTCCATTGATTATTGCAAAGTTTATCTGGAAAAATACATCTGATTAGCCATCACCACTAACATAAAATATGGTAATATGAAGTGAACTTAAATCAGATTGAGGGTCCTTGTTTCTCTTGTAACTTGGATATACACCGCTTACAAAATCTGACACTCCTTTAATTAACACAACTGTTGATTTAAGATTAAAAATCGTAAAGCAAAATAAAAAAAATTGAAAATGATTACACATACCTATCGATTGAAAATCAAATGCTCTGGAGCCAAAAAATGGTCTTTTTCCATGTATGTGCATGTGAGGGGAATGCCACAAGTAGGTATCTGCTTGAATCCCTAAATACAACAATGTCGCTGTCGTCTGCTTATCATAGAAGATCGAAGCCGTTCCCTTTATCTCTCTTTAATACCTAACAATGGTTCTATGACGACTAGTAACATAAACTCCCCGACCTGGATACCAAGGCAAATTGTTCCAAATTTGAACAACAAATTCACGCGAGTTTAATCAATTCCAGCACAAATTAATGATTTTGGCGTAAAATCGCATTATATAGAAATTCTTAATTAAAGTTTCATTAGAACATGTTAATAGACGTTCATTACGTTAACGAATCCTGGGGAGGTTTGACGGTAATAACGGATGTTTTAAAAACTTCCCTACGATAAAGCTAAGGCATAAATATGGGGGAAAACAAACGGAATTGTTAGAAGTTCCGGGAAGTCATCCATTAATTAATTATTCTACAATGAAGTTAATAGAAGATTGACCCTACACAATATCTGGGACGATTCCCAGCAGCTACCCGCGGTAGCGTAATGTTCTACAGGAGTCAACGTTTGGAATGGAAAATCGTATGATAGGATTGTTGCATTTCGGGTTTTGTATTGTAATATTACACGTAAAACAATTTGTAACGATATATGTGCACATACAGGTAGGGTCCATGTTCGCGTTTGTCGTCATTTAGAAACTTCTTTTACGCATTTCTATCAAAAACACCACATACCACATTAAAAAACAGTAATGGTATTTTAATTCAGCGGGAATTCTGATGCATCCCCCAAGCTTTGAATTTCGATATAAATCCCAACTCACATATTCACATGGAACATTACAAAACAGTCTGGCCTCGCTTTTGTCGCCCGCTATTCCAGAAATACTGTTCTGATTTCATATACTGGATTACCTGTTTGTGTCGCTTCTACGCGAATAAGAATATTTGACACATGTGATTTCTTGACAAAAACAACAACAAGTAGATAGATAGTGCTGTCCCCAAAAATGCAGTGACATTTTATTTGGCTATATGTATTGCAAATCGCCCATATTATAACAAAAGCTCAGGCTGAAACCATTTTCAAGTATTTATGGCTGCCCATGGCTTGTTATGACTAGATAGAGATGGGGACTATTCTGAAATTAAAGGGTCGGATTAGGGGGTGTTCTGACTTAAGAGGGTGGAATGGAAACTGTTCTGACATTAGAAGGTCAGGGTAGGATCTGATCCGACAAAAGAGAAGTGGGGTCGGGCGTATAGGATGCCACATTTACGTACTGCTCCCATCATTACAGTAAAGCCCGCTCCGTTCGATCGCCAGTCTCTCAGTAAAGAGATGATTGCGGTTTATACAAACATAACTGACAAGGGAAACAGTGATAGGATCTCGACAATTTCTGTAAATTAATTGTGTATAGAGGATTCTCCGCCGTATCAGATGTTGTGACATTACCCCTCCCCACAAAGACGGCCGCCATACTTCGCCAGACCCATCAATCCACCGTTGTCAGATCGGAGGGTGTTTCAATTAGCTTATCATCGGCTGTTATTGGCGTATGATGAGAGATTTGTTGCTATGTTATACGAGTCTACCATGTTGGCACGAGCCAGTGGTAAAACGCCGACATACGATCCCTGTTCCGCCTCGTGGAGTACACACGAGATGGAGCCGAACCGTCCCGTGTAGTTTGTGACGTATAGTATTTGTACCGTGGACAGGTCGTTAAGTCAACCCGCCCCAGTCTTTGTGGTGCTTTGAGTGAACGGACCCTGTATATTTTATAGTTATATCTGGAGACGAAATGACCAGACCTGGTATTGCAATAGAGTGACACCATGGAAGTAGATTACTCCGGGCATGTGGTACATGTACGGTGATATTGGCGGCGTTCGCAGACTTTCAAGTGAACAATGTCATTAACTGACCACGACAGTCATTACAACAATTGGTTCAAGTTCCACATAGAGATGATATTCTGTTATACGGTTACACTAGTATAAATCGTTTTTAAGCTGTGAATGCATTTAGAATGTACCATAATTTGTAGCCAAACAAACCAAGTTGATGTGAAAACAGTAGCTTTTTTCAGTAATCTCTTGTAAGACCCCGAGTTGCGTATCAAATACAGAAAATGCGTTAATTTTGAGTGGACACAATTAAATACAATGTACATTGCATTATTTGTGACAAGGTAGTACCATCGCTATTATGGTATTGATAGAAACATTTGATCCGAAACTTTGATTTCTGGCACATAAAGAGCAATCTTGCCCTGCAGTTAGGGCGTAAGTATTGTATCTGCTACATTTATTGCATGATCTTAAAGGCGACTAAATTTAAGATATTCTTAACTGTCTTTTCTTGACACCGCCTAAGTCTATTATAAAAGTGGTAGTTTCTGCTCATGTTTAGCATTCAGCATAAACGGAGTTAGACGAATGATTCTGTATCTGTTATCTGTATAATGTGATCAGGTGGGTGTGCTGCGGTGATAGACACACCACACAAATATACCGCAGCCTCCCAAAACATACACACACATTTGATGTCGTCCTTTTAAATGACCTCGGCTGTTCATTGGACGTTAAAACTAATAAACAAAGCAAAACTATATATACGTCCGGTTCCTGTGGCTGAAGTTTATTTCTACCCAAGGCGATTTCAATTTCCATTTCAATAAGAAATGTTGAAACGGTGACAGATAGTTTATTATGTGTGTAGTAGTTCTAGTTTCACTTTTAAATGCGCAATTGGCTTGAATCCTGTATACTAGTGCCTTTTTCATGGGTGTGTAACCTTACTGTCTACCAGACAATCGTACTTTTGGACACCAGTGCTGTGTTGAGGAGCGACACACCTTTATCATCTAGATGACATTACATAGTATACCAACGTCTGCTTGCCATATAGAGGTATGGCCATTCTATAAGGAAATGACGCCGCTGATATAAACTACCGTTTCCGTAATTCCATTATTGGCCGTAATTCCACACAATTAGATTTATATTATTGACACACTGTTGGCTCGCCCATATCTCCTAATACGGACACCATTAGATTGGTTACAATATATTGGTACCGTACAATGACCGCAGAGTGGCGTTAGTGGCGCGCTGATGAAGACATATGGTAGTATAAGTGGCGCGTCCACACCTGCTCGACTGTCCACCAGGCGGAATAGTTCACGAGTAATCAAGAGATATTCCTACTGTTATGTATAAGTGCCTCCCGATATAATTGCGTCCTTTTCTCAATAATGTCTTCTTCCTTTTGTTTGGTAATTTTTTGTCCATTTTATGTGGCCCATTTCTGACACGTACAGGCCAGAAAGGCCACTTCTAATCTAACCTTTCCCGCCGGTGCTACGTGCTGTGACTGAGCAGTGTAGAGTCGGATCGAAAACGCAATAATTCACGGGCGATTTACTGGTCATTAGCGTTATTAACGATATTAAAGGAACGCTTGTTGCTAGCCAATTTACCGCTGACTTCACTGTGAAAATGTGAAGTTAAGAGGGCAAAATAGTCCTAGATTGTACACTCAATGTGATCTACAGCTGACCATCGGCCATCAGATACCAATTGTGTCTGCTGTACGTAAATAGCATCAATAGTATTTCACGAGGAATGGGACAAAATAGGACAATACTGGCACGCGTTATCAACAAGTCTTAATGAACTTACTGACTTACCGTGTGTCTCATACATCAAAACCCGAATATAGATGTACCAAAGAAATATTCTTTCCAAGATGCAATAAATTCCCGATTGTCGCGATACGTCAAGACGTCATGGTATTGGCGGAACATGCTGACGTCATTTATTCCGCGGTTGCATGGACAAATCGGTGTTAAATCATAACAGAAGAGTCTGATATATGAAAACAAGGCATGTGACTATGTATCTTCTCTATCATTTATTTTATTTATTTTGATCCAAAAACACAAGTAAAGCCTGACAGGACGGGCGCATTTATCGCTAGATTCCCTGGTGTTGTTGTCTCTATACGATCCGTACACGTGATAGTGTCAGAGTTCTCCCACCCTACCCGTTATATTGATTTAGGTATAAGTTGATATTTATTGTAGAAAATTACGGTTTTATGATCGCCCTGGCACTATCTGAGAGTAAATCTGTATCGGACAATATGTCCATGCCACATGTCACGTTCTAACCACCCCCATACACTCTTTTGGCAGTACATTAATAAACTCACTGCTAACGTGACAATTGCCTTTTAAAATGTATCACTTTTAAATTTTAATTCATCCTTATTGTTCGGGATCATATCCGTATTATTTTGATATTGGACTGTCACATGACGTGTAGCACGTGACGGCGTTAAGTATGTGTCCCCGGGTCTGGGGGCCGGCATTGCGTGTTACCCCGCAATCTACCTGACCTTATCTCTCCAACCCATCTCCCGCGGGTATCCTCCAATACGATTTGGCATCAAATCTGTTATTTTCCCCCGTCATTGTTTGCCGAGATATCATCGTACAGGCTATGGCCGATCGTGTTTGACATTAAAGTCCAATTTCCAGTGAATTGGTTTCAATAACATTTAATGAGCGAGGAAACCAAATCCCAGCTACTTAGTGAGAGGAGCATGAACACCGGATCATCGATGTCTGTAAATTAGCAAAGGAAATTGACTATCTGTAATTTAAGTGAAATTTAATCGCGCACCTGACAAGGTATGTTTAATCCGAGGATCGCCAATAGGTTAAGGTTCATGCCACCATCACTGGAGCGAACGTCTAACCAGCTCCTGATGGGCCGGGTTTTTTTCTCCACTTGGGTGACCCCGATTAACTGTTCCTTGATGTGCTGTATTAAGTACCTCGTCTATCTGTCGTGGAGTGGAGGCTGATTAGAACCGTCCCCACAAGTAGCGCACCACTTTGTTGATGGGGAAGATGTCGGAAATAAAGAATTTATCAACACCACATTTATCTTGTTTATTTCTCCTAGATAATTGATTTTTATTATTTTTGCATTAGACACAATTGGACGCCCATCGCTATTGATATTTTTATTGCTGTAAAACTCGTATCGCATATCGATGTCCTGGCAACCACTCAAACGTGCCCTTACGGCACTGGGAGCTCAAACAGCTCTACAATATGTTCCGTCTTTCCGCCGTGCTTCCCGAATCTTCAAGGTGTCAATGACGTTAAGTTAGTTAATAAAAAGTGAAACACAGATCTGTCTAGGTATACCTTTAAACATAATTTTGTGTGTAGGAGTAATTTGATTAAGTTAACATTTTTGTACAGTGGTGGAACTATATCGGATCCCTATTGAATGTTACCAATATACTTGTGCGTTTACTTGGAGATTCTCTTACCAGTGTTAATTTTTCATCAATCGTAATTTCTATCAGGAACATATTAAATCTCCTCTTCTGGTCTAATATCATCCCAATACTTCACTCAAGTACGTTAATAAACGATTTGCCTTTCATGTGACGTTCGCACGTGTCACTGTTTATGGAACATCCGGAAGTGGCCAAAATCAAGGATTGTGGTCACTGCCGATATCAAATAAAAATCCTTTGAGCACTTTGTGTCCAATGATGACAAATAAAACGTGTGTGTCTGTACCCAATGGCCTCTCAGAACGTTTTTAGGAAAGCTGGTGTTTATTTGATCAGAACTTTTCACGCCATGGTCAAGTAACGCCACCATCGGCGACTTGACTATTGGATGCGGTTTCTAATTTGCTACACGATGCCGGTAATAAAGGCATATTACTACTTACGATTTAAGTATAACATGATATTACCGAAATTAACAACACACGCATGCGAGTGGCCACTTCCGGATTCTACCTACACATGTACAATTAACTTCCGGTGAAGGGGCGTACAGTGGAATTCCTCTAAGAACTTATATAAAGTGATATCGTTGTTGGAAGTACCAAACACGTGTAAAAAATGATAACATATTGAGAGAAAAATAAACATAAAAGAGAAATGGCTTTTATGCATGATTGTTATTTCTAAGACTGTCTGTTGACAAGGTCAATTAGAAGCATACATTTCCCTATCTGATGATAAACAACACTTCCATTTCACGCAAACAGTTCATCATGGCCAAATCTTACTCTAGTCACTAGCTGTAGATACCAAATGCAAAATGTTTTTAACTCGATTCATCAACATTAAAGATGTTTATTTTGTTTCATGAAATGGAATAATATTTGATAATGTTATGGAATTTTATCAATATACGATTGTTTGTTAAAATTTTCAGAAAACATTTATTTTAGAATTACACGTATTTTTCAATTTTATTAACGCCTTGCAGTGAAAATGTATTTCTTGTATTTAGAATTAACGTAGAGGGAGATTACATTAGGTGTTGGCATTATGTTAGATACTATATATCATCTATTTGTCGAATGGATTTAGACTGAATCAAAATAAAAACCTTAAAATTATTGATGTAATATTATACATGTACATGCAGACAAGAGCCTAATAACCGTAACAGGTGCTGCCTTTTGATTGGCTGATGCTCAATTGCCCCTCCCGCCGACGTGTTCAGTCGCTAATGACAGTCGGAGACGTCCGTAGATTGATCTGATTTGATGTGGACTTGTTTACAGTAGAATTACGCTCGGTCCATTTACAATTAAGGCGGATATAAACGAGTAGCGAACACTAACCGATTATTAACGAGATAACTACAGGCCACCGTCATTTTAAAAAGTTTAATTTGTTTGATTTTTCGGTTGTAAGATCAAATTTGGCTTAGATGCGATACTGTGATAAAAATTTAAAAAAAAAATAAAAGAAAATTGTTCCGCCATTTGAATTTATCCTTCCGTTTCTGCGGATAATATAGCCGTGAGAGTTACTGACCACACACAGGATATCTAAAGTGAGGTTAAATTATTCTGAACTTTGGAGAGGGGACGAATTTCTAAGGAACGATTTCGCCAATGCTGCATGTTGCAAATTTAACAACGCGTTTCACAGTAATATACACGTACTTCTCTTAGACATCGCGTTTCCACAGTAATATACATGTACATTATGTACTTCTCTTAGACAACGCGTTCCATAGTAATATACATGAACTTCTCTTAGACAACGCGTTCCACAGTAAATATACACGAACTTCTCTTAGACAACGCGTTCCATAGTAATATGCCTACATCTGTATATGTACTTCTCGTAGACAACGTGTTCCACAATAATGTACACGTACTTCTCTTAGACATCGCGTTACACAATAATGTACACGTACTTCTCTTAGACATCGCGTTCCACAGTAATTTACATGTACTTCTCTTAGACATCGCGTTCCACAGTAATATACATGTACATTATGTACTTCTCTTAGACAACGCGTTCCAAAGTAATATGCATGCATCTGTACATGTACTTCTCGTAGACAACGTGTTCCACAATAATGTACACGTACTTCTCTTAGACATCGCGTTCCACAGTAATATACACGTACTTCTCTTAGACATCGCGTTCCACAGTAATATGCACGTACTTCTCTTAGACATCGCGTTCCACAGTAATATACATGTACTTCACGTAGACAACGCGTTCCACAGTAATATACACGTACTTCTCGTAGACATCGCGTTCCACAGTAATATGCCTGCATCTGGACATGTACTTCTCGTAGACAACACGTTCCACAGTAATATACATGTACTTCTCTTAGACAACACGTTCCACATTAATATGCACGTACTTCTCTTAGACATCGCGTTCCACAGTAATATACATGTACTTCTCGTAGACATCGCGTTCCACAGTATTAATACATGTACTTCTCTTAGACATCGCGTTCCACAGTTATCTGCCTGCATCTGGACATGTACTTCTCGTAGACAACGCGTTACACAATAATTGACGTACTTCTCTTAGATATCGCGTTCCACAGTAATATACATGAACTTCTCTTAGACATCGCGTTCCATAGTAATATACATGTACATTATGTACTTCTCTTAGACAACGCGTTCCATAGTAATATACATGAACTTCTTAGAACGCGTTAGAACGCTCCAGTAATATATATACATGAACTTCTCTTAGACAACGCGTTCCACAGTAATATATCTACATCTGTACATGTACTTCTTGTAGACAACGTGTTCCACAATAATATAAAGTACTTCTCTTAGATATCGCGTTCCACAGTAATATACATGTACTTCTCTTAGACATCGCGTTCCACAGTAATATACATGTACTTCTCTTAGACTATATGACTCTTTCATATGTACATATGTAGGATAGAACTATTCCACCCGAGGGTACAGAATTTTGGGTCAGAACCGAGGCTTGCCGAGGTTTCTGACCCAAAATTCTGTACCCGAGGGTGGAATAGTTCTATCCTACATAATTTACATATGAAAGAGTTATTTTCTCACATTGCTTGTCGAATTACTTGCACGAAAGGTGAGGCAGCCGTTTTGTGACAAAATCTTAACTTCTTAAATAATCGATCGATTTTAAAAATAAGAACGCCATTCGAAAGAGCTCATCAAAGTTTGGTTTATATTGTAAATATAAACAAGAAATCTTAGGTAAAACGGTTTGAAATGCAAATTAAACAAATGAAATGGTAAATAAATCCGACAAATCAATCGAAATAGAAGAAAAATGACGTCAACTTTGGCTGACATGACGTCATCTCATTGTTTTTTCAATTGTGACGTCACAGCTATGTAAGATAGATTTATCTTACATAGCTGTCTTTCATGGGACAACTCTATCTTACATGGCTAGCTATGTGAGAAAACATTTTATTCACTATAATTTAAATTGACATTATGTACTTCTCTTAGACAACGCGTTCCACAGTAATATACCTACATCTGTACATGTACTTCTCGTAGACAACGTGGTTCACAATTATAAACACGTACTTCACTTAGACAGCGTTCCACAGTAATATACATGTACATTATGTACTTCTCTTAGACATCGCGTTCCACAGTAATATACATGTACATTATGTACTTCTCTTAGACATCGCGTTCCACAGTAATATACATGTACATTATGTACTTCTCTTAGACAACGCGTTCCATAGTAATATACATGAACTTCTCTTAGACAACGCGTTCCACAGTAATATACATGTACATTATGTACTTCTCTTAGACATCGCGTTCCACAGTAATATACATGTACATTATGTACTTCTCTTAGACAACGCGTTCCATAGTAATATACATGAACTTCTCTTAGACAACGCTTTCCACAGTAATATGCCTGCATCTGTATATGTACTTATTGTAGACAACGCGTTCCACAGTAATATACACGTACTTCACTTAGACATCGCGTTCCACAGTAATATACATGTACTTCTCGTAGACAATACGTTCCACAGTAATGTACAAGTACTTCTCTTAGACATCGCGTTCCACAGTAATATACACGTACTTCTCGTAGTCATCGCGTTCCACAGTAATATACACGTACTTCTCTTAGACAAAGCGTTTCACAGTATTAAACATTTACTTCTCTTAGACAAAGCGTTCCACAGTACTAAACATGTACTTCTCTTAGACATCGCGTTCCCCTGTAATATACATGTACTTCTCTTAGACATCGCGTTCCACAGTAATATACATGTACATTATGTACTTCTCTTAGACAACGCGTTCAACAGTAATATACATGAACTTCTCTTAGACAAAGCGTACCACAGTAATATACACGTACTTCTCTTAGACAAAGCGTTCCACAGTAATATGCCTACATCTGTACATGTACTTCTCGTAGACAACGTGTTCCACAATAATATACACGTACCTCTCTTAGACAACGCGTTTCACAGTAATATACACGTACTTCTCTTTGACATCGCGTTCCACAGTAATACAAAGACCTTATTAAATGCATGTTCTTGTCTACAAATAATTTTATCAACTCCTTAGTAGTTATGGATTGCATTTGTTTATCGTGCGTGACTTTTGCTTGAGCATAGGTACAGCGTACATGTAATACCTGCTTAATCATATTGATCAACGATTTGGAATTTCAACGGTATCAATCAAAATACGTGACAAAGTCGCGGAATTTGTCAATATTTCTGTTATATATTTCATAAGGAATAAAGCCCTTTCTTGTCGTAAGTATAGCAATATTCAAATAACAGAAAATATTTCCTATTATAGAGATGTTAAATTAATTGATTGATTTACGTATACATTATATATGAAAGATGTACTAATCAAGAATGATGTTCCTATTTGATGGTGGTATATGGTCAATACTGGGTACTCATTTCCGTTACTTGGACGATTCTTTTCTTAGAATCAATATAAAGAACATTACAATGACAATTTTAAATCGGAATTTCATGGCTTTTGAATATGTATAAATATGATACCATTTATTGGGCATACGGATCTCTGGAATTTACTTCAATTTACCTCGAATTTTCGTAATCTCTAGTTAGACCAATTAAATTTGAAGGTTTAGATAAGTTAGGAATAATGTTCGAAGTTGTAAGCATGATGCGATTGTTTGTTAACTAGAGCTGTTGCAATGATCCTTTGTTTCCATTTCTGTAATGTTATCTTTACTTTAGCATTCATTAATACTTTTCATTTTACCGCTCCTTGTTTACCGACGCCGTCACTATCATTGTCACATTCATCTGCATTGCAAGAGGATGTTGGAGTCAAAGGTCACCGTGAACGAAGTATATCGACAGGAAATGATGTAACTGATCAGTAATTTTGTTCAATGGAGAAAAGGAGCGAAACGAACCACTGTACCCTGGGGATGGGCGAATACAATCAGGAAAACTGTCGACTAATTCGCAGTCTTTAACATAGAATCAAACACTCTGTAAGCCACAAAATAGCCTTGTATTGAACTTTAATTCTTATACGATATCACATTTCCGTTGTGATCGATTTTTAACTTGCCATCTCCCGGAACTTAACACGCAACATAGTTCGTACTTTACTTTTGACATACCGATAGATGATCATTTGTTAGACATTGAAACTCAAAATCCCGTGAAATCTGGAGTAATCTTAATATTATATATCAATTATAACAATCCACATTTCAGTTTAATTACCATAATGTAACTTTGATTTCGAGTATTATTCTATAAATTTGTTTTAAAATGTTATCTTTTTACCTTTGATTGAAAGCACTTGGGATCATACAAGGTGACCTTAATTTATAATCAAGGTCTTAAAAATTTTAGAGATATTTATCGGCAGTTATCTTACCCCTAATCTATAATTATATGATTTCATATCAATGTTTAAAATTTGGCATCTGCAATTAAGGATTTAAGAATGTATCCAAAACGCTATCAATGACTAAATCAATGATTTAGTAATTTTTTTAAGATCGGTTTACACTAGCCAAGGCCGTTCCGGCGTGCCGACCAGGCTTTGACTCGACTTTCCCCATGATCTAATGATTCGGAACATGCAACACTATAAAGGACTGCTACTAGGTGACAAAACCCCTGTGTAACGAACCACTAGTGATGTCATCTCTGATATATTTATATTTCACAGGTGAAAACTTAAATGGCGTGTTGGAAAGACAATACTAAATTATCAGCACTTTTAAATGTTGTCTTTTTTGTGGTTTTTCGGCGATTTTTTTTTTGTTTCTTTTGCCAGAATGGTTCTCACGTTTCTGACAATGGAGGTCCAACAATGAAGTGTTGGTATCTCCGATCTAACACTTACTCATCTGATAAGATCCATTGTCAGGACCAAAAGGGAAACCCTTACGAAGATCTACCACGGAATGCCGACTACCTTTGTGATAAATAGTGTATAAATAGTGTCCGGTTTAATTGCCGTATGAAACATAAGTTTTTCATATTGTTTAATCATTTGACTTGAATTTGTATTAGTCATTCGGTTTTGTAATACTGACTCATATTTCTATCAAGATGTACTAAACTGACTGGTGTGCGTGCGTATCACTGCATATAGAGTTCAGACAGAGATAGATATCGTTAAGGATGCATTTATACAAAAATAAGGACAAAGTTATCTTATGTACAGAAGTGAATTTGTTTAATGATCATCGAAGCAACATTCTACGGACAAATAATCGAATTGCTGAGCAACTCCACCTTAATTTATTTTAGAGTTTCGTGTATCTTTGTAACGACTTCGATTACAAATGTCTAATATCTTATATTATAGACAAATGAAAATGATAGAGAGAGAAACTAACATATTCACTTATGGACAAAAGAAATTTTCCGCTTTTTTATGATATCATCGGTTTTTGAATTTAATTTGATCGAAATTGAGAAAATATTCTTGATGTACAAACGTTTGTATGGAAGTCGTAGACTCTTATTTTTTTATTTTTTTTTTGTAACAAGTTATGTTTATAAGCATGAAAAAGGCCATGAGGAATGTTGCTTGGGTTAGGACGGTGACTCTTACACAAGTACACGTGTCCGTAATCATTTATAGATGAACTGACCGCATGATGGCGGTGCGCGCGCGCGTTCGTCTGGCCGGAGTGTCGAGTACCTGTATGTCGCTGGTTCCAAAGCCAGAACTATGGGTACTCAATATTAAAATGTCCAAATAAAAATTCAAATAATTACCACCAAAGTTTTTCGGTTATTAACTTACATAACAATGTGTTATAAGAGCGATCAATATTGTCGACGTGCATGCCCACGAATTATTACTATAAATAGATTAGACATGTGTAAAATTCAATTGTTTTTTGAATGCAATATTGACAAATTGGATAAAAAAGAAAGTAGCTGGTCAAAATTACAGCGATAAATAAATTGAAAATAGGATAGAAAATGATGGATGTCTGATAGGGAATATTGGATACAAAAGGGGTCAAAGGTCATGCGAACTGAAGGACCGATAGAGTGATGACAAGTACAGATCGTTTGCGTGCGGTCCATCGGTACAAAACAGTAATACACCGAAACAAAGGCAATAATCGGTCAAATGATGCTATTATACTTTAATGGTATTATCGGGATGAGGTGCCATGTTCTAGTCTCATTCATCTATACGCTTGTAACCTTTTCATTCTTCTGTATGAAAAAAAAGATAATTATAAATCAAAAAGTTTGTAGCGCACTTGTGGCGCCATCAACTGATATGTGAATGCGCGCACGCTCTCCGCTTACAGTATATAAACTACATAATAACGAATAAAAGTAGGGCAGAATTAGAACAAACCACAGCTATAGTGAGGATTTAGTGCTCTGAGAAGAGGATCGCGTTGACCTGTGGCTACAACATCCGGTCTTTCAATAAATACTTTTTGTGCTGTCTCATTTTCGTTGCGTTTTCGATACCCTTAAAATACATTTTTGTAATTCCTCCTCCTTCTAACGCATTTTCTAACTTCAATTTCTACTCTTTCTGTCGCCAATTGCAATGTCTCTTCCCTCTAACGCCAATTGCAATTTCTAGTCTTTCTAACGTCAAGTGCAGTTTCTCTTCTTCTTGTCGCCAATTGCAATTTGACTTCTTTTTGTCGCTTATTGCAATTTCTCTTCCCTCTAACGCCAATTGCAATTTCTAGTCTTTCTAACGTCAAGTGCAGATTCTCTTCTTTCTATCGCCAATTGCAATTTCTCTTTTTTTCTTACACCAATTCCACACTTCTCTTCCCTCTTACGCCAATTGCCATTTCTCATATTGTAAGTCGTTTCCTGTCTATCGCCATTTCCAATCCTCTTATTTCTAACATCAATTCAAATTCATCTTCATTCTTACGCAAATCCCATTCCTCATCTTTCTATCGATAATTCCAGTTCTTTTCTTTCCAACGTCGTATGCAATTCCTTTTTTTTCTAAGGGTAATTTTAATCCTTCTTCTATCTTAACAATTCCTCCTCTTTCTCATGCCAATACTAATCCACTGTCTTTCTTATGATAATTTCTATCCTCTTCAGTCCATCGCGGTTTCCTTTTCTCTCTAACTTTATTCTAATGTTTTTTTTTAGTCAAATGCAATTTCAAGTGTACCTTTCTTCTTCGAGGTATTTCGGCATTTTATGCATACCCTAATTTTCAATGCATTTCTCGTCCGATATCTACTGAAGGTGTCCGATTGTTTCTTTGTCGCACTTTCGTGTCTTTTGATCGTTTGAACCAGGTAGGTACCAATGACGTCTTTATGGCGTACGTTCCCACGTACCTACCGACCGAACTTCAAAAGAGAACAACAACTCAACGTCTAAACTGTATCTGAAATGTTTGCATAAAAACAATGCTGAGTCACATTTAGTTAAAACAAAATAAAGCATGGTACAGCATATCAGTTCCTAAGATACAAATAGCACATCCAACGTTTGGTAACGCTTCGATATTGGTGTTAAAAAGAAAACGAAGACTCGGTTATATTTTTTCTAAGATATTGAAATATGATCAGTCCAAAATCATCGTAACGAGGAAAAGATACCACCCAGAAAGTGCACACTTGGGAAAAAACCTTTTATTGGCATTTCAAAGTAGACGATCACTGGGAAATATAGTTTAAGTTGATGATACAGTTTGATAGTGTTACCAAGTGTTCATCAATCGGTGTCATTAATCTAAATGTTCTGTCGTATTCCACGAACATGGCAACATAACGATACAACCAGAAAATAACTGTCAAATCTACATTAGTCAAATACAACAAAATGGCAAATATTGATTTAATTTTCGTATTATAATGTTCAGACATTCCATGATAACCGGGATATTGTTTGGATATTTCGACAGGTTCCGATAACCGCTCTCTAATCTTCCTCGATGGGTAGTAAGTTACGACATCGCCGTGCGCATGCTGTCAGTCAGCGTCGTCAGTCAGGACTAATGACGAGCGTGACGTCACCAACCGAGATGGAATCCCTCCGCAGTATGGCCATGATAAGGGATGTGTGAATCGGCTTTCATTAGAACCAATACCTCTGAGAATTACAGCCATAAATATATAGTGTAATGTCGTCAGTTATCGAAAGCTTGGAAGCAAGAATTTTAATGGCGAATATCAAATGCATTTAATAGAAGGAAATTTAGATAAACATGATTATACAAGCGACGGTAATTATTCTTAATGATCTCAATTATTTTTATGAATCAATAAATTCATTTCGACAATTCGTAGTCTTTTTTCGCGATATTTATGTTTAAACTGGAAATGGGAATGTCATCAAAACGGGGTGTTCAGAGGGCAGACGACACCCTCTCGCGCGCGGCCTGTATCAGAAATGAGCGCGAGATAAGAGGACGCTGTAATGATACCGGACGGACACGATCGAGTGAAAAACTGCATAAATAAACGAATCTGATTTCTGTCTCAAATTGATTATTCCGTTATGCTTCCCCTTGGTATAACAAAATGGCCCTGTGCATGAAAAGTCAGAATCATTTCATTCAGACAGCCGTGCGATTAAAGTGAAGTGAGAAATTACCGATTAAGTAGGGATTCGGTTTTCGCGTGTTCGCAGTCCAGGGTGAGTAGGTTTCCGGATATACAGATGATCGCGGTCGCTCCCGAGGGTGACGACATCGAAAGTCAAAGGTCACAAACGGACACGAGCAGGCTCCGACCTATAATCCAAACACGTGGCGAAGATTGGAATATCAGATTGAATATAAATAAGAAATTTGTGAAATTAAATGAGTTTGCATCGCGGGTAATACATTTGTGTTTGGTACCGTTTCCTCTGTGACTCCGGTCCATTATAAAAACAATTGAACGAGAAATACATATAGAGTATAGACATGTAATGTTTTATGAATATTTATATCCATCAGATCCGCGAATGTGCATGCAAGAAAATATTGTGGCAATGTTATGTAATAAAACATGCAAAATAGGAAACGGTCACGCCAGAGGGTTCCGGTCAAGCTATGGAATACAAATAGTAATTTGATCAAAGTGAAGAATTAGACTACTAAGTCGCAAGATTCGTGACCTTGACCTTCAAAAGATGGGTGTGAAATTGTCTGAACATGCAGGAAGTTTGGCTAAACAGTTCTGCGATCCTTTCAGAGCACTCAGACTCCAGACAACAAAACTGTAAATATGGTGTTAACAATGTCAGAGATTTAGAGTGACACTATTTTAACAAGGCCAAGCCACAAAAGGGAATTCAAATATTTCATGAAAGGTGCAAGCATTAAGGAGAAGCAATCGGAATTTGTGCATGTGGCTGATCAAACATAATACAAGCATATAGGCCGTAATGATATTAGTTTTTGACATTTGTAAACGTTTTGGGCCATACAAGCCCTGCCGAAGTACCGAAGACCATGAGGAACCGCTATCCTGCCTGCAAGAGGACCTAAGGGAGACAACTCTTGCAACTCCATAGTGTGTACCTAGTTGTCCTTGTTTGGATGGAATGATTCACCGCCGAACTGACTGGTGCTGTGCGGATATAAAAAAAAATACAAACAACCAAATAAAACCAAGAGTAATGTGAATCTGAAGCATTTAAGGACCAGACACCGAGTAAAGCGGTCGCCTTTTATGGACCAAGACCGTATTGGACATAAAAGTCAATATCATCACCATCTTGTTTAATAAAGGACGACTTAATAAAAGGCGTAATTTAGTATTTTACGTAATCAAGGCTATTGGTAGATAGTCCAAGTGTTGGTATAAAAATGTGGGATAATAATTCGTCTTTATGTACACAAATTGATCAAAGAGAGCAACTACAATTACTTTACTTTACTGATACTATTTAATATTGTCGGAGATTTAGAGAATGATAATATTTGATATTGTCGGAGTATTTTGCGGAAGAGGCGAGGTGTGAACGGAATTGCTACTCCCTGAATCAAAGTCGGTGGTAGTCATTGATAGTTCTGTGACAAGGATCGACGGAAGCTATTTGAAATAAAATGTCGGTAGGATGTTGATGGTGAAAAATCGGTATTATACGTGAGGTTTGTGAGTGGGGGGAGGTGTGAACACATAATGGCGATCCGGCTTCTGCTGGCACACGTAATGGATTCCGCCAAGGCCGACAGATACAACTTTTCATCGTAAGATATTATTTTATCGCGGTCGGCCATTGGAGGACGTGGCGGGCTATCTAGGGCCCATACTGATGTGCCATAACGATCAACAGTCCCTCGGGAGTCGGCTCAGAGCCGCAAATTTCTTGATAATTGCCTCGATACATCAGATGTCAAGTGAAAAATTATGTAAATCATCGGACGAAATGAACAATGGATAGTGGAACAGAACGGGCATCTCCCGCCGGATGGCTTCCCATATTGTTTCATGACAAGTCCACATTACAGCGATATCACAAATGTTTAAATCGCTTTTGTGTGCAATGTCATTGATGAGATCCCAAATTTGGGGAAATTGTTAGTTTATGCAGTTCACTTGTACACTCGCGTGTGGCAGAAATTGACTCGTCACCGCCCTAGTCCTGGACGAGGATGGTCGACTTCCATACCGGACTGGTGATAAATGGTGACGGGGATGAGGAACAACAGAGCACGGCCACTCTGGTCCCCGACACGTCAACCTGTACCCCCACGGCACACACGGTGGCTAGGCA
Source organism: Argopecten irradians (assembly GCF_041381155.1). Taxonomy (NCBI): domain Eukaryota; kingdom Metazoa; phylum Mollusca; class Bivalvia; order Pectinida; family Pectinidae; genus Argopecten; species Argopecten irradians. The sequence continues at coordinate 22,438,398 of NC_091143.1, read as the reverse complement.
GCGGATTCTAACATATCAAATGGATATTTTCTTATTGTTTAAAGTACATAGAATTCGTAACAAGAGGTCGACGGGGCTCACCAGTCAGATGATTTTTTTTGCAGAGAATGTCACCAAAAGATGACTTTTGAAATTTGGTGTGTACGTTGAGTCGCTAACCTGAAGTTACGACGAACCATTGTCATATTCAATCAAAATTATATTTACATTTGTCTGTATAACAAGTTTGACCATAAAAAGCAACAGATGACAAATTCATTTTTGTGTTATATCTCTTAAATATCAAAACATCCATTTCAATCAACCCTTAGATTATTCTTCAACATTCACAATTAATTGAGGTCTTGAGCAAGTCGGAGGCGGCGTTACACACGATAGCATCATCATTGTTCAAGCCAATCAAATTGTTCGTTAAAAGCGAAATTGAATTATAAATGTGGTAATAAAAAAACAGTTTACTCGAATATATTTTGCTTTTGGACGGTCTCTTATATACTTATAAGACTCATAAACTATGCGCGTTGTGAATGTATGTGATGAGATCTCGCGTGTTTTGGGAGGTTGCGGTAAAGTGCATCATGAGAGCGAAATGTAAGTTTTAAATCATCATGTAAGTCTGTATACTCAATTCGTTGAGATCACAAGGCCCAATGACAATATTTTGGAGTAAGATGGAAAATCATAATTAGATCGAATTATTAAGTCATCAACATAATCAATAATTTTATTATATGAAACAGAACACCAAGTTTGCCTACGCAAAGGACAATAACTCTGTAAGCATTCAAGGATACGATGAACAAAAAAATTAAGGCCATTCTTTGTTTATCAAATTATCTTTATATTAATCACTTATTGCACTTATGTCCCCGACTCCCGACTAAGGTAAAGTTCATTCATTCATTTTATTCCGTAGGCCTTTCGGCCTATAGGTGAAAATAACACCATGTATATATCATTGCAAATTACAAATCCATATAAGGAGAGTGATCAACAAATATTTGAATATTACATAGATTCATAATAGTAATAATAAGATTCATATAGTAATATTAATATATTATGAATTCAATGAGTGACAGTTGACAGATTTGAAACTCAAATCTAATAAATGAAAGGTAATTAACAAGGACTCGTAAATATTACACATGTTATTTAAGGATTTTTGTTTGTTTGTTTGTTTGTTTAATTAACGTCCTATTAACAGCTATGGTCATGTAAGGACGGCCTCCCATGCATGTGGTGTGTTGCGTGTATGTTGTGGGGAGACTGTGGTATATTCATGATGTGTCTTCTTGTATAGTGGAACTGTTGCCCTTTTTATAGTGCTATATCACTGAAGCATGCCGCCGAAGACACCAAGCAACACACTCCACCGGGTCACATTATACTGACAACGGGCAAACCAGTCGTCCCACTCCCTGTATGCTGAGCGCTAAGCAGGAGCAGAAAACTACCACTTTTATAGACTTTGGTGTGTCTCGGCCAGGGGACAGAACCCAGAGCCTTGCTGCTCCACCGCTGACAAATGGTATTTTTTCACTATCAAAAACAGAAGCAGACGATTTAGTATTTTTCTTCAGTTACAAAAGTTACTTACTTTACACTATTACTACCTTTGAAAAGTTTGAACTTTTAATTTTACTTCAAGTTAAAAATATAAAAAACAATTAATTGCATTCCGAAAAAAATCCCTGACACTATATCCTATATGGAATGAAGTACTGATTGCGCATGCACCAAAATCAAAACAAATTATTTTATATTATTTTTTTGTGTTAACTAGACATATATATACACGACTAAACACCAATTATTGTTCAAATGATGAAAACCATTTATACTCTGTCGGCGGTGAAGCATCTTATACTAAATATATAATAATAAGGCTTTCAATTCCTCCTTTTGCATGCTAGATATAAATATTTACCTAAATTAGGTAATTCTTTTACATAATTTATACTAAGAAGCTGTATTAACTTGAAAACAGATGGTCTTTTATAATAGTAATTTTTTTTATAAATTTCAACCTGAAATCATTGTAAAAAGGACACGTCAGAATAAAAGGAAATTCATCTTCTACATCTCTTAGGTTACACTTATTACATATTCTATTTCTACGTAGAATGTTATGGTGTCTACCAACCTCAATATTTAAGTTGTGACATGATAATCTAAATTTGGTTATTACATGTTTGTATTTGACCTCAATAGGTTTACGTAGATAAAATTGGACACAATGATGATTTTTCAAATGTTGGTATAATGAACCTTTTGGTGAGGCAGACATTTTGGCTAATATGTTTTGCTTAGGGCTATCAACCAGTCTCTGTTTTATTATTTGAAAAGCAACGTTGTCAGGAATGTAAGTGTCAACCATATAACCGAGTCCTAATAATGCTAACTCATTCTTAATATTACTTATCCACTCGTCATTTCCGTTCACGCGATCATCGAAACAAGTTTCACAATTAAGTTATCCGTTTTCCTGAGCTTTAACCAATATTTAAGCACTCTTAGTTTTCTAACCACATACATAGGTAAACGATCTCTTGAAAAAAAAATCAAGTGTACACGTCTGAGATTTATTATAACCAAATGATATAAAGCATATAGGCAACAATATACATAATTATATTAAATCAAAATTCACATATGATATACAAGATGGCGGAGGACAATCCCATACACACCCGTGATGTAAGTTCGTAACAAACATATATAAATTTCACTTCGAATCCTCCGATGACGTGACGGCGTGAGAATAAGTTTTTACGCCGCTTCAGTTTTGAATGAACTTTCTGCCTGTCTTTGTACATTCAGAAATGCTGAGAAAGTGATATAGAAATTGTCAGTAATATAAATTATACAGATATTTTACACGTATTTTGGTGAAACGCTAGGCTCAAGCCCGGAAAAAGCTGATAGGCTACGACGCATGGTTCACACTCATCGACGCAAATGTTATGATAATGTATTTACCAGACGGAAATACAACATTCAGTTACATTCCACAACAATTACAATTGAATTTTAAAAGGTTTGATTATGTTTAGATACCAACTATTCAGCATTTTCACCACAATCATCATTTTCTTCAAAACCGGACCCTGCTAAATCGAGCAACCGGATTACACATTGACTGCACTGCTAGTACTGCGCAGCAATTTTTGTATTTGAAGCTACATAATGTTTTTTATGATAAAATTTAAGCCATTAATTCTGTACATAGAAACAGTATTTAGAAATCGCCGTTTTTAATCTTAACAACGCACAAAGAATGAAGTTATTTTCGGAACTACATTTTGTGTTGCCTTGGTGACGAGAAGAACTGACTGGCGGCTGTTCCGTAGCTGTAATACATGGATAACTGGTACAATGTTGCAATTTGTATAATAATCTGATACCGAACATAATATAATTTGATTTTTTTCAACAGCGGGATTTTTAAATTGATTAACGTAAATTAAGGATGATTATCAATTTTGTTGCTTGCATTGTCTCGTGCAAATGTTACCTGCTTCGCAGTTCACTTCATTTGCACGAGATTAACTTTCTTCATCAGTCAATGCAAGCAACAAATTGACAATCAAAAAAAGGAGGAACAATACAAAACTTCGAACCACAAACGTCATAAAAGTACACTTCAAAAATAAATAAATAATCATTCATCAATGATCAAATAGCTAGGTGTTAAATAAATGTACTGTTAATTCAACATTCGTTATAACGTTACACAGAGAGGAGATTTTTCCTTATTTCCGAAGCATGAAACAAATATTTACTTAATTTATTTAAATTGTTTACACTTTTACATGAAAACAATTCTATAAGCTTGTAAATACTCGGATGTCGGTAATAATACTGCTTGATATATGTCCTTCTTAAATCAGAATATGCAGGACAAAGTAAAATAAAACCTCGTCCTCAACATCATTCTTATCACAAACTGTACATACTCTCTGACTCCTGGGAATGTTACTATAACGCCCATATTCTATATTAAGGCTGTGTCCTTGCATCGATGTCCCGTCCTGCTTAAAGTTCAGCAATGAGCGGAACGACTGGTTTGCTCATGAGGCCGGATGGGATATCTATAACACAGTCAAATATGTCTATAAGGGACACTGAAAGGACAAAGCAAAATGTCATTCATTTAAATATTGAATCTCATTCAGTAAGCAATATTTGGAGGATGTATATGTATGAACGCAAACTGGTCAACGGCAAATTCAATGAAGCGCTAGCGCTTCATGTTGAATTTGCCACTGTCCAGTTGCCATTCATACTCCCATAATTGCCATCTGGATACAGTTCAATACTTATATGTACATTTGATAACTATTTAAGATAAAATCTCAAGATATTTTGCATCTGCTATAAGTAAACAATTCATTATCGTCAGGGATGAACTTAATTATGAAAATAGTGTGTTAGCAGATTTGGTTATCAAACTCGTCAAAAATTCAATGATTCCCATCAAGTCATTTTCGCTGAATTAAGCCACGGACTCACGAGTCGGTGTCACGATTTTCCCCGTAAATTCACAACTATTTATCGAAACCACTATTCGATATCAATAGTAAGACACTTTTCACCATGACATCAATAAGAAGCATCTTTTAGATAATCTGAGAGTAGATCATCCTTCACTGATTATAATTCCAGGTTAACTGTATGTGCTGTAAGGTCGTATTGGAGATTGGAGTGAAAGACGAGGAATTTACCTCGATAATGGGGTATTTTTAGAAAACATTCTCAAATATGATTTTTTCTGTTTTATCGTCCTATATATAAAATATCTATTTCTTGGCAATTGTCATGCGATTTCTGGACTCTTTTCCAAATACATTTACTTGTGTCTTAAAAGGTTGACCAGTACCGACAAATGGGTTCCCAAGTAGGAGTAAGATAGACAACTCGTCTAAATCCTACAGTAATGTGTTAAAGTGTTTTACATTGGTTAGGAGCTTTACCATACGTGTACATGTATTTTTAATACCAATATCTAAAAGTTTATGGTATCACACGCTGACCACAGTTTATATTGTCACAGTTTCCAGTTTGTTTTAAAGGCTTTATTCTCCATTGCCCTTACTTTTCCCATGGGGATCTGAGAATTAGTTACAGATTATGTAATCATTGACCCAGAGTGCCCTAAGACCATTTTTAGACGTTTTAGAAGTTTAGATAAAAAAACGATAAAAATCATAATATACACGGTACTATATACGAGAAGGGTGGAAAGCCTTAGACTTCAAATTTCTAACCCGTCTACCTTTAGCGGCTATAAAAAAACATTTCTAGTACATCGTCATAAAAAACGGTTATTACCGTTGGAAAGAGCGATAATTTTGAGCTGTGAGCTTTCCACCCTTCTCGTATATACATGTAGTACCATGTAGAATATGATTTTTATCGTTTTTTTTTATCTAGACCTCTAAATCGTCTAAAAATGGTCTTAGGGCACTCTGGTAGGTCCATGATTATATAATCTGTAACTAATTCTCAGATCCCTGTGCATTTTCCTGCTTCCTTTCCACTGAAGCATCCTCCTGAGCAGGGATCTCCCATCTGTTACATTCTTTATATTTTGGAACGTCAATTGCTCTTTATCCTACATGTCAACTGCCTTTTATTTATCTCTGATTATTTTTTTTGTGTGAAATTCTCGATGATTGTCCCTTGTCCATTCTCAACAGTTTTAAAGCGGCCCTTCTTTGGAGTCCAACCAAGGTGAATTCCAATCGTTAATTATTTGAATTACTTACAATGACCAGACTAAGCTTAGTAATTTACCATGTGTTTTACATGTGCATCTTAACAATGACATTTTTTCAAAAGGTTAGTCTTCCAAACAAGTGATTTGGCCATCCTATCAAGTTGATTTTTCGTACAGTAGTTAATATATGCATATCGATAAACTAAGTCCTAAAGTGCTAGCATTGCTGACACAATATCTACTGAACATACTTGTACATCAATATAAATTTTACAACTTGACTATAGATCTTATAACAGGTATCCAGACAAAGTCCTGAAAATAGTTCTGCTGATTTGAACCCAGTGGATAAAGGTCAAGGACAATAACTTGAGCAGAATTGCCATGTTAAAGACACATTGTTGAGTCATTAAGCCTTTTGGTTAGTTATGAAGAAGGGTATTTTTTTTACTATTTTATATACATTTGTGTATGTGATATATTCTGGCAGCATTGTAGTCCTTTGACCAAGCATTTGTAGACACAATACCAGGTATCATGGCCAGTTGTTGAACATTTCAGGCCTTTATTACTCTTTATTGCCATATGACCTTGAATGGAAGTTAAGGTCATTTATCAGAAAAGAACAATACTTGAAAGCTTTCTCCTAACATGTATACCTCACATGTATTTTACTGTGAGAAGGGGAATAACTCCAAAACTGTTTCAAACACAATTCTACATAACAGTACATTTTATTGAGCATTTACAAAACAATATTCATCAACAAAACAAGTTTACATGAATGATTTTGTAATATCAATTTACAGTAAAACATTCTGAGACACCAAATCACCTGTATATTGAAGTTTACACCAGATATCTTTGCCTGTGTCAATACCTTCTGTTTGTGTAATGTCAAACATTTAAATAACATCATGATGGTATAAAATCAGTTAGCTGATGAATAAAATGTTTTTGATAAAACTATAAAACACAGGTGAATCTACATGCGGCTTTATGAATTTGATACTGTTAGACTAAAACTGTTGATTGGTTGGAAAGTACATATTAGCTGTAGTCGTGATGCATTATTAGACGACTACAGTTGATCCTTCTATGAATGGTATATTGTATACCATCCAGAAGACATATATTGAACCCAACACAAACACACAGTGTTTTATGATGGTGCCATTTCCTCATCTGATACATCTGTTGGCTCACTAGACATGTCCATATATTTTTCACGAACGTCTTTGATCTTTTCGTATTCAAACTCAGCACCAATGGCACAGGACATGAGTGATTGGAGGTTACGATCCTCAAGGTCACCAAACACGTAGCCGTTAGCTTTATCTACAACCTTCATCACTCGTAGCATGCTCTCTTTCTCCTGGCAACATAAAAAATATAGGAATTAACTTTCTGTAAACTTTTATGTGCCATTTACATTTTTCTCCTTTCAGGTATGAAAAGTTAGAAATATCTGTGAGATATAAATAACTCTGCCATCATACAAAATCCAGACCGGATGTAACAGGACAGAAAAGACATTATTTATATTGTATATTGTAATATATGGCCCCTCCTCCACATTCCACTGCAGTGGCGTAACAAACACAATCAATCCAAGTTGTTTTTACATGAAGAAATGGTAAATTTAGATGTACATGTAGTAAGTGTACCTGTATGTTAGTTTATTAATTCATTTACTTAACCTTTACAAAACATTTACTCTATTTACCTGTATATCATGACATATTAATAACCCTTACAAAACATTTACTCTATTTACCTGTATATCATGACATATTAATAACCTTTACAAAACATTTACTCTATTTACCTGTATATCATGACATATTAATAACCTTTACAAAACATTTACTCTATTTACCTGTATATCATGACATATTAATAACCTTTACAAAACATTTACTCTATTTACCTGTATATCATGACATATTAATAACCTTTACAAAACATTTACTCTATTTACCTGTATATCATGACATATTAATAACCTTTACAAAACATTTACTCTATTTACCTGTATATCATGACATATTAATAACCTTTACAAAACATTTACTCTATTTACCTGTATATCATGACATATTAATAACCTTTACAAAACATTTACTCTATTTACCTGTATATCATGACATATTAATAACCTTTACAAAACATTTACTCTATTTACCTGTATATCATGACATATTAATAACCTTTACAAAACATTTACTCTATTTACCTGTATATCATGACATATTAATAACCTTTACAAAACATTTACTCTATTTACCTGTATATCATGACATATTAATAACCTTTACAAAACATTTACTCTATTTACCTGTATATCATGACATATTAATAACCTTTACAAAACATTTACTCTATTTACCTGTATATCATGACATATTAATAACCTTTACAAAACATTTACTCTATTTACCTGTATATCATGACATATTAATAACCTTTACAAAACATTTACTCTATTTACCTGTATATCATGACATATTAATAACCTTTACAAAACATTTACTCTATTTACCTGTATATCATGACATATTAATAACCTTTACAAAACATTTACTCTATTTACCTGTATATCTGACATATTAATAACCTTTACAAAACATTTACTCTATTTACCTGTATATCATGACATATTAATAACCTTTACAAAACATTTACTCTATTTACCTGTATATCATGACATTTAATAACCTTTACAAAACATTTACTCTATTTACCTGTATATCATGACATATTAATAACCTTTACAAAACATTTACTCTATTTTACCTGTATATCGTGACATATTAATAACCTTTACAAAACATTTACTCTATTTACCTGTATATCATGACATATTAATAACCTTTACAAAACATTTACTCTATTTACCTGTATATCATGACATATTAATAACCTTTACAAAACATTTACTCTATTTCACTGTATATCATGACATATTAATAACCTTTATAAAACATTTACTCTATTTACCTGTATTTCATGACATATTAACAACCTTTACAAAACATTTACTGTATTTACCTGTATATCATGACATATTAATAACCTTTACAAAACATTTACTCTATTTACCTGTATAACATGACATATTAATAACCTTTACAAAACATTTACTCTATTTACCTGTATATCATGACATATTAATAACCTTTACAAAACATTTACTCTATTTACCTGTATATCATGACATATTAATAACCTTTACAAAACATTTACTCTATTTACCTGTATATCTGACATATTAATAACCTTTACAAAACATTTACTCTATTTACCTGTATATCATGACATATTAATAACCTTTACAAAACATTTACTCTATTTACCTGTATATCTGACATATTAATAACCTTTACAAAACATTTACTCTATTTACCTGTATATCATGACATATTAATAACCTTTACAAAACATTTACTCTATTTACCTGTATATCTGACATATTAATAACCTTTACAAAACATTTACTCTATTTACCTGTATATCATGACATATTAATAACCTTTACAAAACATTTACTCTATTTACCTGTATATCATGACATATTAATAACCTTTACAAAACATTTACTCTATTTACCTGTATATCATGACATATTAATAACCTTTACAAAACATTTACTCTATTTACCTGTATATCATGACATATTAATAACCTTTACAAAACATTTACTCTATTTACCTGTATATCTGACATATTAATAACCTTTACAAAACATTTACTCTATTTACCTGTATATCATGACATATTAATAACCTTTACAAAACATTTACTCTATTTACCTGTATATCTGACATATTAATAACCTTTACAAAACATTTACTCTATTTACCTGTATATCTGACATATTAATAACCTTTACAAAACATTTACTCTATTTACCTGTATATCATGACATATTAATAACCTTTACAAAACATTTACTCTATTTACCTGTATATCTGACATATTAATAACCTTTACAAAACATTTACTCTATTTACCTGTATATCATGACATATTAATAACCTTTACAAAACATTTACTCTATTTACCTGTATATCATGACATATTAATAACCTTTACAAAACATTTACTCTATTTACCTGTATATCATGGCATATTAATAACCTTTACAAAACATTTACTCTATTTACCTGTATATCATGACATATTAATAACCTTTACAAAACATTTACTCTATTTACCTGTATATCATGACATATTAATAACCTTTACAAAACATTTACTCTATTTACCTGTATATCTGACATATTAATAACCTTTACAAAACATTTACTCTATTTACCTGTATATCATGACATATTAATAACCTTTACAAAACATTTACTCTATTTACCTGTATATCATGACATATTAATAACCTTTACAAAACATTTACTCTATTTACCTGTATATCATGACATATTAATAACCTTTACAAAACATTTACTCTATTTACCTGTATATCTGACATATTAATAACCTTTACAAAACATTTACTCTATTTACCTGTATATCATGACATATTAATAACCTTTACAAAACATTTACTCTATTCACCTGTATATCTGACATATTAATAACCTTTACAAAACATTTACTCTATTTACCTGTATATCATGACATATTAATAACCTTTACAAAACATTTACTCTATTTACCTGTATATCATGACATATTAATAACCTTTACAAAACATTTACTCTATTTACCTGTATATCATGACATATTAATAACCTTTACAAAACATTTACTCTATTTACCTGTATATCATGGCATATTAATAACCTTTACAAAACATTTACTCTATTTACCTGTATATCTGACATATTAATAACCTTTATAAAACATTTACTCTATTTACCTGTATATCATGACCTATTAATAACCTTTACAAAACATTTACTCTATTTACCTGTATATCGTGACATTTTAATAACCTTTACAAAACATTTACTCTATTTACCTGTATATCATGACATATTAATAACCTTTACAAAACATTTACTCTATTTACCTGTATATCATGACATATTAATAACCTTTACAAAACATTTACTCTATTTACCTGTATATCATGACATATTAATAACCTTTACAAAACATTTACTCTATTTACCTGTATATCATGACATATTAATAACCTTTACAAAACATTTACTCTATTTACCTGTATATCATGACATATTAATATGTATAGATATGAGATTCAAATAACTAAGCTGAGCTTTAGCTGCATATTACCTGTATATTGAGTTTATGCCACCTATCTGTACATTATATTATTTTTATTATACATTATTTACTTGTGCATTGAGTGTACATGTACATGACGTACCTGTACATGTACATTAGGGCTGGATCAATATACCGATACGCATCAGTTTTCAGCAGTGTATCGAATATTGAAACGCAAACATGTTATCGCTGTATCGTTTTACATCTCACCCTACTGTTTTCATTATAGAAATAGGAACTTCCAAACAAAATTCATTCAAAAACATTATTCAAGTAAGAGCATTTCAATCAAAAGGAGTATTTAAAGCATCTGTGTCACCTAGATGGATTAGAAATGCGTTTTCATAACTAAGAATACGAATTGACAGAATTAAGTTAATAAACACAAATGATAAACCGAACTGAATGTTTGGTAGATTTTTTCCTGGTTATAGAATGTTTTATCAAAATTGCCTTTTATTGTCACAATATTACAACGACAATATGGTCAACTGAATTTGAAAAAGAGGTCCACCGTACCATCAATATGTATAGTATTGTTCACTGTACATTACATGTACATGACTTACCTGTACATTGAGTGTATAAGATTTAATTGTACATTAAGTGTACAATAATCACATGACTTACCTGTACATGAGGTATACAAAACTTACCTGTACATTGAGTGTACATGACTTACCTGTACATTGAGTATACATGACTTACATGTACATTGAGTGTACATGACTTACCTTTACATTGAGTATACATGACTTACCTGTACATTGAGTGTATATGATTTACCTGTACATTAAGTGTACAATAATCACATGACTTACCTGTACATGAGATATACACAACTTACCTGTACATTGAGTGTACATGACTTACCTGTACATTGAGTGTATATGATTTACCTGTACATTAAGTGTACAATAATCACATGACTTACCTGTACATGAGGTATACACAACTTACCTGTACATTGAGTGTATATGATTTACCTGTACATTAAGTGTACAATAATCACATGACTTACCTGTACATGAGGTATACACAACTTACCTGTACATTGAGTGTACATGACTTACCTGTACATTGAGTGTACACAACTTACCTGTTCATTGAGTGTACATGACTTACCTGTACATTGAGTGTACATGACTTACCTGTACATTGAGTGTACATGACTTACCTGTACATTGAGTGTACACAACATACCTGTACATAGAGTGTACATGACTTACCTGTACATTGAGTATACATGACTTACCTGTACATTGAGTGTACATGACTTACCTGTACATTGAGTGTACACAACTTACCTGTACATTGAGTGTACATGACTTACCTGTACATTGAGTGTACATGACTTACCTGTACATTGAGTGTACATGACTTACCTGTACATTGAGTGTACACAACTTACCTGTACATTAAGTGTACATGACTTTTCACTGAGTACCTTACCTGTACGTTAAGTGTACTGAAGGAGACGAGACTGTATTCCTCTATAATATCCACCAGTGCTGCATTCAGTTTCTTGTATTTATTGAATTGTTCATCCTCCTGTAAAACAAATTATACAAATGATTCAAGCTTAATGACCTGAATAACTGAGTCATTCATAACATTAGCTTCATGAACTAATCAAATAACTCTGAGGTAGACCAAAGTTTTATACAGTGACAAATAATTTTTTTTTAGAATCAGTTTTTTAGAATAAAGGCAACATATTAAATTTGCTTGTCCTTTAGTGTAAAATAAAGGAAACATATTTAATTTTAGATTATGCCTTCATATAGGTCTCTTTATAACAAAAGATTAAAAAGTTTAAATAGTAATTGTTCCAAATATCATGTCTGTATGCAGATATCTCTATGTTATATTTCATTTATTTACAGATCCATCAATGCTTACCTTAAACTGTTCAAGTAAATAAGACAGATCGAGAACTTCCGTGTAGAAATCAAGGTTAAAGGAAAGCTTGCCATAAGATTCTATGAGATCACACTTGGATAAAACATTGACATGAGGCAGTTCTAGCTGTAACATAGTGGACAAAGAGGTTAACAGGACAGATATAAATTTGGACGCATCACTACAATAATGTGAGTCCACGAGATGGACAGCCACCAGTCTATAGTCCCACTTCTGTAGCTGGGCCACAATGTTTCTCACTGAGTTGTGGTGTGTATAGAGTTCTACCTGTCCAGGCAGATCAAACAACAGGTATTTCTTTCCCAGTTTTTCTAACTCCTGTTTAAGCCAGTCCATATTTTTCTCTAGGTACTCCATACAATACACCAGTCCACCATTAGGTCCGAGTTTTACAAATTCCATCACATCCTCAAGCTTCACCAAGTCTGCGATATCCAAATCACATTTGTAAGGAAGGTGCTCATTGGCTGGGTCCAGGTTGATGACAGCGACCTCTCTGCCAAGGGAGGTAAGAAACTCAGACATACCTAGACAGTAGGTTGTCTTTCCTGATCCTGGTGGACCAATTACCACCTGGCCAAACATTGTTAAGGATTTTTAATCTGTAAAAGAGGGAAACATTACCTAAAATGAATAAGAATTTGAATGAGTGAAAGCTGAATACCTTGCATATGTACATAAATGTAGCTGCAAAGAAAGTGTTGAAGAACCCAGGCTCCTAAAATGGAAATTTATAGAAAGCTCAATTAGCAGAATTTCTATCATGTGTTGGGTTCAAATCCGTCTGGCAGTGCTCCGTCAGATGACTGAGAGGCTGTATTTAATGTAATATTGGGAATAGTGGGAAAACATTTGTCTTAACTTCAAGTAAACATGTATAGGTTCATTATTCAGATGCTTTTGTAAAGGTTTGTTGTTTGTCCCTGTAAAAATGTACATACATATGCATGTAGTTGAGTCTGTAGATTTGTATCAAGATGCATATTAAAGTACGTACTATTGTATCTGTATCTTTACACTGTAGATCACTAAAGAGGTTTTTATTCAACGGATGAGAGAAAGTGCTGATTATTGGCGCATCTTCCGTATGGAGGTCTTGAATGCCTTCATGAATTTTGTTTGTCTCTGGTACTTGACAGCTTACTGTGATTTGTAGGGATGCAAGGTGTGAAGGGATTAAATTTATGATTTTTTTAGTATATAGATAAAAGGTGTGTGCAGAATTAATGTGTGAGGGCTTCAAGGGCTGCGTTTGAAATATGTGCCTTGAAGTCCTCGAGTGTAGGGCATTGTACTGCTGCTACAGGGAGGAGATTCCATTGTGTTACATTAATGTTTGTGGGAAAAATGAATATTTGTAATAGTATGTGTCCTTTGTAGCATAGATTTGTCTGAAGGAGTGTGGATTGGAGTCTCTGGTTCTGTGGTCTATACTGGTATGAGTATGGTCTCGTATTCATCGGCAACTATATTACAAGTGTATTATTTGAAGAAAATTATGAATCTCGTGTATAGCCGTCGTGTCTATAATGTTGGCCAGTTGAGTTGATGTATCGTGTTTGTAACTGAACAGGTGTTGTGATATTTGTTGTGAACGTATCTTGCTGCTCTGCATTGTGTTTTTTTCTATCTGTTGAATTTGGTGTGTGTTGTGGGGATCCCATATGGAAGAGCAGTATTCCAGTTTGGGTCAGATTAGTGCTTTGTATGCGTGTGCTTTTATATGTGGTGAATTAATTTTTAAGTTGCGCTTTAAAAACTCTAGTGATCTGTTTGCGTTTGCGGTGATATTATTTATGTGCATGTCCCATTTTAGGTTTTTTGTAGTGTTAGTCCTAAATATTTACTTGAATTTACTTGCTCAAGTGTTTGATTGTGGAGTGTGTAGTTGTGATGTATTTTGTTGCGTTTTGGTGTAACACTGATGATGTTGCATTTATCTGGGTGAAATTTCATTAGCCAGTCTGTTTCCCATTGTGCTGCTGCGTCCAAATCTTTCTGTAGTTTTATTGTGTTGTCTTTGTTGTTTATTGTTTTGTATATAATAATGTCGTCTGCGAATATAAATCTTAGTGTGCTGTGTTGCATGTATTAATGGAAATCGTTAATGTATATGAAAAACAGAATTGGGCCCAGACATGTTCCTTGAGGGACTCCTAAAGTTATTTGTATTTTATTTGATTGTTTTCCCTGAAGTACTACTGTTTGGGTGCATTGTGAGAGAAAGTCTGTGGTGTGTGTTGCCTATTATGCCGCAGTATTTTAATTTGCATTGTAGGCGTCTGTGTGGGACTTTGTCAAAGGCTTTGGTAAAGTCCATGATTATGATCGATGTCTGTCTGTTTGTTGCTGTTATTATTGTTTGCGAGGTCGTGTAAGAATGTAGCAAGTTGTGTCTCCCATGATCTGGATGATCTGAAGCCGTGTTGTAAGTTGTATAGTATGTTGTTGTTCTCCAGATGTGACATTGTGGCGCTTGTAATATGTTCCATAAGTTTGCATGTGATACAGGTGAGTGATATGGGTCTATAGTTAGTGGGGTTGTATCTGTCGCCTTTTTTGTATATGGGCTAAATGTTTGCGTGTTTCCAATCTGTTGGTAGTGTGCCTGTATTTAGATAGTGAGTGAACAGTTTGGTAAGTATGGGTGCTATTATGTCCCTAAGTTGTCTTAATAATCTGCCGTGTATATTGCCTGGTCCTGTCACTTTGTGTGGGTTGGTGTTTTTAAGGAGTTTATCTATTCCTTGTTGTGTAATGTTAATTTTCTATATATATCTAGATCTACATACCCCCGATACAGTTACAGTTAACCGTCTTTCTGTACTACATGTGGTTGTCAACATATACACTATACAGTGCATGTTCATTACAGTGTGTAGTTCAGTACTGAGCTGAGTAGTCAATCACTCAATTGTCAAAGTGAAAGTAGACAATGCGTCGTTCCCATTTTGTGCAACAGGGTGATTCGCGCGTCAAAATTTCACAACACAGCAGTGCTAATTCCGAAAAAAAACCATATTAATCACTAGGTCTAACTATGAAATTACTTCGTTAATCTACTTACCAGAACCTTCTTCTGCCAATTTCAATAAGAGAGCATCTTGCACGTTTTATTATTGAATCACAATTCAAACGTTTATATGATCCAAAATATTTGGTGCCCCTTATGATCACCAAAAATAAATACTTGTCGATCTAAATCTTACCTTTTAACCAAATAAGAGAAAAAACATTAATGCAAATATTTGTGTAAATGCAATGCGAAGGAAATTTAATAGTAGTAAACGTATTATTCGTATTTTTACAGAAAGTATGTAAGCTTATGTTAATGAAAAATAAAATCGAGATCATCAAGACGCTTGTAAATAATAACCACAAGACTCGAAGATGGCTCTGTTGTTTACGGCAACACCGGCGTAAGTGTCATTATATGCGTTAATTTTGTTATTTGGTTTCACATCATTCTTTGTGGGAAGTGGCAAAAGGACTAAATCATATCTTATTCAAAATTAATTCAAAAAGAATGTGTCCACATCCTAAACTCATCATTGAGACACGCCCCCTTGTTTGTTCTCTCTGTCTGTCTGTAGCCTAGACTAGCGGTGGTGTACGTTAATTTCGTTTTACTTTACAAAGTTGAAGAGTACTGATGAAAGGAGTTTGACTTATTGTCATAACACCATAGTAGACATAATATGAATTTAAGGCAATGCCTCAGAAGAGTGCAGCTACTTATAAAAAAAATGTAAATATAGTTAGGATTATAACCTCAGAATAAGATTAAAACTGTTTTAATTTGTAGTCCGATCATTGATTTTTAGTAAATGCTATTCTTCAATATTTGTGTCTAGCAGTCGCCATATACAGATCAGAAAGAAATATTTAACTGGATTATTTCAATTTTGTTTTCGATCTTGTTTCTCTCATGCGGAAAACTTGCCAACATGCCATGTATCAAAAATGTGCGGGAATATATGTGGCGTCATCTTTAGCACCAAGCTTCCTGACGTCACGCCTGACGGTGCCTTGCGCTTGAAACACAGAGACAGTATATCATTTTGACCAGTACAATTATTGTGTCGTTCTTATCCTTGTGTAGTTGTCTAAAACTACTTACAGTAATTTCAAAGTGTATCCTGGTGATACGTTTTGCCTACAGAAAAAAATAATAAAATCTCGTCATGCTGATAACGAGAATTAAAACATGGATGCCTGCATGGAGGCGCGAGACTTTTCCCTTGGGACACGATTTCAAAGTCCAAGGGGTACTGGAATGAGCTCTTATCAAGGTTAGATATGTGCGTATGTTTTAAAATGTATTTCGACTTTTAGTAGAGACAAAAAAAATTTCCCCATGTGACATGCAGGAAATAAATGTTTGCTTCCAGTGTGACAAAACATGATTCATGGATATGGGCATACATAGTCTAGTATCGAGGGTCATGTCTATGAATCGTATAAACAACAACAACAAAGATGACCGCTGTGTTGTGTTGTACTCTAAGATCTGATCACTTCTGCACATTGTATGCGCATTTGGTTGTCGTCTACACTGAGTTCAAATTCATTGGTACAGTATACTGTAGTATGGCCTCAAACATCATGTACAGCACAATGTTCCTTAGACTGGTTGGTGACTAGATCGGGGGATTTACTCATATGGAGGCACAGCTGTAACAATAACATTACAGACTAGAGTTGTGTGTGCTGAGGATGCCAGACTCGCTCAGAATCCATGGAAAGCTTGTTGGTAATGGAGGTTTATATAGTGTGATCGATCGATTCAAGGATATGGGCATTTCAGCCACAAATTCCAACACAGTTAGGTTTTTGGCTGTCAAGACGTGTGATCAAGTTTCACTTGTGTGTAGTGTAGTTAGGTATTGTTGAGTGTACCACCGCGGTTTACTATTGGATGAGTGACCATGCATTGCCCCACTGTCTATCTAACATACATGGGGTCCACTGATTAGTGAGACAGCTCCTCACATATCTACTGCTTGTCCCTACTTTGAATTGCTGTTAATGTTATGTCACAGGAATTCTCAACATAACCAATTGTGTATACACTGATAAGTTTGTCCTTTACAGTATCAAGAGAGCTGTTGCATCCATTAATGCGTTAGAACCATCAAAGTTTCCACTTCTACTGACAAGAATCACACAAAAACTCCATTTGAAAGTAAGTATTAATGCTTCATCTCAGAACCTTATGAAAACTTGTACATTTTAAGAATGACAGAATATTCATTATTCAATGTTCTCTATATCTGTGTAATGACATTTTCAGGACGACAGAACGTTCAGTGAGGATGAAGAAGCTAAGTTACAGGATGCCCTTGGACTCACAGCTGGTGACCTTGAACTTGTACTGCAAACCCTAGAATTTTTCTTACAACAGGTAATCTGACAATTTAATCTAATGACCAATTCAATGTTTAAACTTTATAATGTCCACTTTCTAAATTTTGTATATTCATATAAGGTCTATTATATTGATTATATAAACCATATAATGAACATCAAAGTTTAGTAAGAATGAAAGTTGACTTAAAATATAACTTATTCTGTACTTTTTAAGCAGATTCACCAATTACTTTAACCCTTCTTTGCTATTAATCAAAGAGTTTATTTTCTTTCTGGGGTTGGTTAAGAAAATGTACAACAAAGTCATTCATGAATATTTTAACAGAAGACAAAAACATGTCAACACCTTAATTTTCATAAGATGACACCTCACAAAGTAAGATCATTTGTTTGTGTATTGATCAGGCTGCCTACCATTCCGCTAAACCAGCAGTGTTTACACAGCAGTTACAGCAGCTGGACATGGATGAGGATAAGGTAGGTATATTGTGTTTATACTTCATAATGTACATGATTCACAAGAGGAAGTAATTATAATGTACATTGTTGTTTATACTTCTGTTTATATTGAGTGATGTACGGGACTAATAAGGGGAGATAACTATAATCTACATCGTTCTACATATAGTGCACTTGTACTAGTGCACTAGGTGTCAAGCTTAGCTTACACGCAACTGTATATATAGGTTTTCTGAATTGCATGGTATTTACACAAGGCATTTTGAGTTTTAACTTTATGACATAAACTCATTATAGTTATAAGGTTCTTAATGAGGATAAATCTTAATAATAAATAAGAGAACTGACAAGGAAGAAAATTTATACATAAAAATGTTATAATTTCTTAATGTTTAAGGTGAAAACAGTTGTGGAAGCTTGGACAAGCAGTGGGAGAGAGGTGGTCCAGAGGCTGCGACAGAGGACACTTAATCCTAAACAGGTAAATAAAACAACAAGTACCTGTACAGGTACTAAAAGTAAGACACTCCATCCTAAACAGGTACATAGGGCTGGTTGTAGCTGTATAGCAGTACCCGTATACTTCTGTCTAATTAAAGCAGTATATACCTGTACAAGATGCACAACTCTAAACAGGTAAAGTAGAACAATAGTTGTTAATAGAACACCAAATATTGTGGAACTATAATGTTTTTATACAATGCACATCTTGTACATTAGTATCTCTGATAAAATTGGAATCAGAGTTGCCTCCCTTTTCCCATCACAAAATAAGTGTTAGCTAAAGAGGATCATTGGAAGATGATAAGAGGAACTTAAAAAGAGATGTATTGTACATTTTAAATGCATTATTGAAATTAAGAAACAAACCACTAATAAATCATAGGATTTTGACAGATATAAAAGTGACTCAGTACAAGGTCCCAGAATGTCTAAAAATAGGATCTTATGTTAATTGTCACCGTATGCTAATGCTCTAATTTACCTATGGAAGGGATTACCTGAATACATATATACCTGTATAAAATACAATGTATACTGTGTAACCTTCCTCAGTGTTGTGACAGATGGGGCGACTGTGAGACGACTGCGAGGCGACTGATCAAATGAAACAAAAATAACAACACACTACTTCCTGAATTGCGTAATATGTCACAAGAATGAGAGATCAGTCAATAGTTGTGACGTAATGTCTATTGTTATTTAAGCATCAAACTGTCTTCCTATGACATCTATATAGACCATAGATGCCATAGGAAGATAGTTTAATGCTTATATTTACATTATCAACTCATTTTGGGGTCTCTGCATTAAAATTGTTTAAGCTAGACTAGGAAAACCGTTTACCAACGACGATTTAATCCAAGAGATGGAACAGCCATCAGTTGACGTCACCATGTCAACATTATAGTGACGTCCCAATGGTCACGTTTTGGGTGTCAGTTATACCCTCATATACTTCACTTTGCCTTGGTTAGTTTATATAATAGAAGTGACAAGTAAATGTAAATATAAAACAATAAATCACAACATATTATGTAATACATCATCAAATAATACAAGATAATACGACATTATATAGTTACAGTAGCATACAATGACTGTAACATTAACCTAGTGAAGAACATTGTCATTTCCTTGTCTCCTATATTAATCATTGTTTCCAATATCAATATCATATTTACATAAGACGTACATGCAGACACAGTCAGTCCATCCATCTGTGTATATCCTGATTGGTGGGGCTGGTATTCCTTATAATGAGGGAAATTTCATGTAGGTTAATTAGTGCATAACGATCAATCAAACATGACAAAGTCACATAATTAGTAATAACAGTGTACTCATTAGTATAGGTAAAAACCCGACAAGTGAACGGTGATTAATGTATAGTAAAGGACTCCTATTATCAATACAGGATTTGACATGGTGTTAGTGTACTGGTTCAGATAGTGGTTGTTTGATAGATTACATTACAATCGATTGTGAATTAATGTTATATTGAGTAACGTACTTAGTCATGATATACTAGATCTGTAGTGTTTTTTACCATGTCTTTATTCTTTATTCTTAACATAAAATAACTGCATATACTAATATTTTTACAATTTACAATATATACATTTAAGCATTGAAGTCACTATTTTTTAATTTCATTGGGGTATGAAAGAAATTTTGTTTGCAAACTGTGTGCATCCGCGTTACACGCATAATATATTTTTGTCATCTTTTTCAAACTTGATGATAATTGATAGGTTAACCTGAAGGTGATATTTGCTGTGCACTATGTGATTATCATATTCAGCGGGCCTGTATATATATACCTATATATAGAGAGAAAATTTGTACTGAATAACCTGACAAAGCACATGATTTTATTGAGGACAAACTCACAAAAAAAACCCCTATTTTTAGGATTTTCAGCTATCTGCTTACTTGCCTATTCCAAATTTGCATATTACAGAGTTATCTGCACTTGCGGGTAGGTATTGATTGTGACATCATGTGTTTGCGAGCGTAAAGTAATATGTTTCGGCAAAATAATGACGTAACAATCAATACCTACTCGCAAGGGAGCTAACTCTGTAATATGCAAAGACGGAATACAGTATAACCGGTCAAAACTAACACTTGTCGAATTACGATCCCTGTCTACTCTGGCTGAATTATATGGGATTTTCCTTTTGAGTAAAAGTAACAAAACCCAGGATATTCCAGA
Source organism: Argopecten irradians (assembly GCF_041381155.1). Lineage (NCBI taxonomy): Eukaryota > Metazoa > Mollusca > Bivalvia > Pectinida > Pectinidae > Argopecten > Argopecten irradians. The sequence continues at coordinate 22,416,955 of NC_091143.1, read as the reverse complement.
AACCTGTCTATACCAGCTCAATATGGTGATCCGATAACATCTGCTTTATACAAGTTATATATGGAAATAATTTTGGAAAATGATAACAGTTAATGCCAAAGTAATTATGAAATGTTACAGCATTTTCTAACTTTATAAAAATTTCTTACAGCTAGAAGATATAAACTGGCGTCTCAACCTCCAAATGGCCCAGTCTACACAACTCAAGATGAAGATGCCAAACGCCATGTTTGAATTAGGTGTTAAAAATGAAAATACAGAAGTAAGTAAAAAAGACAATAAAATTTCAAAGGATGAAGTTTATTTTATCTGATGTAAAATTCTATGTGGATAACATGAGTTTGAAAGATCAATGTGTCGTATGTATTCTGTCCTCCTTGATACTCCAGTGGTTACTGTCACTATCGTCATATGCACCCCTGGACTATGTCATACCAAAACTGAAGAAGTTTGAGGAGAAAAACAAACTTACCAATCACTGCAGACCTACAGAGACTTCCTTGAAGATTTACAGAGTGCAACGCTCAATTTAAAAGGCATACTGTGTACCATTGTTCGATTCTTTTGATATACATCAAAGACCCCAACTACCTACTGATCTATTTTTGCACACAGAGCCTTCAGTTTTGCTATGGCATAGTTGAAGGGTGGACATAACACCATGCAGTGAAAGTAACCCCTGGAATATCGAGAATGGTATTCTGTATAGATTGGATTACTCATATATCACATTAATGCAGGGTAAAACTTGATAGAACGTCATCACCAAATACAAATTAGGATATGTTGTTTTGACATGGTAATGATGTTAAAAAAATATTTCATGATAACGATATCAAAGCACAATAATGGTATCAAAGCACAAAAGCCTAGGACATTTCCATAACTTGCCTCCTAAACAAATTATATTACAAGTATTTGAAAGTTCACATTTTTGTGTATTTTCAGACAAAGGAAAAGATCAGGATGGAGTTTACACACGAAGAACTTTATAAATTCTACAACCAGGTTTGTCTTTTCACTGGCTAAACATATGGCACGTTTTGACCAATATATGGTAATTTAGCAAGTAACATTTCCTAATTCTATACACCAGTAATTAACAGGCCCATTCTCTACACTTATAGGATGATTGTGTCCAACGGTTGATACAATTATCAGGGTTTAGGACAAATGTGCAAATGTAAGTGCATATAAGCACGCAGCATCATAGAACACTATTTCTGAAATAATAATTTGGTATTTAACTAAATTACAAAAATTGAATAGTATGTAAAAGTAAATAATAAACAGTTTAAATTGACCAAGCTTCCTTTGTTATATAAGTATTGTTTTCTTATCACACAGCTGGAGACAGTACAGAAACAACTGGACAGTTTAAGTTGATGACCATATAAGGAGATTCCAATTACTACTGTGATAGGGGGTTTGTACAAGACAGTGGGTCAGTGATCGGCTGACCAGTGATGGTCAGTTAGAAGATTAATTAAGCTGATAAGGACGAGCTACATCAGTGAGAGCTGACCAAAGAGAGGAGATCAACACTAGTGTTAGGACAGTTGGGATCAACTGTGAGACAAATGTAAAGAAGTTATGGATGATTAACTTGACTGATTGATAAAGTTATAAGTTTAAGGATATATGACACACCTCGATTTAACAGAATATGTTGATAAACTCTGGCAGCAAGTCAAGACACATTCTGTTCACTAGCAGTGCATGTTATACAACAACATTATATTGTATATATCCTGTTGTCAGTCTAGATGTAAACTCTTCTTATATTTAGGTTCTTTTTTGTTGTATCTTATGAAAGGGGAAAAACTCAATTTTTCAAGGCATGGTGCACAAAAATTAAACTTCCAAATATGTACGTAAGCTCATATGGATCAATGGATTGTATTAGAAAGATTTTAAGTTAACTGTAACAAAAGATATAATTAAGGGGAAAAATTCTCAAATCCTCACACCATTGTGAGAAACAAATTTCAAGTCTAGAAAAGGGTCCATATATGGAATGTAAATTCTATTGTAGATGCTTTTTATGTGAATTTCAACTTTCAGTGTAATTATCAAAATCCTTTCATTCATAATCATTTTAACACATTTGTTCTGTTGACATAGCAACAGTGTATTGGTTTGTTGAACTGTTGAATTGGCATAAAATATGCTGCAATATATCTATGTTTTTTTTCATTCAAATCATCCATACCTTTGATATCAAAATCATGTAACAAATACAGTACAATGTATTATAACAGTTACTTCATGGGGTTTCAGTCAACTATCAAAACTCTTTTCCTTTATTGTTTCATGCATGGACCAGCTCAAGAAACTGTTTCCCTCTACCTTTAGGCGCTGGAAACAGTTCCTCAGGCTGGTCCTCAGGGAAATAGTTTTGACTGTTGACACATGACATGAGACTGGAAACATCTGTATTTTGAGTGATAATGTAGACTACAGAACTTATATCAAACATCATCCATTGTATTATTGATGTGCCAAATTACTACGAAATGTTGGTCTAATTGAGACAGTAGTGAGACTGTGACTATAATGTACATACACAAATGTATCTATCCATGATAATACAGTAATATCACGTCCCATATCATATGTTTGAGTGATTGCATTCTATTTAATTATCACCTCATGAACACTATCATCTAAATCAGACTGTTCCTGAACCAAAGATTTATATGTCATAGTCATTATTTTAAATTAGAAACAAAACAAAAATGAGATTATACACATGGCATTTTTGGTAATACCTAATTGTATGTCTGTTTTATTAAATGGTCTTTCTTGGATCGATGAATATTCTGTATTTTGATATTACAGACTTGTCTGTCCTTGTGGATAGGAATTGATTTTGACGTCTTGTCTTTGCGAGAGTAATGTCACATATCTTAGAGAAAATGATGTGAATTCTGTTTGCAAAATAATGACATCACAATGGACACTTATACAAGGGAGGTTACTCTGTAATATGCAACGACAGAATACACAAGTAGGTGCTTAGCACAGTGATGGGTGCGACTACATGTACATGTATATAGATACACATATATAGATAAATGGTTGACTTATCATTGGAATTAATAATTATATAATTAACATTTTGTGAGAGCTTCATTTGTACTTCCCCTTGACTCTGTATCTGATTGAACCATTAAAGTGAATCGCATGTATTAAGGCATTTTGTTTGCTGATAAGAAGATTTCTCCCTAACAAGTAATAAAAGTGCAATATTTTTCCAAAACTTTCTGTTTAGTTGGCAAATGAGTCATGCAACTTAAAAGAAATAAAACAAATATTTCTTCAATAAAAGTTGCTAGGATTTTCAAGGGTATTTTCAGACTAGCAATATCGGTATACATAGCTAATTGTGTAAATGAAAATGTTTTGGCCTAATAAAAATAATAAGATAATTGTTTTAGAAATCAGTTATTTGTCTTTTCACAATGTATAAAAGTTTAAGGATGAAACCAAGATGAATTTGTTTGATGTGTTACATGTCATATAAGAACAAGGACAAGGATATTTGGTGTCATTTTAGGACAGGTATTTAAATGGTCCATGACCATACCCACCTGACCCCAGAATCATGAAATAGTCTTAGCCAATCAAAACTGACATAACTTTTTGTAATGTCATCTGTGATTGGCTAAGTCTAAATGTAAGACAGTTTTAGACCTAAGATTGTCTCATCATCTTGAGGCAAGGTCTTATGACAGCGGGTGTAAAGAGAATAACCAATTTCCATGGTAATGCAATGGCCATTGTCTAGTGGACACCAATAGTCAAGGTCATATGAGGACATGTCAAAGGAACACCAACTGTCAAGGTCATATGTGTACATGTCAAAGGGACACCAACTGTCAAGGTCATATGTGGAGAGATTTCAAGGAGACACCAAGTCAAGGTAACATTAGAACAAGAGGACACCAACTACCTGGGTCATATGAGGACAGGTGTATAGGGGACACCAACAACCAGGGTCATATGAGGACAGGTGTATAGGGGACACAAACAACCAGGGTCATATGAGGACAGGTGTATAGGGGACACAAACTACCAGGGTCATATGAGGACAGGTGTCTTGGGGACATCAACAGTCAAGGACATATGTCTAGAAGATACCAACAGCTAAGGTCATATGAGGACACGTGTCTAAAAGACACACCAACTGTCAAGGTCATATGAGGACAGACGTCAAAGGGACACCAACAGTCAAAGTTATATGAGAACATATGTCTAGAAGACACCAACAGTCAAGGTCATATGAGGACAAGTGTCTAGTGGACGCCAACAGTAAAGGTCATATGAGGACAGGCGTCTAGGGACACCAATAGCCAAGGTTATACCAGGATCATGAAAAGAACATTTTTTTTATCTTCAAGAATGACAAACGCTGAACGTATTCTTCATGTTGGCAACGATAAGTATATGGATTTGTCACCATAATTTGTCACCATAATTTGTGTGGTGGTGGAGCTAACCATTTGCTCATGCATACATATGTAGGTGGTGTGAAACGAGAACAATATAGTTATCAATTGTCACAAAATAACCAAGTGTGTTTTAAGAGTATAGAAAAAATGACGATCTTGGATTGGCTACGGTCTCTTGTAGTTTTTTTATATACTTTTTAAGACCCGAATCACCTACGATATCAGTTAAAGATGCTCCACCGCCGACAGAGCATAAATGACATTCATCATTAGAACAATTGGTGTTAAATCTTGTATATATATGTATAATTAACACAAAAAAATAACATAAGATAATTTATGTTGCCTTTGATGCATACGCAATCAGTACTTCATTCTATATAGGATATCGTGCCACGGATTTTTTTCGGGATGCAATTAATTATTTTTTATATTTTCAAATTGTCGGCGGTGGAGCATTTTTAAAGTAATTCCGTTAAATATATTATCAGCAGCTCGCCACTCAAATATCACAATTATTAAGCTTTTCAATGAATAAGCAAATAGAATATTTTTAAATGCCCAATACTTTTATGAAACGGCTTTTAATTTTTAAAATGGGAATGCCAAACGATTGCGCCAGACGACAAAACAACGAAATGAATCTCCACTTTTATCGGTACGTAGTTGGTCTTTAAAACAGGAATGTAAATCAGATGAGTAATTTTGTAGATTCTCTTAAGTTTTTACTTTTATTTATCATCACCTTGGCTTCTGAACAATTTAATTAAAATAAATTAAACATAGTTCATCCTCCTACAAAAAATATCTTTTTGATTCGTAAGTGTGAAATGTTTGGTGTTGTAATTTCGTGAAATGCTCGATATAATTGTTCTCATCTAGGCCTATGTCTTTATTGTTTTTACGAATTTTTTATTTTGTTGTTTCGGAAACGTAGTGCGTTTTTGGGTTAATTTTTGCGCCATTAACTTTCCCGCCCTTTGCTTCATTTGGAGCTCTCCTGCTTCATTCCGCGCAGCACATTTGCACGTGTACTGATCTGAGGTGCTCGTGTCTACACCGATATGAGGACAAGGTATTTTTATCTGGTTCCCAAGAATTTTTTTAGAAACATGAAACCTGAGAAAAGAGATAAAAAATACTAAAAATCTTTAAGAGGATGGAGACCCTGACTTACGGTAAGTAAAAGTTTCATTAGAGTTAGATACAGCGACTGATTTGTAACAACAGAAACTGCAAACGATCACTTGTGTCTACCCCTTTGTTACCATGTCGTCCAAAAGGTTCTCCAAAACTCAGACAAATACATATTTGTCAACACTCTTTTTATAATTATAAAAATCATTCAAATCTAGTAAAGAAAAATATACGACGACTTTAAACGAAAATCGAACATATTAGTCCCGTCTATTAAAAGAGTTGCTTCCCTTTGTCCATTTGGTCGGTGTTCAAAAATCATTTACACCTTTTATAAGAGGCTGTGTTCCAGAACAGAAATATGATAAGTACCGGTACTAGATAAACATTTAAAATCCTCTGTCCACAAAGTAAATTGATTAAAACAACGACTTCATATCCATGTTTTGTTGTTCAAGAAAGAATAATGTCTCTGCTCTAAAACAGATTATTGGTACTTAAGGCCACAGTCTTAATATAATGTAGGTGATCATCATGATCGTGGGTAACTTGGGGTCAAGTGTGACCCAGGGGTCAATATCTCTGTCTGTTCTGCTATCCCTTCAATCTCTGAGAATATTATTTTTGTCTCCAATTTCAAGGGCTGACAGTTTAGGCATGAAGATAATAGCTACTTCTCAGCTTTGTGAACAGACGACTCTATCATTTCCAATACACTGACACCTTTCTGTTAAAAAGTAATTTAGATGATGACCATTCATTTCCTCATTGCCAGGCCTAGTAATCATGATAGATTTCTTCTGTGATTTAGAAATTTCTAAATAAGTGTTCAGGTTTTCTGTTGATTTGGTCTGAAGGACCATCTTCTACTTAATCTTTTACAAAATTCTCCTGACAGAGCTAGAGTATACCAATTGTGCAAAACTAACCCATGTATTTTCAAAACTTGATACACCACTGATGTTTGAAAATATACACGTCCCAGTTATGTACTTGTAAAATTGTTAAAGGACCCATAGACTTTTTGTATTTTTATGGTATGTAATTCACAGTGGGACCAATTATTTTTGGAAATACAATTGAAAAAAAAATAATTTAAAATGTAGTAATTAAAACCTATCTTCGTAACAACCTCTGTATCAAGACCACCTGCGTTATTAGACCACTTTCTCATGGTCCCAAATGGTCAATTGAACCACAATTTTACTTGTATATCGTTTATAGAGACTACTAAGACATCTTTTTGTGATAACATGGATGGCCTTTATAGACAGGTTTGACTAGTTGCAGTTGTGTCTGATGATTAATTAAGCTCTTGAATGACTTGATTGTCTTCATCCATTCATAATAATGTGTAACAAACGGGATGGGTATCGCGAAAAATTTTGTATCGCGATATATCACGATACATCATAAGTGTATTATGATACGTATCATGATATTTTGGTATTATTTTGTACAATAAGAATTGCATGGTTTTTTTTCTGTCAATCACCTCAAAAGAGTATGAAATAAATTTGTCAATTTATCACTTTTATTCTTGTTTCTATCTGTAAAATGCGAGATAATGTCTGTGTTACTTCCGCTCGATGTTTTGCACACACTTACTACCTGACGGGACGCTAGCTGCAAGTGAGTCGTCAGGTTCGTTGTCCCGCCACTACATTTAACGATTGCCCTACACAAACGACACTAGCGATGTTTTCCTCGCTATTTAGTTCCCCTTTATGTACTATAAGACCAAAATGCTGTCATACAGCCGCTTTTGCTTCGGGATTTTTTACGAGGTTATCATCCGTGCCTATGAAGGCCGCCATTTTGAAAATGTTACTAAGCACAAGATCGATCGTAATCTACGTATAATAACATCCCAAAAATCCATTTTAACCTATACAGTTGGCTGAAATGTTGTTAAAACATATATTTTAGTTTTAATTTTTATAAAAATGGTCATTTTAAAAATATGTCCTGTCAAAAACGAAAAATTTCACGGAAATATACGGAAAATCCCCGAATGATTCCGAGTGAACCGATACGACTAAATTGTACCGCGATACGTATCGTTTTCAAATTGAACCTGGATATATCGGTATATACCGATAATACCGCGCACCACTAGTAACAAACGCTACTGATAACATGACTATTATACAATTTGAAACCAAAACTTCCTCTGCCAGTAAGATTTCAATGGATTCCATTAGAAACGTTGCTATGTAAGATTTGTGATCCAAATTACTACACTGAGCCTATAGATCTGTTACATTCCTAATATGGATGTTTCCCTGTCTCCTATAAACACTGTACTAATGGCCAAGTTGTATGAGGAGACTTGACTTTATGAGGTGTAAACTGTTTGAAGTCGTTAGAATTAGCATGGATTATAATTATGTCAGTGATGTATGCCATTCTGTGTATAGAGATCATGATGTAAAAGCAATTCCCAGGGGTAAGTGTTTCAAGGAAGTAAATTAGATTAATGATAAAGTTTGTTGGTACCAAAGTCTTAAGGGATTTGAAATTTATGGATATTTAATAAAAACAAAATATATTATGTTTTAATTTCAAAGTTACAGCTATTTACTGTGAGTGAGTTGTTTTTAAATATACCGTATTTTCCCTATTAAGAGCGCCTCCTCTAATAAGGGCGCCCCCACGTTTTTTGCTGAAAAAAATCAACTAATTTCATACAATTTTTGTGCCAGATTGTGACGATTTGTCTCTGCAGACGCTAATGAAATATAGTTTTACAGCAATCTGATGCCTAACAGATATCTAATCAGCTTGTATAAACAATAAATTTATTGCACTGAATAACTTGCCAAGTATTTACACATAGAAATAGCTAGAACGCCATGTTCAAAACAAAACGTGTCACTTGAATGTCCCACACACGTGTATGGATGAAGACTAACTGGCATCAACATTTTAGCGATGTCTGTACAGGTTTTATGAATACTTACTGTATATCTATGATAAAGGTTCCTAACTAACAGTAATATTATCATTTATAAGCATTTTATTGTGTGCTCTTGTCGGTATTCCCCATCTGCCACAAAACGAAAGTAGCGATCGAAAGCACCGTCCGCCATTTTGTGTACGCAAGGTAAACAAACAGGCTAGCATGAAATACAAAAATTCCGTGAAACAGACATATTTAACCAATGTTTAATACTTCTAGTGCATACATTTCTTCATTATTATGTAATTTCAATACTTACTTGACTTCAAAACGAAAGTTGGTTATCATAAGTTTCAGAAAAATACGAAACTAAAAGCAAGATGACTATAGTCTGTTTCAGAAAAAAACATCTAAAAATGGTCTCAAATAACCGCGCCCCCCTCAGTCATTTACCCGCGCCCGGCGCCCTCATTAGGGAAAATACGGTATATACGTTGAATTGCATTTTTTCTACAGATATTGATCAAGACATTTACTTATTTATTCTTTAAATTTCACAATGAACTGTTCCGTCGTTATATGTAGAAGAGTCCAAATGTGTCTCCAGGGATAAATGATTATGAGATTATTCAAGTTAACAGATCTGGGTCAAGTTATAGCAAATTGCATTATTTTCACAAATTAAGGTTGTTACAGCCCCTGATTAGTACCAATTAGCATTGTTTTTATAGATAGTAATTTACATTAATTCCACAGATATAGGTCAAGAAAAAAGTGGTATTTACTCAGAAAAAGTCAATTTGAAAGAATCAATTATTATTTGCACATGTTCAATCTATTCAGAGGAAATAAACCTTGACACAGTTAAAATTCTAATTCAAAATGGTGTGCCTTTGAAGGAAATCTTTAAAATGATTTATTTTTTATGATAAATCATATTGTAATCAATCAAATTGATTAGATTTCATAGCAGGTCCTCTTTTTCCTTATACAAGTTTGTTAAACTTTAATAAGAATTTCTGCTTCCTGCACATTAACTGATTTTCAGGTGCCTTAAGCACACTTAGAAAAGATGAGATTCTGGTTTTCTGAGTGAAGATTTACTCAGTAATAGTGTTACTGACGATCTGCATGTCTGTAGTGATTCCTGCTCCATCCATCATTTAAATTCGATTAACAACTCCTTTTCGAGTTGGAGACACACAATCCTGGCCTACAAATCGGCCATAAAATGACTTTAGCGTTACGATCGAGGTAGAAAGACGATGTGATTACCAGTGTCACAGGCACTCTTGTGTTGAAGCGATGGAGATTGAGCTCTGCCGAGGGTGAGATTTAACGTCACTTAATTACTGTATCAGTTTAAGTGTGATATAATGTATTAATTGTAGGGCAGAAAAAGGGAGAGAGAAGTTAACCTTCTCCCGGAAGTGTGATAAAATATTTGTGAAGATGAGTCGGTAGGGTAGCTTGGTTTTGATTGCGTATGAAAAATGTCACGGGGGTCAAATAATTGAGGAAATAGGAGACTGGTTTTGGTGTCTTATCGTGTCCCGAGAGCTTTTGTTTCCAAGACGGTTTTATTATTGCGTGTCACATGACCCATGATTGACAGGTGACTGTTATTAAAAGATACTTATAACCAAATTTTTGTTCTGGTATTGACCGCTGATGACCTTGAGGGTGCTGTTGGGTCTTGTCAAGTCCGACACTTTACCCGATCATTATTTGTGCTGGTGTATCATTACCCCGTCAGCTTCCCTTTGGTCCAGTTGTGTTAAGTATACAGCTAGATATTTACATTACTATTTAGTAGATCTATATCCGTTGTAAGATTTCAGAAGCCACTAATGTGCCGATACTCTAGTTCAGGAAGTGGAAAACTTGCTATCAATATATGACTTTCTTTACAACAAGACAGCCTTTACTATAACAGTTTTATAAAGCAATATGTCTGCCTTTCTGTTTGTCTGTCCAATATCATATGGTAATAGCTTATGATTATAGCTATCTACAAACTGCAGATGTACTTTAAAAGTAATTCAAATTTTCCATAACTTAGAGAATAGTACAGTAAAACCTCATTATATTGCCACACGTTTTACCGCCAAACCAGCTTCTCACCATGAATTTATTCAGAACAGATTTGTAGCGGGATTGGACTGGGTCGATCATCGGTGACCAGGTAGCTCAGTCGGTAGAGCACTCGGCTAGTATTCTGAGGGTCCCGGGTTCGAATCCCGGTCTGGCCGCTACATTTTCTCCTCTCCTGTACAGAATTGGCGCCCAACTAAATAACCCACGGTGGTGGTGTTTGGAAGGGTCTCGTGTGTCTTGGAGGGCGAAGACTTTGAGAAAGGAGGGAGGAGTGTAGCGGAATTGGACTGGGTCGATCATCGGTGACCAGGTAGCTCAGTCGGTAGAGCACTCGGCTAGTATTCTGAGGGTCCCGGGTTCGAATCCCGGTCTGGCCGCTACATTTTCTCCTCTCCTGTTACAGATTTCTCTCCATACAAATAGGCCCGTTATACCGCCAAACCCACCTGCCGCCCTCAGCCATCACATTCGTGGAACAAATGATTAAAATAACACTATAATGACATCATTAATATCGCCAAATTCTGTTAATTAGGGAAACATGTTTTTGTAAATTGCCTTAAAGTCGACTTAAGGTAGTCAGTTGCACACACTATGACCAGCAGTAAGGCTGTGTGTACACAGTGGAATCAATGAACAATGGGTAGACCTTTGTTATTGTTTTACAGGTAGGTGCCGCAAGTTGTGATGAATAAAACTCACTTCTGTGTTTTACTTACTATTATACTATTACTATTACTTATATTCTTGACAAAGAGGAACCTCCAAGTCTGTTTCTCGATACTGCCGTTCATTTTAATTTTCGACGTATTTTTAAATATATTGGACCATAAAATGCAAAGTAGCAATTTCAATGTACGGGCAGAAGAATCCGCTGATCAAGATCAAATCGTCGTCTGAGTGCCGTTTATTACCAGAGTACCTGTTTTGATATTTGCAGACATGTGTGCGGAAGTGAGGTCACGACCACATTGCACTTGTTCAGAACTTCTATTCTTAAAGCTTACACATAAAGCTGACATATTTATTGTATGACCAGTATTGAAATTAACTTTGATATCAGTTTAATTGTGGAACTATTCATATTACAAAATACAAAGTGGCCATACAGTACACAGACTGAATAGAAAGTCTGATATACTGCCAAAATTGATATATCGCCAAATTCCAGGGAAACAGAAGGTGGCGATATAACAGGTTTTTTTTTACTGTATTTGTTCACAGTCTATTTTGACCATATAGCAGAGTCTTAATTCAGTCGAATGTGCTGAAAAGTGGTCAGTGTCAAATGTGCTCCTGAAAATTGGTCAGTGTAATATACTGAGTAATGTTCTATTCTCTGAGTTATGGATTCTAATAGAGTTCCAGAGAAAGAGAACAACATCCATAGTTGTACTTTAAAAGCATGACTTCAGATTGATTTTTTTGCAGATATTGTCCAATTCTAGTTAACCTTGATATTAAAGGATCTTGAAAAAACAAATCTAAAAAAGAAAAAAAATGATAAAATGATGCCCCTTTTACTGACACTAGTTATGTATGCTTTTTTAAGACCGTTTTCTGATGGACATCAGTTTTCTTAGACAGAATTAGTATTTATCGATTTGTCAAAATCTGACAAGGATTGGATAAATTGGTAAATAAACAAGATATAGCGATAATGATGTCCGTTACAGTAAAAATATTGTAATCTTATACGAAAATATCAGGGTTAGGTTCCAGACAAAATGATGTGCAGGTCCCTTTGGGACACATCAAGAACAGGGACTTGGTCAGCCTGTTATTTGGGAGTGTATGTATTGCAGTCCCAAGGGCCTTAACTCAGAGATAAACTGTATCGGTCGTCTATAGATTGTATGGAAATGACATGGGCCTTCAGTGTGTTGGCTAACTTCTACTTATATCTGTCGGTGTGTTTTCTTTTTGTAGTCTATAACTAGACAGACAGCTGCTGGAGTTTCCAAATCAGACCTGGCCGCTCCGAGACATCCGGTCCGGACTGATACACCATGGAGTCGAGGACGAATAATTTTTGTCTTGGGTTTCAGATATTTTTGGGTGCAAATAGAAGACAAACGTTGTTTTCCATTAACTTTATGTTAACTTGTGTTTTATTTGGTTTATCTGCTAATGCGGGTATAGAATTCCAATATAGATTTTGAATATAATACTTTGTCATGACTGCATAAACATATTACAATACATATGGGAAAACCTTGGAGCAGTCATAATATGTAAGCTATACTTTTAGATGTCACCTGCTGTAAAAGGAAGCATTTTAGACATATATGTATATTGGCTCTATTCCATGGCAAATGTATAAAAATCGTTCCATTGAATGTCATTTGAAATTTCGTCTGAATGTATAACACAATTAAAACTGATGTGTAATTAGATATATGTTTTATTTATAATATTTCAGCCATTTCTTGATATGATAGAAAAATTGGATAATTTACCAAGAAAAGTATTGAATTTCATAAACTGAACAGAAAAATACTTCAGATAGGATTTCAGCCTCGTCAAATACAATCAGCATTTGCAGATATCCGTTTGAGTGTGTTACGTCATCTCAAAGCAGCTATAGGAGTGAGTTAAAATAAGTTTTGATGACTTATAGTGATTCAGAGAACCTGCTGATTTGAAACTTTTTTCACCGATACATCACCAATTGAATTTGCAGCAGCAGGAGAAGTGTTTTAGATGTAGTTACAACGTTTGATATTTGTCTCGGTTGCGTATAATTAATTTAGTACCTTTCTGAAGTAGATAAACGCTTAATATCTATGTGTTTGTATGGCCACCAAAGAGGTGCAAAATCAAATGCCAATGGTGCTGGAATTTCACAAGAGCTGAGTTTGGTTAGAATAATGAAGTAAATGTCAGGATTTTGGAGGTGGTTTTTTTTTATTTGTTATCAAAGAAATACATTTCTCATCTGCTTGTAAAGGACTGCAGCAGCAGAATTTTGTAGCTTTGAAGCCATGTAAAATGAGGCAATTTAGTATTTCATTATGATGCAATTTTAAGGCTATATTACTTGTTAATATATTTCTATATTTTTTAATAAATTAAAATGAAAAGCAAATTATTTAAATACTATTTTTACCCAATAAGTACTGGGAGTTACAAAAAAAAATATGATTTTGAATTTGATTATAGAAAATGGAAAAGAAAGTTACCTCGCTGCAAAACCTTGAACAATTTACTTCATTCCTTGTTTGCATTACACGCTTCAGTTATCAAATTTTCCAGCACCATGTCTGTATAGTACATGTAAACATAATATTGATCCAGTTTTATATATACATCGCTCTTTTCGCTTTAATTTACAAAACAAGGTTTTTCTTTCACTATAAATACTGTTTCTTTGGTTAAAATCTAATGAAGGTAGTGATGCTGGTAAGTTCAGAGGCAGGACTTATTTGTATCTTAAATAACCAATGAAGTTCTATGTATCTTACTTAGTTTGCACTCTTATCCTATTGAAAATGTTATTTTAAACAGAACGGAGTACACCATATATATCATACAGTTCTTGAGATCTTCGCTTCCTAATGAATCCTTATAAGGACAAGTGCTTTATTATAGATCTATCACATGGAACTTGTAATGGTACCCCAAAAATAAAGCCATCAATTTGGAGGCATCGGCGAGAGTTCTGCAGCACATCCATGTACTGTGCTCTTATCAATTTGTTGGATAATTGCTCAATTCTTGTTGGCATATATTTCAGCCAAGGCCACTGTGTCGTGGAAGAGCATACAAATTCTGATTTTATTTGTGTCTAACATTGATCTGACATTAGCTGTAATAGTGTGGTTTGGTATGAATCACGAATCTGTTACATGGTTGTGTAGCTCCCTAAAACAGTCGCTGTAAAGTGTCCTCTCTGATTGTAACAACACAACTTACAGAAACAGGACATGGCTACCTATTGGCCAGAAGATGCTGTATCTCTATGTATAACTTGGTCTGAAACACTTCCTGCTGTGATGTTAAAATAGACTACACCACTCAGAATTATATGTTTATCAGAGCAATACCGGTGTAGCATGGTATTTATACACAAGGATTAAAAGCATTGTTTTATAAATATTAAAACGATAGTTTGTGATACGATCAACGTTTCCAGGTTATGATATCCATACCAGAATCTATGTCTTATGTGGAAATCCTTTTTTGGTCAATTCTTCATTGTTTGGTGAAATTTTCTAAGGTCATGTTCCATTGTAATAAATAACGTACATTTTGTCTTCAAAATTAGTATTCTGTTTGGTTATTGTTTTAGAATGATTTCAACTTTTTAAGAAAAAACATTTATTGATTGAAAGCTTCTAATTCTATATGATGTTTCATTTTTCATTAAATTGTTTTAAAATAGTTTTTGCTTTAAAGCGGTGATTATTTCTGTTATATAGTTAGATACATTACTTAATTGTGTCATTCCAGTAACTTTGTTTTTAGAGATTCTGTTGTAAACCCTTGTGTGATTTCTGAAGTTTGATGGGGAGATTTTTACTCCATCATTACTGGTGGTAAAAATACTTGCGGCAAAAATAATCCATTTATCAATTTGAGTGAAAGTTTTTATAAGATTTTTCTATCGCTTTCTGTGTGAATTATTGATCGGATAAACTGATTAGAATAGATGGGAGAAAAAGTTCTGACAAAGTTCAGAGAGTGTTAAATTTCATTTTCCTGATTGTTGCTTGTCAAGCAGGAATACAGTGGATTTCTGGAATGGGATAAACTGCACTGATGGTAACCATAGCAACCTTATGATTTTTAGAGTAAATGAAGTGATGGATATCATTACACTGTTCATTATGATGGTATATTTCTCATTTATTTTTTATGAAGTTAAAAAAATAGTCAAACACATTTGTCAGCTGTCTTGCTGAAGTCATAAGCGCAATGTGTAAAAGTTTTTAAATTTATGTTTGATATGTAAATGCAATTTTGACTTACAAGATTTCTCCCATGCATATTGTTATGATATTTATGGATCATAAGCCATTAAAAATGTATAGAGAGAATTGTAAATAATCCCTATTGTTATAATACACCAATGGAAATTGCTAAATGAATTCATTATTGGGGTGAATGTAAGATTTCAAATTATTTCAGAACAATTTGAAATGATATAAGGTAGACCCACCCATTTACAATGGGATTACTTATGAAGGATAATTTGGCTCTGTCTATCCCTTACTGATGAAATCTAGTGATATTTTAGAATGTTCCAATTTTATTACTTGGTTAAGCTGTATAGGAGAAGTGTGTATCGCTAGAGTTTGTTTAAAAAAAAATGAAAAAAAAAATCCTCTTTGATAACTGCAGACTTTGGAATTAACATTCATAAGGCAAACAACTCCACAGATACCGTAAAACAAACGCAGACAACTGCACTCCTAATGACATTTGTTTCTCGTGAATCATTTTGAAAAATGCATCTTTGATTCATTTGAATTCATTGGATGTGAAATGGCATGCATTTCCATGTGTGTTTAACCTGTAAATGCCTTCCATCTTGGTGTCGACTGCAGCTCATTGGATCAGGCACCAGTTGGTTGGAACATGATCTATTTTCATTCTTCGTGTCTGGAATGGTCTGATGTCCTGTCACGTTTGTCACAGCTATAATTTATTGGTGGTAAAATGACCACATTACTCATTCGACACTCTGTTAAATAATTAAAACAGATTAGAAGGCAAATATTAGTCATAGCTGAATGCAGAGCCTGTCGTACAAATCAATGGCTAATCAGCCATTGGCTGTAGTGGACAATGCTGCTGGTGCATATTGGTCACAGAAAATAGCAAGGATCATTTAACGTCGCTAAATAGTTATACAATATAAAACAGAATGATGACAAATCTTTGGATATCGGTCGACTGGGATGGGTGAATCAGATATTGATCATTTTAATTTTTAAAGATGAGGAGAGGTTTTTTACGGAAAACACATGACTTTGCATTTATAAGTGCATGACTAATGTGTATGAGGTGTGTTTGGTAGCTCTGATTCCGGCTAGAATATTTAATATCAAAATTCTTTGTCATTTCAGGGAAATATATTAAAGGGCTGTGGGCCATTTCAGGTAATGTTATAGGGCTGTGGTGGTGTAGTGGTGCACATGCACACATTCTATCTTGGTTACTTAAAGTACATAACCCATTGGGCCATGCGGGGCAGTTGATATGGTGCTTAATGGGCCTTTCTCCTACACACTGGAATCTCTGCCACTTAAACTTTAAACCTGAAATGGCCTTGCATGTCAGTTTAAAAAAGTTAAACAAAATAAAAACCAAACCAATCATTATCAGTCAATGGTGTCAGCTGTAAAATAAATTACCATTGTGGCTGCATTATATATTCAGTCAGTAACCATAATATGTATCAAACCAAAGTTTGTATTCTTATCAAAACAGTTTAAAAATTAGCTACATCTAAAAGATTTACAGAACCTTCAGGCCGTTTGGACGTTTTCCCTGCTTTCCTGCGTCAATGCAGTGATGCAGAAAACGGAATGAGGTGTATTTAGTGTTTGATGAACCTAAATGTTCCAATCAGTCTGTCTTAGAGATCTGCCAAATCTATCTTCCTCCTGATTCAGACCTCCAAGTCAAATCATCTGTATACAGTAGGATCGACTCCATCTTATACAGCTTACGGTAATTGTGTCTGACTTACAATTTAGGAGAACTGTTTTATGGTTGTTTGATGTTTTGTGTTTCCTCACACCATTGTTTCAATGTACACTTACCTGGATTCCAGAAATTGTCTGTAGAGCTGCCAAATCTCATGTATACCGAGTCTGGATTTCATTTTCAGGAAATTTCAGTCTTTGTGTTTGAAAAAAAATTAGATTATTGTTAAATTAATGAATAACTACTGTATTTTATAAAGCAAAGGGAAATTCTGAAAGATTATCATCATCTTTGAAATGAGTTTGATCAACAAATACAGAGAGGGGTCATAGGGGTCAAGTGGTTAGGATGTCAATGAGTCCACTTTCCTTCCATCTCTAAGATCAGCAGTGGCAGAGCGGTTAAAACAACATATTACCACAGGCCCTCTACCCCTAGGTTGCGAGTTCAAATCCAATGTGAGGCAGTTGCCAGGTAAAGATGGTAGGTCTGTGGTTTTTCTTCAGGTACACAGGCTGTCTCTTACCACATAAACCTGGCTCATCCTTAAATAACCCTGGCTGTTATTAGGACGTTAAAGATGCTCCATCACCAACAGAGCATAAACAATACTCATCATTTTAACAATAATTGGCAATTTGTTACAAAAAATCTTTTTTTTTTTTTTAAATTTTGGGTGTCTGTGTTATAATTATGTAAGTCTTTGCTGCAGTAAACTCTGATAGAAATATCTTCCATTGGCTTGAGTGTTTAAGTCTTAACCAGAGGTCCCACGTTTGATTCCTAGAGAGGTAGTGAATTGTTTATCATGTACTCTGTTACATTTTGCTATACTCTAAGATGTATAATAGCTTTGCTCTATGCCTGTGCTTTAGTTGTGGTGTGAGATATTAATGCTTAGATAATTGCATCTGTCTGTGCTTGTAAGTTCTCAATTTAATCACAATTTGATTTGCTGGTCCCAATTTTCTGTTTTCCTTTTTTTGCTGACATGACGGTTTTCTGTTTTAAAACAATTTGATTTGCTGGTACGGATATAGAACTTCATTTCTCACATGTAGCAGCATAATTTATCATGAGGTTTCCCTGTGGTTTGCTATAGAAAACTGCAATGATCAGCTATAAGCCTACCAAGTGTGGCTCAGGAGATGTAGGCTGTCGGTCTCATCTCAAAAGTTATACGGGCGATGCTTTGTTTGGAAATATACCCATGTTGATGATGCTACAGAACTGACATATGTTTTCATGGAGCTTTATAGACCTCATTTGCACTTTGCCTAAATTGTATAAATAAATGCTTTGTTTTTTTTACTCTTTTTTTTTCTGTTTGAAATTTGACTCCAAAATTTTCTGTTCAAAAATGCTCCATATCTGTAAAGGTTACAGCTACAATCATAAATCTTCCTTAAGAGTTTGCAAAACAGTTTTGCACTTAAAATAATGTATTGTTTGTCAACCATGCAGGTCTAGAACAAATTAGATTTCCCTGGAATGAAACTGGTGAAGCAAACATACAAGTGTGACCTTCAGATCTAGGTTTAGGTGATAGCTTTTAATGCAGACCAATGCTTCCTAATGAATTGTAATTCTGAGCAGAACAAATTGTCTGCTAACAGAACGAAACTGCTGAACGATTAACTTAGCGTTGTTTGTGATGTTCAATTTACGATCATGTGTTCCTTTCTTCATTGCTGTTTGAAGATTAGTTCTTTGAAACTGGATTGTTGTAAATGCCAAGGTGACCTTCACAAACTCACAGCACATAGAGACTAATACCTTCTTCAGAAGAGTGCTCCATTTTCGCGCTCTTTACATGCTTATCAAGCTTATGAGAGTATTACAATAAAGATTATGATTTTGTAAACTATAATGTCAGTGTATAGGAATTATAGATCTTTATAACTTTGTCTATTTTTTGTCAGTCTTTGTGAGTGACAGATGTATATGCAATATCAATCAACAGTGGAAATATATGATAATGTAGACAAAGAAGCAATCCTGCAGTGACAATAATATTATGGTAATTTAAGGATGGACGTTACTGGTTAAACGTTAATGGACAAACTCTGAAAATGAATAAGATACCAATTTGACAAAATATTTTTCAGTCGTAAAGTGCATATAAAAAGACAATTTCAGGGTAACCTCACAGACATGTATAGTCAGTTTTATATACCGTATTCGACCCAATAAGCACGCATGTCCCTATAAGTGCCCCTCCCCTTTTTTGAGGCCTCAATTTCAATTGCCCATGCATAAATAAGGACCAAATTACATAAAACGGTATAGATTTGCAATAAGTTTAACTTATTAGCACCTTTTCATTTTTATCAATTTTTGAAGCGCCCTGGGCGCTTATTGGGTCAAATACAGTATTGTGAATTGCTATGAGGACAGCCATGGCCATTGGAAGACAAACAATATATAGTAGCTTGGTCATTCTGAGACCATTGAGTCTTCTCTGTTGTAGCTGAAGCTACCTCACTTACCAAGATCTAGCAAGGTGGATAGATATGCCTTAGAGAGAAATGTGACTTGTCCATGGACACACAGCCATCATAAAAGTTACTCTTTGTCAGCTTTCAAAGACAGAAAGACAAACTGGCAAAAGATGAGTGTTTAACCAGGTATGAACCATTGCAAAATAGATAATAAAAAAAGAGGGAGAAAAAAAGAAAGAAAAAAGATAAACAAGGCATCGATTAACCAACTGAATGTGAGGAAGGTATATTATTTCCATATAAAATTACTCGAATCAGAGCCTGTTTATGGAATTATGAAATAGAAGAAATAGACATTTTTAGCCCACCATCATCAGATGATTCAAATCGCTTTTTGTCCGTGGTCCATGGTCCGCCCTTCCTTCTGTCCGTCCGTCCGTTAATCATTCCTGTTATCGCTATTTCCCAGAAATTAAGAAGGGATCAGTGTCCCAAATATTATATGTAGGTTCTCCTAGGGCCCTTGTTGTGCATATTGCATTTTGGAACCAATCGGTCAACAAGACAGCCGCCAGGCAGCCATCATGGATTTTGATAAAGTTTTTTCTCACTATTTCTCAGAAAGTACTGAAGGGATCTTTCTCAAATTTCATATGTAGGTTCCCCTAGGGCCTTAGTAGTGCATATTGCATTTTTGTTTGTTAAGCACTTTACAGATGTGGCAGTTAAGTAACTGTTTGTTGTTTTGCCCATTCTCGAAATAATGATTTTCACTATTCATTGATAGATGTCTTATGTACTCACACAAAAATTACAAAAAAAAAGAACTATGATAATCAGCTGTTGATGGTGTGTACTATTACATAACTTGTGATGTCTGATATAGTGTGATGGGTGTATAGGTGGAGAGTTGGGAGGGCCATTGCCCGGAGTCTCATCGATGGAATCTCTTGTTTTCTAACACCAAACACGATGGATCCTTGCTGTGTGATCTATTGATACAGAGGTATGTACAAGGATCCTCTATCAGTTAAAACATTTATCTTACAGAGAACAGAACAGAAATCTCAATAAATACTGAACACTGTTCCGGATCGAATCTAAATGGTCTCGTGCTAGGTTCCGACTCTTGAATCCTAAACAAAACTAGCGACTAATGAGTTTATCTGTCAGGAGTCTGGAGAGGACTGTTAAAGTTATAATGGTGTGGGAGATGTACACCAGATGTTAGAGGGGAGGGGATACAATGTATAGTAATAACCTGGTTATCTCCCTTTGTTTATCGAGGGAGTTGTTTTACAGGGTTATCTCCCTTTATCTGGAGAGTTCGGTTACAGGCACTGTAATAGTAGAATGGCAGGTCATGCTGGGACGCTATTAAAATATATATTTCACTGACGATAAAACTATTTTGCTCTCCTTTACAAAGTTTTAATAACCAACCTTCTTTTTTATATTTCATTGGAACCCAACACCAAGAATGAGGTCTGAGTGCCAATCACACCGACCATAGTCTCATATCATATGCAAGAATGTGCTGTCACATTTTCTTCATGTGCACTTTAGTATATATAAGAAAATAGTTTTGACATTGAAAGATGTTTAAATACAATTCAGTGATTGTGATAACTTCAGTGAATGTATCTTTCAAGGTATAGATATGTGGGTTACCTGCCTAGATAGTGTAACCCAGTGATAGTGTCAGATGGAGATGAGAAATTGTCCCCTGTAGGGTGTGGGGGTGTGGCCTACCAATGTTTGTCAGTTTTGACGGGTGTGGCTTCACTTGGCTATCTTTGATACTGGGAGTAGAATTTCAGCTATTCCACTACATCAATGCCATGGTATTCTATTGTTCTCTAACCTCAAAGAGCTTGTAAGAAGCTGCTGGATTCTACACACACCTGTTTTGAAAGCTTCTGGAATCAAATGCAGATGGACAATAATTAATCTTGCACTACAGTATATATGCTATTGATACTTGGTGTACCTTCTATCAAATCTCAAGCAGAGACTCCCAATCTATATTCTGTGGGTTATATATAGTTAGGAGAAAATATAGAAGAACAGAGAAAATACAAATTCCTTTTGAATGTCATGGCCAGGAATCGAACCCCAATATCAGGTGTGATAAACCCATGTGTCTACAGATTAAGCCAAAGAGGCAAGTGTTCCATCATTTTAAGAGTGACAGAGATGGTATTTATAAACACTATGTACAAGCCTGTGACACTGATCCCTTTTACCCACTAAACACACTTTTATACTCTAGTCACCTGATGTTATCACTGTTGTACCATGAAAACCTGCATGAGAGATCTGCCGATTTATTAGTGTAGTCATCTGTTATTTAGTGCAGATGTCAATAACAATTGAGTACATTCATTTATAAGATTTGATTATCCGATTACAATTAAATTTTTATGCTAGGCATTAGCTGTTGTGTTAGTTTTATAAATTGAAATTAATGATGTGTTGCGTTACCATGCTGTGGATTAGAAAATTGATAACAAGAGAGTAGGGAACGCCTTTGTTACTCTAATATCACTGTGAGAATGAACAGGTCTTCAGTTTCAATTTGATGTCTAATTTCAATTTCAAGTTTCACAAAAAATTTTTATTCCCGTATTTTATACTGAAAATAATTTTGTTAAATTTCAAGTACCTAATCATGCCTTTTGATAAAAAATAAAACTGAAATTATTATAACATGTTTTTTATGAACATTTTATCATGCCATTTGGAAATAACTTAACCAATATATATATATTCAGGATTTTTGCCAGGCCTTTATAGGGTCCGGTAGAAGGACCCATTCTCAATTGAAATACAGCACTTTATTTTCCCAAATTCAGTGAGTATTTTCCCATCACTGTTCGATAAACTTAAAACCCAATTATAAATACAACATCAGGTAAATAAATGTCTTGTTGAACTTGAGAAATATTAAGATAACATTGACAGCAACAGCTAAGCCCTCTTTGATATTTTTTTCCCCAACTTTAATATTATTTCAACAAAATTGTTAAGAATTAGTTAAAATGATGCCGATGATATCTTCCCAATATTTGCATTGGGTCCTTTTCCCAAAATAGCTGTCAAAACCCCTGATTATTATAAAGAAAAATAAAACCACATCAAGTCCACTAAATAACTAGTATCTGTTCCATGTGCTTTGATTTTTGGAATCATTATGGATGTGATCAGCATAAGAGTGCAGGCCCTTTGGGCCACTTGTAAATTTGAATAACAAAAAAATAATGTAAGAGGCCAGGCTGTGCACAACTGCTTCTCGATTGAAAAAAATCAAAACCTCCAAAAATATCTTTGTAATATCCTGTCAGTGGAGACTGAAGTATACACTGAGGTGAAATCACATGGTCTATCAATTAGCTGCCAAAAAGTTTACCATTAAAAAAAAAAAAAATCCCACTGGCATCTGGAAATAATTAAACACTTAAAATCTCAAGTATTTAAGAGCATGTTAAAGCAAACGTGATGCACAATAGATGTTTCAACAATGCAGGCCTATTATTTTTATTTCGTTTTACATGCCAATATAACTGGTTTGATGAATCCCTACATTGATATGGCATGGTCCAAGCACCTGTTCAGGAATCGCTACAGGACAGTTGAAAGTAGGAACACATGCAGTTGGCATCAGAGTGTATGGTTTGTATGTCTGAGTATTTAAGCTTGCCAAACCTCCATCTGTAACAGGAAGCTCAGCCAACTGGGATATTGAGCTTTTTTGCATGTGCTCATCAGAAACGTTTCTACGGTAACAATAATCCCAGTAATCGCTCTATTGGATCATAAAAGGCAAAAGAGAATGTTTCTAACTGTATATGTTGGCATGGATACATTATTTCCTATATCAGTCAGAAGGTCAGATGGGTGCTCAATGTTACTAATCTACCTGTAGATATTTGATGTTAGATTCTCTCTGTTTAGCAAAACTTTGCTAATTTCCCTGTGCTTTATCTAAATATCTAAGTTTTTTTTCTCTTATCTCCTATAGACCTGTACAGGGCAATAAAACCTGTATATTATATAAGCACCTGCGTAAGAAAGCATAACTACAGGACGTTTGATACATTGTGACATCTTAAAACCTCGAAGGCCAATTTTGAGACTTTCAAATGTAATATTCTCAGAAAAAATGTAATAGTTTAAGTCATACGAGTGAAAAATCTTCTTTTCTAGCCTAGGGTTATACCTATCATATCCTCCCGTGGGAGGATTATAATTATATCCCCCTCCTTCATACCGTGTTATATATGAGTTGTGTAATATGATACTAGTGTAATTTTTCAGCACTTGCAAAAGGGATATGTAATAGGTATAGAGTTAGGGACACAAAGAGGTTTCAATGCCATAACTCATCTTCCCTTGGGCCAACCACTCTTGTTCAAACTTCAAAACTGTACATCTTCATTACTCTGACTGGAAATCTTAAAGCAAACTTGCAATGTGACCTTGGCTGTTGAAACAAGCTTGATATTAGGTCTACCAGTACATTGATGATCAAGATTTCCAATCAGTCTTGTAATTGTGAAATTTCATGTTGTCTATTATGACCAATAAATCTACAAAATTTTGATTAATATTTGATGAGTATTGCAGCAGAAAGTGTAGCATTATTACCTTTATATTGTTCCTGGATGATGTATTGATCAATATCCTCAACATTTTCTCATCAAAATTGATTAAAGTTATAAACTTTATGGTTGTGTGACATTATTATAGAACTATATTAGAAAATAAGTAGGATATAAACTTCAAAATAAAATTGTACCTGGAAATTTGAAGCTTCCCAGTAAATACCAATTTCATAATCTAACTCGAATGTTGCCTAAATTTTCTTGTTTAAAATTGAACATTTGCTAACTTAATCAATGTTTACCTATTGTTGTTACCAGGTAGGATATTCTGTTTAGCTTCTTTTGGCATTATACTTCAGATAGCACTATAACTTGGGCAAGAGTTGGAATATTGCAAACATACCACAGTCTCCCAAAACACTGGCATCCACCTCAAGCAACACAGTTATCCGATACAAGGGAAGACCTCCCTTCAACAAACAGTAGAGACTGTTCTTAATGATCTTAGATGTTTATTGGCTGTTACACAAAATCAATCAACCTTGTGACTTTTGTCTGCAGTTGGTTGTATTTCTCCCAATACCGTATTTTGGAGACAGAATCTCCAGCTCAGTTCTGATGTAACAGCTGTAATTTCATTGAGGTATAATTTGACTAGTAGTATAAAAATTTCATTGAGATATCACTATAAATATAATGAATTGGTTTATATCAGACATAGACACACTTTACCCGATGGTGTTATGACAATATGAGAAATATCAATGAATCTGGCCAAACGTGTGTTAAATTGTCATGGCAACACGAGATATGAAATATGAGTGTTACCTATACTACCAATATCACTATGATAGATGGTAAATTTTACATCTGACATTCCGGTTTTTTCTTTTGTGAAATAAATGAGGTATGTAAGTGTTATTGAATTCAGTGATTTATGATGTAGATGATAAAAGTCTAGACTATAGAGCAGATGCTTGGCAGGATATGATGTAGTTTCTCGTAGGCATCGGAAGCTGATATTACTGGCATACATCAGAAAACACATTATCACTTTCTCTGGCTGAACTTTTGTTCAGGCTTCGCATGAACTCAAAATGTGACGTTTGTTTGGAAGTTTATAGAAAAATTATGTTTATCACGCAATTATAGTCAGCTTCGCTATCTTAGTGTCAAGTATCTGCACCAGGATATAGGGGATCGTCTATCATTAGTTATATAATAAGTCAGCAATGTACAACAACATCGCCAAGACTCAATAAATACAAACATCTCGGGTAAAAAGTGTAAATTCAGAAAAATGTTCTCATGTGCAACACACTGAAGATCGTAATTTTAAGCTAAACTGTGATGATTTGTGGTGAACTTCCAGATTCTCTCCATCCATGGTTTATCATTCTAAAGCAGCCAAATTCTGTTGGTCTGTTGACAATTCTTGTTAAAAACTGTATTATCTAGGGGAAATATCTGCCAGCACCCTCCCAATTCTTTCCTCATAAATCTTGATATGGGTGCAAGGGAAAATTACAGATATTAAAAATGGGTATTTTTAATGCTGACACTGAAGAATTGTTAATGAAATAAAAACAGGACACAATCTTTATCAACACTGAGAATCGTAAAATATGATTTTGAATTTATCCATTTTGATAGTATTTTCTTTTCCATTTCCTTTAATGGCTATATATTAAGTTTACATGCAGGGACCACAGTAGCCGAGTGATTAAGATGTCCTGACATATTCCCATAAGCCCTCAATCTCTGGGACATGAGTTTGAATCCTTAATGTGGGGCAGTTGCCAGGTACATGCCGCTGGTCTGTTTTTTGTCCTTAAATGACCTTGACTGTTAATAGGATGTAAATAATCAAACCAAACTAAAGTTGAGAGATGACGTTTAACTCTACAGTTTGGGCTTATAAGTTTTCTTTATCTGCTTGAGAGAAGTCATTAGTGTTTTGTCTTACATGCTATTTGGTCGAAAAATTATCAGTGCATTGTCTATCTGCTATTTCACATGTATGTTTATACATGTGAAGAGAAGTAGTTGATGTTTCCCAGACTACATAGAACCACTGTACTGACTGGACTTTCAATCTATCCGGTAAATCAGCTGTACAGATCTAAACTTTCACTCTAACACTTGGAATACACACAGGTAGATGGACTCCGGTATCTATAAACAAATGGCCGGTGCCTTGAAATCTCGACAAGACACTTTACTTGCCAAGATGGTATCACAAAGTGACTGATTATAGCAATGTAGAATGAACTTGTTTTTTCTGCACGGCATAAACCGTGTTCTAGCACTGCAAATTTTGTGTACAATTCTGAACAGATTTCTATAAATAAAAAAGTGTGTGATTATCAAATGCCAAAATCTATTTTCTGCTTGGCACAACTTAAACCATCAAGCTGTACCGTTGCACTGTAATTGCCATAGTCACAATTTCAACATTTTATACTCCAATCAAACCTTATCTGGGAGCAAGCATCTTAGATGAAACTAATCAAGGTTTTTTTAGCCAATTAATTTTTATTGACAGTCGTATCTATATTTAAAGGCCACCCTTGGATTAAAAAGATTAACTGTTCATTGCAGGTGGTCCACGAGATAAAAAATGTTTTGAAAAGTAAGCATTTTGCCAAGATTAGAAATTTGTAATGTTGGAAATGTAATTATATTAAAACAATTAAGTTCTACAACTGCTGCTTCATACTGGTTGACAATTATAGATGAAAACACAGGCACTGGAGTATAGGAGATAGTGGTGTACAGGAAATAGATTAGTCCTTGCTCCAACAGTGTCGTGTTGTTTGATGTAACGACATGAAACATTCGCTATCTTTCATTCATTATTATATGGACATAATGATTTGTAAGAACAACTTTTGCTATGGCCATGGTTGCTCCTGATTGGCAAAACTGTTCCAAAAACCTGCTTAAGTTTAAAAATTACAAGAAACTTCAGACTCCAATATAAGGGCAAAATGGTGACACATTTTCATTATCATTAGCTTCAGAATGATAACGTTTAATTGCATGTTTCCAGACAAAATAAAAATCTAAGCATGTAAACATATCTAAAGTGTTGTGTCTATTATTCAAACTCTCATAAGAATATAATATAAACAATGTTTCTTCTGTTTGCTGTTTTGCAGACATCAGTCTGAAAGATTTGGCCTTGTTCGTTCTTGTGAGGAAAGGCTCTGGTTTTTGTCGCCTGGCACCATAGTTTTCACATCATATTCTCTAAAAGTGGTAGTTTCTGTCCCTGCTAAGCACTAAGGATATATAAAGGGAGTCAAACAACTGGTTTATATTTTTAGCCCACCAACATCAGATGGTGGGCTATACAAACACTTTTCGTCTGTGGTCTGTGGTCTATCCTTCCGTCCGTCCTTCCTTCCATCCTTCTGTCCGTTAACAATTCTTGTTACCGCTATTTTTCAGAAAGTACGAAAGGGATCTTTCTAAAATTTCATGTGTAGGTTCCCCTAGGCCCTAGTTGTGCATATTGCATTTTGAGACCAATCGGTCAGCAAGATGGCCGATAGGCCGCCATCTTGGATTTTGATAGTTTAAGTTTGTTACCGCTATTTCTCAGACAGTCCTGAAGGGATTCTCCTTAAATTTCACATGTAGGTTCCCCTAGGGCATTTTGGGACAGATCAATCAATAAGATGGCTGACAGGGCCGCCATCTTGGATTTTGACAATTGAAGTTTGTTACCTCTATTTCTCAAAAAGTCCTGAAGGGAGCTGTCTCAAATTTCATGTGAAAGATTTCCTAGGTCCCTGGCTATGCATATTTGCTTTTTGGTACCGATCGGTGACCAAGATGGCCGACAGGAAGCTATCTTGGATTTTGACAATTGACAAGTTTGTTACCGCTATTTCTCAGAAAGTACTGAAGGGATCTGTCTCAAATTGCAAGTACAGGCTTTTCCTAGGGGTCTAGTTGTGGATTTCGCATTTTCGGACTGATCGATGAACAAGATGGCAGATAGGCCGCCATCTTGGATTTTGATAATTGAAGCTTGTTACCCCTATTGCTGAGAAAGTATTGAAGTGATCTGTCTCAAATTTTGTTCCCCTAGAACCTTATTTGTGCATATTGCATTTTCAGACTGATCAGTCCAAAAGATGGCCGACAGGTAGCCATCTTGGATTTTGATGATTGAAGGTTGTTTCTCAGAAAGTACTCAAAGGATCTTTCTCAAATTTCATATGTAGTGATATGTAGGAAAAATTTGAAAAGCAGAGAAAAGATCCTCCTTCGTTTGTCAGACATAGATCATTCTTTAGTGGGTGCCAAGATCCCTCTGGGATCTCGTTTCAGTGTAATATTGTAGCAGGTTTTTATTAAATATATGTCACAATATCCAATTCATGTTTAATTTACTTATAATGTGATAAAATACTATTACGTTACCATTCGACATAATTTACATCAAACAAATGTCATTTACACATTCGCCATTACTGTAAGAAAATAGTTTATACATATTAATACAATTTACACAAAATACCTACCCTATCGATCTGACAGGGGTTTGACACCTACGTCATATGCATATAGGTATGGAGATATTGATTAACGTTTAAAAGAGCATATCCACCGCTTAGTCTGTCTATGTTGAGCGATATAGATGCAATGTTGTAATTAAAACAATGTCCACTTGTCTCTGCCCAGTGAGTGAATGTGAACATACAAGAACAGGTACACAATTTCGTGACAATGGTGTCTCAGGTGTACTGTTCAGTATCTTTGTCAGCATGCTACAGTGTAAAAGTGATATAAATTGGGCCAGAATGACACTATTACAAGGAGACATAACACAAATATACTGCAGCCTCCCAAAACATTCACACACCACAACACATAGGGGAGGCTAGCCTTAAATTACCCTAGCTGTTAATAGGACTTTAAATTAAACCAAACCAGTCACCTAAACACAGATGTAGGTGTTATAAGGTGAAAATGTTCTGTTAATGTGCAACAACAATTTGATTTGGGAGGTTTTTAGTGAAGGAAGGTGTGAAAAGGTGTAGGGGTTTTTGTGTTCCATTTATTCCCCAACGGTTTAGCAGCTGTTGATCGTGTGTAATGCCCCAAGACTATCTCCTCTAGCGATGATTATACGCTGTTCTCTAACACTGATTATATGTAGCAGCACAATGTCATGCCAGCAGCCAATGCTTGTCGGCTGCCGAAATTTTCTGATTAGGCAAAGTGTCGTGTTTGAAATTATCGTGCTATGAAACTCCGCATTTACAAATTACAACACATTTCAGTTAATTTCTCAATCCCGAGAAGCAATTACAGTTTCCCTTCTGTAGTGTGGCTATTCTCCAATGCTTTTCCAAAAATGACAATTTCATTAAAGCTGGTTTCAATTTAACCTATCTGTAGAAATGATTGATTATATCCTACCGATGTGGAAATTCAGAGGATAATTACTGATACCAATCTGTGTGGAATCCCATAAATTTCTGGGATTATTTCATTTGCATACCAAAATGTAAAACACAATTGATTATTGACTTTCTACCTGCATGTTCGAGTACATGAAAATCAGTTGTGATTTGAGTAAATGACATGAAATTTGGTGTGGGTCAAGCTACTAGGCATTCTGATATTGGCGAAGGGGGTGGTGATGCCAATGATGTACCTGAACACAAATGACAAGTGTAAGACTGGGAGGGTGGGGATGGAGAATGGGAAAGGTTGGGGAAGGGGTGGGGATGTCAATGATGTATCTGAATATAAATGACATGTCAGACTAGGAGGGTGGAGATGGAGAATGGGAAAGGGGGTGGGGATGTCAATGATGTATCTGAATATAAATGATGTGTCAGACTGGGAGGGTGGGGATGGAGAATGGGAAAAGTTGGGGATGGGGGTGGGGATGTCAATGATGTATCTGAATATAAATGATGTGTCAGACTGGGAGGGTGGGGATGGAGAATGGGAAAGGTTGGGGAAGGGGTGGGGATGTCAATGATGTATCTGAATATAAATGATGTGTCAGACTGGGAGGGTGGGGATGGAGAATGGGAAAGGTTGGGGAAGGGGTGGGGATGTCAATGATGTATCTGAATATAAATGATGTGTCAGACTGGGAGGGTGGGGATGGAGAATGGGAAAGGTTGGGGATGGGGGTGGGGATGTCAATGATGTATCTGAACACAAATGACATGTGTCAGACTTGGAGGGTGGGGATGGAGAATGGGAAAGGTTGGGGATGGGGGTGGGAATGTCAATGATGTATCTGAACGCAAATAACATGTGTCAGACAGGGAGGGTGGGGATGGAGAATGGGAAAGGTTGGGGATGGGGGTGGGGATGTCAATGATGTACCTGAACACAAATGACATGTGTCAGACAGGGAGGGTGGGGATGGAGAATGGGAAAGGTTGGGGATGGGGGTGGGGATGTCAATGATGTACCTGAACACAAATGACATGTGTCAGACTGGGAGGGTGGGGATGGAGAATGGAAAAGGTTGGGGATGGGGGTGGGGATGTCAATGATGTACCTGAACACAAATGACATGTGTCAGACGGGGGGGGGAGGGTGGGGATGGAAGAGAATGGAAAAGGTTGGGGATGGGGGTGGGGATGTCAATGATGTACCTGAACACAAATGACATGTGTCAGACTTGGAGGGTGGGGATGGAGAATGGAAAAGGTTGGGGATGGGGGTGGGGATGTCAATGATGTACCTGAACACAAATGACATGTGTCAGACAGGGAGGGTGGGGATGGAGAATGGGAAAAGGTTGGGGATGGGGGTGGGGATGTCAATGATGTACCTGAACACAAATGACATGTGTCAGACTGGGAGGGTGGGGATGGAGAATGGGAAGGTTGGAGGGAAGGGGGTGGGGATGTCAATGATGTACCTGAACACAAATGACATGTGTCAGACAGGTAGGGTGGGGATGGAGAATGGAAAAGGTTGGGGATGGGGTTGCGGATGTCAATGATGAACCTGAACACAAATGACATGTGTCAGACTTGGAGGGTAGGGATGGGGTATGGGAAAGGGGTGAGGATGTTAATGATGTACCATAACACAAATGGCATGTGTCAGACTTGGAGGGGGGATGGAGAATGGGAAAGGTTGGGGATGGGGGTGGGGATATCAATGATGTACCTGAACACAAATGACGTGTCAGACTGGGGTGGGGGCGAGGGTTGGGTGGGGGTGATGGGTGGGTGGGGATGGAGAATGGGAAGGTGTGGGGGATGTCAATGATGTACCTGAACACAAATGACATGTATCAGGCTGGGAGGGTGGGGATGGAGAATGGGAAAGGTTGGGGAAAGGGTGGGGATGTCAATGATGTAATTGAACACAAATGGCATGTGTCAGACTGGGAGGGTGGGGATGGAGAATGGGAAAGTTTTGGGAAGGGATGGGGGAGGGGTGGGGATGTCAATGATGTATCTGAACATAAACGACATGTGTCAGACTGGGAGGGTGGGGATGGAGAATGAGAAAGGTTGGGGAAGTGGTGGGGATGTCAATGATGTATCTGAACATAAACGACATGTGTCAGACTGGAAGGGTGGGGATGGAGAATGGGAAAGGTAGGGGAAGGGGTGGGGATATTTATGATATACCTGAACATAAATGACAAGTGTCAGACTGGTGCGTCCTTTAAAGACATTCAAACTGAAGGTATACCCTGTACAGAAAGAAAATACTTTACCACACAATTTCTACTGGAATTCACATGTCTACAGTTGCTATCATATTGTATAGATCAATTTATTGTTCATCTATAGCTAGACAACAATAGCCACAGAAAAAATTCTTTGAATGCCACATTGTAATGCACTTCTGTTTGTAACATCACTAGCAAATTGGGAAAATTGATATTTAATGATTTACATCAGACTTTACATAATCATCTGGCATTATAGACATCTTTTAGAGCATGTGAAGGAACATATCACAAGCATTTGAGTGATATTTCAAACAGTTTTGTTTTCCTGTTTGTGGTGCCTAAGTGAAATGTGGTGTGATCTTGCAGGAAGCTGAAGCCTTTTAGGTCTTTGGTGATCGACGATTAGTATTAATTGGAAATAGACATGTCGTAGATCCGTTGTATAAGAATGACTGCCTGCACATTTCCTTTACCATTTGCAGGCATGACAACACTTTCCATCATTATTTTGTATTTTGAGTATATATAGAAGCACTTTGAACAAATTGCCTGATATTCCTATCCATTACGGTGACTGGTCGATATTCTATACATATGGTTGGCCTGTTTGAACTGATTTCCCAAGATGCAATTCTATCACTTTAAACATAATAACAAGTGGTGAAGTTGTTTTACCAGTTGACAAATTCATTTCTTAATTCCTGCATTGACAGCTGTAAACTGTGAAAAAAAAACCTAACATCTTGAATTGAAGATACCTTTGTTAAAACCAAATGCTACGGAATGTCAAATGACAAAAGGAAATAACAGAATCAAATAGCTGAAATTTTCCATGGAAGGAAGTAATGGAAGAGCAGTCTAAAATATGTCTCAAAAGGACATAACAGAAAAATGGCTTCAGTAATTTTACATAAAGAGCACATGGTTTAAGGTAAAATCATAAATACAAAATTTAACAATAGGATGTTCTATATAACATGTAAAATACGCGAATAAACTTGATTACTGATTATTTAATTGAAATCACAGCGACAGGATTCCGAGAAATACACATGTTGACCGAGTGTAACACGTGTGCAAGTTAGCAGTCATTCGTGATCAAAAGATCGTTTTCTTGCTGTCTGAGGACATTTCTTGCACACACAAAATATTTAAATAATATATTTAACTTATTGTTTGATATTTGATGATTTTTGACGTTTTAGTTATTATTTTCTTGGTAACAATCCTGCAGCAAATCAATAGCGAAATCAGTCCGCCATTGTGTTGTGACTGTAAACAACCACGCTTCTGTCGGCGGATTTCCTTGAATTAAACAATTTTACGAATGAACATGCATCTGATACGTAATTATTTTCATCTTTAATATATTTTCATAGCATATTTGATCTTTTAAACACTTTTACAGTAATTTGTTCGATGCATAACTTTACAAAACTTGCGAGTAAAACTTACGATTTTCACATGTGAATCACGACGTAATAATGCAAAAACATGGTCAGATTTTGGTTTTCGTCCACGGATAAGCCGCACTGGTGTATTAGCCGCACTCCCGATTTTCAGGGAAAAAAGTCGCGGCTTATACTCCGGAAAATACGGTAGCTTAATGTTACAATTTGTGTAGATATATAAATATTAAATGAGTTATCTTCAAGCCCCAGGGTCGTGGAACAGTCTAAGACTTAAGTTTTTGCTTAGCTTATAAAAAGTGACATAACTTTTTGTAACATTATCTAGCTGTGTGGCAATTGTCTACAATTAAGACTGTTTTAGACTGAAGACCGTTTTATGATCATGGGCCCTGGTCTTAATTCTGGTTTTATCCATTGTTTAGTTTATATAACACTTGACATTATCATTCAATAGGATTGCTCCATTTGATAAAAGATGAATTATTTTAAAAGTATTTGTAAGACTCCATGCAATGTCAAATTTCAAGGGAGAGTCGGTGAATAAATGATTTTGTTTTGGGTGTTCAAGTGCACAGACCAAAGAAATTGCATTGCTGCAAGGCTATATTGTAATTCCGCCCTTTTGATATGTAAATAGAAGCTCTGTTCTCTTTGTAGTTTGTGGAGCTATATGATATATAGGTAAGTACATCATGTATATAATAATCATAAAATGTTACACCAGAATGGGAAAAGATCTATTGATGAATGAGTTTTTGTATCTTTTTGATACAAATATAAAAGTCAGATAATAATGCAGAGTTCATATTAGCATAATGTATATGATTTATGATGTAAAACTGTACATGTTTCCAGTGCTCTTTGTCCAAATTTTTATTTATTTGACACATTGTAGCCAAGTTTTCAATGTTTAAGATGATACAATTTACATGTTTAAGATGATACATTTGGAGCAGCATCGAATGATATAATCCCAGCCTTGTCCTATCACTTTTTAACTCTATTTGCAATATGTGTAGAAGAAACTTTATTGAATATATTGAAATCGTACATTTTTGATGAGTAAGACACAAGATCTGTAACTGATGTTAGGTTTCACATTGAGTCATCCTGGCGTGTACAATTTCTCAAGAATAAAAAAAGAAAAGAACAAAAACAAAAAACTATTAGATTGATTCATCCTGGATATGTTCTGAATGTTGCTGAATGTGCAGAGTGTCTAGCTGATTGGGTTATGAATCAGAATATTGGTTATCATGGTAACGAAAGGTCCCATTGAATAACTGGCTGTCATGGTAACAAAAGGTAAAGAACTGGTTGTCATGGTGATGAGAGGTAAAGAACTAGTTGTCATGGTAACAAAAGGTTAAGAACTGGTTATCATGGCAAACAAATGAAATGGTCTCAATGATTGAAAAAATGAGTTGTTATGGTAACAAAAGGTGCCATTAAAGAACCGGATGTCTGGTAACAAATGGTCCCATAAAGAACTGGTTGTTGTTTTGGTAACAAAAGTTGCTTTTGAAGAACTGGTTGTCATGGTAACAATAATAAAATATGGCAATAAGCCCTACTTTCTGTCACTGCTTCATAATTTGGATTTTGACAAAACAGAAGTCACATTACAGGTTTTGAATTGAGCTAAAGTAAGCTTCTTAATAACAAACTCCACAGGACCTTAGAAAAATGGGAAGTATAGATAGGCTCAATTGTTATTCCACACAATAACGGGCAGAAATGAAGAAGTCTGTCAAGATTGCAATGGTACCAAACAGGACAAGGAACCTCATTGATTCTGGAACAAGGCAGGCATGGTAATGGTGCCAAAACAGGACAAGGAATTTCATTGGTTCTGGAACAAGGCAGGCATGGTAATGGTGCCAAAACAGGACAAGGAATTTCATTGGTTCTGGAACAAGGCAGGCATCGTAATGGTGCCAAAACAGGACAAGGAATTTCATTGATTCTGGAACAAGGCAAGCATGGTAATGGTGCCAAAACAGGACAAGGAATTTCATTGATTCTGGAACAAGGCAGGCATCGTAATGGTGCCAAAACAGGACAAGGAATTTCATTGGTTCTGGAACAAGGCAAGCATGGTAATGGTACCAAAACAGGACAAGGAACTTCATTGATTCTGGAACAAGGCAAGCATGGTAATGGTACCAAAACAGGACAAGGAACTTCATTGATTCTGGAACAAGGCAAGCATGGTAATGGTACCAAAACAGGACAAGGATTTGTTTTTGTTTTGGAACAAGGCATGCATTGTAATGGTATCAAAACAAGAAAAGGAATTTTATTGGTTCTGGAACAAGGCAGGTATTGCAAAAGTACCAAAAGAAGACTAGGAATTTCATTGGTTCTCGAACAAGGCAGTGGTTGCAGTGGTGATTTCATTGGTTCTAGATGCAAAACAGGGATTCAAATAGTACAAAAATAAGTGACTCATTGTTTCATACAGACATATTATATGACTTTGTGATTATGGCGACTACTGAATGTCTGACTCCCAATTTATTGGTTTGTTTAATAGATGTTTATTTGGACACCTAACTTCAGACAATACATCATTGTCAATATCAGTATAAGTATACTGACCACAAAGCACTGACCATAAGTGGACAAACAAAGACGGGTTACTTCCCTTTGTTCTAGGTGCAATTTTTTATAAGTGTGACCAGTCAATGAAATCATTCCCACAGGATAACTAATACAAATGGGAGTGAATCATATACTCATGTCATCTTATCTTTTTGCATAGCTTTGTTTCCTGAATTTCTCCATGGAGGTAGTGTCATTCCATTTCCACTTTATAAACAAATGTTAGAAAAATAGGAAAATTTGTGCCAAACATATTGCATGCAATCAGACTAATGTATGAAAATGTGATACAGAATTTGAACCATCTTCTGAGTGATAGTCAGGTTTCTACAAACAAATTGATGTACAGAAATAAATTATCTAAATGATTATGTATATTAGTTAAATGTGTGTTTGTGCTGATAATGGTCATTAGAATAACAATTAGTCTTTGTAGTGAATGAATGACCATTGTTTTACACTTCAACTAGAAATTCGTTTAAGAATGTTTTAGTGTTTAATCAGCCCTGCCAAACAGCTGTGGTGCTATGTAAATTCACTGTAACTTTGCCAGTTTTCTTAATCATTACTCATTACTTTTTGTTAAAAAGATAAAGTTTTGAAATTTTTGGTCCTGATTATCTTATACATGATATTTCCAGTATCGAGAATGTTATCTTTTAGATACTGTGTTGATAGCCTCTAAGCTATCTGTATCTGTATGAAACTGTTAAACATTCATATCAGTCATGCAGTCAAAATTCCTTTGAGCTCATTTTCATGTAAATTGAATATTGGGCATAAAACATTAAAAAAATCCACACGAAGAAATGTTTAATCTTTATAATCTTAGCCCTAGATAATAATGTTAATAAATTATTATTTTTTTCTCGTAAATTACTCACATGTACAGCTGCCATATGCTGCATGAGTAAATCATGAATAAAATAATGAACTTTAATGTGCTGAAACTACAGACTTCCTGTAAATTTGATAACTGTTTTTTTTTTGGATATTAGATATTAAACCAGGAAACAGTTATGATCGCATATAGATTATGCAGTATCATTCATCTCTATAATGTCTCTTCCTGGTGATCTTTTGTAATGGAATTTGTAATTGAATTATGAATTAATTTTCATGTGTGAAATAAAAAAAAAATCATCTATTGATTTTTAATGAGTTTTTTCCTTGGGATAGTTGAGATATTTATCTGATAATCTCCCTCTTCCTTCCACATAGAGAGGATAACAATCAAAGGGTATCAATTTGTGTGTTTGATGTAGCCATACAGTTGTATTATGTGTGATATACAGTTTGCAGGAAGATCCTCCAGTTTCCTGGAAATTATATATTTATGTGAAAATCTAAAGTTTTTCTTGGCATTATTATTTTAGGGCAGAGAGAAAGATCAAAGAATTAGAAATTAAATTTTCATTATTTTAGTTCAAATACCTAGATTACTTTAAATTAAATCATTGTAAATTTTCATTATTTTAGTTCAAATACCTAGATTTTTAACTTTAAATTAAATCATTGTAAATCATCTGGAGTACAATTTAGCTGAAATTAATTTGCCATTTAGGTACAAAAATGTCTCTGTGGTAGTTTTATAGATAGATACAGTTTATAAATATTTTATATATTTGGAACGGACTGTGAAAATGAAACAGAAAATGATGGTTTTCAAAGTATCGATAGTCAGATTCCTAAAATTACGATAGTGTTTTGTTGAAATAGCCAGATAAACTTGAGTACCTTTTGTTTATTGTCATTTCAATTCATGTCCTTTTTCCTGTTATCGTAACATAAGATTTTGGTCCAGAAACAACTTCCTATTAGATTCCCCTGGGGAGAAGGGTTGTGATAAGAATTACAGACTATTTTCTGGAGAGCCACCACAATACTAAGAGGAGGTACTTGAATGGCGTGTGTATACAATTCTGTCACTCAAGTTGGAGCGAGAAGGTTGATACTTGTGGTGAGAAGACCAGGGTAGCCCAGTGTCCTAGGCTCGGTTACAACCGGAACAAGGACGTTAAGTCCCATCAATCAATCAGACCAGGGTAGTCCAGTATACTGATCCACTTCTGGGTATATTTGACATAAAGCTACATTTCTAGACGTGATAACCGTGAGTCACAAGCTTCCTGTGACATCATTTACTGTATACTCTTAAGTCTACCCAGGAGTTGTCTCCCTTTGACACTAGTCTACACTTTGGTTGTGGTGGTCCAGAATTTTATGATTCCTTATGATTTATAATGTACTTAATTATTCCTTCATGATAAAGATATGAACACTGCTATGTACTTTTGAATCATTTTTTCGATGATAACTCCTTTTTCTTTAAATTTGACTTTGACGGATTAAGTTGATTTTGTGTATTTCTGTAAGGCATATTGGTGTGAATGTTTCATCTACAGTTTCTATTTTACCAGACTTGTAAAGAAAGTTGGTATAATTCCCTGCATAAGGATAAAATTGGACTTTTGTTGTCATGCAGTCATGCATCAAGTTTGTCATGAGGCATGCATCATTGCTTGCATATTGATACATTTTGGCCGATGTTTTAGAATGCTGTGTCCGTATTTGGGTGTTGAACAAAATATGACAGTATCAATTTTAGACTTAAAATTGCTAAACAAATATCCCGAGTCTTTTATCACAACCAACATTGATTATGAGCCGTAATAAAACATGACAGAAATAAATTAATGCTGTTTACCATCATTAATCACCAGCGAGAGATTTTATCGTGACAGTTTGTGCATCGTTATAATCAAAACATCAACAGGCAACTCTATTTAAATAACAGCAGAGAACAGATAGAGAAAAAAAAAACCCAGAAAAAAATGAAGAAAAAATCCACTTTCAGATGCAATAATAATTGTATAGGTGATGGTTTCTCCTTAATCTATCTGTCTATCTGTAGACTGTCTCCCTTTTGATGTACGAGGTTCTATGTGTAAAAGTACATTTGTTTACGCTGCTGTTGATGACGGGTTTTATATAGGTCAACGTCTAGCCTTTATATAAAGGTATCTTGCTCTTAAAACACAGATCCGGATTCAGGCTTATAATGTTTAAAACTATATTTTGTGTACCTTACTTCTGTTTTATTGTCCTGTGAGCTTTGGATATATATTTGAATCACTTTTAATTAATTAAACAATAATAAATCATTAATTTTGATTACTTTAAGATAAATCTTTAAATTAAAACATCACAGAGTTGTTGCCCTTGAATCACAGTCTACAGTCCTTAGTACATTTTCCTCTTCAGGAAGTGTTTTTTGTGAGGCTTTACTTTACCTACATCATTAAAAGTAAGACTTCTGTAATATTAGACAACCAAAGAACAACAAAATGACATCTTAAATAACATGAAAATATTCAACAAAATTCAAAAGCCTTAAAAAGGAAGGAAAGTTATAATTGACAGGAAGTCCTGTCTGGGTGTTACAGTATAAACAGGTGTCTGTTTCTGTGGGATGTATCTATTACAATTGGGTTTATAGAACAATGAGGAAGTGACAGTATTAGAGGGAATCAAAGTATTGGTATATGTATCATCATCATCATATAGTAGTATTGGTATATGTATCATCATCATCATATAGTAGTATTGGTATATGTATCATCATCATCATATAGTAGTATTGGTATATGTATCATCATCATATAGTAGTATTGGTATATGTATCATCATCATCATATAGTAGTATTGGTATATGTATCATCATCATCATATAGTAGTATTGGTATATGATGGTATCATATCACATCATATAGTAGTATTGGTATATGTATCATCATCATCATCATCATATAGTAGTATTGGTATATGTATCATCATCATCATATAGTAGTATTGGTATATGTATCATCATCATCATATAGTAGTATTGGTATATGTATCATCATCATCATATAGTAGTATTGGTATATGTATCATCATCATCATCATATAGTAGTATTGGTATATGTATCATCATCATCATCATATAGTAGTATTGGTATATGTATCATCATCATCATATAGTAGTATTGGTATATGTATCATCATCATCATATAGTAGTATTGGTATATGTATCATCATCATCATATAGTAGTATTGGTATATGTATCATCATCATCATATAGTAGTATTGGTATATGTATCATCATCATCATATAGTAGTATTGGTATATGTATCATCATCATCATCATATAGTAGTATTGGTATATGTATCATCATCATCATATAGTAGTATTGGTATATGTATATCATCATCATCATAGTAGTATTGGTATATGTATCATCATCATCATATAGTAGTATTGGTATATGTATCATCATCATCATATAGTAGTATTGGTATATGTATCATCATCATCATATAGTAGTATTGGTATATGTATCATCATCATCATATAGTAGTATTGGTATATGTATCATCATCATCATATAGTAGTATTGGTATATGTATCATCATCATCATATAGTAGTATTGGTATATGTATCATCATCATCATATAGTAGTATTGGTATATGTATCATCATCATATAGTAGTATTGTATGTATTGGTATATGTATCATCATCATCATCATCATATAGTAGTATTGGTATATGTATCATCATCATCATATAGTAGTATTGGTATATGTATCATCATCATCATATATATAGTAGTATTGGTATATGTATCATCATCATCATCATATAGTAGTATTGGTATATGTATCATCATCATCATATAGTAGTATTGGTATATGTATCATCATCATCATATAGTAGTATTGGTATATGTATCATCATCATCATCATATAGTAGTATTGGTATATGTATCATCATCATCATCATCATATAGTAGTATTGGTATATGTATCATCATCATCATATAGTAGTATTGGTATATGTATCATCATCATCATATAGTAGTATTGGTATATGTATCATCATCATCATATAGTAGTATTGGTATATGTATCATCATCATCATATATAGTAGTATTGGTATATGTATCATCATCATATAGTAGTATTGGTATATGTATCATCATCATCATATAGTAGTATTGGTATATGTATCATCATCATCATATCATATAGTAGTATTGGTATATGTATCATCATCATCATCATATAGTAGTATTGGTATATGTATCATCATCATCATATAGTAGTATTGGTATATGTATCATCATCATCATCATATAGTAGTATTGGTATATGTATCATCATCATCATATAGTAGTATTGGTATATGTATCATCATCATCATCATATAGTAGTATTGGTATATTGTATCATCATCATCATATAGTAGTATTGGTATATGTATCATCATCATCATATAGTAGTATTGGTATATGTATCATCATCATCATATAGTAGTATTGGTATATGTATCATCATCATCATATAGTAGTATTGGTATATGTATCATCATCATCATATAGTAGTATTGGTATATGTATCATCATCATATAGTAGTATTGGTATATGTATCATCATCATCATATAGTAGTATTGGTATATGTATCATCATCATCATCATATATAGTAGTATTGGTATATGTATCATCATCATCATATATCATATAGTAGTATTGGTATATGTATCATCATCATCATATAGTAGTATTGGTATATGTATCATCATCATCATATAGTAGTATTGGTATATGTATCATCATCATCATATAGTAGTATTGGTATATGTATCATCATCATCATATAGTAGTATTGGTATATGTATCATCATCATCATATAGTAGTATTGGTATATGTATCATCATCATCATATAGTAGTATTGGTATATGTATCATCATCATCATATAGTAGTATTGGTATATGTATC
Source organism: Argopecten irradians (assembly GCF_041381155.1). NCBI lineage: Eukaryota > Metazoa > Mollusca > Bivalvia > Pectinida > Pectinidae > Argopecten > Argopecten irradians. The sequence continues at coordinate 22,375,142 of NC_091143.1, read as the reverse complement.
ATCATCATCATATAGTAGTATTGGTATATGTATCATCATCATCATCATATAGTAGTATTGGTATATGTATCATCATCATCATATAGTAGTATTGGTATATGTATCATCATCATCATATAGTAGTAGTATTGGTATATGTATCATCATCATATATAGTAGTATTGGTATATGTATCATCACATCATCATATAGTAGTATTGGTATATGTATCATCATCATCATATAGTAGTATTGGTATATGTATCATCATCATCATATAGTAGTATTGGTATATGTATCATCATCATCATATAGTAGTATTGGTATATGTATCATCATCATCATATAGTAGTATTGGTATATGTATCATCATCATATAGTAGTATTGGTATATGTATCATCATCATATATAGTAGTATTGGTATATGTATCATCATCATCATATAGTAGTATTGGTATATGTATATGTATCATCATCATCATATAGTAGTATTGGTATATGTATCATCATCATCATATAGTAGTATTGGTATATGTATCATCATCATCATATAGTAGTATTGGTATATGTATCATCATCATCATCATCATATAGTAGTATTGGTATATGTATCATCATCATCATATAGTAGTATTGGTATATGTATCATCATCATCATATAGTAGTATTGGTATATGTATCATCATCATATAGTAGTATTGGTATATGTATCATCATCATCATATAGTAGTATTGGTATATGTATCATCATCATCATATAGTAGTATTGGTATATGTATCATCATCATCATCATCATAGTATTGGTATATGTATCATCATCATATAATATTATTGGTATATGTATCATCATCATATAGTAGTATTGGTATATGTATCATCATCATCATATAGTAGTATTGGTATATGTATCATCATCATCATCATCATATAGTAGTATTGGTATATGTATCATCATCATCATATAGTAGTATTGGTATATGTATCATCATCATCATCATATAGTAGTATTGGTATATGTATCATCATCATCATATAGTAGTATTGGTATATGTATCATCATCATATAGTAGTATTGGTATATGTATCATCATCATCATATAGTAGTATTGGTATATGTATCATCATCATCATATAGTAGTATTGGTATATGTATCATCATCATCATATAGTAGTATTGGTATATGTATCATCATCATCATATAGTAGTATTGGTATATGTATCATCATCATCATATAGTAGTATTGGTATATGTATCATCATCATCATATAGTAGTATTGGTATATGTATCATCATCATCATATAGTAGTATTGGTATATGTATCATCATATAGTAGTATTGGTATATGTATCATCATCATCATATAGTAGTATTGGTATATGTATCATCATCATCATATAGTAGTATTGGTATATGTATCATCATCATCATATAGTAGTATTGGTATATGTATCATCATCATCATATAGTAGTATTGGTATATGTATCATCATCATCATATAGTAGTATTGGTATATGTATCATCATCATCATCATATAGTAGTATTGGTATATGTATCATCATCATCATATAGTAGTATTGGTATATGTATCATCATCATATAGTAGTATTGGTATATGTATCATCATCATCATATAGTAGTATTGGTATATGTATCATCATCATCATATAGTAGTATTGGTATATGTATCATCATCATCATATAGTAGTATTGGTATATGTATCATCATCATCATATAGTAGTATTGGTATATGTATCATCATCATCATATAGTAGTATTGGTATATGTATCATCATCATCATATAGTAGTATTGGTATATGTATCATCATCATCATCATCATATAGTAGTATTGGTATATGTATCATCATCATCATATAGTAGTATTGGTATATGTATATCATCATCATCATATAGTAGTATTGGTATATGTATCATCATCATCATATAGTAGTATTGTATTGGTATATATGTATCATCATCATCATATAGTAGTATTGGTATATGTATCATCATCATCATATAGTAGTATTGGTATATGTATCATCATCATATAGTAGTATTGGTATATGTATCATCATCATCATCATATAGTAGTATTGGTATATGTATCATCATCATCATCATAGTAGTATTGGCATTTGTATATTGTATCATCATCATCATCATCATATAGTAGTATTGGTATATGTATCATCATCATCATATAGTAGTATTGGTATATGTATCATCATCATCATATCATATAGTAGTATTGGTATATGTATCATCATCATCATCATATAGTAGTATTGGTATATGTATCATCATCATATAGTAGTATTGGTATATGTATCATCATCATCATATAGTAGTATTGGTATATGTATCATCATCATCATATAGTAGTATTGGTATATGTATCATCATCATCATCATCATATAGTAGTATTGGTATATGTATCATCATCATCATCATATAGTAGTATTGGTATATGTATCATCATCATCATATAGTAGTATTGGTATATGTATCATCATCATCATCATATAGTAGTATTGGTATATGTATCATCATCATCATCATCATATAGTAGTATTGGTATATGTATCATCATCATCATCATATAGTAGTATTGGTATATGTATCATCATCATCATATAGTAGTATTGGTATATGTATCATCATCATCATATAGTAGTATTGGTATATGTATCATCATCATCATCATATAGTAGTATTGGTATATGGTATCATCATCATCATATAGTATATTGGTTATTTCATCATCATCATATAGTAGTATTGGTATATGTATCATCATCATCATATAGTAGTATTGGTATATGTATCATCATCATCATATAGTAGTATTGGTATATGTATCATCATCATCATATAGTAGTATTTGGTATATGTATCATCATCATCATCATATAGTAGTATTGGTATATGTATCATCATCATCATCATATAGTAGTATTGGTATATGTATCATCATCATCATATAGTAGTATATTGGTATATGTATCATCATCATCATATAGTAGTATTGGTATATGTATCATCATCATCATATAGTAGTATTGGTATATGTATCATCATCATCATATAGTAGTATTGGTATATGTATCATCATCATCATATAGTAGTATTGGTATATGTATCATCATCATCATCATATAGTAGTATTGGTATATGTATCATCATCATCATATAGTATATTGGTATATGTATCATCATCATATAGTAGTATTGGTATATGTATCATCATCATCATATAGTAGTATTGGTATATGTATCATCATCATCATCATATATAGTAGTATTGGTATATGTATCATCATCATCATATAGTAGTATTGGTATATGTATCATCATCATCATATAGTAGTATTGGTATATGTATCATCATATATAGTAGTATTGGTATATGTATCATCATCATCATATAGTAGTATTGGTATATGTATCATCATCATCATATAGTAGTATTGGTATATGTATCATCATCATCATATAGTAGTATTGGTATATGTATCATCATCATCATATAGTAGTATTGGTATATGTATCATCATCATCATATAGTAGTATTGGTATATGTATCATCATCATCATATAGTAGTATTGGTATATGTATCATCATCATCATCATAGTAGTATTGGTATATGTATCATCATCATCATATAGTAGTATTGGTATATGTATCATCATCATCATATAGTAGTATTGGTATATGTATCATCATCATCATATAGTAGTAGTATGTATCATTCATCATATATAGTATATATGTATCATCATCATCATATAGTAGTATTGGTATATGTATCATCATCATCATATAGTAGTATTGGTATATGTATCATCATCATCATCATATAGTAGTATTGGTTATGTATCATCATCATATATAGTAGTATTGGTATATGTATCATCATCATCATATAGTAGTATTGGTATATGTATCATCATCATCATCATAGTAGTATATATATGTATCATCATCATAGTAGTATTAGTATATGTATCATCATCATATAGTAGTATTGGTATATGTATCATCATCATCATCATATAGTAGTATTGGTATATGTATCATCATCATCATATAGTAGTATTGGTATATGTATCATCATCATATAGTAGTATTGGTATATGTATCATCATCATCATATAGTAGTATTGGTATATGTATCATCATCATCATATAGTAGTATTGGTATATGTATCATCATCATCATATAGTAGTATTGGTATATGTATCATCATCATCATATAGTAGTATTGGTATATGTATCATCATCATCATCATCATATAGTAGTATTGGTATATGTATCATCATCATCATATAGTAGTATTGGTATATGTATCATCATCATCATATAGTAGTATTGGTATATGTATCATCATCATCATCATCATATAGTAGTATTGGTATATGTATCATCATCATCATCATCATATAGTAGTATTGGTATATGTATCATCATCATCATATAGTAGTATTGGTATATGTATCATCATCATCATATAGTAGTATTGGTATATGTATCATCATCATCATATATAGTAGTATTGGTATATGTATCATCATCATCATATAGTAGTATTGGTATATGTATCATCATCATCATATAGTAGTATTGGTATATGTATCATCATCATATAGTAGTATTGGTATATGTATCATCATCATCATATAGTAGTATTGGTATATGTATCATCATCATCATATAGTAGTATTGGTATATGTATCATCATCATATATAGTAGTATGGTATATGTATCATCATCATCATAGTAGTATATGTATATGTATCATCATCATATAGTAGTATTGGTATATGTATCATCATCATCATATAGTAGTATTGGTATATGTATCATCATCATCATCATATAGTAGTATTGGTATATGTATCATCATCATCATCATCATATAGTAGTATTGGTATATGTATCATCATCATCATATAGTAGTATTGGTATATGTATCATCATCATCATCATCATAGTAGTATTGGTATATGTATCATCATCATCATATAGTAGTATTGGTATATGTATCATCATCATCATCATATAGTAGTATTGGTATATGTATCATCAATCATCATATAGTAGTATTGGTATATGTATCATCATCATCATATAGTAGTATTGGTATATGTATCATCATCATCATCATATAGTAGTATTGGTATATGTATCTCATCATCATATAGTAGTATTGGTATATGTATCATCATCATCATATAGGGATGGTAGTGTGCCATATTAGTCTAGTAGGTTAGATTACTCTATGGTACAGTATATGTCACAGTAACATCTAATAGGTCAATGTTCCCAATAAGGCTTGGTACAACAAACAGATAAAAATAGAATTGTGTGCTTATTTCAGCTGTTACATTATGAGATAGAATTTTAATCATGAATGGGAACTAATTTGAAAAGTTTCATGTCTCTTTTGGCTGCTTTCTTCTCAATGAATCAAATTACTGCATATTTCGAGGACATTGTAGGGAGAAAAAGCCTTTTTGCACAATGATTTGGAATCCTTTAATTAAATCAATGGAATTTGGAACTAAAACACATTTCTATAATCAAAGTATGTTGTTTTGGTCTTACATGTAGGTCAAAGGTCAAGGCTATCAGCTCCTTTTGGCAACAATCTTTCACATATGGTTTCTGAATTTAAAGAACATTACTTGGCATTACAAACCAGGTGAGCGATACAGGCCCTCTGGGCCTCTTGTTTGATTAAAAGTAAAATAAATAAGCATCAGTACTGAATCAGGCAAGAAATGGTGGTACAATAGAGTATATACAGTCAAACCTGTTTTAGTGGCCCGCCATCAAGAAACGGTCACGTGCCTTCAGTGGTCAGTCCCTTAAATAAATGGTCACATATGCCTTCAGTAGTCAGTTTATTTTAGCGACCCCCATCAATAAATGATCATCTGCCTTCACTGATCAGTTTATCTTAGCGGTCTCCATAAATAAATGGTCACCTGCCTTTAGTGGTCACTTTATCTTAGTGGCCTCCATAAATAAATGGTCACCTGCCTTTAGTGGTCAGTTTATCTTAGCGGTCTCCGTAAATAAATGGTCACCTGCCTTCAGTAGACAGTTTATCTTAGCGGCCCCCTTAAATAAATGGTTACCTGCCGAAAGCGGTCAGTTTATCTTAGCTGCCCCCCTAAAGAAATGGTCACCTATCTTTAGTGGTCAGTTTATGGCCTTTTTAATGTCAAACACTATAATATGGCCTTTAATTAATCGATTGTGCACCTGTCTTGTGTAGCAAGGTATTTGTCAGTTCATTGGTTGGCTGCTTAATATAGGTTTTTCAGTATTTTACTTTTGTTTAGATGAGATTCGCAGGTAAAACTTGGCCTGCGTTACAGGTAAGCCTAGATTTTCTACTCGTACTGGTAACCATTCATCAATTACATTTTTATCTGCCATGTTCTGTAAAAGTACTCCAAACTCGTGCTGCATTCTTCCAGTAATTGTTTGCCTGTCACGGAAATACATGTTCAAGTCAACACGTGAGCCAAAAACTAGTCCTTTTTTTAGACACTTTTAGCACTGTACATACAACTATCAGTGAATTTCTTCTGGCGTGCCGCAATATTGGCATTTTAATTTACCACTATTGAATAGAAAATACCAAATATAATACCTACGTGATCCAGATGAGCTGATCATATTTATGTAAAAGTACATTGTAGAAAAGTGCACAGTACTTTGATTATAATGGGATTGAAAAGATATTAAAACATGCTTGTTTAATAGATTTAATCAAATTTTCTTGTTAACATTTTATTTAATTAAATTTTTTAACATTTTCTTCTGCACCTTGCGATAGATGCTCTAGGGTTGAAATGAAGGAAAATTTAAAGTACGATTGAAAGTGAGAAGGTGTAAGTCACTGATGGACAAACTGTCCCATCGCATTACCGACCTCAGACGAGGCCTGAGACAGCCAAGTGACAATTGACCGATCGCCAGGTGTAATATAGCCACGCCTCGCGCTCACAAACGCACGTGTTTCTATTCAATGTCGGAGCAAACATCGTAGCACACACAATACAAAATACAAAGTCACGTGCGGTTTGATTGACAGCTGGCGTTCCGTCAATTTAGACATCCCATAATCCGATCATCATTCTATGATTGAGAACATTCCCAGTGGTAGATTTTTGTCGTAGAAGATCAGAATATCTTTCTGTGTTTAAGAGCATCACTAGTAACATCATTAGAATTTTGTTTTGAAAGTTTATAACTGTATTATTCAATATCATTTAGAGGTTAACAGATAATTTGTAGTTGGTTATTTTGGGTCACTAACCAGATGTTGGTTTAGTTAGATATAAAATTAAGTGTAGGTAAGGATGAAAATGAGAGCATTTTTGATGGATTAATAGAATCTTACATGGGTTTGTGAAGTGGACAGGGATATCTCAACCCGAGTGAAAGATTTTCGCCGATCAACCCAAGGCTTGCCGAGGGTTGACTGCCAAAACATTTCACGAGGGTTGAGATATCCCTGTCCACTTCACAGACCCATGTAAGATTCTTTTTCTCCCATACATAGTAGAAAAAATGACGAAATTCCGCTTGGTTTCCAGCCTTTTCATCGCGCCATTATAGCAGGAACGTCGTTATACGTCAAAATTGATGACGTCATCTAGAATGGGCGCCACAGATACTCAGCATGTATTGATGACGTCACGTTATTGTCTAGCGTGTGTGAGCTGTCTTACACCCCCCTGTGTAAGATAGAGATATCTTTTCCCTAGCAACCACGGGATATATGCCTGTGAAGTATGGGAGAAAATATTCCCACCATTTGGAGGATTTGGAGGACACAATCGGAGCCACAAATTAAAGAAGTTTTCACCTGATACTCACTCTGGTGCTTATATTTGGAGGAATTTTATTGTGGAAAAAGACATTACACACGAAAACATACGATAACTGGCATGTACATAATGTCATGTGGACTGGAATGTACTGTTCTAGTGTTTCCTACATAGCGCCACTTGATAGGTGACTTTAATAGATCATCAGTCCTGTAGTGATTGATATAGATGGTAGCTGTATGACCAAACTTGTGTTTCTGCTGCATCTCAGGGGCATGTATAGATCCTGATGTATTACGACTTTCTCAACTTCCTTCTGTCTATACCATAACTCAGCCAGGTTGGTGTCACCTTGGTCTGGCCTAGAGACAAGTGCTGATCAGATTCCCCCACTGGTGCTGTATGTGGGACATTTATTGAAGTATGTCCGTCATTCATCACAGAATCAAGGGTATATAACATAAGAGTGTCTTATCTAAACACCAATTAGAAATCCATCCTTTTTTTCACTCCCCATTACATCTGCAAGAGACCCGTGATATAGCCAAAATGCCAAAAATAAAAAATGGTTTTTAGGTTCAAGGGAAATGCACCATTTAGTTTCAGTAGATAACCTTGACCCCTCTTAAAAGTCACTTTGGTTCAAATTTGATTGGGGGAAATGTATTGAAATGAGTGAAAACGTGGATATTTTTGGAATGTCGTCTTTTAAAAAGTTAACAGTATGAAAATGCAGCCACAGTGTATCTATTAGTGTAATCATTCACATGTCAAATTTTGCTCTTGTGGATGTGATTGTGTATTGGTGGAGATATAATGAAAATGAAGTAGCAATAGGAGTAAATGCCCACTCAGCCAATAATTTCTGGAAGTCAATTAACAAAAATGAAGAAAGAAAAAAAATCTCCTTAGCCTTTGATGTAGCTTACAGGTTAGACATCCCAAAAATTATCAGTAGTTCCGAATTAAACATTATTTGGCAATAAAATACAAAGTAAGAGATTCATTTTCTTGTGAAGTAAAGCTTTAAAACTCCTAATGATATGTTGATATCAGTGTTATTGGGATGCTATTGACATGGGGTTACAGGGTCGCATTTGTGAAGCGCTTAAGTTCCTACTTTAGGGTATGTTTTTAGTTTAAATCTCATTAAGGTATGGTTAAATTGCTACATTATGTATGTACAGATTGTATGTTGATCATGTCTTCCTTGGGTGCTATGCTCGATCCACCTCCTATATTTGATGACTGGCTGTTTATAGGACATAGTAAAACAAAACAAAATAAACAATCAGAACCATCATTTTGTCTTCAGAAAAATTCTATTTAATTGTTTTCAGGTGATGAGTGTAAAGGTCACTTCAATTCAGGATTTTATCTGAAATGAAGAATGTAGAGGAGAATTACTTTAAGATTTCATTTTATGGTAAAAAGAATTAGCAGCAACACTTGATATTTGTTAACAATTTGTGATTTGTCTCTCTTAATGGATCTTTACCTCCAAGTGTTTTGTCAGCAGGTGTCCACGAGGATACACATAAAGACAAATTGTTGTAATCCGTTGGAAACAAATGAGACAATATAACAATGTTGACACGTAGTTACCAGTTAGTGACCAGAAGATGAATTTAACCAATCAGGAGTTGTCACTCTCGCCACTGGCTCCATCAGTCTTCAGCTACGTTCAGAACTTGTGTCAGCAAAACTCTTTAAACCAAAAGAGAGACACCTAGGCTACGTACCTTCTCTGTCATAAATATAGGGTTTTGAGAGTTTTAGTCTCATACGTTAAGGAAATATTGATAAAATGGACTAAAAGTATCATCAGTGAATTAGGTTGATGTTTCATTTCTTTAAAGTACAATATGAAACCATATTAATTTATGCATTTATTTGATTAGAAAAATAGCGAAATTCAAATTAATAGACCAGTCATTGCCAAAAAGATAGAAAAATTATTTTATCAAAAGCCTTTTTACTGTTTCCGTTGAGTAACCTGGGATAACATACCGGAAGATGTTATCTGCTATTCAGGAATGGAATAATCACTAGAAAAAACTGCTTAATGTGAAATAGTAAAGTTTAGTTGAAACTTTGTTTTCTTGTATGTGGTAATCTTACGGGAAATACAAATACAGTATTAGAAGATCTCTAGAGGGGAGATATTACTTTATTGAAAGATCATTGTAGAATTGGAGTATGTGTGTGTGGGGGGGGGGGGGAGGTTAATTATTTATCTTAGAAGATCTCTGGAAGGGAGGTAACTATGATAACTAGATCTCTGTAGTGGAGAAACCTGAACAAAGACTCAGGTCAACAGTTTGTAACTATACAAAATTGTGTAGACTGGTATCTGTGGGAGATACCATAATATATTCACTCTTAGATTTATAAAATTGTTATAGAGATGATAATATATTCATCTGTTACTATTTCAGTCTCGTAGCATTTTTGTGGTTTTCTATAATTTATTTTAACTAAAAAGATTCAAATGTATCTATACCACCTTTCAAGGTTCTTGATAAAAATTCAGATATCGTCAATTATTTATCTACCCGCTTTTCTCACCAATGTGAGGTTCTATATTCATACACAAATACTGGTGGGAAAAAATGAATATCAAGCAGATTTTAAATCATAATGTTGACAAAACAAAGTAACCTTTGACCTCTTCAGGTCAACTACAGTGACCTGTTAATGGAGAACACATGGGAAGGTTTGTACCTCAATAGTATATCCCTGTATGTATTATGGGTTCCTAGATGTTTGTAAAGATCTCTACAATAAATGGTCACTGAATCAGTTTAAATTTTTTTTTTTTTTTTTTTTACTTTGAATATTATGGATTAGAGCAAGGGCATGTTGAATGCTTTAGTCCTTATTTAATGCTTTTGTGATAGATAAGATACTGGACTTTGGTTGCCTTTAAGGTTATTTTTGTAAAAATAAACACGAAGACAAAAAGTCATCCTTATGGATAGGTCAAAATGATTTCATCCTTATAACTTGGTTAAATTGATAGGGTTAAACAGATAGGAATACTCTTTAGAAATTAATGCTGAAAGCTTTTGAACAAGATAGTTGCAAATGTAAGAACTTAAATCATTGATGCTTTGATTGGTTGAAATTCTTTTCTGTTTCAAGCATAGGGAGTTATGCTGAGGAAGTGATATGCAAACGTAAGGGTTGTTGTGTCTTCAGGGGCATAGACTTGGAGAAAGGATGGAGGGATGTAGCAGAATTGGAAGGGGTCGATCATCGGTGACCAGGTAGCTCAATTGGTAAAGCATCTGGCTTGTGGAACAGGGTTTGAACACTATTTTGACTGCTACATTTCTCCTTTCCTGTTACAAAATAATCCTTCATCCTTCGATTGTAGAAACCTTGAAGCAATAAGTACAGTTCATCCTGTGTCTCTAACCCATGGGAATGAGAGGCTGGACAGGTAAGTCTACAATCCCACAGGTACTTTGGTACATACACTATGATTAACTGGTATACTGTAGTGTCACAGATCTTGTGACAAGTTATTAAATACCTGTCTGGTACGGCATCATTTTTGAGGTAAATACATGTATATAGAGATAATTCCTGTGTTTTTATGTTGGTAATTGTCTGAGGAAGTTTTAAGTAGCAGTTAGTGCTACCAGTGGAGCTGACCCACTCTGACAGAACTGGCAGCAGGTAATTAGTAAGGATGAATACACCTGTATACAGGTACATCAGGTGTAAAAACGCATCCCAAGGTCATCACAAGTCTCCTGTCATTATTTCGTGTGAAAAGAACATGTTTCGTATTTAGCTGATGTCGCACTTTAAAGCTTTATTGCATAAAAACTTACGTAAAAGTCTGAATGTTTGAGTCATCACAGGTAAAAAGTTGGTACCAAGTAGTCTAAATTCTGCTGACTTTGCAATCAGACTTGGCTGTGTTAAAAACCCTTTATATAGCTAAGTGTGACAAAACTGTTAATTTTCTTACCAAACACTGGTATTTATTTCTTCTATGAAAAACCCAACATAATAATTATATGATAACATTGATGCATTGGTAACACTTAATGTAAACTTGAGGGGGGAAAGGGAAAAAAATTAATGTTGTAAATATTGTTTGTATAGAAAACCGAAGGTATATGGGATTTTTAAAGGTATTTATGCCATAATTTTCATGCTGATGAATCAAGATCTTTTGATGTTATGTTAGTCATCACCAAAACTTTTAAAACATCATTTTTGAACATTATAATTAAGGTTCACAATGTCAAGGTTTTAATTTTTACAAAGTCAGATACATACTCAGAATAAGTTTTAACAATTTTGACATAAAACCTGATATTGATGTTGTAGCTCATATTTTCTTTCCGAGAATCAAACTCCTTTGGTAACATAGAAATGTTGTTGACAACGTGTACAGATATTACAAAATCAAAGGACGAATGCAGTGAAGTTGAAGGTGCATCAAAAGTTGGCAATGAAATAAAATCTAAGAAAATATCAGTAACTGGACACAAAAAACACAATTTATGTAAATAAACAAAAAGGCCCTGGGAAATGGGTGGAGTTGTTTTCACATACAAAAGATGCTAATTTCTGTGACATCCATAATGGCAAGATAGAATGGTTTGTTTTAACCTCTGAACAGACGTATAATTATCTTATGTAAATGTGACTACTGTAAATTCTATCTGGTGTTTAGGTAGTAATCGGATAGACTTCCGACAATACAGAGGAGGAGAGACCCCGTAATAAAGGTGACATGCTGGGACATAGACACCGACTGGTCTCAACATTTACACAGATCAAACTTTGTAATGTTTATTTCTAAAATAGACTCTGCTCCTTTTGTATAAGACTAGTCGTGTATTTTCTGAAAACGGCAACATTTCGATCCAATAAATGATGGTATATTAGGTGTTAGTACGTAAATTTGCATCAATTTAGCCCTGAATGAAATCTTTGCTAGTTATTGATATTGTGCAAGGTGACCTTCAGCCATTTAGCATGCTTACATTGGAAGCATACCATTGATAAGCTAAAGATACATAAATTGGTGATAAATACAAATGTTTTTACTTTTCATATTGGATATGCCACCTACAGCTTACTTGGTTATAGGTGGGGATTTCTTTAATTTGATTGGTTGGGTCCATGATGTCCAGAACGTTCAGGGGTTGAGATATTCTCTTTGTAATGAGCAAAATGCTAATTAGAATATTTCATTATTCTTACTTTATGTCAACTTAACAATTACTACAGGTTCTTTTATTATTACCAACTTTTGGTTGAATATCACAAGTTTTAGGTGCCGATTCAGTGAATAACTGTCAGAAGTTTAGGAAGGTTTCACATGTTGTGTGTGTCACATTCCAGTATGAATTAATTCATCGCCTGATGATTTTCATTTTGCTAATAGAAGTTTTTGGCATTCACAATGAACTGCTAGTGATTATCAGTAAGGAAATTTTGTTTGGTAAATGTTGCAATTCCAAGCCTCAGTTATGCTGTGCTGTTATTTAAGTATCTATAACCTTTCTTACTTGCATATTGGTTCAAGATTAATTTTTATAGTTGACATGGATACAAGGGCAAGTAAAAACAGTTTTGTTTAATAGAATGGAAGCAAAGTTAGGTTTAAGAAGAAGGAATCTACTTGCTGTTTTGTATACTGGTCAATATAAAGAGGTATAACTTAGATTTAAAGTTTAACAAAGGGAGATAACCTGAGGAAGAGCATTGAATTTACATAGGAAAGAACAAAGTTACTGAGGATAGTATGTCAATGTCATGCCCTGCAGGACAAAGACTTAGTAGTATTGGGGAGATCTGGATCTCTCCCTCATATAGTCAAGTGTAGATAATGACATTGATCCAAAAATATTCAAAACTACGGTAAAAACTATTTCTCATTAGAAAGACCTTTTGTTTTCATTATAAAAAAACCCAAAGATCTAATCGTTGTTTATCCCTACCGTCACTAAATAATAATCTTAAGCATCACTGACAAGTTGTAGACATTAAAAGCAGCTTCTGTGATCGCTCCTGTTTAGTAAAGATACGGATGATAAAATTTAATCCAAATCAACTTAATTCCGCATCCAATTTAAAAGGAATTAGAAATTATGTAAATTAATTGTTACAAAAATGTTTCAGGCAAAGTACAATAGTACCATACAAGTCTTGATAGAGAAATTTAATTTTGAAAATGTTTATATGCATGGAAAAATAGAACTTTAGTCACTGTGAAAAGAATTCAATAAGTTTACGGTAAGTGTTTGTACATGGTAGATGTAAAGATGCAAAAAATTGTCTTTTTCAAAACAGAATTTTGTGATATACACATATAAGTTTTAACAGCAAGCAGCTAATAAGACTACACCCTTGAAAATGTAATTAAAGTTCACTTGTTTATACTCTTTAGATAAGACTCGCTCAGAAACTTAATCTGAGATTAGAAACTGAATATGAAGGCGGTGTATGTTCATGGTAAATAAATGGTGTTAAAACAGCAATCAAAGAGTAATTTGTTGTGGTGAGTGCATGGTGAATGGGATGATTACGGGATTGTACATCATAACGAGATATCCGGGCTGACTTACTTGTCATAATACAAACATAAATTGATCACTGACTCCTGATTTACAGGGAGCCGTGTCCTATTGGAGCCCAAATTGGTTGTAATCCTCAGCTCTCTGCTACTTGTTCCAATGTAAATGAAGCTATAATTCCTGGGGAATGGACAATCTGCTTGCTGTGATTATTACTTCCTGTGGCAGAACTGATCATCACTGTTTGTTCTCAGCTTGTTGAAGGGCTGCATCCAGGGCAAAACCATGATTGCTGTTTGCTCTTAGGTTATTAAACTAAGGGATGCAATTTTCTCCTTTTCCTGGGTTGGTAATTCTCCCCATAAACATTAGTTGACGAAGACAAGACTTAAAAGGTGTTGTTTCCTTAATAGCATTTGAATTAAAACTTTTTTTGACAAAGATAATCTTGGTCAAGTTCCTCTTTGCATCAGTTAGAATAGTTTTGGACAAAGACTGAAAAGTATTTTGCCCATTCTGGTATTGTTGAGGTTTAAAACAAAGAATTTTAGCAGAATTTGTGTTTGTCAATTCCTATGCAGTGATGGAACTTAATACCGATAGTCAATATGCATTTTGTATATATCCGAGCACATTACTGACAAAGAATGAATTTTTTTGTCTGGTTCTTGTACTTTTGGACTGAAATACTCACAATTTTGGTGAATTTTCAGAATCGGTATTAAATGAACTCTTTGACAAAGTTATCTAAATCTGATATTACTGAAACTTCAGATATGTGATCAATGTTATGGAGAAATATTTCTGCCGGTTAGTCTTGTGAAATGACTGTAACAATTAATGCAAAGCACGATACTGATAGGTGAAGCAGGATAGATAAGGCAAATAATATTTTATGAAATACTTTTCCATAATTCAAAAGTTGGTAGGTCTGCTTCTATGTCTTGTGTTATGATAGGATAAGATGTAATGTTCTGTTGGCTACAAATACATTAATATCACTCTTCAAGGTCACAAGGACATTAATATGTAAAGACCAAACAGCATTCTTTGGTCTTTCACTGTATGTTTCTACCAGTCCAGAGTTGAGGAGGTCTTCAATAGTATTTGATCTTTTCTTGTTATTTTCTACTGGTCATTTTATGACAAAGGTTGATCTTCATTGCTGTTTGGTCTTGCTTCAATGATGGTAAAATATTTTCTGCTTGTCAAAGGTTGAAAGTTTCATTGCTCTATGAACTTGTCGAAGTAAATGGTAAAAAGTCAACTTTTACATCTAGTAGTTTCTACACAGACCACCATTAAGGCTTGTTCTGGTCTTGGTAATGAAGTAAATGTAATTTTGTCTGAAGGCCGATCTGTCTTCACACTAAGATGGAGGTCTGATTCTATTATGAATTTCCCATCAACCAATCAACTGAAACTGTGAAGCTTTATTAGGTGGGTTTACATTCAATAAGACGGGGACAAGTATATACCAAATGGTGCTTTAGCAGTGCTAATGGTCACGTTTCCTTGTTTTTTATAAGATCAGACTTCAGTATGAAATATATCATACAAACTGTTGACATTGCGGGCTTCTTGTGATTAGCCCAATAAATGAAATTAGGTGTATGGCGGCAAGTTTTACCATGCTGAAAACCCAATAATGAATTCCTAGACACATTCTGTAGGTAATTTTGCGTATGTTGTTTCTCGGAACATCTTTTTAGTAGGAAGCCCTTTCATTTGGAAAACAACAAATCTAAAGGACCTTGTGACATTTATGTATTTATATGAGTGTCATTGTGACCTTGAGGTGTTATACGAGTGTCATTGTGACCTTGAGGTGTTATATTAGTGTCCTTGTTACCTTTAAGTGTTATATCAATGTTCTTGTGACCTTGAACTGTGAACTGTTATATGAATGCCCTTGTGACCTTGAACTGTTATATTAATGCCCTTGTGACCTTGAACTATTATATTAATGCCCTTGTGACCTTGAACTATTATGTTTATGATCTTGAAGATTAAAACAATCTATGTATAATCAAAATCATGGCATGACCATCAGACTTTCACAAGCCTAAATTGACCTCCACTCTGATTAGTCCCTATTCTGTATTTACATATTACAGAGTTATCTACCCTTGCTGGTTGGTAGTGATTTGACATATGTGTTTGCCATACTTTTCAGAGAAAATGATGTGAATTTGTTTTGCAAATATTGTGATGTCACAATGGTTAACACCAGTTACTGTAACCTGCAAGGAAGGTAGCTCTGTGTTATGTAGAGACCGAATTGACTACCGTATTCGATTCAATCAACACCCATGTCCAAGCGCCCCTCCCCCTTTTTGAGGCCTCAACTTCAATTGCCCAGGCATAAATAAGGACCAAAACTACATAAAACGATATAAATTTGCAATAATTTTGACTTTTTAGCACCTTTTCATTTTTATCAATTTTTTAAGTGCCCTTGGCGCTAATATGACATGTCATACTTATACAGATGACCCTGAAAATTAAAAAAGTTGACTTCTTAGTCCTTACGGCCTTGGGATAACCTTTGACCCTGTATGGTCCTTAAAATCTGAGGTGACTGAAGTGCAAATCTGTGTTATATACAGGATGAGTTAATGTTACAAAATAAGGTTAACATTATACATATATTAACATGAAAATGCTTGCCTCATGTTTGAAATGAACATTAAGTATGAGGCAAAGATGAGACATTAACATGCCATATCATTAATTTACCTCCCGGTAGGACAATTTTTGTTGTAGATGTTGCATACATGCACAACATTAAAACCAAACAGAACTGATATTATGTAAAGAGAGCATTTGGTATCTGTGTGGTTAAAATTTCTAACATTATGATAAAACATCCCTAAAAAGGCTGGTAATATTTAATATAAAGACGACAATGGTTTCTCTGTCCCAGCCCTACATTAAGTGATGTATCGCCCCATTATGCCTATTAAAATCATATGCATGTTACAAGCTCACTGTCATATCATTGTGAAACTTCAATTCACGACCCGTTTTCTTCAAAAAGCATTTAGCTGGTTATCATGATCAAATATGACACCCGGTGTTATTGCCTGTTATGTGTGATATGACTGTTGAAATGTACAGATATAAAGTTATAAATTCATGATAAGGATGTTAAATTGTATAGAGCTACTTAGAACCATCGGTGATACTTCTGATTATAGCTAATTTCATTCAGAGATTGCGTACCACTTTTCATAAAAAATGATAAAAAAAACCTTGGCATGTTTTTAGATGTTACCCCTGGATTAAAAGACTTCTTCCTCAAACACGTGTGGGGATCCCACTTGATCAGGTTACAGATCCCTGGGGATATAATTGTGTGATGTTATCTCTCAAGCTTTCACCAAATTGGGCAATCATATCCGTTGTATACAGGAACCTGTCATTCAGTAGCTATCTGTTCTAACAGCTAGAGGAGATAGCATCGTTATCATATACCACCTGGGGAAGTGAGCCCCTCTCCTGCCCCCACCCCACCTGCCTCCAGCATCTTATCATATACCACCTGGGGAAGTGAGCTCCTCTCCTGCCCCAACCCCACCCGCCACAGGCTTACAAAACACCTGGGTAACTCCCTCTTATCCCTCACATCAGGTCTCTATTTCAGGAGATTTTATTTAATTACACAGAACCAGCCATCATTTCCAGATTCACAGAGCCCCTGAATGATCATTATGATATTACAAATTTCTTCCTTCCCTTTAACAAAATCAGATGGCTGCTTTGTGAAATAAATACTTCAGAGATAAGCTTCTATCTTCCACAGGTGGACAGAGCACTGACCGAAAGTGGACATCAACAGGTGTCAAGGTGAGCCTGAAGGTCGATGTCCAGAGAGTCAATAACAGCCTACTTGAGTCCACTCTGGCCGGAGCCACAACCATGTCTGTTTGAAGCATGGGTCGAGGGTAGGTACACAGATTTTACCTAATTAAAATATTAAACAGCAGAAAAATAAACAATACAATAAAGTTAGAATCCAAAACAACAACATTATTTCGGTCAATATCTGTCTGTACCAGTTTGAACATGTGTATTCAACCCCTGCATTGGCGTTTATAACTTTGAAATTGTTTTATAATATAGCACTAGAATGAATGTCCATGGAAAAATATATTTGGTGCCATAACCCATTCACATTTTAAGTTTTCATAAGTTTTGGAAGTTTGAAAAATCTTCCTTTGTGAACTCATGCAAATTCTGTTATGATAAAAACTGTACTAACTTTGTGTGTCTAATATGCATCACTTTACAATTTTACACCTGTCCTAACACTTGTTGTCACAAAATGAAACTTTTAAATGGCATCAAAACAGTTTTACATGTTTATTTTAAAGAGTTCTACATTAGCATAGCAATACATGAGAGATCAGTGTGAGATCTCCACTGACGTTATCAGTCGTTGACGTTATCATTCCGCCACCTGGACAGACCCGGGTACAAGAAATAGTTATAATTTACATGAATTTGAATTTTACTGATATTGGTGACATGTGACTTTCTGACAGTGATAGATTTGTTGTGTCTAGAGCTGTAATATGGACATAAGCACCTTGATATTTCAAGGTCAAATCAAAAATTTTGATTCCATGGGACACTTCCCTGGAATGAAAAATGTGAAATTTGTTTAGTTAAATCCTGGCAAAGTGAGGAAACAAGTAATGTGTTCTTTTCTGTTCAGTTTGATAGAGATAGGTATTTAACATAAATTATCTATCAAGATGAATAAGATGGCATTGACAAGATCATACTGGGTGTCAAAACATTAGCCATCTTCCATTTAAGATTTAATATGAAATGTTTATTTGCACGAAACAGAACATGCTTAAGGTTCATATCCTATCAACAGAGATTTAATGTTGAGTTGTCCTCTTCATCTGAAATAGTGATTAATTCTTTATGTGATATTGATAAGATCTGCAACCATCACATGTCCATCAGGATTAAGTTGAGATAATCAAAATATCCAGTTAAACAAAATCTAAAATATTTCACTTTTCAGGAAAGCATAAACACCGTTTAGTTAAGCATTGATGTCACTTTTTAAAATTTTTTTATCAGGGCATAAAAGAATTTGTTGCAAAAGTCTGAAAACAAAAATTATTTTATTTAAGCATTGATGTTATTAGTTTTTAAATTCATAGGGTTATGATTTAAATTTATATAATTTAAGTTTATACAAACACAATTCTAAACATGGATGCAACTTTACATCTTATGTCTTTTTTTTGCGTTTTAATGTTAATTATTAATTACCTTAGTATGTTTTTTGTACATTGTTGTATTAGTGTTTAGTAGAAATATGTTTGTATTTTCATGTTTTGATGTTTTAGATAAATACTGTTGTTCAAATTTTACCGCCAAATAGGATAATAAGTAAGCTAAGTCTATGACATCATTGACCAGTAATTATCAGCTCTATAAATAGTAATCACGTGACTTGAGTGACCAATGGTCAAGCATTTAGGTGACGCTAAGAACAGTCTTTGTTTTTGCTTGGGATGAGGAAGCTGGACTCACGTACACTGGTTATTTTTGACGATATTCGTTTCCATTTATACTTCCTCAAACGTTACAATCACTAATCGAACTTTTGGAAGTTTTACTTTACTACGTCTGACCTGTACGGAAGAATGCAATACGGTGAAATTTAAACTTTTGACAGACATCATCCCTCACGGACTTCGTAGATGCTTGCCAGTTTATTAACTTTGGACTGAGAACAATTTTCAACTATGCGTGCTAATTATTCACACACTCTGGATTTTAATTTCGGCGCTTACTAAATGTGGTACTATGTACAAGAACAATTTTGAGGACTAATTCGTTTACGAAGACAGCATGGGTCCGAGACGTGTTAGCCAGCCCAATCGTGCTAGACCTTACGACTTAAACTTGCCCGAGAATTGGACGAACAAGAAATTACGGGACGAGCTGAGTAAGCTGGGTGTAAATGTATCTGGCACAGTGAAGAAATCGCAATTAATTGCCATGTTGAAAGAAAATACGGTTAGGCCTAACAGCCAAGTGGAAAGTTCGTCTGTCGAAGGAAATCAGTCATCCGTGACGAACACAACAGAAATCAGTGGGCGGATGTGGAACTCTCCGGCGCGAGATAACAACGACGGTCACCAAGATGGCGTCCTTGCAGCTATATCTAACTTAGCTGACACTTTATCGCTCCGGATTTCCGATTCTTTGGGATCTATGAGGACGGAGATAACAGCGATCCAACAGAGAATGGACAGTTTAGAAAGACGACAGCCATCTTCTGTAGCAGCGGCGGCAGGAAGCGTCAATCAAACAGCTCGCGAGTCCGGAATAGTTTCGCCCAACAGCGCCATGGCTAGCGATAACGACTCGCCTAGATTCAACCTACAATCGGCTATTTCAGCGATTCAAGATGAAAACACAGGTTTGTGTCGTTCTGAAATTATCGGTAATAACAATGATATTCGTTCAGGACATTATGTCAGGACACAATATGGTTTCGCGGCAGAATCGCTTCCGTTTGTGGAAGTTATTTCCCCCAACTTACGAAAAAACATTGTAGAGGGGAAAGACGTGAACCTCGCAGCCTTGTTAATACCGTATTTTACGGGCAGTAACGTTCAGGGGTCGCAAGATAACAAACCAGACCCTAGGTTAAATAGGTCGCTTAACTTAGGGGAATTCATCCAAGCTTTTGGAATTTACAAACACATTATGTGTCAGGCTTTCCCCGGCAGACGCGCAGAGTTAGATTTATATGAGAGGGACATCATCGATATGGCGTCCAGATATGGTGGTTCTGGGTTTTATGAATACCACAAACAATTCAGTGCTAAGGCAGCAGCACATTTAATGTATCAAAATGTGAGAGTAGACTGGTCTGTGAGGAACAACGCATTATTCTGCAACATTTTCGCTAATATGAAAGCTGTAAGTTGCAACCTCTGTAATAGCACAAGCCACAGAGCAGGATTTTGTCCTAAAGTGACCACAGGGAATGTCAACCTAACTCAACAAGGACAACGGTCATCTACTGATAGGCAAGGACGTACAAAGAAATACCATCAGGGAAAAGAAATTTGTAATAACTTTAATGACAAAGGTTGCTTCGGTGTGAATTGCAAGAATATGCATATCTGCCTGATATGTCAGAGAGATCATCCTAGGAACATGTGTAATGTCAATCTACAACAGACAAAAAACGATTCGGCCCCCCGTCAACAGAACAAACGCGGGAATGTGTAGGGGGGCAGCTGACAGTTTCTACTGCTATAAATGTTGATAGACTTGAATTAGAACTTGAAAAATACCCAGATCGTGCGTTCGTACATAACCTGATTTCAGGCCTTCGCGAAGGTTTTCACACAGGCATTTCAACTCTCCCAGCAAATTCTATAGAATGCAAGAACTTGCTTTCTGCCAGATCTCAACCAGACGTTGTTACAGAATTAGTTTCGAAAGAAGTCAACAAAGGATTTCTCGCTGGCCCATTTCCTAACATTCCTTTTGATTCGTATCGGATTAATCCTATTGGTGTAGCAACTGGCAAATATTCGCAAAAGAAACGATTAATTGTCGACCTTTCGGCACCTCATGATGATCCAGATAATCCTAGTTTAAATGAACTGATCAACAAAGAAGAATTTTCTCTACAATATGTTACTATCGACCATGCCGTTAGAATTATTAAAAATTTGGGAGCTGGTAGCTTGTTGTGCAAAACAGATATTTCCGACGCTTTTAAGCTCATACCTATTCACCCTTCGCTCTGGCCTTTTCATGGAATCAAATGGAATGGAAACTATTATTTCTACACCAGATTAGTGTTCGGCAGTAGATCAAGTCCGAAGATATTTGACCAGTTATCTATAGCAGTATGTTGGATCGCGCAATATCGCTACAACATCACCAACATCTTGCATTTACTGGACGATTTCCTCACTATTGATGCCCCTAGTTTCCCGGCTCAAAAGACCATGGATAGACTTTTAAAAGTATTTAGAAATTTAGGTATACCAATTGCGACGCACAAAACTGAAGGTCCAACTATTTCCTTAGAATATTTGGGAATTGTGCTAGATTCCAAATTAATGCAAGCTAGGTTACCTGAGGAGAAAGTTATCCGTATTAGAGAACTTTTAGGTGAATTTAAAAGCAAACCGTCTTGTACTAAGAGAGAACTGCTGAGTTTACTAGGGCACCTAAATTTTGCTAGTCTTGTTATTCCACATGGACGTTCATTTGTCTCGTATCTTATTAGCTTGTCTACCAAAGTTCGTGAATTGCATCACCACGTCAAGATGACTAAAGAATGTCGTTTGGATATAGATATGTGGCATGTGTTTGTGGAACGGTGGAACGGAGTGTCTTTCTTTCTACACGACAACATTACTCTAGCGGCAGACATGCATCTTTTTACAGATGCCACAGACAAAGCTTTCGGTGGATTGTATGGGAACAAGTGGTTTCAGGATACATTTCCAAGTGACTTAGCAAACAATAAAGAGAAAATATCTATGGCCTTCTTGGAATTATACCCGATTGTTATGGCATGTGTGCTATGGGGACATGAGTGGTCAAGACGCAGAATACTTTTCCATTGTGATAACATGTCAACAGTAGAGATTATTAATCGGGGTAGATCAAAAGTCAATCTTATCATGAAACTTATGCGTAAACTAACTTTACAGTCTGCTTTGTGTAATTTCACGGTACATGCTGAACATATTCCTGGGAAACATAACTCTATAGCAGATGCTATATCTCGTTTTCAGATGGTGAAGTTCCGTGGCCTGGCTCCAAAGGCAGATTCTCTTCCTACTCCGTGCCTGAGTCCTTCTCACCTGATGACACTATGAGAGAGGAGGTAGATAGACTGTGGGACATGTCAATCAGCCCCCAAACAGCACAGACTTACCTCACAGCAATACACCATTTGTTGCGTTTTGCTGCCTTATGGGGCATTATATTCGTTGGACAGCTTCCACCGCTGACTGAAGACACTCTTATATTCTTTGTGTCGTATTGTCATCACAGGCTACATCTACGATTCAATACGATTAAACTTTACTTGGCAGGCATACGATTTCATTATCTCAGAGCTGGTTTAGCTAACCCATTCCTTAATTCGGATAGACTGAATTGTATTTTATACGTGGAATTAGGAAGAGTCAAGGGACAATACCTGCACAAAAACGATTTCCAATCAAGTTTGATCTTCTTAAAAGCATGTGTCAAGTTTTTAACAGGGGTATTTTTTCCCCATGTGTGGACCTTATGTTATTATGTGCATGTACAATGGCCTTTTTTGGATTCATGAGATGTGGTGAATTCACAGTTCGATCATCTTCATTAAGCCTGCAAAATGTTTTGTGTTTAAAAGACATCCGCTTTTTTGAAGACCTTTTGTCTTTTTACGTATTATTGAAAACTTCAAAGACTGACCCTTTTAGATTAGGTGTTAATATTCCAATATTTAAACATCATGTTTCTGTAGTTTGTCCGGTGACGGCTATGGTCAAATACTTACAAATGAGGAGAAATCAAGGGGCTACCTCTGAATCCCCATTGTTCGTGGCTAATGGTTCGGTGTTAACACGCAATCAGTTTATTGCATACGTCAGACATGTATTAGCAGTCATAGGAGTTGATAGTTCTAATTATTGCGGTCACTCATTCCGCATTGGGGCTGCTACCACTGCAGCAGCAGCAGGTATTCCTGATCACTTGATACAAACTCTGGGTCGATGGTCATCCAATTGTTATGCTAGATATATTAGAACATCTTCAGATGTTATTAAAGCAGCTCAAAATAAAATGATCTAATTGAAGACTTTCAAATTTCAAATATATTTTCAGAATTCCTGGCATATCCTCTTTGGGGGCTCTCTTGAATAGACTAATCTTACTCTTAGTCTTATTTCAATCGATTTGGCCTTATAATTCAACATATTTGAATTTTATCCCCCAATTCGGACATACATATTTTTATAATTAACAACCCCGCATCTAAGGGAATTCCCCTGGTGCTTTGGGGTATTCAGATATATTTTAATTACTAAAGTAATTTTTATATCCTAAATAACTTACAGAGTAGCCCCTAAGAAATGCCAAAATTTATAATGTCAAAGTAATAAACTCAGTTTAATTTGTCTTGTGTGTTTGTGTTATTGTATAAAATTTAAATTTATATAATTTAAGTTTATACAAACACAATTCTAAACATGGATGCAAACTTTACATCTTATGTCTTTTTTTTTGCGTTTTAATGTTAATTATTAATTACCTTAGTATGTTTTTTGTACATTGTTGTATTAGTGTTTAGTAGAAATATGTTTGTATTTTCATGTTTTGATGTTTTAGATAAATACTGTTGTTCAAATTTTACCGCCAAATAGGATAATAAGTAAGCTAAGTCTATGACATCATTGACCAGTAATTATCAGCTCTATAAATAGTAATCACGTGACTTGAGTGACCAATGGTCAAGCGTTTAGGTGACGCTAAGAACAGTCTTTGTTTTTGCTTGGGATGAGGAAGCTGGACTCACGTACACTGGTTATTTTTGACGACCCACCCTCCAACCCCATGCTATCACCAAGTTCAATGTTCATTTTTAGGTGGTATATATATGTTATGATAATTTAGTTTTAATCATTTCTAATTTGTCAAGTCTTTTGCATGTTCCTAGACCTTGCGCATGATATCTAAATCCTGCATGAATCGGGTTTCACCCATCTAACCTGCTGGGTTCCCCACAGGTTTGCCTTTAGTGTAGTTACCTTATCTGGGCTCCGCCCATCTAACCTGCTGGGTTCCCCACAGGTTTGCCTTTAGTGTAGTTACCTTATCTGGGCTCCGCCCATCTAACCTGCGGGGTCTCCCACAGGTTTGCCTTTAGTGTAGTTACCTTATCTGGGCCCCGCCCATCTAACCTGCTGGGTTCCCCACAGGTTTGCCTTTAGTGTAGTTACCTTATCTGGGCTTCGCCCATCTAACCTGCTGGGTTCCCCACAGGTTCGCCTTTAGTGTAGTTACCTTATCTGGGCTTCGCCTATCTAACCTGCTGGGTTCCCCACAGGTTTGCCTTTAGTGTAGTTACCTTATCTGGGCTCCGCCCATCGCCTGTTGGGTTCCATTCAGGTTCGCCTTGTGTAGTTACCTTATCTGGGCTTCGCCCATCTAACCTGCTGGGTTCCCCACAGGTTCGCCTTGTGTAGTCACCTTATCTGGGCTCCGCCCATCTAACCTGTTGGGTTCCCCACAGGTTTGCCTTTAGTGTAGTTACCTTATCTGGGCTCCGCCCATCTAACCTGCTGGGTTCCCCACAGATTTGCCTTTACTGTTGCTATTTATCTGGGCTTCGCGCCATTTGGCCTGTCGAGTTTCCCTCAGGCTCGCTTTTTGTTTAGGTATCTTAATCAGATTTTGCCCATATAACCTACTGGGTCGCCCACATTTTTGTCTGTCATGTAGTTACCTGAAACGGGCTAGACTCACTTTACATGTGAAGTTTCCAATAGGTTTTGCTATTGTGTATTCATTACTGGGAATATCTCGAATGTATAATACAAGATAATACAAAATTTACTCGGTAATTGTTAGTCTGTATATAATGCTTAGAATGATCTCAATTGCAACATGTTGTTTTGATAAGTTCCTTATAATCGTTTCCGATCGTTCACATATTGGTCAGGTAGAATATAAATAATCTGATTTACTTTTATTTTGATAATAATCTGTCTGGTTATATAGATGGTCATTTTTAAAGGTGTTGATCTGCTGTAATTCAGATATCAGAGGATGATATGTTGTATGTAAAGATTGTCATTTAGTTAAGTTCAAGTTTTATCAAATATTCCAATTGTAAGAACCTTGTTTTTTATTGTCGCACTATCTTTGTTTGCTAGCTAGCAAGACAATCTGGTCCAAGCAACTTACAAGATTGTTTTCTCATAAGTGTAATATTGTATGTGGTATACAAGTTATTTCATTACATTATATTATTAGCTCACCTGGCCCAAAGGGAAGGTTATTTAGTCTTGGCTGGCCTTATAATTCAACATATTTGAATTTTATCCCCCAATTCGGACATACATATTTTTATAATTAACAACCCCGCATCTAAGGGAATTCCCCTGGTGCTTTGGGGTATTCAGATATATTTTAATTACTAAAGTAATTTTATATCCTAAATAACTTACAGAGTAGCCCCTAAGAAATGCCAAAATTTATAATGTCAAAGTAATAAACTCAGTTTAATTTGTCTTGTGTGTTTGTGTTATTGTATAAAAAAGAAATTTTGTTTGCAAACTGTGAATTCGCCTCGCTTATAATCAATGCTTATAATTAATTTTACAGACTACTTGATAACATAAGATACGCTTAATTGTGCGATTCTATTGATTTTCCAATGGGTTATTCTTTTCCATTGTGACGTCATGATTAGGTCGGATTTTCATGACACTCGGATTTTCTTCATAGTATATGAAGAAAAAGAATCTGCCAATCAGAGAGTTGGATTTAGTATGATAACAAATAAAAATTAATTATAACCTGATCAAATTAAAAAACAGTGACATCAATGCTTGTAATCAATTTTATAATCTATTTGATAATATAAAGTATGTTTTAATGTACCATTCTAGTGATTTTTCAAGAGATTATTTTTCCGAATCAATACGCAACATCAATGTCTTTATTATGACGTCACGATAATGTCGGGGTTTTGAGCAATTCTTGAATATTTTTTTTATAATATTATGCAAAAAAGCATTGGCCAGTCAGAAAGCCATACTTATAGTATGAAAACAAAAGAAAATTAATTATATATATAAAAGCTATTGTTACATTTATGAATTATTATATATACTTGTTCCTGAATGTGTATTCTGTGTAGATTGTTGAGAGTGGAATGGTTGCATTACGTACATGATAGTATGCATGGATCACAATCTTGCATTACGTACATGATAGTATGCATGGATCACAATCGGGGTGGATAATCTGCTTTGTCATATACAGATCAGAAGTGCAGTCTGTGCCATCTGTAAGGCCATAACTTATACTTCAGGGGGTACATATTTACACTGCTTCTTAATCACAATACTCAGACCATTTGAATGAAAACATTTCATTTTATGAGATATATAGGTCAAGATTATTTGGTAGCTTTTCCTAACGATCTTGTTAAGTTTTACAGTCTTGGATAGAAATATCAGACTGAGTCAACACTTTTGGAGACTGTATAGGGCTTTTGTCTGGTGATATTACCTGATTTTTACCAACAACTGCCCCAGCTTTCGGACTGAAATTATTACATATTCTAGGCAAAAAGATGTTTCAAAGAGGTGGTTGCTTAATCCTATTTAGGGCCCACATCTCATTCTTTTGTGGGAACCCTATAATCACCATATCTGTCCTTTCATCCTTTCATCCATCTATCTTTCTCCCTGTCCATCTGTCTGTCTGTCCATCTAGATATCTATATACCTATTTAAATTGTATTCTACAACTAACTCTGTCACTCATATTGTAGATAGCACATACCTTATGTATATCTACCTTAAGATATCTATATACCTATTTAAATTGTATTCTACAACTAACTCTGTCACTCATATTGTAGACAGCACATGCCTTATGTATATCTACCTTTAGATATCTATATACCTATTTAAATTGTATTCTACAACTAACTCTGTCACTCATATTGTAGACAGCACATACCTTATGTATATCTACCTTAAGATATCTATATACCTATTTAAATTGTATTCTACAACTAACTCTGTCACTCATATTGTAGACAGCACATGCCTTATGTATATCTACCTTTAGATATCTATATACCTATTTAAATTGTATTCTACAACTAACTCTGTCACTCATATTGTAGACAGCACATGCCTTATGTATATCTACCTTAAGATATCTATATACCTATTTAAATTGTATTCTACAACTAACTCTGTCACTCATATCGTAGACAGCACATACCTTATGTATATCTACCTAAGATATCTATATACCTATTTATATTGTATTCTACAACTAACTCTGTCACTCATATCGTAGACAGCACATACCTTATGTATATCTACCTTAAGATATCTATATACCTATTTAAATTGTATTCTACAACTAACTCTGTCACTCATATCGTAGACAGCACATACCTTATGTATATCTACCTAAGATATCTATATACCTATTTATATTGTATTCTACAACTAACTCTGTCACTTATATCGTAGACAGCACATACCTTATGTATATCTACCTAAGATATCTATATACCTATTTAAATTGTATCTACAACTAACTCTCTCACTCATATTGTAGACAGCACATACCTTATGTATATCTACCTTAAGATATCTATATACCTATTTAAATTGTATCTACAACTAACTCTGTCACTCATATCGTAGATAGCACATACCTTATGTATATCTACCTTTAGATATCTATATACCTATTTAAATTGACCAGGTCTGTTTGTAACATAAATGTGGTACTAGTTGACCTAGAGGTCAAGCAGGCTGTATTTTACCAGGTTTGTTCACAATAACCACCAAGTATGACCATATATCAAATATGAAGTATTTTATGTATTTTAGTGTTTGTTTAGGAAGATTTATTGAGACTAGATCTAACCATGAATCTGGTGTAAGACTGCCTTTGTAGTTTAGTATGGAGAGTTGTATTACAGAGTTATGGGCGTCATATTTCAAATAAAATGTTTTGGTTTCGTGGTCAATGTTCGTAGTATTTTATAACAATGTTAAGAGAATGTTTTGTTAGTTTAACAGGTAATGACAAGTTACATGTTCATATGATGAAAATACATATATGTACGAAATCTGAAATTAGATAAATCTAACATTGATTAGACTTGAAAGTTCTGCAAAAATTATTACTATATACAGAGGATTCCACTTATTATCCCCCGCCCAACAAAGTTGGCGAGGGATATACAAATGGGTTCCGTCCGTCTGTCCGTCCGTACGAATGGTTTCCGGAGCATAACTCTAAAACCAATAGAGATATTTCCACAAAACTTCATACACACATTGGTCTTATGGTAGTAGTGCCCTTTGCAATTTTTAGGTTTTCATTTTTTTGCACTTTTTCTGTAACCATGGAAACATTGCTGAAAATATCATATTTTTGTACCAGGTTCGTTTCCGGAGCATAACTCTAAAACTAGAAGAGATATTTGCACGAAACTTCATAGACACATTCGTCTTATGGTCTAGTAGTGCCTTTTGCTATTTTTAGGTTTTCATTTTTTGTATTTTTTCCGTAACCATGGAAACATTGCTGAAAATGGCAGATTTTTGTGTAAGATTTGTTTCCGGAGCACAACTCTAAAACCAGCAGAGATATTTCCATGAAACTTCATAGACACATTGTTCTTATGGTGCAGTAGTGCCTTTTGCTATTTTTAGGTTTTCATTTCTTGCACTTTTTCCGTAACCATGGAAACATTACTGAAAATATCATATTTTTGTACCAGGTTCGTTTCCGTAGCATAACTGGAAAACCGGTTGAGATATATGCACGGAACTCCAAAGGCACATTAGTCTTATGGTCTAGTAGTGCCTTTTGCTATTTTTAGGTTTTCACTTTTCGTGCTTTTTTCTGTAACCATGGAAAAATTGCTGAAAATGGCAGATTTTTGTGTAAGAATCGTTTCCGGAGCACAACTCTAAAACCAGCAGAAATATTTCCAAGAAACTTCATAGACACATTGTTCTTATGGTCTAGTAGTGCCTTTTGCTATTTTTAGGTTTTCACTTTTTGTGCTTTTTTCTGTAACCATAGAAACATTGCTGAAAATATCATATTTTTGTAGCAGGTTCATTTCCGGAGCATAACTCTAAAACTAGCAGAGATATTTCCACAAAACTTCATAGACACATTCTTTTTATGGTCTAGTAGTACCTTTTGCTATTTTTAGGTTTTCATTTTTTGCACTTTTTCTGTTACCATGGAAACATTGCTGAAAATATCATGGTAAATGGTAAATGTTACTTTGCAAAACTCCACCCATCTTTGTGTATATAGTCTAATATAAATGTCAAGGCTGTATACCTGATTCAACAATTGCAGCCCCGCTCTACTTGAATTATACTCCATCTTTCTTTAGCTCAACTTCCTTTTTCCTGTTTTTAGCTCACCTGGCCCGAAGGGCCGGTGAGCTTATGTCATGGCGCGGCGTCCGTCGTCCCGTCGTCCGTCGTCCGTCTGTCCGTCAACATTTCCTTTAAATCGCTACTAGTCATAGAGTTCTGCATGGATTGTAACCAAATTTGGCCACAAGCATCCTTGGGGGAGGGGGAACAGAACTTGTATAAATTTTGGCTCTGACCCCCCGGGGGCAGGAGGGGCGGGGCCCAATAGGGGAAATAGAGGTAAATCCTATAAATCGCTACTTGTCCTAGAGTTCTGCATGGATTGTAACCAAATTTGGCCACAAACATCCTTTGGGGAGGGGGAACAGAACTTGTATAAATTTTGGCTCTGACCCCCCGGGGGCAGGAGGGGCGGGGCCCAATAGGGGAAATAGAGGTAAATCCTTTAAAACGCTACTTGTCCTAGAGTTCTGCATGGATTGTAACCAAAATTAGCCACAAACATCCTTGGGGGAAGGGGAACAGAACTTGTATAAATTTTGGCTCTGATCCCCCAGGGGCAAGAGGGGCGGGGCCCAATAGGGGAAATAGAGATAAATCCTTTAAATCGCTACTAGTCATAGAGTTCTGAATGGAATGTAACCAAATTTGGCCACAAACATCCTTGGGGGAAGGGGAACAGAAATTGTATAAATTTTGGCTCTGGTCCCCCGGGGGCAGGAGGGGCGGGCCCAATAGGGGAAATAGAGGTAAATCCTTTAAATCGCTACTAGTCATAGAGTTCTGAATGCAATGTAACCAAATTTGGCCACAAACATCCTTGGGGGAAGGGGAACAGAACTTGTATGAATTTTGGCTCTGACCCCCCGGGGGCAGGAGGGGCGGGGCCCAATAGGGGAAATAGAGGTAAATCCTTTAAAACGCTACTTGTCCTAGAGTTCTGCATGGATTGTAACCAAAATTAGCCACAAACATCCTTGGGGGAATGGGAACAGAACTTGTATAAATTTTGGCTCTAATCCCCCAGGGGCAAGAGGGGCGGGGCCCAATAGGGGAAATAGAGATAAATCCTTTAAATCGCTACTAGTCATAGAGTTCTGAATGGAATGTAACCAAATTTGGCCACAAACATCCTTTGGGGAAGGGGAACAGAAATTGTATAAATTTTGGCTCTGGTCCCCCGGGGGCAGGAGGGGCGGGGCCCAATAGGGGAAATAGAGGTAAATCCTTTAAATCGCTACTAGTCATAGAGTTCTGAATGGAATGTAACCAAATTTGGCCACAAACATCCTTGGGGGAAGGGGAACAGAACTTGTATAAATTTTGGCTCTGACCCCCCAGGGGCAAGAGGGGCGGGGCCCAATAGGGGAAATAGAGATAAATCCTTTAAATCGCTACTAGTCATAGAGTTCTGAATGGAATGTAACCAAATTTGGCCACAAACATCCTTTGGGGAAGGGGAACAGAACTTGTATAAATTTTGGCTCTGGTCCCCCTGGGGCAGGAGGGGCGGGGCCCAATAGGGGAAATAGAGGTAAATCCTTTAAATCGCTACTAGTCATAGAGTTCTGAATGGAATGTAACCAAATTTGGCCACAAACATCCTTGGGGGAAGGGGAACAGAAATTGTATAAATTTTGGCTCTGGTCCCCCGGGGGCAGGAGGGGCGGGCCCAATAGGGGAAATAGAGGTAAATCCTTTAAATCGCTACTAGTCATAGAGTTCTGCATGGAATGTAACCAAATTTGGCCACAAACATCCTTTTTGGAAGGGGAACAGAACTTGTATAAATTTTGGCTCTGGCCCCCGGGGGCAGAACAGGTGGGGTCCAATAGGGGAAATAGAGGTAAATCCTATAAATCGCTACTTGTCCTAGAGTTTTGCTTGGTTTGTGACCAAACTTGGCCATAAACATCCTTGGGGGAAGGGGAACAGAACTTGTATAAATTTTGGCTCTGACCCCCTGGGGGCAGGAGGGGTGGGGCCCAATAGGGGATTTAGAGGATAATATTATAATTCCTTCAGAAAAGAAACAATGAACCTGTATTCAGATCATTACTTGGCATTACAAACCAGGTGAGCGATACAGGCCCTCTGGGCCTCTTGTTTTTCATACACATAAGTCTCCACAATCAAACTTACTTCAGCTTTGATATCTCCATTGGCGGGGGATCTGAATGACTATGTCCTTGTTTACGTAAGATCGACACGTGAATCTTTGAGAAACAGCTAAACGATCGATATCAAATGCAATAAGTAAACAGGATTGAATTTATGTCTACAATTCTGAACCTGAATAATAAACAAATTTACGTACATTTGCCTGGCAAAATGAACTTACAATCGTGATTAAACTTCAAAGTACCAATCAACTAGTGTTGTTTTTTCACATGTGTATGAATTCGAAAATGGCGGCAGGTGATGAAGCCATGCGTTCACTGGACCTAAATGTGTTTTGAGAATTCTTCTTGTATTGTTGATCGATACGGCGAATAGCTTGATAACATTTCAGAAATTAATGCATATTCAAGTAGCAATGAATTAACTTAGCAAGTATCTTTTGTATCCTACATACTGTACGAAACTTGCGGTAGTCATTGCACGCCGACTTTGCATGCTTTTATGTCTCGTTCAACGAGACGCTTGATAGGCACATGTCAGTCAATAAGACTCTGGTTGAACGAGACTACTCATGAATGGCGATTGTTGTAAAGAAGCATGGTTTCTCCAACCGATCCCGAACTAAGGTACATTACGTTAATAAATAAACATAGTTGAAAGTGCAAATGCTTTAGTTATATAGATGTTTGAGTCAGTGATTATACTAAAGTAATGATCAACCGCTGCTGATGTAAATCGTAACAGCGTGGAATACCTTTGCAGATTCATGCATCAAATAACAAGCCATACGATAACGTTAATCTATCACCATGATGATTTCTAGTAAAAGCGAAGTATCTTGAAACATATACAGTGGAACCTCCCGAAACCGATCATGGTCGGTGCACATAATTTCGGCCGGTTTAGAGAGGGTTCAGTTTGGAGAAGTGAACCGAATACCGTTCATTACGATCCGAATTTAATCGATCGGAAGTCGTTTTTTACACTAGTGTACCGCATGTATGCCTAGTGTTTGTTAAAACCGACCGATATTGATTGTTAATGTGAATGTTATCACAAAAGAGAGAATCATACATTTAAAAGGAATGGATTACAACAATCTTGATTCTGTTACCGCTTATAAACGTAGTGTAGTTAGTTAGTTGCGTGAATGTTTTTGTGGATATTCTCGTCTGCACTAACCTACATACGGCCGATCGCTTCCGGTTACGTCAAGAATCAAATTATATGGTCTAATTACACGATGATCAGTCGATGCCGGTCATTATATGACATAGTCTTTTTCTAAAACAATACATGGCTTCGGCTTCTTCATCAGATAATATACGACATATGTAAATAAAAAAAAAAAACGTGTGATTTGAATACGAAACTATCTCTTTATTACTAGCTCTGCTTGTTTTCATACAGTAAACAAACCGCTGCACGTGGTAGACTTTCGTTAAATATCTAAACAATAGACATGATTAAATAATTTCATCACTATCTCGGGTATAATTACGGTGTACCTGTAGCCTTCACATCTGTATACATGCCCCAGGACATGGCATGCGACAACTATGGTACAGGTACGTGTGTATTTCATGGTCGGTTGGTCAGACCTCATTGCAATCAATCGGTGTCGCTCAGGTAAGGCCGGTTTTCAGAAGTGTATTTTAGTTACATTTGACTATTCCGATCTCAAAATCGGTCCGGTATTCGGAATTGGGAGGGATCGGTTTTGGGAAGTTTTATATACTATTAATAAAGAGGAATTCATTCCGTACATGACATCCATGTTCGGTTTCTAGAGGTGATCGGTTTTGAGAAGGTTCGGTTTCGGGAGGTTCCACTGTATTGGCAAATTTCACTAAAAATATATTGCAAAATTGAAAAATATCCGATTTTATTTTTAGAATTTCCCAAATATTTTATTCAAATAACCGAAGGTCATGTAAAAGTCTATTCAAATACACGGAGTTGAAAAACAAAGATAAAGAAGAAAAAAAATCGGGACCGCAGAATTTTATGCAAATAACCGAAATATATTAAAATAACCGTTATTCGATTATGTGGAGGCCTCAATACCGGTAATTTTGGTGGGTAGTGATTTTAGTGAATTTTACTAAAAATGAGAAAATTAAATTGGCTCAATCACAGATGAGAACTTTGCAGATAAATAATTTTTAGCAATGTCCTGTAAAATTAAGAAAACATCTATTCCCTTCAAAAACAAGCAGCTATGCAGTAAATATGTTTTAGCTGAAGAGAAGTTAACCTATAGAGATATCTATATCCAACATGTAGCAAAATCTATATCCAGAGTTATGGCCCTTAGTTCAGTTTGTAATGACACGTCTTGGTGATATTTTGACTTGGAGACAAAGGTTTGTTTTAATCCTGACTATGAACTTTTTAATGTATTTTTTGCCTCATTTTCCAACAGGTTAGAACTGAGGTGATTATACTTAAGCAAAGTTTTTTGTGGTTTAATCGGTGTGTTATGTTAATTCCCAATTTAATTAACATACTATTTAGTGCCCTTACCTGGGATTATGTAACAGCAATATGAGACAACTGATGTTTTTACTGAACACATGGAAACCTACCAGGATCTAGGTTTTTTTTCCCACACTACATCTAGGATAGAAATAGCGTGCCAAAACGCACGTAGCCATCAGTTGACTTTTTGTTTGGTTTGTTAATATGTTTACAATAACCATTGGATTTTAATTCTAGTGTCAACTGTTGAATGTTACCAATGAAATATTTGACTTCATATGAAACATATAAACATCACCACTCCTGTATTATACTTATATATCTCATGGTCCTTTACTAGAATAACAAAGTAACATTATAGCAAACTATCTTTTAATGTTTTTCTCAAGGTCATTTCATAATATCAAGGTTACCTATTAGCAGCCCTATCTTTGAGATGTATTTCTTAAGGTCATGTCCAGCATATTAAGAATACAAAGGTCATCATGTCCACAATAGGATATGCTGCTGATGCTGGTTGTCATATTGATAGATGTTAATATACTGTATTCGACCCAATAAGCGCCCAGGGCGCTTAAAAATTGATAAAAATGAAAAGGTGCTAATAAGTCGAAATTATTGCAAATCTATACCGTTTTATGTAATTTTGGTCCTTAATTATTCCTGGGCAATTGAAATTGAGGCCTCAAAAAGGGGGAGGGGCGCTTATAGGGACATGAGTGCTTATTGGGTTGAATACGGTACCTGGTATTTTACGATGGATTAGCTTATTAGCTGTAGGTTGATAATTTTCTAATGGGTTTTCCATCGAGGGACCACAATGACTGAGTGATTAAGATGTCTCGACATATTACCACAAGCCCTCCTCCACCTCTGGGTCCATGTGGGGCAGGTACTGACTGCTGGTGGGTGGTTTTTCTCTGGGTACTCTGGCTTTCCTCCACCAACAAACCTGGCATGTCTTTACATGACCCTTGCTGTTAATAGGATGTTAAACTAATAAAACCCCAAAACTTTCTGATGGTATATTCTTCTCCCTTCTAACCTGACTAATACTGAATAACCTCTGGCTGATTAAAGGACAGTAAGCCATAAATATTAGTGTTGGGACGATTGTCTCCAGCTCTGGATAACTATCGGTCAGGTATCATGCCTGTAACAATTGATTGAACTCTTGATGCTATCAATTGTGAAAAAATAGTCACAGGGACTTGTAACGTAGGTTGTGAGAAAGTCTGCTGTGTATACATGTGTACTATATACTATATAAAAGGACAAGGGAACCAACGGCTCGCTTGGAAGAGGTACACCTGCCTCTACAAAAATCGCCCGTATTCCTTCAAACATTGATAAATATGTACATATTTAATACCAATATATTCTTAAATAAATTTTCGACATGGAAAACACAACTTCAGACACGAAATAATATATTAACATACCTTTATTTCACTATGAACGTGGAAAATGCAGTCAGATATCACCGATGTCGTTTTGCCTGTCCAGTAAAATCTAGGTCAAAAGCACTCATATTCCCTTGTAACAAAATTTGTATGCATTCATTTCACTTTCTGGTGATATTTTCCCATTGCAAATACAAATAGGCTATCTCTGATAACTCTTTCATTAATCCAATCCAACAGCTAAGCGAGGAATCACACTTTTTTTTTATCCAGCACTCGACTCTTGTTCGCATAATCCGCCATATTGTAATTGATGATGGGTACCTTTTTGGTGTACTCGCCCTTACCCGATACTGACACTGAAATTCTGTACTCAGACTCTGTAGAAATTAAGTTTCACGGTTTAGGTTCTTAGAAGAACCTTTATTTGAGATGCATATATCATTAATTGAAGAATCTAACTTAAATGGAGACTCTAATGTTGTACTTGACCGTTACCACATTGATATTGTAGCGTTTAGTGTACAGACACCGGGTATATGGTGTTTCCAGTCCGGGTCCGGGTATGGGGTACACAATATCCACACAAACGTGTTTAACCTAGATTTCAGTGGACAGGCAAAACGACATCGGTGATATCTGACTGCATTTTCCACGTTCATAGTGAAATAAAGGTATGTTAATATATTATTTCGTGTCTGAAGTTGTGTTTTCCATGTCGAAAATTTATTTAAGAATATATTGGTATTAAATATGTACATATTTATCAATGTTTGAAGGAAAACGGGCGATTTTTGTAGAGGCAGGTGTACCTCTTCCAAGCGAGCCGTTGGTTCCCTTGTCCTTTTATATAGTATATAGTACACATGTATACACAGCAGACTTTCTCACAACCTACGTTACAAGTCCCTGTGAAAATAGTGATGTCCTTCGGGTTTTTAAACGACAGAACACCCCTGGGAACTCTGATGTAATTGACATTATGTAAGTACATATAAAAGATCAGTTAAGCATCCTGCACCAAAGTTTTACTTAGTCCAATGAAATCAACATCAATTGGTTTATTGAACAAGAAATAACCATAAAGATTACAAATATAACTAGTTAAATATTAATTAAAAAACATGTCTCGAAACCGAATGTACTATCGATAATTGTTGAATCGATTGTGATTTTTCTGACCGATTCCCAACACTATTAAAATTAAAGCAAACAAGTTATCAAGTTCAAACGGGGAATGTTTTTAAAAATACATTACACCATTTTGATTGTAAACCACATAGAGAGATTCTTGCAATGTGACCAAAAAGGCTTTCAGTTTGATGCATTTTGTTGAACATCAAGATCGATGGTGTGGGTGTAGATGATTGACAGGTGACCCCTATAATACAATGGATTCAAACAAAAGGTATATCTGCTGTAAATGGAGGGCGAGGTCTGATGATGGATGCTGTTGACACGGAGACAGGTATCAACATGTACGTCTGTCACTACATGTTAGGTCGCTACACTGGACCATTGCTACACTGGTGCTGTACAGAATATATATGCACTAAACTTATTGCACTTACATTACCTAAATAATTAGTTATCTCCCTTTCAAGGTTGTAATTTGTGTTTAGAATGCTGC
This sequence comes from Argopecten irradians, assembly GCF_041381155.1. Taxonomy (NCBI): domain Eukaryota; kingdom Metazoa; phylum Mollusca; class Bivalvia; order Pectinida; family Pectinidae; genus Argopecten; species Argopecten irradians. The sequence goes on along the minus strand of NC_091143.1, from coordinate 22,336,954 downwards.
CAATGTGCTTATTTTTGCTTTGTTTTATGTGTAAAAAATGTCACAATAAACAAAAATGAATATTCAAATCTTAACTTCATGAATTTCAATTAAAATTCATATTTTAACAGGAAATATAAATGGTTTGACACTTATTTTATTTTGTCAACATCTTCAGTCTGTGATTTTCATTGAAGTGTCGTTTGATCTGGAGTTTTATCACACCCCGCTGTACTGTAGTATTTTATCACACCCCGCTGTACTGTAGTATTTTATCACACCCCGCTGTACTGTAGTATTTTATCACACCCCGCTGTACTGTAGTATTTTATCACACCCCGCTGTACTGTAGTATTTTATCACACCCTGCTGTACTGTAGTATTTTATCACACCCCGCTGTACTGTAGTATTTTATCACACCCCGCTGTACTGTAGTATTTTATCACACCCTGCTGTACTGTAGTATTTTATCACACCCCGCTGTACTGTAGTATTTTATCACACCCTGCTGTACTGTAGTATTTTATCACACCCCGCTGTACTGTAGTATTTTATCACACCCCGCTGTACTGTAGTATTTTATCACACCCTGCTGTACTGTAGTATTTTATCACACCCTGCTGTACTGTAGTATTTTAACACCCTGCTGTACTGTAGTATTTTATCACACCCTGCTGTACTGTAGTATTTTATCACACCCTGCTGTACTGTAGTATTTTATCACACCCTGCTGTACTGTAGTATTTTATCACACCCTGCTGTACTGTAGTATTTTATCACACCCTGCTGTACTGTAGTATTTTATCACACCCTGCTGTACTGTAGTATTGTATCACACCCTGCTGTACTGTAGTATTGTATCACACCCTGCTGTACTGTAGTATTGTATCACACCCTGCTGTACTGTAGTATTGTATCACACCCTGCTGTACTGTAGTATTGTATCACACCCTGCTGTACTGTAGTATTTTATCACACCCTGCTGTACTGTAGTATTTTATCACACCCTGCTGTACTGTAGTATTTTATCACACCCTGCTGTACTGTAGTATTGTATCACACCCTGCTGTACTGTAGTATTGTATCACACCCTGCTGTACTGTAGTATTGTATCACACCCTGCTGTACTGTAGTATTGTATCACACCCTGCTGTACTGTAGTATTTTATCACACCCTGCTGTACTGTAGTATTTTATCACACCCCACTGTACTGTAGTATTTTATCACACCCTGCTGTACTGTAGTATTTTATCACACCCCGCTGTACTGTAGTATTTTATCACACCCTGCTGTACTGTAGTATTGTATCACACCCTGCTGTACTGTAGTATTGTATCACACCCTGCTGTACTGTAGTATTGTATCACACCCCGCTGTACTGTAGTATTGTATCATACCCTGCTGTACTGTAGTATTTTATCACACCCCGCTGTACTGTAGTAGTTTTACTTTAGACTCAAACTTCACACCCTGCTGTACTGTAGTATTTTATCACACCCCGCTGTACTGTAGTATTGTATCACACCCTGCTGTACTGTAGTATTTCATCACACCCTGCTGTACTGTAGTAGATTTACTTTAGACTCAAACTTTGTCCACACAGTATCCATTCTATCTATACCTATAGCCCATGTCAAGTCTTTGCCTTGGTAAAGGATCCTGAGCAGCTCCCCAATCCCACTAACAAGCATGATCCTGCATTCTTCATGGTCTGCTATGATGATGTTCCCTACACTATCATACTGTACACCAAAAGGATTAAAGTAACCTGGGATGTCACCTCTGTATACAAACAGTTCAGTAAAATCAGTATCCATGACAACAACATGTTGAGCTCCATGACTTTGATCACCTTCATCAATCACAGCTATATTGTTGGTAACGGGACACTCTGCTATCCTGAATGGAATATACACTGTCGGTTTCCCAGTCCTTGCAGACCTTTTTGTCGGCACCATCTTACCTTGTGTTGTATATTTGGAGATGTGTTTTGGCATCCCCACAATCACATGGTTACTCAATGTAACACAGATACAGTTTGCTTCTTTACTTGTTCTGAATCGGTGCGTTAATTGTCCTGATACCAGTTCCAGAATGTTATTTTTGCTGTCACATGCCCAAAGACTTTGTGTCGTAGGTGACAGACTGATGTCATTGATGCCAGCCATGTGTGTGACCTCCTGTACCACTGTACCTTTGCGTCCCAGGAGAGTTAGTGCTTTACTGTAGTCACTGGTCCAGGCCTGGTCATCAGTGGTGGGACATATAGACAAAATTCCACACGGTGACCACCACTCCTCCACCACCTTGGTCTCGGTTAGTAGTTTCTTCCTCATCCCTGCTCTCTTCCCTTTGTCCCCTGGTTGGTATGGAGATAGTTTTTGATGGTCAGTGGATGGAGCCTTCCACGAGGTGGTCACTTTTCCTATGGCTAGATCCAGATGACCTTGAGGATAGATGTTTGGGGTGAAGGTAGCAGTAGCTAGGATAAGTTTTACAGGATGACTGGCCAGAGAATGGACCTCACAAGATGTATCATATATTTGTATGCGAGACCCACACTGGAGGACTTTCTTGCATTCCTGTATCTGCTGTCTTAGTTGTCTACCATACAACTCCAAGTCTTGTTTGTATTTCTGTATGAGCTTGGTATTGTCCTCCATCATTTTCTGGTAAACAGACAGTGTTTCTGCTGTAAGCTTGTCAAGGTCATGTTTCAACTTCTCTGTGTGATCCTTCAGGTTTTGTGACAGATTTTCAAACCTGCTGTGATTGTCTTGAATAAATGTATCAGTTGATGAAATATCTTTCTCAATTTGTACCAGATCCTTTTGTTCAGTTCTGTTCCTTTTTTCCTGTGTAGGACTGACTTATACAGACCTTCTGTACCTTTTCCCTTTTTGAGACCGAGTTATACAGGCCCTCTGTACCTTTTCTATGTATAACATTGAGTTATATATAGGCCTTCTGTATCTTTTACCTGTATAGGCTTAGTTGTGCAGACCCTTTGTACTTTTTCCTGTGTATTCCTGTTAGTATCTTATCCCTGTGTAGGACTGACTTATACAGACCTTCTGTACCTTTTCCCTTTTTGAGACCGAGTTATACAGGCCCTCTGTGCCTTTTCTATGTATAACATTGAGTTATATACAGGCCTTCTGTATCTTTTACCTGTATAGGCCTGAGTTGTACAGACCCTTTGTACTTTTACCTGTGTATTTGTATCTTATCCCTGTGTAGGACTGAAGTTATCTAAGCATTAAATCTTCCTATGGCATATATGGTCTATATAGATGCCATAAGAAGATAGCTTAATGCTTATGTTATATTATTAACTCATTTTGTGGTCTCTGCTTTAACAGTGGGTAAGCTAGACAAGGAAAACCGTTTATCAACGATAATTTAATCCACAAGATGGAACAGCCATTTTGACGGTGATCAGTTAACGTGACCAAGTCAACATTTATTATGTCAAAATGGTCGTTTATTGGGTGTCAGTTATACCAACATATACTTCACTTTGCCTTGGTAAGTTTATATATTAGAAGTGACAAGTAAATGTAAATATACAGTCCTTCTGTACCTTTTCCATGTATAGGACTGAGTTATACAGGCCCTCTGTACCTTTTCTCTGTGTAGGACTCAAGTAAACAGTCCTTCTGTACCTTTTCCCTGTGCATGACTGTGTTATACAGGCCCTCTTTGCCTTTTTCCTGTGTATAGATACTAGCCTAGATGCCTGGGAAATGTAGTGATATGTTGGCATGGTTACATAACAATGATACTACTGAATTATTTATCAGACACTACTACTATCTTGGACAGGATGCCAGTGTGACCTTTGACCTTGACATTGCTGAATGAAGTTTATCCTTGAGTCCTTGTTAGCTTGTATCTTCAGACTGCTGCAGGTTTTCTTTACAAGGATCTAATGAATGCTGCATGTTTCTCCAGGTATAAAGGACTTTTTTTAATCTTCAGAAGATACCATCATCAAATGACCCTGTGTCAGGCGATGGGTCTTTAATCAGCTGTATAATAAAATGATTGTGTGTGATTTTATTGAATTTGAAAATATCATTTAAGGTAGGGAAAAAGTCACATAGAGCATCTCTTTTGAAGTATTTTTTGTACAAAGACTTGATAACTTGGTAATGGATGCCTGAATGGACTTTTGATAGCCAGGTATAATGAATGATGGCCTTCTTTAGAGATTGTTAGATGTTGTCTAACTTCAAATGCATTTAAATCAGCAACATTTTAACACCGCCAGATCACCTGTTAATAATTGGTACAAATGTACCATAGAAAATAAAGATCAAGTGCTAAATATATCAAAAATGCATTTTCTATTTATTATCTTTAGGCTATTATTATACAATTGAAGCATAATAATTGTTCCCTCAAAGGTTAATAGAAATCTGATTTATCAACACAATCTTGAGATTATGATAGTGTGGGAGTTATGTCTCTTGAGTACCAAAATTAAAAAAAAAAAAAATGGATAAAGGAAAAATAATTACTGAGGTATCTATTTTAAGGAAAAAGGGGCAATACAAAATCAGCTAGTCAAAGAAACACTGCAGCAATTTTTGAATCTTGGAATAACAAATGTCAGAGCACTGAAACCAATTAGGCCAAGGTGTTATATGGTCGTTAGGGATTCCCTATGGTACCCTCCCCCAGGTGTGTCTACAGGGACATAAAACATAACCTAACTAGATACACTGGCCCAGCAGCGTGATCCACCGAGGGGAGATTTTATTATTTGGGGTTATTTTATGAGGGTGCTGTGTATTGATTAGTATAGTTAGATTTCCTCAGAAGCAGTGTATTAGAGGCGAGAAAAGTGATAGATTGGCTTATATCAGAAAACTGTAGCACAGATAAAAGCAATTGAAGCAATGAATGGAGTCTTAGATAATCAGCATCCACTGTTTGCTTGTAATCTTGCTCCAACATCTCCTTTCTGATTGGAATTGGACCGAGTTCTACTGATGTTCAAAGTCTAACAAAACAGAGAGAGCTGAATTTGTCAGGCTACACTCCAACTCAGAACCTTTGAACTCAGATGTTCTAACTACTTGAGGTCCAGTTTCGTCAGACTGACCATAATTTCTTTAGACTGACCAGAATCATCACATTGGTCAGTTGATATGTTTGTTTTTTGTCCTGTAAACAGTCAGGGTCGTTGAAGGGTGTGCAAGGTTTAGGAGAAGGATAGCCGGAGTACCCAGAGAAAAACCAAAGACCTGTGGTCAGTGCTGGCAACTGTTCTACATGGTATTATTCAACACAGAGGGTGAAAGACTATAAACAGAGAACCATTATACAACTACATACTCTCATTAAGTACTTGTCAGCCGCAATACTCCAAGAATATTCCATGAATTGAATTTAAATTTAAATAAATGAAATATCTTCTTTTAGTTATCAAAGTATGTGAATGTATTGAGTTTTGATATTTTGTGCATCAAGCAATGCTATATGATTCAGACAGTGCCTGTTAAGGTTGGTGATAGCATTATTTTGTGTGTTGCTGTACTAGATGTGCAGCCGACCTGTACATTATTGATAATAATGTATGTACTTCGGGACGATAACAACACTAGTCTAATAGGGCCAAAAGCAAGGCGATGCATGGTAAGGAGTCATTGATCATGAATGATTACATCGTAAATTGGCCTCAATCGTAGTTATCCTAACTGGAATCTCACATAAATCAAACCTAGTCTCTGATGTTACGTAATGGAGGTTGTTTTTTTATCTCCTTGGTTGGTCTAATATTGCTGCCGACCATCCAAGTCTATGATATTTTGGTCAAAGTGGCACATTCATCATAGCACTACCTATAAACTTTTTGTTTCTGATGTAGGAGTTATGAAGGAGATGACCCTAAAACATTGCATATTAAAAATATTAATTGACATAGGATATGATAACACTATATTAAAAATATTAATTGACATAGGATATGATAAACACTACAATAAAATATCTGCCTGAATATCATATAATACCTGTATTGCAGCCTTGAACTCTTAATGTAAGGCGTATTTCTCACAAACTTACAACAAACTGATTTTTATGATAAAACATTTTCAGTGTTTGCCTCATAGAATAATTATTTAGTGAAGATCTCTTCAATGTTTTTTCAGCAAATGTAGTAGATATCACTTTGATCTGGAGCGATTTGGTTCTGTAAATTGCTGTCTAAAGTGAGGCAGGTTTTCGAAGGGCAATAAATTAGTATCAGAGAATCATTTACTTGTGTAAAGAGCACCTGCTCAGCATATCAATTTGAGTATCAGCATTATTTTCTGCCGTGTCTGACAAAAGTTTGAGTCTTAAACAGATCAGCTTTAAGACTGAGCAATTTTATTGACATTTGAAAATATTCATGCAGAAAATATCAAGTTTCACTTCTGTCAAGTAGTGTGAATGCTTATTTGATTTTCTTATTTAAGAACTCTTTGAACGCTTTGCAAATATTACTTGCATTTTACAACTTGTCTTTATTACACAAGAAACTATACACCTGCAAACTCGCTGTCTGAGAGATTTGTAATATTTGTAGTTGGTTTGTATCCTATATAGCCCATTCAACAAACGTCACCTCTGATTCAACAATACACTTCAATACTGAAATATTGTTTAATTACTGTAGTTCATACATCTAGCAGATTCTTGTTAGACCTTTTATCAAGCTAAATGGTATTTTCTATCGTTCTTAATATCTTTTTGCAGGAAAGACATAAATTTCCGAACAATGTACTGATTGGTTTTGGTAATGCTGATTTCCTTCTGTTGGTGCATTGTTATTACAGAACAGAATAGTCCACTCCACTAAGAGAAACTGGTCAATGCATTGGTTTGATCCTAAAATAACTACTGAACCAAAACATAGTGTAGGAATTGGTTATTGACTGTGGTGAATTTATTGATATAAACAGGTTTATATTAGCCTGTAGTGAAACAGAGGAAGTATAGAATACCAATGCGTACCACCTGCTTGCTCAGATTGACCCGATGTTGGCAGACCTTTCAATGCCGCCTATGTTCGAAAGCTCATCAATTTCCTGTAGTTGTGTTCACTTCCTTCGGACCGTGTACATAACAAATCGCTGATTTCCTATCCTCGTACATAATATATTACCTATTTCCTATTCGTATTTCTCTTTGACAAACATTGTAAGTGTTGCTATTTTAACCATAACAATAGCGCTTGGTCAATATTAACTCATTCCATTGTTGCATCTGATATGTCAAGCGGCCAATATTGGCTTCAGTGTTTTCCACGTCCGCGGCTGGTACTATAGCCATCACTGGTCTGGACAGGAACGATGAAAAGTAGTAGAAACTTTTCAGTAGTGTCATGGAAAACCTCTAATTCATTGTGATTATCAGGTATCTTGTGTACACACTGAGAATAAAATACAACAACAGGACGTGAGCATTATGTAGGCCCATTTGACCAGCTTTAGATATTGAAGTGTGGACATAATTTTTGAGCCACTTCTCCTTAGTGTTCCCTATCAATTACTAGAGAGATAGTGTTCATCAGAAGACCTTCCCTAATCCTAGGAAACAATTACAAGATAACGGAGGTGAAGAGGGGGACCTATAACAGGCATTAAAGGGAGATAATTATAGATTAATTACATCAATAGAGTACCTTACTAATGATGAGAGGCATACAAAACCAGTTTCCTGAATCTCTACTGTTTTATCTGGATTTAGGAATGAGCCCAACAGAAACTGTATCAACCATCAACATATGAATATAATTTTGTATCAAGTGGTTTGCTTTGAATCGTTTCCCTCGAGTTCGGATGTTCAGATTGAAATGGTCACCAGAATATGTGGAATAGCAGTAGATAAAACATATCAGGCCATTGTTGCTAAAACTTCAAAGAACATTTGGAGGTAACTTTAGTCGATTCCCACACACAAGATCTGCATTATTAGAGGCATGCAGTGCACTGTATCAACCCCGATTGTGCTGTAGATGTGTCTGAGATCGGAGGTCGCCCCTGTATAGACAGATAGATCAGGTTCACATCACCAGGATCAGGTCGAGATTGTCATTAGAAACGTTGTTTGTCAGTTACCATTCATGTTACAGCATGGTGTATCGGAGTAGACCCGGGGACAAAAAGGGAGATCACTTTACATGGCTTTACACCATTCTCATGCTAAATGAAGGAGATTAAATGTATCAGTAAATCGTGCCTTGGTAATTAATGTCAGTATACAAAGTTAAATTGGATAAGTAGAAATTTACCAATGAAAACGTAATCTGACTATTGGGTGGATTCATAATCAGATAAAGCTCAAATTTAAAATAAAATTTGAAGTTTTTTTAATTTCAAGTCAAAGACGTTTTTTTAAATTTTAAATGAATTTAGATTATTTCCTGATATCAACTAACACTTGCTTTTCTAAACTTCACCTTGAATTAAAACTCCCAAATATGGAGAAAAATAAATACCACTGTCAGATACACTTCAGGGAGCGTAAAATCTCAATGAAAATTCTAATGTACTGGTTGATATAGGGTCTCTTAGCTGAGAAATAAAAGGTCACTACTGTTGTAATTATTTCATAAGGATTATAATCCAACCTAATCCAATCCAATTTCAATGTGCTGGATGTTATAGGCTCTCTTAGCTGAGAAATGGACGGTCTTTACTGCTGTGGTTATACTGAGGAAGCTACCAACCACTATTTTAACAAACACTTACCATCAAATGAGCTACTGGCATAATTATCCCCCGCCCAACGAAGTTGGCGGGGGATATACAAATGGGTTCCGTCCGTCCGTCCGTCCGTCCGTCCGTCCGTCCGTGCGAATGGTTTCCGGAGCATAACTCTAAAACCAGTAGAGATATTTCCACGAAACTTCATACACACATTGGTCTTATGGTCTAGTAGTGCCTTTTGCTATTTTTAGGTTTTCATTTTTTGCATTTTTTCCGTAACCATGGAAACATTGCTGAAAATATCATATTTTTGTACCAGGTTCGTTTCCGGAGCATAACTCTAAAACCAGAAGAGATATTTCCACGAAACTTCATAGACACATTGGTCTTATGGTCTAGTAGTGCCTTTTGCTATTTTAAGGTTTTCACTTTTTGTACTTTTTTCTGTAACCATGGAAACATTGCTGAAAATAGCAGATTTTTGTGTAAGAATCGTTTCCGGAGCACAACTCTAAAACCAGCAGAGATATTTCCATGAAACTTCATAGACACATTGTTCTTATGGTCTTGTAGTGCCTTTTGCTATTTTTAGGTTTTCATTTTTTGCACTTTTTCCGTAACCATGGAAACATTGCTGAAAATATCATATTTTTGTAGCAGGTTCATTTCCGGAGCATAACTCTAAAACCAGCAGAGATATTTCCATGAAACTTCATAGACACATTCTTTTTATGGTCTAGTAGTACCTTTTGCTATTTTTAGTTTTTTTTGTGTATATAGTCTAATATAAATGTCAAGGCTGTATACCTGATTCAACAATTGCAGCCCCGCTCTACTTGAATTATACTCCATCTTTCTTTAGCTCAACTTCCTTTTTCCTGTTTTTTTTTCATACACATAAGTCTCCACAATCAAACTTACTTCAGCTTTGATATCCATTGGCGGGGGATCTGAATGACTTTGTCCTTTTTAACCTTACATTGGATCAAATATGCACTCTTGCATGGCAAATGGTTAAAATTTCAATATACTTTTTCATTTTGAATGTGTATCTGAACTATAATGTTAAGACTTAAGGAACCAAAGATTACAAACGTTATGTTTTGGTAATATTTAAATCTGTCTGAAACCTGAACTGTCATTCTGCTGGTATCAACTCATGATTGTCTCTGTGGAAATAAAATCGGGGAAAAAATTATAAAACCTGAAATGCTTTATTAAGATCTCTTTATCTATCAGAATTCACACAGTTGATGAATCTTGACAAATATAGCCATGTCATGTATTTGAAATGATGTTTAAAGTCGTTCATTTCCCTTTCTACCTTCTGTATTTCAATAATTTTCCAATTAACCTGGCTAAAAGTACATCATGAGAAGAGATTACTGTTTAATGACACCTATAAATATACAGAACCCTGTTCTTAACATCAATAGGCGACAACTTTAAAGTACAATTGAGTCAGTACTGGGGTACTGGAGAAGGGACCTTGTGGTGAGCCTGATTAGGGCCGTGAAATCAACAGGTCAAGCATGATCCCTAATGGAACGATGATGTTTATCATTCACCCCTGAAATTTTATAATGGACTATTCCAGACTTTTGATTAGAAGAGTTCAAATGTGTTTTCTAGGGTGAATATGTTAACGGACAGGTACACTGATGTTGTGCCCTCTCAGTGCAGTGACACCTGTATTCATCAGCTCAAAAGAGATATGCAATTTGACCCAGTTTTATGTGAAAGTATGGAGAGAAGAAAATCGTGTATACTGCCACATGAACTACATGTAGCATGTAATTATCCACAAACAGGACAGATCAAGAGGCTATGATTAATACTGGTCTATAAGTGGTGAAGATAAAAGTAGCATCTAAAGAATATGTGACATGTTCGGCATTCAACATGTGAAGGCTAGAGGCTTGGCCCTGGTCTCTTGGTGCTGGAAATTGATAAAAGAGAGTTGTCTGTATGGTCTATGAGGTGTGAAACTTGGATGAATTATCTTGTGTTGTACTATCTGAGATATGACGGTGAGGAGATGGGTTTTGTGTTGCAGTATACAGACACTTCAGTCAAGGTCGACTGAATCTTATCGTAGTGTATAGTAGCCAGAGATAGAAGTGACATATCACTGTCATTTTTACACGGCCTTTGTATACCAAACAAATCAACAGGAAAAATGTGGCGATTCCACTTGCCAAAATTCAAAATGTTTGTTACACATCTCTACAAATTTTATTTAATCTTGATAAGTGATCATGTATGGTAGTATATATCATTGTATGCAATATATGCATGCAATTGTGATAAGAATCTGTGTAAGTAAGGGGGAGTGCTCCTGTTCAGATTTTCTCGTTAGTTAGATAGACCCCATTGATATTGATTGATCCCACTGTCCTCAGAGCTGGCCACCAGATCCTAAGTTGTTTACTACTAGGTTATCTCCCCTAGTTTGAAACTTTGAACTCTAGAATAGAATGTGTTTTATAGCCAAAAATAGTGACAATTCAAGTATCGTAAAGACTAATTGGAGTCTACCCAGCGCTCAAACTTATGACCTTTGTATACAACACAGACACTCTTGAGGTCAACTAAATGGATATTCTTTCTAGCCAAAGTAAGGGACCTGTACATACACTCTTTTTACAAAATCCGGTACAATAAGGTATATGTTTTGACCCCACTACATAGTACAATGATGTTTGGGGAATCCATTGTAGATATCCTGGGTTCAGTGAACAGTATAAGTTACACCTTGGCTTTTGTTGTGGCTATCAAAGTCTGTGGATCTATTGATGCTGAGGATGCTGGGAGTTTCCACGCACTGAATCTCCGTACAAAATATCTCTGTCCCCAATGACCTTCAGATAAGACAATAATTTGTATATTTCACATTTCCGATCTTTGTAAAATCAAATTTTCCCAAATGACCTTAGAAAATTGACACATGTATGAACTCAATGACAACTGTTTGTGTCAATGATTATTTCAACTTCAAACAGGACTAAATTTAAAAGCTATTCTGAAAACCAATTTGGTTTGTGACAAAAACAAAAACTGGTGATATAGTCACTGAGCGATAGAAGTGATATAGAATGTTTATAGGATGGCTGTATAGCATGAGAGCTTGCCGTTCCCAGACAGATCGAAGTATGTTACATTGTGTGGCTGATCAGCGGTAGATTGTCTGATAATGGCCAGCATCCCTACCTATTGGCCTTTCCTGGTAATGTTTTTGTACCATATTTCCCTGTTATTGAGTGCAATAAAGACTTGGTATGTACACTTGGACCAAAATTCCCATTATGACATTGACACTAGCCATTTAAGTGCACATGTTAATGGAATAAGTGACAAAGTACAAGTATGAACATTACTTCCATCACACATGGATAGGGAACAAAGGTTTTAACAATAAGGAAAGACAGTTCAAGTATATATAGCTCTTGTAGTATACCAGGAATTATAACTTTCTGTTCCGAGCATGTCCTGATCAACTATGATACAAATATGTTTTGTTAATAACTGAGCAATATGATTACCCATATATTTAAATCATGGAATAAACTAAGGAGTGAAGCTAATCAATCTTGGAACTAGAATCTACCCAGAATTTCATGTTAAAAGATCTGATAGAAGTGTATTTTAGGACATTCACTGTAATACTTCTATCAATCAGAAGGAGAGACATTTACCATAAAAGCACTACACATGAGAAAAGAGGACATTTACCGTAATAATTACTACACACCAAAAAAAAGGACATTTACCGTAAGAATTACTACAGACCAGAAAGTAGGACATTTACCGTTATGTTACAGTTACACACTAATAAAGAGGACATTTATTGTAATAAATACTACACACCAGAAAAGAGGACATTTACCTTAAATAATACTACACACTAGAAAAGAGGACATTTACCTTAAATGATACTACACACCAGAAAAAAGAGGGCGTTTACCTTAAATAATACTACACACCAGAAAAGAGGACATTTACCTTTCTACACACCAGAAAAGAGGACATTTACCGTAATATATACTACACACCAGAAAAGAGGACATTTACCTTAATAATATTAGAGACCAGAAAGGAGGACATTTACCGTAATAATTTCCACACACCAGAAAAGAGGACATTTACCGTAATAAATACTACACACCAGAAAAGAGGACCTTTACCGTAATAAGTACTACTACACCAGAAAGAAGGACATTTACCGTAATAGTACAACACATCAGAAAAGAGGACATTTACCGTAATAGTACAACACATCAGAAAAGAGGGACATTTACCTTAAATAATACTACACACCAGAAAGAGGACATTTACCTTAATAATATTTAGAGACCAGAAAAGAGGACATTCACCGTAATAGTACTACAACACAAAGAAAAGAGGAGGCATTTACCGTAATAATATTAGAGACCAGAAAAGAGGACATTCACCGTAATAGTACAACACAACAGAAAAGAGGACATTTACCTTAAATAATACTACACATCAGAAAGAAGGACATTTACCTTAATAATATTAGAGACCAGAAAAGAGGACATTTACTGTAATAGTACTACACACCAGAAAAAAGGACATTTACTGTAATAGTACTACACACCAGAAAGAAGGACATTTACCATAACACTTCTATCCATCAGAATGAGGACATTAGCCTTATGTTGTATACACCTGTATCAACACACTAGAGAGTTCCCCTCCTGGTCATTATTATGTCTAACTTATTGGAACCCCTCTTTACACATGCACATTTATCATTGGCCCAAATGATCTATGACTATTTAAAGGCTTAAAATTAAATTTGTTAAGTATCCATCGGGAAAGTAGTTATCAGCTTAAATGCTTTATGAGGGAATAGAACTCAGTAATTATGACCTGAGAGGGGCAGATCAAGTGCTCAGGCCCCTTTGGCAGGGAGAATCAAGGGCTAGGGTCCTTCTTATACTGGTTAATTTGGAGAAAACTTTTCATGGCCCTTATAACACTGCTTAATTTGGGGAAAACTTGTCAGCAAGATTAATTGTGGGAAAACAGGAAACTTCTAATAGCTATAGGTTGTGTATGTCATTTAATGTGTTCAATCTTTCCAGATAAATAGGTTTTACTCCCAAGAAAGGACTTTAAATATCGTAATTAGGTTTCCGCTGACAGGGGTGTTTCACGGTAGTTCTACTAGAAAATTGACATTTCAGGCACCTGTCAAAATTTTGAAATATGTACCCATGTCAAAAAATATTGTTTTAATGTATTATTACAAGTCTATCACAAATCCACTCAACTTTAAATTATCAATTAGAACTTTCATAATGGTTTCAGTTTAAATAATATTCAATAATGTTTTCATAAAAAGTAGTTTGTGATTATGAAATTTGTAACCAACATATGCCTATAAGTCTGTAGTTATGCAGGTATTGATTCCTGGACTTTGGAACATTAAAGACTCAAAGATATGCAATTTGAGTAGTTTACAGAGCAAAAACTACATAATAAAATAATTTGAATTGAATGAAAATTAAAATAAATTTGTTTGAACAGTAGTTTAGAAATTGGGAAAAATCTACATGAATTAGCCATTATGTCCAGCTCACTGACAAAAAACAGTAGGACTTTCACAATGTTAGGCCTGTATACAGTACAGTGGGTTATGTACCCCATGTCACTCCCTTCCTTCTATTGTCTGAGAACGATGACATATCAACTATAGTTTTACAAGATTCATGAGAAGTAGTGACAATTAAACCAGACATTTATTTTAAATACAGCATCTCCAGTTTCAATTGACAAGATTTAAAGCTTGGAAGGAGCGGGTTTCAATAGACAAGATTCATAGTTATAGCAGAGTGACAAAGATTTAGGTGGATTTCTCCACTAAAGTGAGTTTTGTGTAAGATTGGATAAGGTGAACTCTCTACCTACGTGTTTTAACTGTCCTAGGTATTCAGACCACCCACTGCCTCTCCAGGTCATATCAATATCTTGTGCCATCCTCTATTTGCCTGTCCAGGTAATCTCCATATCTAGTGCCATCCTCTGTCTCTAAAGGTCATCTCCATATTAATGCCATCCTCTGTCAACCTCTCCAGGTCATCTCCATATCTAGGTCATATCCATATCTAGTGGCATCCTCTGTCTGTCTCCCTAGGTCATATCCATATCTAGTGCCATCTCTGTCTTTAAAGGTCATCTCCATATGTAGTGCCATCTTCTGTCTACTTCTCCAGGTAATCTCCATAGCTAGTGCCATCCTCTGTCTCTAAAGGTCATCTCCATATTAATGCCATCCTCTGTCAACCTCTCCAGGTCATCTCCATATCTAGTGCCATCCTCTGTCTGTCTCTCTAGGTCATCTCCATATCTAGTGCCATCCTCTATCTGCTCAAGGTCATCTCCATATCTAGTGCCATCCTTTGTTTGCCTCTCCAGGTCATCTCCATATCTAGTGCCATCCTCTGTCTACCTATACAGGTCATCTCCATATCTAGTGCCATCTTCTGTCTACTTCTCCAGGTCATCCCCATATCTAGTGCCATCCTCTGTCTGCCTTTACTGATCATCTCCATATCTAGTGCTATCCTTTGTCTACCTCTCCAGGTCATCTTAATATCTTGTGCCATCTTCTGTCTACCTCTACAGGTCATCTCCATATCTAGTGCCATCCTCTTTTTACTTCTCCAGGTCATCTTAATATCTTGTGCCATCTTCTGTCTACCTCTACAGGTCATCTCCATATCTAGTGCCATCATCTTTTTACTTCTCCAGGTCATCTTAATATCTTGTGCCATCTTCTGTCTGTCTCAAGGTAATCTCCATATCTATTGCCATCCTCTGTCTCTCAAGGTCATCTCCATATCTAGTGCCATCCTCTGTCTCTCAAGGTCATCTCCATATCTAGTGCCATCCTTTGTTTGCCTCTCCAGGTCATCTCCATATCTAGTGCCATCCTCTGTCTACCTATACAGGTCATCTCCATATGTAGTGCCATCTTCTGTCTACTTCTCCAGGTCATCCCCATATCTAGTGCCATCCTCTGTCTGCCTTTACTGGTCATCTCCATATCTAGTGCTATCCTTTGTCTACCTCTCCAGGTCAACTTCATATTTTGTGCCATCCTCTGTCTGCCTCTTGATTAGCCATGGAATAAAATTGCAGAAGCTTATCATATGTAACCCTGTGTGACTTACCTGGTCAGGGCCACATTATGGCAATTATGCTCAGTTACTATTTTGGTAAGCACCCCATATAGAGATTTTGCTCAATTGCCATTTTGGTTGGCACCACATGTAAAGATTATGCTCAGTAGCTATTTTGGTACACAATCCATATGGATATTATGCTCAGTAGCCATTTTGGTCCGCACCACATATTGAGATTATGCTTAGTAGCTATATTGGTAAGCACTCCATATGGAGATTGTGGTCAGTAACTCTTTTGGTAAGCACCACATGTGGAGATTATGCTCAATAGCTATTTTAGTTCGTACCACATGTGGAGATTATGCTCTGTAGCTATTTTGGTCAGCACCATATATGGAGATTATGCACAGTAACTATTTTGGTTGATGCAACATGTGGTGATTATGCTCAGTAACTGTTTTGGTTAGCACCACATGTGGTGATAATGCTGTGTTATTATTTTGGTCACCACTACATGTGGATATTATGTTCAGTAGCCATTTTAATTGGCACAGTGTTGAGATGTTGGGCTGTATCAATGTTCTTGTTCAGTGAGGATGTTTATGTAGGGGCCGTGACTGTGTAGGTCCTTTGGGAGGCCAAGGGTACACCTCATTCTTGTAGATCCTAGTGAATGAGGTACCCCCATCCATTCTTGACTGATTTAGGGGTACCAAGTCTACCCTATATCCTTTGACTTGTTCATCTGTTCTGTATAGACCAGGAGATCCCTTGCCTCCTCCAATAACACTGTATCATCTAGTACTGTTCTCCGTAAAACACACCTGTGTTTCTTTTACGGACAAGGCCAGAGAATAAAGAGGTTTTGTATTGAAGCTATAAAAGTATTAAATCCTCCCACCAAAACAAAGGTGTGTAACAGGGTGTCCACCTTGCACCTATAATGCCATAGTACGGTGCACTAGGTAATACAATATTTATTAACGACTGGGTGTACTTGACCAGGAGCTGTAGGGTGTGACCGTGAATACAGGGAGGACAGCGTTCAAATCATCCAGTCACCTGAAGGCAGATATTGTCAACAAACCTGTAATTAGTTTTGATACAGTGCTTATTTGTTGTTTGTAGTGCTGCCGTGTACTCGCTATCCAGATGTTTTGGTGCTATTTGATTATTTATAAATAACTGTAATTCTGCTAGATACAATCACCCTTTTTAGGCAGGAAAAATAATTTTTAAAAAAACATTTGAAAAATAAATGAAAGTGCTTACTTAGCCAGATATTTATGTGAATCCTTTTCAATTGAAAATTTAATTAAAGAGACATATATTGTTGTGAAAGGGAGATAATTCTTGCATTCAAAACAATAAATTACATATGAAAGTGTGATGACTCCTTCTTCATAAGGGAGATAACTTTCTTAATAATGCAGATTATTCTTACACTCTAGAATTCTGTAGTGTGTATTATAAAATCATTTGACATTAGAATTTACATGATTATATCATGCTGTTATGCATAGAAAACTAAGAGATCAGCAGTTTCATATTATCTTTTTCAGGGCTTTTTGCAGTCATTTCTTAAACGTTTTTGAGTAATTAACTGGGGAATGATCTTAGCTGTATTTCATTTCATAATCAGATATGTTACATATAATGATACCACTTATCTATCTGTAGATCTATCTATTGGCCTGATTTGATGTAACACATCAAGTCCCTTGGACTGGTACAGGTGGTATACTCGAAACAGATGTTCATACATTCGATCACAACACCTCAGCTAATTATCTTCTCTTAATTAATATATGTTCAGATTGTGTGATCTGCTGAATAATGATGACGTTATGCATTATAAACTGTAGTTAATTTTAAAATCCAATCTCCCGTAAAATCTCAGCAGTACTTTTATATTGTTACAAAAACGATTGATGGCACCTCTAGACCGGATTTATCGTGTCGCCAACAATCCCACAGACAGGGTTGCTAATTGTAGATAAGACTGTTTTCTGTGATCACTACTTTGTATATATAAATAGTTCATCTTAACAAATCATTGTGTCGCCCACATGATAATCCTAATTAATATCACAAAATTTACGATCTGAACAAATATTGAAATATGTCATGTAAAGATATGAGTTTGCAATACTTGTCATGACAGTTCAGTTAATCGCACTTATATCAGTAAGTATTGAATTCACAAATGGCGGGGTTATATAATTAGTGAAGAGTTTGCTGATCCATGACGATGTGGTGACCACAATGGCAGGATTAAAAGGAGATAATTGGAGGTGTCCATGTAGATAAAGGGATTACCGCCGTCAGCAGACAAACAAATTAAATGGCAGAGTGCATCTTCAAAGACTAGTGTAGACACTTGTTACTAAAACACTTGTCTTAATGTTCCGTGACGTTAGCTTGGCAGAAATCGGTCTTTTTGTATCACCATTCCAATTACGAGTTGTACGCTAAAGGTTTGGTACCAAGAGAAGTACAATACATAACCTTTGTGTTACCGTGTGTGGTAACCATCCATAAGATTGTGCTACTTAAAATTTGTGATAAAGAAATTTAACATTATGGTGTTGATATACTATAACCAGTTCATATTTTCAAAGAATCACAAAATCATTGATCCTTTTTGCTGCTTTATTTTTCAAACAATTGAAATCTTAAATGGATAAAATCAAAACTTTCAACAGTAAAAGAAGAAAAGAAAAAATAGGTTTTATCCTCTGTCATACACAAAGGACATTTACTATACCGGTGTCGCACACAGTGCACAACAGCGATGTAAATAATGTGAAACATCTGCATAATGCAGTGGGCAACTAGAGCCTTTGTTTATGTTACAAGTGGTTCGCTATGTTGAACCAGTTAAACAGATCAATGTTGTTATTTTTTTTATGACGAAGTGAACTTACTCACCCAGGACAGGCCACCCCTGTATCGCGGAGAGCCATGTATGTTTTCAATCTAACTCAAGTCCTACATTTCACATCACCAGATGCGATAGAAACCTTAGAAATTTTATTCGTATTTTATTTTTGTGTTGCTATATAATTATGGTCAAGTTGTCATAGACCTTGTCATATTTACATTCACTTGTCATGGGTTTATTACGCAAATGTTACTTTATCTAATGTCAGAATTTGAAGGTATCAGTTCCTGTAGGTTAAATTTCGGAGCATTAAATTAAACATTAGCATCCTTCCCAGTGGGATATTGATACAGAAACATTTAGAGTGGCACAAATAGGACGAAGTACTATAGGGAAATAATCCATGGTTCTCTGTAACATTATTGGGAGTAAAAATAATCCATGCTTCTCTGAAACATTATTGGGAGTAAATATTTGTGACGGATCAGTAATTAGTTAATGATTAGCAAAGGTAAAAAAAAAAAATATATAAAAACAGGTTTGGTTGTGATTATCATTACAGGATTAAATTCTGGCTGAGCCCTGAGGGACTTGGGTTAGATTCTTCCAGCACATTTCCCGATACATTAATAAAAATGGTCAGATCCTGTATCGTGTCAGGTCCTTGTAGAATTTGTCACCAATGGACAAGTACAATAGATCAGGTAAGCTTCTGTAATGTGATGTGTATCAGAATCAGTATTAATTAGTTAGTGATGTGGAACCTTAGTGACCATTAAAAATACAATATAGAGGTAATGGGATGGATTTGTCCTAGGGGCCACAGTGACTGAATGGTTAAGATGTCCTGACATATTACCACAAGCCCCTCCACCTCTGGGTTGTTTGAAATCCATGTGGGGCAGTTGTCGGATACTGACCACTGGTGGGTGATTTTTCTCGAGGTACTCATATTTTCATCCACCAACAAATCTGGCACATCCTTACATGACCCTGGATGTTAATAGGCCGTAAAACTAAAGTCCAAGGTTGATTGAACTCTGCTAGCACTATGCTGCAATTATCACTGCAGTGTAACATATTGCAATCAATCTCGGATCTCCAATTAAAAGTCCTGTGCAATAGATATCATTGTAATGCAATGAAATATGTTTGCTCTAAAAGTAAAAGAGAAATAGAAAAGTCATTCACAGTTGTGTTGTACAATGTAACTTGTATATTGCTAGTCTGTGGAGCAGGTGATATCAAGGACATGTTTTGAGTGAGAGGTCGGAGCCTTATGCTGACGGCAGCAGACAGGTTTCTTTGGGATGGTTTCATTTCTTTAGATAATCTGATTACAGATGCACACGGTGATGGAAGGTAATTGACATTTGAGATGGGCCTGATTAACAAGTTTGTTGATATTTCTACAACCACATTATTATCTATGAGGCTGTTTCTTTTACTGCTGAGCTGGAAACCAAGTGCAGATCCATCACATGAAGAGAAGTTGCATTAAGCTGCAAAAACCGTACTAGAGATGGTGGTAAAGATAGATCACACCTCCCTGAGGTGAACCACTTGGTGCTGCTGACATTTCCAGGATTGTCCACAAATTTATCTTCAAAGAGTAAGCCACATGAAAGGCTCGATTTCTGAGGATTACAATGGGCTTAGGCAATAGCTACAAAACTTGTTCAAACTGGGCCCAATTTTGTCAATATAAACTAAGAAAATTCCTTCAATTATTATTTTTTAAAGAAAACCATTTCAAAAGTTCATGAAAAAATTCCTTTAAAGCTTTACTTTTACTTCTGTAATGCTTTCCATCTGATGGAGAAGTTAAAGTTAAAGTAAGAAAATTCCATAGGAAACATTTATGAAAGGAGGGCCAAAATGTGCGGTATAGTATTCAAAAGTCTTGAGGATACAGAGTACAAATTATAGAAATTATATCTTAATTCACTTGTTAAAAGGAATTTTGCGAAGGAGCCAAACAAAATTTCTATTAGGATACTTTTAAAAAATGTACATTAATTATGAAACTGTAAGATTAAAATTTCTTCAATGAGTGCTTAAGTTCGGAAATATATTGGATATATACAAGCTGGTGACCATGGCTTTTAGAAATGTGAAATATTTGTTGTATTATGATAAAAACATTCCAAACTCTCCTTCTCCATAATTAAAACAATTCTTGGTCGGAAGTTTTGTGTCATTTTTACGTGATCCGACCTTGTGGTGCCCTTGGGGTTAGAGCCGTTAGAGTTGAGGGTGGGGGAGTGGAGGGTATGACGGGGATATAAAGGCCATTATTATTTAATGATTATGTGGGTATTTAACCACCAGCTAATTGGTGAGGGATTTATAAAGGCTAGCACCCTCATAACAGCAGGGGTCTCCATGGCACACAAGTATCGCAATGATCAACGTGTTCAAGAGATTGTCGTCACCAAGCCTCCTGTTAAGATGTCTACGTGGGTACATTCACCGCCACCTACACCTGACAGACGGTCACGGTTCACTGACTCCCAATACCACTCTTCAATAAATATGCTGTATCACACTTTGACACTCTTTTACCCTGCCGATCATATTGCAGGTTATCGACTCGACAATCTATGGAAACAAACAAGCAATTTTCACCTGTTGTTTTAATACAAAAACTCCCGAGCCTGACTTGGCGCCTAATTATTTCCGATACCATTTTGTGTGTTGACATCTCTAAAGATAATATTTCCGTCGCCCAAGTCAGCGGGGTTTGGGGTGTTTTGTCTGTTGTCGGGACAAAAATTATTTGTATGGGTATATGTGTATTGCGGTGATCTGTGATGGTTCCTTGATTACCTACTGTCAACACCAGGTAAACATTCCTCAGATGTAAACAAACCATTCATGATCATAGACATGCTTCAATACATTTTAAAACCTCATTGTGTTTTGAACTGGTGACACAATTACATATTGTAAACTCGATTGTCGTACTCATTCGATGTCACTTTTACGTGAGCGTATGAGGGGGGTGTTGAGTGCGAGAAGACAGGTTCTTCAAAATGTTTACCTGCGTTAATTAGGCTGTTCCGTGATGTAGAATTTCTACGGATGTTGTTTATCCAACGAAACAGTGGGACATACGCTAAACACATCAGTCTGATATACAGGGGCAATTGTTATCAAACCATCCCCGGTTATTACAATCTCCAGCGTATTGTACCGTATGTCAAAATATGTTGTGATGTTGATTTCTGATGTAAATACTTTCATTGCTGGTGTACTCTATACCCAATAATTTACCTGGACACCATTGTTGGATTTTAGAACAGGAAGTCAAATATCTCCCAACATTAAGTCTCATATTCACTATAGTTGTCTGATATTGCATTCATCAGACCGAAATAAAACTTTTTTTTTTTTTTTTTTACTCTGTTATAGTAATTATCCTTCCTATATATCTGTTTCATGGAACATGGAATTCTTGGAAACAAATATGTTTGATAATGATACATTTAATTGTGATACAGCCATCTTGCTCATTTTATAACAAAACAGACACTAAAGGGACATAGCAAATTGCACCAAATGGGGTTGATGAGTTTGTCCTCTTAAGACAAGTGTCCTTTATTATAATAGAGGTGTCCTATAGAGGAGGTTTGGGTATTTGATTATAAAAGAGACCCATATTTAAGATATTGGATCATTAAACATTATAGGATGATCTTTCAAGGTTATTTTTGCCATTTGTGTAGAAAATTCTACAAATAGTCCTCAGATGTAATTAGGCAGTGATAAATGGCTGCTAATTGTTCATATGATTAGTGGACCTAGATGACATCAATATTTCAAAGGTCACACTGGGGTCAAAAAGTTTTTTTGTAGGGAATAAAGCAAAATTGCCAGAAACCAAAACACTAATGAACAAAACACGTGGATAGACTGACCGAAAACTGTATTTAAATAAATGACCTTGACTGACCTTAAAAACACATGTCAATACTTCAGAGCTTCGTTAATCCATACTTCTGAGTTATGGTGACCAGTTAGTCCACAGACCTCATTCTTGTCTAAATTTAGCTAGTGACCTGTCGTACTTTATGCTTAATTTTCCTGTCTAGATTTAAAAACAAATTAGGATTATCGTGTACCATTCTCATTTCCATTTGGTGTGTGTTAATGTTTGCGTTGAGGGTGACATGTTTGTCTAGCTGATGGTACCCTCTGACCTCAACAGAGATCGACCTATAACTCAGTGATGTGTCATACAAGTGTATCACATTTGTCTCCATTTGTTAATGTATTCACCCACATCTCTGTCCCACTGACCAACAGACCTCCTCATGCTAATCTCTATGCACTTCTTCACATTTTATTGTAAAGTAATTGGACCTCGCCTTAAAGTTGTCAGGTATTACCGGTGATGCTTGTAAAGCTGAAGGCTGAGCATCATTCTTGAGTCCCTACACGAGAGCCAAAGTCACTGCCTCCTGTAGAGATCAAACTTATATACTTTTCTATAGGTACTCGTTGATCTTTGAAGCAGATTATTGGAGGCTGAGTGGTTAAGGTGTTTGATATACAACACTAATAATCCTCCAACTCATGGTTCTCAGTTTAAAGTCAGTGTGAGGGCAGTTGTATACAGTGATGATAGTGGTGACTGTTTTTGAATTATTGTCTTGATTTAATATCAATTTTTGTCAATATTTTGCTGGGATATTTATAGATGTAAAGTTTACTCCATGCCAATATTTCACGAAACTTGAGTACTTTATAATACCTTAACATATGCAGAATCATATTAACCTGGGATCTGAATACCTAGAGTATGATTTAGTTAGCCATAGGACCAATGTATCCTAGGTAGTATATAACTGTAGATTGATACACTAGTAAAAACAGCTCACAGATTTATTTGTCACACACAGAGAATAGATTCACCTTCACTCTGCCAGTAGATGTGCACTGTATACAAATTTGACTATAAATTCGGAGAAATTTAGGTTGGCTTATTAGAACTGGATCAGGAGGTATTATGTATGTGCAGTGTGTGGATGTAGTGTTGTTTTGGGTCAGTTTTAAATCCGTTTTAAAGACCAGGTGTGGAGAATAGACACGTAATCACAGCCATCGGAGACATTATGGCCCAGGAAATACTTTAATATTTCCTTCATAACGTCCTTTTGTGTACAACTAACCTACTTTTCATACAAATTATTTCAAATTCAAAAAGTAAATATAGAGTGCAGAAATTTTTTAACTCAATTTAAAATCACACACTGTGGATGCATTTGTGTTTTACCATTTTAAAAAATGACGGCAAGTCTGAAAATTTAGGTTTTATGATATGCAGCTTTTAAATGTGTGTTTATGACTTGGCCACACACTTTAAATGTATAACAGTGATACAGTGATGTAGAGTGTTCTAGATTTATTCATTTTCATGTGAAGACACGAAATTCACTCAGAAATTCAGAACCATGCCTAGACCAGCTTAGAGACATCACAGAAAATAATATTTGAATCCTGATCCAGATGTATCAGATAATAGCCTATTTTATCTGATAGATGATTTGTTACAGGTGCATGTTGTTGAAAAACTTGAGAAAAGGACAAAATAAGAACACCTATTGTTAATGTATTCTATATGAAGAGAGAGAAAAAAGGAAATTAAAAAAAAATCATTTAAAACCCTGAATTATATCACAAACCATGAACTGTGATTGTTTTTCATAGTTTTGGTTGAAGCATTAAAAATAATGTCAAAGTTCACTACCAGAAAATTATATTAAAAAATCTGCAAGAAATGGCGTATGCAATTCTGATGTTTTTATTTAAATCAGTTTCCTGTTTTTTTATTGTTTTTTAGAATATATTAAAAATAAATTAAAAGCATTTGTCTTTATTTTGCTGTCATAAATGTGACCACGAGACCCACGATGCACTGCACATCCTGTTTTGTTTTGTTACGGAGACAGCACGTCTCAATTTATAATGTTAGCTTTTTGTTCGCATGCATTAATACTATAGGTAATAAATTTGTATTTGGAAGTTTTCACAATGTATAAATTTTTGCATTTCATAAAAAGAAAAAGGACATACCCCTTCAAAATAAAGGGCCTTAACTCTGGTTGCTAAAGCGGACATACAATGTAATTCCAAAGGAGAAGTAGATTAAGACTCCAAACAAATGAAGGGCAATAACTTAAAAAACAATAAAGAGTTGTAACTATAGAATTGAGAGACTGTAAAGGGCCATAACTCTATAAAAATGTATCAGAGACAAGTGACATAAACGCTAGCCACTTACATGCGAAACAAATGGTCATCATGGTCATTGTTGTCTTCTAAGTCTGAGGATGCCTGGTCAATGTCTCAAGCAGTTTGCTGCATTTTGCCTTTTAAGATACTGACAATAATCAAGTTTGAATGTAACAGTTGTGTGTGACATTTGATACATGTGTGATATTAATTAACTCTACACATGATCTAAGCATGGGGTCGTTTGTGAAGGTCAATTGTTTAATTTTACATTGACATTATAGAAGGCAATATGTTATCCTGTCAGGAGGATGTTATTATAATTAGACTTGTGGTTTTCCCCCTCCAGACAGATTCGGAGTTCTAGTCTGGTGCTCTCCTATAGGGGGGCCTATTATAGAGGATATGTGGTTAACACATCATACACTTCACCTGCACAAAAAACATCCTCATCTACTCCAAACCTGTCCAGTTAATGGAGGAAATTAAACCACAGCAGGCTGGTGACTTCATGTTTCATATTTGATTTACATAAAGGAAAAGATTAAAAACTTGAGATCCGCCTGAAAGTTTTCCCCATTGGGGCCCGATTCTTTATATTTTCTGGTTACACAACATTGCCACATTATGCCACACAATAGCTCGAAATAACATGTTTATTGATATTTATAGTTAAATCTGCCATAGCGAACACTTCTATATATAAAGACAACTTTATTGAGTCCCAAACGACCAATTTTAACACAATTCAACCTGTCTACAAAGACCATTTTACTGATGTCTGTTAGGGTGGTCCTTATAGACAGGTTTGACAGTATGTAAGAGAAATTAGGTTATTTAGGATTATGATAAGTAATGCCTGAACTTCCTGGATCAGTCTATATAGGACAGTATGTGAAAAAGAACATGTTTACTTGAGCTCATTTGATCATTGAAATATCTACGCATTTTACTTCCTTTTTGCACATTTGACACGCTAACCGAGAAATAATAATAAAAATATTTTATTTATATCACTTAGTGCCCTTGTCCCATCTGATGACTTGAGTAAACAACAAACACTGAATTACATAGGTTGTGGCATCTGGAAGTTAATATATTGTAAACAAAAAGAAAAAAAAACAGTAATTGACTGATCGTTGTGTCATTACAGAAATATGACAACATTAAATGCCATCAGATCTGTGATATATTACACAGGACAGATGTGTCATAACGTGGTTGTTCTATATTGGTAAAGTGTGGAATTGTCACACTCAAAATATTGTTATATCTGTTTCAGGATATATAAACAATGTGACATCATCAATATCTCGAAGATTACTGGTTCGTAATGACATCATAGTACACCACGATAACATCTAAGTACATCCCAATGTACTGCCAAATTAAGTCGTGGAGTGCCAAGGTCACCTGGTGCTATAATTAGACAATTTTACTCTGGAATCAGTAGGTGGTAGGGAAATCCAATTGGTTGATAATCTCTGTAGAAATACACTACATCATCGTCACCCACTGTGTTTTGTGTGGCGACCAGCAGGGGGTATGGACCTGGTAATACGACCTTACAACCTTACAACTACAAACGATTCACTTCTGATTGATTGGCTTCCGTCTTTTATCTATTTAAATTTTCACCTTTAAATTGAAAGTAAACTATTTCTTTTAAGTTTGAACATAATGTCTTTTAGAAACATGTTTGGTACTTAAGTTAAGAACAATTATAGTTTTTGTGGATTGAAGATGATAGGTGTGATATTGTGAGTTGGCAGTGGCCCTAGGGCCGTGCTATAAGGAGCAACATACAAACCTATAAGTACATGTCTTTATCATCCACGAGATAGATCTGTTTATCTCGACACTATTCTATAGATCTTATTCCATGTCCGCCTGTAGGCCCTTGCCAACTTCCACTGGCGACAGTTCACGTACAGATATTGTGCCCTCATCATGCCGATGACATAAACATCTGATTATCTTGGGGATGATTTCTGTGTTAACCCTCTGTAATGGCATGGTTTGGTGTTAAAAATTTTAAATATTTCACCTGATGTGGGCCGTCACTGAGGACACTCACTGACAATGTTTCATTTCTTTGCTTCTGGGTACTAAGTGTCATGTTTTTAAAGAGAACCTGATTTTATCTGATTTGGAATGTAGCTTTAGTGAAGTTCCAATTCAAGAATTCCGCCTTATGCTATGATATCAGATCCAAAATCCATCCAAATAATAAAAAAAAAAATGAAATACAGCCCTCTTCGGCCATTTCTTCATTGCATATATATCAAAATAGGTAAAAAAATTCTCTGGTCATAGATAAAGGAATGTTTTAAAGACAAAAATAACAGTTTATTTAGTTGCTATTGGACACATATATAGCTAGCATATGTGAATAATGAAATAGCAGAAACAATGGTTATCATCTTTGCAATAAATGAATTTTAGTAAAAAAAATCTATTCCAAATTTTGCTAGAACATATTTATAAATTAAAATAAACTTGAAATGAATAATGATATGAAATCTGAGAAACCATTGATGAATTTTTAGGGAATAGAATTAATTGATATTGGCAGCCCAAGTTAGAAATGTGACGGGACCCCACATGTGGCACCACACCCAGAGCGGTGCATGGTACGGGTTAATACCTATGACATATCAATGACAGCCCCAACACTAGTAATATAGAAAAATAAAAGTTATCATTTTCATCATGGTCATTAGGTCGCCAATATTGACGGCAGCTTGTTTACGTAAAAGGGGAAAAAAACACATTTATCATGGTCACAGAGTACTATAGATCTGTAGATGGTGATCTGGTTCAATTTCACAGTGACAGGTCACAAAAGCCAATCATCTAATCAAAAATTTATCAATGAAATGTGAAAACGGTTTACACAAGGATCTGTAGTGTGTTCGCCTTGGTGTGGAGTATTGGTGCGACCTTGGGCCATACACTGCTACAGTACTTATTGTGAAGTGGAGGGTAGCAGGGAAATAAAGAAATGAAAAACAACAAGTTATGATTATGTGTTGATACGTCAATCGATCCCCAGGAGTATCGTACTTTACAGTCGTAATTCCAGAGTTCGCTACGTCATTCACAGTCTTATCTCTTCAACAGATGACAAGCAACTTTTGTGTTGTCTGTAAAAATATTTTGAGCTGATGAAGAAGGGTTAGCTCAGGTACAGATTTGTGTAGGGTTAATTGGGGTGTATATCCTTGTCGAGTTGTCTTGGTGCCAGGCTTAGGTTAGGTGTACTCCTACAGTACTCTAGTAGTCCTCGGTAGTCCTCAGTGTGGGTGAATTAGTCTGGGTTAATACCAATGTATTTCTAGTCCTCAGAATAGTCCTCCAAAGTCCTCGCTATGGGTACTAACCCGTAGTCTAGGGTGTCAATGGGTGTTGATTGCTCCAGATGAATGTAGGTGGGTGCTGGTCACAGGGTACTTCTGTACAGAGATATGTATCTTTGTGTCAAACATTCAGCAGTACATCTGCTCTAATATATATGTCATTTAACCATAGAAAAAATGTGTATTATTGGCACATTTAAACTATTATATTATGCATAAGCACATATTCACCTTTGCTATATACCCATTACCTTTCAATATTGTCAGGAATATTCAAGAGAGCTGAAGAATATAAGACTTTTTCATATGTGGATATGAAGGATAGGGATATTCTACCCGAGGGTCAGAAAATGTAGTAAAACCCGAGGGTTGCCTGATGATCCCGAGGGTAGAATATCCCTATCCTTTATATCCACTTACGAAAGAGTATTTTTCTTTCATACCTCTATGTTTTATTGCAATTTTAATACAAGTATGATATTGCGCCATTTTGAAATAAATTGGAGGAAATCCATGGCTGAAAGTCAATTTTTCATACATGAAGAATTACGTGATATTTTCAACAAAAATTCCATTGTTTGTCTCTTTTATAGTAAAACTAGTCAAGCTTGTGAATTTAAAATAAAAAAATTACGGAGGAAATAGAAATTTTGTTGACGCCATGACGTCACGAGGCTCTATTGCAGGGGTAGCCATGCAATACAGCCTCATGCAGCATGAGTGTATCGCCCTAGACTAGCCAGTATTACACATGTAGGTATGAAAGAATACTCTGTAGAGTCAGGTTCAAAGAGTGAATGAAACCTCAGTGAGTGGTTTCCATGAGTTCACACAATGAGGAAAATGAGAAAAATGCACAACTTTTAAAGACAATTACCATGATTTGGAGATGACCTAAAGCCCAAAACCCCTCTAAATCAGATTTGCTTCTGAATCTTTATCAATAAACAATTATTTCTTAAATGACAACTTTTAATTAAGCCCATTACATAGATTCATCAGCTTACAGCAGTCCAGTAGCATTTCAGTGAGGCGGCACTTTGATATGTTCTGTATGTACAAAAGACGGAAAGATGTTTCATTTAGATAGCACTATACAATACTTATTAAGTAAGAAATAGGTCGTTTTAAGAAAATGTATTTATAGTCGGTGAGACAAAGCCCTAATAGGCAGAGTCATGTAGACAGTAAACCAGCTATTATATTTAAAATGCGGACACACTTATAGTGCTATTCAGATCTTTGAAAAAATAAAGTGATGGATCAATAACAATACTCATTAAAAGATACTGTGCATCAATAACTCTGAGAGAAGTATTTGATCATTTATCATTAATAACCGGCTAATGATGAAATTTGGGGTGGAAATCTTGCATTGAGCTTTGATTAAACCAAAGGGGACATAATTCTCCTAAATTTAGATGTATGTAGGTCAGTGGTGTGGTCTCACCTGTGTATGGGGCCTGTTATACCTTTGATCTTTTTGTCTATTGTTTCCTGATCTGTTTCTCTATTGTTTCTATGATAACTCGTCTTTTGTTTCACAAACCACAGAAGTGTATTGGTTACATGAGTTCTGTTAACAATTCTGGTCAGCCTTTAAAGAATTTTAAACATTTGAACTTTATAGTGTATGCTTATTAATGCGTAGAATTCCGTGGCATAATTTAACACCTATACATACCACTGACTATAAGAACCGAGGACTATAACATTGGTGTCCACGTACTTACGATGCCAGTCATTCGCCTGGTACTATCTGGGTATACATATCCAGTTTAAACCACAGGACTAAGAGCATTAGAATTTCACAAAACTAAACGTGATAGAATGTTTTGACTGTTTTTATTCATATTTCATTGAAGACCCTTGCAGGTGAGAATAGAAATATGATCATGTTTGATAGGTAGATGAGAGATAGACGATGATACACTCTGTTGGAGGTATATAAAAGGTGAAGTGATGGGTTAGGAGACGAGATGCACCCCGCCATACTTATCATCGCCGTCCTTTTGTTATACCTGTGACTTTTACGACTTTACCTGAGATATATACCCAGGTAAACACTGCATCTTAATGAGGGTACCTACAGTAGCAGTAACCCTGGGGTCCACCACTGTCATCATCATAAAACTGTGTTTATTTCTTCTTGTAGAAGGAGCAGCAACGACAACATGACCTTGATATTTGCCTACAGTAGTTTTAGTCTGATTAAGAAGTCCTCCAAACTTGTTATGTAATGTCTAAATCAGTGGTATAAATGCTAGTTTTATTGTTATTTAGTGTTAACAAAGTCTCACCTTTACACTGTAATTCCATTGTTGCCCAGATTCTACTGCTCATTATTTATTCTGTCTTTGCACATTACAGAGTTATCTGCCCTTCAGGGTAATAATTTAGATTATAACACCATTCGTTTGTGTACATGTGCAAATTACATTCTTTCCTTTAAAATATATTACTTTACCTCCACTAACAAATGGTGATTTAATTTATTGGTGATGTACAAAACATGATAGGACATATTCTCTCTAAAAATTTGTTTGAACAAGGCACACATCCATGTATATTAATGTCACTGATATGATAATGAAAAACTATAAGCCAGTATCCTATAATAATAGATTCGTACATGCTGTTTTGAGAAGAGCAAGCATGGGATATTCCATGAGAGTAAGTGTTCAGTTTTGCTGAATGGGTATTTGTAATAAGGACATTATACTTTTGAGTTCATCTTCTACCTTTTCACATTAGTTCAGCAGTTTGGATTATCCATAAGTCCCTGATCTTTGACTTTCGTGAAATAAATTGTTGTGTTGTTCTCCCTGTGCATGAGGTATCAAAGCATTTACTTAATGATGTTAATTAATTCTGATCATCTTTCATTGTTTTCATTGTTATCCTATCATATCTATTGATTGTCTAAGATTGAACTGTTTTCGAGACCAAGTTTGGATTTATTGTTTATTTTATTATGTCTGAGTGTACTACGGCGGCCTGTGTTCTCAGATATTGTAGTACTCATGTTCATTTACAAGTTAATCTCCAATATAATTGGTCCATATCTTCAGGCCAATACTAAGTGTTTTTAAAATCAATAATAACATTTTAATATGAATAATCATAATAACAATTGAAAATATGGCTTACTACCTTTTGTACAATAAATTAACTCTAATCCAAGTGTAAAGTCATGACTTTTAAGTTATAAAGATAAATGTATAGAATTAAGTTTTTATGATTATAGTTCTCAGTCTAGCGTTGATAATTAGGGGCTATGGCTGGTGAGGATTTCACTTTACCAACGGAAAGGGCCAAAGTGCCGTAATGGATTTGGCGACATTTGGACAAAATTTTATAATTTTGAAGTCATGAAAAAGTATTTTTTATAATAAAACTTAGGATATTAATGTGGGGTTAAAATCATATCAGGTTTTTGTGGCTTTTTTTATCAGATGCAATATGAACTGATTTCTAAAGAAGATCCAACTTTTTACATTTTGATATTTCATATCCTGTTGAAAGCCTCTATATTAATTACAGGTATTACAGGAACATTGTGTTTGATAAATTGTCCGTTTATTATGACCCATTACAGGTAATTGTACCAATAATTAATGGGACTATTCCACAATACAGTGCCATATGAAAAGGTATGATTCATGTATTTTACGTCATATGTAGGAAAACCAAGGTCTCAGATTTCTGTACGCCTACAAATAAATAAACACTGTTTAATAAGGATTTGGTGGACAGACTCAGATGGGCCGTATTTATATAAGTCTCAACACTGTGTAATCATTGCTATTTATATCTGCATGGTCTTAGGGGCTTAGTAATCATTAGATTTTAACAAGTGTGAAATCATTTTTGTTTTGATTGTCGATTTCCTCTTGGTAGGTGTTACTTTTGTTATGAAACATGTTGATATGTTCTGTAAATGTTTTTAAATGATATTTTGAACTTTTAACAAGTTTTGACAGTTATTAGCGTATAAAAGTTAGGTATATAGCATAATTGGTTCGACAGAAAAGATTAAACTTTCTTAAGTACCACTGACCTTGAAAAAGGACAGGCAATGGAAACAAGGAAAACTTCTTTAGAAATTTTACAATAGAATCAAAGATATTTACAGTTTTTAATTCCCATCTCTACAAATACCAACAATTTCAAATAAAAGCAAACAAAACAAAGGACGTAAGTATTTAAAAAGTAAAAAGAGAGATCTTGACTGTAGCTAAGGGGCATAACAATGATTATAAATTTTGGAGATTTTAATCCGTGACAAACTACGAATTACAAATCTGCGGTTTGAGGTAACCTAAAGCAGTATAGACGTGTTCCTTTGATCGTATGATTAGTTTTAGCTGAAACTCTCTTGCTGAAGGTCACTGTTTTAATCCTGGCGAAGTACCTTCTAGACAAATACCACATTAAAATACTTTTTGAGGCTTAGTTTCTTTAATGTTTTGACGGCGAGTAAAAACAACTATTTGACTTTATGATAAAAACCTGTATGCATATATAAAGTCGTATTGGAGAGAAAGCTATAGGATTACTGATAAAATACACAGTCAGATTAAATCCTTTTGATGTTTTCAGTTGATTTTTTGTGGTAAAAAATTCACACCTTTCCAGAAAACTTTTATTGCCTTCTGTATTTGTACGATGACACTTCACCATCAGATCTCTGTCAGCCCCCCGGGGGGGAGACTTAATCCTGTTACAACCCCGTCAAGGAGGGTGTATGATATGCGAGATGCACCATTCACCGAATTGTTTAAATGCTCATTAATACTTTTGTTCTTTATTAAAAGTCACTTATGGAGTGATCAGGTATCCTGCTGGTTAATCTTTACGCCTTTCACCTAGCCAGCCTAGTACGGCACGATTGTGAAAAGGACTTGAAGAGTTATATGCCGCTCACATGTTTATTCCCCGAGCACTTTGGTTTTTTCCCACTCTAAAGTCCCCTCCCATGCTAACATGCAGACAAATAAAAGATTATTCGTATGAAAAAAATGTATCTTATATGTCTGGATTACAACTGGAACAAGGACGTAAAGCCAATTATTTAATTAAATAGCCAATCAAAATTAATGAATAAATCAAACTATCAATTAAATAATCAATCAATCATTTAAACAATCAATTTATTAAACAATAAACCGCTCATTATGACCGTAATTTTATTAATGTTCAAGATATAGCCAGCATCTAAAAAATACCAATTAATCAAAGATGAACTAATCAAATCAGTAAAAAAGATTAAAGATATGTGTAAGTAGCATGTATGGTCTTTAAATCCTGTTGTTTGAGTTCATGTTTTCAATTGTCTCCGATAAATGATAAACAAAGTTCATTAAATGTGTCATGTTGCTGGGTGTACATGTACATCGGAATGTCTGTATCGTTTTTACCTGGGCAACTCAAGGTAGTGGAGGGCCAGTATTTGCGAATTATCACGTAACACATACTTATCCAAAAACAAATACGTAATTGAGTCATCAAAACAAATATATCATCACTTATCACTCCCCCCCCCCCCCCCCCCCCCCCCAAAAAAAACCCAAAAAAACTTTAATGTATAGCTGTAATAATTTGGGATTTAATTAACATGAGAATGATTTTATTAGTATTTGATTGCCCTGAGTCCCACTAAAATCTGCACCAATGTAAATACAATGTTAGATTAGCACTTGAACCGCGTGTTCCTTATATGATCGTAGAGTGACAAGAATGTGTAGATCGTCTGTCTCCTCCCATAACTCTGGCCTTCCATGATGTAACTCCATGATTAATAGGTCTATAGTTCTCCTTGATCTACGCTCTCTTCAACTCCATGGTGATTCTCCATGTTAAAACAATGTACCTGGGCATTGCTAGGGACAACAGGTACCCATGTCTCCTTAAAAATTAAGAGATCTGATGTCCCACTTTTTATCAATATCACAAAAAAAACTACATTTACTGGTATGCAGTTCATATAATCTGAATTATATGTCATTTACTGTTCCTGAATCCTTTGCTTTTCAAGTTTTATACTACATTTATTACTATTATTTATACTCTGACAATACGATCTGAACAACCGTTTCACATATGGATACATAATTCTATTGGTTGCTATTTTGTTGCAGAAAAGCATGTCATAACACAGAGAGATTCCACGTTTCAAAGTCACATGTACAATTTCATGAATTAATGTTTGTAGAGAGTGAAAGATACTTAAGATTGTCATGGATTCTGAAATGGAATCTTGTAATACATGTTACATGAACTCATTCCAAAGTCAGCCTTGTATCATTTGGTATTTTGTCTGTAACTTAGCCTGGTTAATATGGATATTTGCAGAAACTAGTAATCTCTTCTCTATGGCTCTTCTTGTGCTTATATATAAGGACTGCAAATCTTTTTTCATAGTAATGAGCACTAAGTAGAAAACAACGTTGAGTGGTGAGGTATCATTTTGTAGATTTGAGGCCCTGTTGTCAGCATTGAAGATTTGAGCTCCTGTTGCTTTAAGTACAAAATTACATTGAAAACTTACATAAAATATCATGGAGAGCAAATCCACCCATGTTGAGAGGTTAAATAATAGAACGCATTAGGTATATTCCCACCGTACAGTGCAGGTATTGAACATCCGAACAAAACAAGATTTAAATATATAAACACCGCCCAAGGTTAAGGGAGAATGGCAGATTAGCATGGGATCGCAACGTCCTGGGGAAGGGGAGGAGTAGAGGTCCAAGTGACACTAATTGTAGGGTGGTATCACCGTAGCACACCGCCATTGTAGGGGTAGGGGTACCTGTCTCACAGGGATCGATCCAGTCTATATAGGTAGAGAGAATAATACCTGTCAATGTTACTCAGTAAGACACACACATATACCCTTATGACTCTTGATAAAAACATGATCGTGGTGCTATGATAAAAGGTATTTTGGAATTAACAATTAGATTTCGATATGTTACTATATGTATATATGATAAAGTTATAAATATATGTTTGTGGAGCACTTGGGTCCTCTAACGTAAGAAAAGTTTTACTTTGATATCTATAGATAGCTACAGAAAGTTCTTTATCCTTTTGAGATAAGGTCATGGCTGAGATTGAACGTTAATCAATAATGTAGATTTCGCTGATGCCTTAATTAGAGTCGTTAGTGAGGGTGTGTCCCTAATTAGAACAGGTGCCCTCTTACCACTGTACCTAAACATGATTAAGTGTAACCACAATACTATTCCCCAATATCCTGGTCATAAAAACCCTACACTCTATGCTGACTTTGTGTAACATGGAGATATACAGATCTGTGGTGCCCGCTAAAAGCTAATTCATGGCCGATTTGCCGCCTTGTTGGACTGTGAACAGCTATGTCAATATTTTGTGGTCAATCAGCTGATATTTTATGATTCATGTCCCCGTGTTTGACAACAAACCTGTCTCCCAAGGTAAAAACCTGTTTTCACTGCTATACACATGGCCGGCTGTTGGTGATTCACAGGAAGAGAGGGGCCAACTCTCTGTTACACTGGATCATTCTATATCGGAACAGGAAGTTAGGGGAGGGGGGAAGCTTCCACTCTCGTCTGCACCCACCCATCACCTGTTTTTTTGTTGTTGCAAATCTTGCATCAAATGTATCTCACTAATTGAATGCTGCATGAAACCTATTGCGTACATTTTCCTTCAAAATGATGCTTTTTGCACAATTTACTTAGGCTTTCATTTAGTATATGTGGTAAGTTTAAGCAATACAATTTATAATTCATTGATTTTTAGTGATGTACTTCAGTGTTTATAAAATGTCTTTATAAACTTCCTCATTTAATTGGATTTTGTTTATTTTTTCAAACATCCTTCTAACAACCAGGGTCATCTAAAGACTTCCCAGATTTAAAAAGTGGAGAATAGCTACAGTATCTGGAGACCAACCTTATACAGTCAGTACCTTGTGACTGCTTTATATAGATTGGATCTCCAATCTCTGAGGTGGAGGGTTTGTGATAGGCTGTTTTAAAACCTGGATCACTTGGTCATAGGTATATACCCCTCCTCTGATAGACACATTATGTCAATACCAACAAACCTACCCCACTTCCTCCTCTGTAGGACAGGAAGTCTTGCGATACCTGTATCACAAAGAAACAAGTGTTATGAAAACATCAGCACAATGAAATATATATCCCCCACAGGCTTGGAAGTGGTCCTTACCAAACTTTTGGTAAAGAAACCAGAGTTTTAATAACCCTGATCACTACTGTGGCCAACAGATAATACCTTAATTGATGTTTTAAGAGATTGTTGACCTACCCTCACTGAATATTGGAAACACTAACACCCCTATCCGGTTTACATGGAGTACAGCAATACTATCAATTTATAGTTATTAAACAAACCTCACATAACATTAAGATATATGACACCATGGGGTTACTTCTAACAATGATGACAACTGACATTTAATTGTACTTATTTTGCCACTTTGATGTCCTTTACACTTCCTAGTTATAGGTCAGTGATCTAGCTACCATTGGTCAGAATCCTAGTGGTAATGACCTTGAGGACATAGAGGTCACAGAGACGTTTACCCTGTTTAGAATCCATTAGTGGGGATAACGGTCGGGATTAACTCGGACTGTTCATCTGTAACAAGGAGTTAGAAATACAAGATATCGAAAACTTTTTAACGATGTTTTACAAACATATCAACAAACATACTGTGATAGTATTGGCTGTTTGTTATGTGGCTGTTTGGCTATCGGGAGGTTGATGATCGCTGTGTCGTATGATACCTCCCTATAACTCTAGGATATATATACACCTCTAATAATGTATCGTTTACCTATCACTCACCTGTGCTAATTTATTTATATTTACCTGTCGGTCAGACTGATTAACCATACCATTTAGGTAGCGTGTACCTGCCGGTCAGTTTGTAATTGACCACTCAGACCCGTGACACAGTTTGTATTGTTACAACACCTGAACTATCAGGCCGACAAAGTAAGATACGAGTTAAATAGCCAGGTACTCCAACCTATTGTAACTTATAATTGAATCACAACAATCAAAGTTGACACAACACCCCGGGTATTGCATTTTGTATTTAGTGCTTTGCACCTGGTTATATTCTGTTCATCAAAATCAATCACCTTAGTGCTATGATTACACATGCCACAGGTGAGAAAAAGACAGGTAAGTCAAAGTCAATCAGATAGGTGTCGGTCACCTTGGGAGGGTTTTACCGTCCGGGACTTAAACCTATCTGTAAACACAACCTATGAGGGCCTTTTATGTGCCTGTAAGGTTGAGGACAAGACCAACCCCCCCTTGGAGTGAGACCCGATGCCTGTCATATTAATATCATAATGTGTTTAACGAAGGTCAAACCCCGGCTTGTTCTGTCACCTTTCTGTGTATCAGGTCAAAGCATGCGGGAGATACAAGCCTAAAAGTGTTACATAAACGGAATCTGAATTTATAGAATAATCTCGTAACTATCGTCAGGACAAAACTCAATGTTTAAAGGTATCAACAAATCAAAATATGATACCTTGTGAGGAGAAGCAAATATAAGCTAAATTCTGCTGGTTAATAATTTGATAGCATGCTTCTGTGAGGAAGTACTTGAGAGTAAGCTTAAGTAAGTGAGGTAGTACTTTGAGTAAGACTGAGTGAGTGAGTGAGTGAGCTAGCACTTTGACAGTATGTCTCGGTAAACTAGTACTTTGACAGTAATCCTGAGTGAGTGAGCTAGTACTTTGACAGTATGTCTCAGTAAACTATTACTTTGGCAGTATATAAGCCTGAATGAAGTGAGCTAGTACTTTGAGTAAGGCTGAGTGAGTGAGCTAACTAGTACTCTGAGTAAGACTGAGTGAGTGAGCTAGTACTTTGACAGTATGTCTCAGTAAACTAGTACTTTGACAGTAAGCCTGAGTGAGTGAGCTAGTACTTTGACAGTATGTCTCAGTAAACTAGTACTTTGACAGTAAGCCTGTGTGAGTGGCTAGTACTTGACAGTATGTCTCAGTAAACTATCACTTTGACAGTAAGCCTAAGTGAGTGAGCTAGTATTTTGACAGTTTATATGTCTCAGTAAACTATCATACTTTGACAGTAAGCCCGAGTGAGTGAGCTAGTATTTTGACACTAAGTCTCAGTAAACTATCATACTTTGACAGTAAGCCCGAGTGAGTGAGCTAGTATTTTGACACTAAGTCTCAGTAAACTATCATACTTTGACAGTAAGCCCGAGTGAGTGAGCTAGTATTTTGACACTAAGTCTCAGTAAACTATTATACTTTGACAGTAAGCCTAAGTGAGTGAGCTAGTATTTTGACACTAAGTCTCAGTATTTTGACACTAAGTCTCAGTAAACTATCATACTTTGACAGTAAGCCCGAGTGAGTGAGCTAGTATTTTGACACTAAGTCTCAGTAAACTATCATACTTTGACAGTAAGCCCGAGTGAGTGAGCTAGTATTTTGACACTAAGTCTCAGTAAACTATTATACTTTGACAGTAAGCCCGAGTGAGTGAGCTAGTACTTTGACAGTATGTCTCAGTAAACTATCATACTTTGACAACAGTAAGCCTAAGTCGTCTTTACAAGGATCAGTAGAAGGTCCGTGCATGGCATTTTCTGGAGAACAATTGAAATCTCCCTGAAGGTATTACACGGATTGCAGTTGATCATGACATAATAATGTGTTGTATGTGGTAAAGGTTTAATCCCAGAAAACCCCCAGGGGAGGTAAAAACTCACCGGTGTTCTAAATAAACATATTTCACATGACACCATTTGATAAATCGATCAAGTTTACATTAAAATCAATAACGATCTGGTTATTTGGGGTCAGAGGAACTTAGACATGAAGCATAGTATTCCAATACAGCTTGGTGTGGAACATACTGGAATTACAGTCATATACAGCTCATTCATTTTGCTTTAACTGCAGCATTTTCACCAACATGAAGTAATTAGCTTTTGACTAACCTAGGTGTATCAGCATGGTGCTAAATTCACCTTCAATAGAAATATCAGTTAAGTGCTGAAACTGTTGCCCTAGTATTTCTGGTCCTTCAGTATTGTCATGGTACAATCCTACTGTAATCATAGCAATCCTATAATCATAGTAAAAGTTACAACAATGGTTTGTTGACCTTGCTTCGAAATAGAAAGTGTATATTGGGATGCCACTGTTGATGAATCAGTATTATATGCATAATAAAATTTCATGACTGAACATTTTTTGGAAGTTTAACAACTATTTTCTACCTTTTATACTAATGTTAAGTTTAAAAAGTGAATCTCACAATATCACACCTCCAATTTCACTATTCATTCCATTTATAAAAATGGCTGTGGCATGTTGTGATAGGAGACATCCATTTACTGCATCAGTGAAAATACATGCCAGTATAACAACTTGATCTAAGATTTATATTACGACAGGTTTGTTACTGTAGCATCCTCTTTACAAAACCTTGCCTAAAGCTGTTGAAAGACAATTTTAGGAATCTTTTAATTGCTTCCGAAATATTAACCTTGCATTTGCGTAAAACTGCTAGGGAAAAACAGGAAAAATATTCAGAATGGTTAGTCTGAGTGTTATTTTTGTACACTCTCTTGAGTGCCGTGGTGTTAATAGCTTCCGAAATACTAACCTTGCAATTGCATGACACTGCAGAAAAATATATGATAAAAATGAAACAAACAAAAAAAAACAGAAAAATATTCTGAATAGTTT
Source organism: Argopecten irradians (assembly GCF_041381155.1). NCBI lineage: Eukaryota > Metazoa > Mollusca > Bivalvia > Pectinida > Pectinidae > Argopecten > Argopecten irradians. Next base: position 22,296,875 of record NC_091143.1, on the reverse strand, counting down.
TCTAAGTGTTACTAGGTACTCTGTTGAGCCGATCGGTGGTGTATTAGGTAATCAAACTGATAGGCCATCTTTTGTTTCCCTCAGCCAGGATTTTAACACGGAGCTGTGGTCTCCTGATTTAGACAGTAAATTGCAGGTGTCCATTATATTACCGAGCTGTTGGTCAACACCTGGACGTAGTTCACCATGATCCTGTATTCCAACACTCCAGCGACAGATCTCCTGCTTACATTTAAGTGTTCTGCACCGAGCCCCAGTCTATTAAATCACATCACCACCCCAAACTCCCTCGGTGTTTTCTAAATAAAACCACCTTGATATAGAGCCATTGTTCCCGAGTATAGGGATGGAGTAGGGATGGACTGTGGGGGGAGTTATGGACCATTGTTTACAGGGGGGAAAGTCAGCTCATCATGGCTATAATCTAATTATAATTCTTAATTAATCTTACAGCATCACTGAAAATTAATATTCCTGGCAGTCTGCTATAGAATTTATCCAAATTATCATGTGGATGAAGATGTAATGAAATTGCATTCAAAATGAAAAGTGCCCAGCTTGATCTTTGAAATATTGGAATGGCATCACATGGAAAATCTAATTATCATGTACCTGCATGTAAATATGCCATGTATTTTAATCCTTTGGTAAAGGTTTTGCTTCCATCAAATACCTTTCAATGAAGTTCTTGATTTAATAAAATTCTTAGACATTAATTAAGAGCCCATGTATCATCAATGCTAGTTATGAGAGAGACACTTAAGTGTATAACCAAACACAGGTGCCAGGAAATCCATTAATTAAGTGCTAGGTTGTGTGAAGTAGGAACATCATGAAACAGTCCTCCCCTTTCATTTCTTTGGAGTGTGCTCAAACAACATTCATTCATGGTGTTCTTTTTTTTCTAACAACATTCATTCATTGTGTCCTTTTTTATATTTGATTTCTAATGTCATTTAAAGTTGTTCCTGGTTTTGGAGATAAAGGGGAAAAACAATGACTAGAGGTCAGTTTCTGCTCACGGTAGGTTTCAGCTCGTGACGTACAGGTGTGGGGCTTAATTGTGACTAAATCTGAACCACTTGACTATTATGGTACATGTAATTACACGTATTATGTTTAAAGTAAAAAAAATAATAATGTCCTCATGGTGAAGACTAATAACTGCCATTATCTGTAGGAAAGGTTAATACTGCTCTTGCTTACAGTATATTTTGAGTGAGATAGCTATAGTCACTTCTATATATGCATGGCTACATGGATAAATCTCCTACTAACTGTTCTTAATGGAAGAATATTTTAGTAAGCTTTATTCACACTTCCAATTGGTATTAGGTGAAGATAATTGTAATTTACCACAGCCTCCCATAACACAGAGATAGTTACATTAATAATGGTTTACCTAGCCGTCAAACAAAAGTACGCCATAAAACCCAAGTTTGTACAGGAGGTTTGAGAATTTAGCACCTTGTGTCGATCTCTGTAGTTTTGGCAGTTAAAAGACTTGGCAAAACTTCGTAGCATGTTTCTCCGTCATGTCCAGTATAGTTCTCTATAAATCAACAACTGTACAGACTCTTCACTCTAAAGAATTCACAAAGATTGGAGTGGCTGACGTTGATTAGGTAACTCAGTACACAGCAAATATATACAGTGTACTTCTTATTCATGCATCAATTGCTGGTTGATCAAATTCAACAGGTTCTGGGGAACTTTACAGGCCTATTTTGCCTCTTATCTTAAACCATGAATTTTGGTTTTCATTTACCGTAATGTACCATATCCCTCAGGAGCAATATTTGATATTAATTTTCTGGACAAATTACAACTAAAAGTTGGCATATTGGAACTCAATATCAAATTATCAAAAAGATATTCTCGTTGTAAAAGTATATCTTATATACAGTCACATGATTACATGAAGTCATAAGCTGTTTATTGTTATTTGGCTGTAGACGTAGATATCTGCTATATACAGACTCCTAGCTATCATAGAGTAGAATGATATCCATGGGGAGTAGCCCAGCATAACATTGTCTTTACATGCAGACATAGGGTAATAAACACTATCATTATCAGAACTTGTATTTTGTATCATATGAAAGATAAAAGAAAATACAAATACAAGATATTTTAGTGCTAAGGAATTATGTTTCAGCGAAAGTTAAAAATGTATTCTTACATCAGTATTATGTTACTTACATTGGCAAAATTTAATAATTTATCTAACCCTTGTATTCACCAATATAAGTACAAATCAATGACATCATATTAGGCCTTATCCTAATCAGGTTGATATATGATTTGCATGAAATACCAAATTTTTGCTGGTATAGTGCGCATGTATGTTTTTCATTTTTATTTTGAGGAAAAAATATTTACCAAAAAATCTCGATGCAAATCAGGCTGATGTTCTATTTCCATAAAATACTGGTATGTAATAAAAGCAATGTGATAGATTAAAATTAATGTTGTTCAGTAACATGCAACACTTTCTATATAAGTGGTTACATATCAGTAACGGGAGGGGACATACTTTTGATTGGCACTACAGAATACATACTGATCATGAAGGATTAATTGATGTAGGGGTTTGGCCAGGTTAGGGTTGGACTGAGGTCACTGTAGAAACAGGATGGAGCCACTTAAAGCAACCGGAGCACTAACGGAACAATAGATGACAGAATTGGCATTATTTGTCCTTATTTCAAACCAATTAAGGGTGGAATCAGCCTATGACAACTTATTTCTGTTCTATTGATCAGTTTGGGATGGTCACACCGAACACTCTTATCCACGGAAACAAGGCGGGGGCCTTCTGATTGTCTCTTCCGATGTTTGATGGAATCTCGGTACAATAGCAATCAAACAAATCTATTAAACGTGTCATTGGTTTGTAATTAGGCTAGAACAAAAAGAGGAAGCAGAACTAGGAGTGTGACGACTTTTTTTACTAACCTTTAACTACAGAAACTGGATATTTCATTCATACTCACTCCCTGACATTGTGGAGTTTAATTGTAAGGACTATCCCTTATTGTTAAAACAAATATTCCCTTCAATTGTCTGTCGATTGATTTATTGTGTAGTTCTAATTTTGCAGTAATGAAAGTTAAACAGAGAAATTGTCTTTGGAGTGCAGATTCATAGATGGAACATGGTGACCAGTTTTAAGAGAAATCTACTTTACATGATAAAAGGATAACAAATTTACAAGAGTAATCTATTTGTGGCCGCCAACTAATGACAAGATAGCAACATCAAATGCTGACCAGGCACAATTTCTTGTCAAAAATTGGTTTAGAATTCATTTTCCGTGAGCGTAAATTGAATTATTTACAAGACTCTCTCTGATTGCTGTCTGAGAAGTTGTGTAGGGTCGCACTTATCTTAGACGAGTTATCGCCACCGCGCTGGTCAACCCAAAGTATATTTGATTTTTGGGAACCTGTGGCAACATTGGAGCTTTCTGTAGCTAATGTAATCATAGTAAATGACATTAGACTGGGGAAGCCTGAAAATCACTCGGGGCAGAATTAACTGTGAACAGGAACTGGAAACTCTTAATGTAGGACACAAAGTATCATGTCTTACTTGAAAATTGTGAGAAATTGTGATAGAAATTTTAATTAAATAGAAAGTATATTTCAAAAAGTATTTGCCATGCATAAGAAAAGATTTAAAAAAAATAGGATTGCAAGGAATAGATTCATTTGCTATTATATATATGTCATCATGTTTTTTGCATTACTGGGGAAGTTATAACATTTTATCCAATATTCAATTGCAAATTAAAGCTATCGTTGTGGTGTGAGCAAGGACAAGATCTTCCTGTATTCATTAAAATCAAATGACAAAAAAAAGATAATAGAAGTGATTCTAATTAGCAGTGTTTGTAGAGACAAACTAGCTGTTGCTGTTGGAATGGTTTGTAAGTCTAGAAGGTGGAATATGTGTAAGAAATTCAGATCTGACAGAACCTGGGAAAATGTTTGGTTTGAGGTAGAGCGTGCCACTCAACTGTATAAAGGTGAAGTTGTGAATGGTTGGAATGGTAGGTGATAGATCTACCTTTAATTAGAGGTATGTTGGTGTGTGCTATCAGAGAGCACCTGCTCATTACTGAGGACAAAATCTCTTCTGTCAAGATGTGCAGTAGAATGAACTGGCGATTGGGAGATGGCAGCTCTGCAGTGTTTTGTCAGTTTTAGTTGTCCAGTAATCATCTGGTGATGATTTACAGTCGAGGTTGACATCGCGCTGGCACGGTCTGATGAGGTGAGAGGAAGAAAGTACACCTGACATATTGTCTACCTACACAACTTGGACGTGGAAAGGAATCCTCTAAAGTACTCATCTAATATACACCTACCTGACACGATATGACCACTAAAAGTACGCATGGTAACACTGTATGACAGACTTTGCACCCTGTCAATTGAAACTATGTAAACCATGGTTAACCATTGCCCAGGAACCATGGTTATCCATAGTTAACCATGGTTTTGACTTCTACGTTAAATGGCCAACCATGGTCAAGCATGGTTGATGTTGGCACCATGATTATATGTAAACCATGGTCAACCATGATTAAACCATAGTTATAATGAACCATAATAAAACCATGGCTGACCAACCAGCGTAAAGCATGTTAAGTAACCATGGTTGAAGGCCCAGGCAAAATCTCTTCCCCAATACCATGATTAACCCTAGTAAAACCATGGCCAACCATGGCTCATACACCATGGTTGGCCATGTTGGACCATGGTTGTGGCAATTACCAAGGTAAGAACACATGGTTGACCATGGTTAACCCATGGTCATTTCATTGGGCACTAAACCATGGGCAAACCATGGTTGAAACATGGTCTCATTGTTAAAACATGTTCAGACCATGGTAACCCTACGGAAAATTTCATTGGATTTCCACTTAATTCCAGTGGAGTTTTAACTGGAACTTCTGTGGTATATTCAGTGAAATTCCAGTGGAACAATGGTAAAATTTGCCAGAATTTTTATTGAAATACCACTGATTTCTAGTGATATCTCCAATAGAATTCAAGTGATATTTCCAATAAAATTCAAGTGGTAAATATCTGTGGACTATTGGAATCCTGATATTATCACTCAATTTGATGATGGCAATTGGTATAATCCATATATTAATAATAACACCAAAAGAGTTTAACTTGGAATCACCAACAGTTTACTTTGTTCATTACGTTTTCATACTACCACAGATAAGTGCTTAGGAAATCTGTTATCAGGATATGCAACAATTGATTTCAGAAAACATTCCAAATAAATTAGCATTTGTCTGAAATAAACCTATAGTTGTTAAGTATGATAGTTATAACTAAATAACCACTGACAAATACACAAACCAATACCTATATATAGGGACACTATAGCAATATCAGTGTGCAGGGATTTCATGTTGATAAAGAATTACAGATAAATCAAAACTTACTGAAAGTGTTCATCTGTGCTTAAAGACATCAAGGAATGATATAATCCTTTCACTTATTTGCCAAAACTTCCATTTTAAGAAGAGTGATGTTTCCCCTTTCACACTCCAACAGACACAGCAGCCATTTTAATTGGATGGTGACTGTTTTGGCGGGAAATATATAGAAGGCATGTGACTCATGTTGTCATGTGACAATTCATGTGACTTCAAACTTAAAAACAGGAAGATGGGAAATGATATATGGATTTTTAGAAGTTTTAATCAGAAGATGCCACTTGTAAAGTAACCTTGGATATCTAAAACCTTTTAACTTTCAAAAAAATATTAATGAAATATGGTCAGTAATTCAGTAATGTGATCAAATCTAGATCGTGACCATTGCCAACCATAGTCACTATAACCATGTTCAGTTTCATTTTTCACTATGGTTGAAGGATGTCAACATCAGCTCAACCATGGTTGACAATGGTCATGAATTTAACCATGGTTAAAATATGAAGTGAAAGCATGGTCAACCATGGTCAAACATGGTTGAAGGATATCAACATCAGCACAACCATGGTCAACCATGGTCATAAATTTAATCATGGTAAAACCATGGTCCTTACTGACCATGGTTAACCATGGTCAGCTTTTGACAGGGGCGCTTCATATGTGCTTATAATACTCTTCTATGCTTGCTTCCTCAATTATTCTCAATGATTGCTTCCATCATATGCTTCCTAAGTGCTTCCCCAGTGCTTCTTTCATGCTTCCATCTTGCTTTTTTCGTGCTTGCTCAATGCTTGCTTACCCATTGTTTCCCAAGTGCTAATTCCTTCATACTTCAATCCTCAGTGCTTCCTTGGTAAATCCTCAAGTTTCCTATAAGTCTTGTGTTTCTTAGAAGGGTAGATTGATGTTTAAATTTAATCATTCTCAAAAGCTCTCATTCCCATGTTAACTGATACTTTTGGAATCTTTAAATCAATATATCATTAACATTTTAACAAATCTATTATTGTAAGTCATGTATATCATTATACATTTCCCTTCCTTGGTTTGTATTTTACTTGCAACTAGAAATCAACAGACAGCCGTTGTCATATCCTGTCATAGAAAATAGCTGCCTCCTTGTCTTTGGAACTATACATCTTCGTAGAAGAGGTCCCTTGGGCCCGCTTCCTGCCCATGGCTGGGGCCTGATGAGGTATTATGGCGGTGGTATATGGCTTTTGTTGTCCATTAACGTACACATATAATCCCATTAGTATAGGAGATTGACTTCTAAATGGAGCGATTTAAGTCCATCTAGAAAATAGAAAAAAAGCTCAAGAGTAGACATTACGCGAAGAACAAACATTAAAAGCTATAATCGGAATCCAGAAAAAAATGACATGGGAATTCGGCCTGTAATCGGCTATCAAAGCAAGGTTGAATTTTATGTGTAAAAATAGCAGAAGCCTATGGTGAGGTTTTAAGCTAAGGGTACACATAACACTTGATTTGAATATTGAATATTTTATCACTCCCTCATATTGATTAAGAGATAAAATTCTGAAATTAAAAAAAACCCAAGTGAATGTTACCATCAAATATAGCATTTGACCTAGGCTATATAGAGATTTATAACTGTCAATTTAATGATAATTTCTGAGATATTGATAGCAGGACATTATTCATTAGATATAATTACCATGGGAAAATAACATTCATCTTAGAAATAGCCAGTCAAATAGCCTTATCTACAGAATTAATGATAAATACCAGCAGGTTCTCGGGGCAAACTGACACTGAAAAGCACCTGAATCTGTTATTATTGATTCAGGTATTCCTCCGCATTCTCCACTACACAACTATCGAGGAACAGCATCCGACCTTAGGAACATTTTTGTATTGTATTCTCTGACAACTTTGATAAATGAAATTCTGATTATCAAGCTAGCTTTGGTAATGAAGATAAATAATCTGTTCTATTGTTGTGTAATTGGTATTGATTAATTATCAATTATCTTCAGATTATTTTGTAAAGATTTCATAGAATTTCTCTTGATTGATTATAATAATGGTATCTTATAAATACATCAATAAACTATTTATTTTTTCATAAATAAATCATTTTTTAACTGGCGGATAATAATGTGTAATACCAAGAAATATTGAGAGAGAAAAATAATTTTTATAGATCACTATGACAAAAAGAAAAGGATAAAAATTTATTAACAAATCTCCTTAACTGAAATTCTGTCTTTTCTTAGGCTAATCAATAGTTATCAAAAACCTGTTTATATTAAGTTAATTGGAGTTATTGTATTCCTACAATGTAATTTTGATATATACTCTTACCTTATATTAGGTGTTTTTTCTCAGGTAATATTTATAAACAGATTTTCTCTCAATAATAACTTGCTGAAATAAGTCTAATTAGATCTGTTTATCCTTTGTTATTAGGTCCATTGATCTATTGTAGTATCATTTTAAATATAACAAACTATTAATTTGTTACATGTTTGATATTCAGAGTATATTTAAATGTCAGGGACAATACAATACTCTATTCCGATGATCATCAATAATGATACAACAATAGTTTAAGATATTTCACAGATTATGCTTCAGATTAAATTTTGTAATAGTTGACGAGATTAACTTTAATGAAAGAAAAATTACATGTTATGCAGATATCTTAATAATGATCTAATTCATCTGTATTTTAAATCTGTGTAATTTGGCCCTAAGCACCCAAGATCAAAGGAAAGGTTTTCATAATGTAATGTTTGGTAACCTTGCTCTCTGTCAGTGAAGTAAACAGTTAGAATCTAACTTGTGCAATCGTATGGAAAATTCCAGGATTAATAGCTTATTAGAAAAAATCTTTGGAATTATGTATTTACAGGTAATTTTTGTCTAGTGTTACCTAACATTATTACTTGTTCACACCTCCGTGATGGTAGATTAAGGGATTAGTATGTCCACACTGACCACCGTCCACTTAATGATCAGTGATTATCATGGGTTACCATCTTGACGCACACTTCAGTTTTACCTTTTGTACCTGCCCATGTATTGTGATTGGTTTATCCCCAGGTACACACACCTGGCTAGGGGCGATACAATCACTGACACAACATGTGTTGCTCTCCTTTCCCAGTGAAACTTTGGGCATGATTGTCCTTCAATTCACATATAGAATATTCTTGTCAGAAAATGTGTCAAGGGCGCGACTACCAACCCCTACCCAGCATGCATGTGTGTGTTGTGTAACATGTCTGGCCCCTAAAGCTATGACCACTCCCCCCAACAAAGGGAGGTAATTACAGTATAGCGGCCCCTTGTGTTATCCAATCAAATATCCTCTCCATCATTATAACCATTCAAACACGAGGAGTTGAGACTTTGCAGGGTTGCTTTCTAAATAAACCATGTCAGATTAGAAGGGGACATTGGAGTGGCTTTGTGAAAAGGTGTCAAGAATTAAATTTAAAACGAAAGAAACGGGGACTAGAAAAGCTGCAGGTGCCCATGTTGTATTTGTAAACTCAGCATTTGTTTGGTTTCATTCCCTTGTTTCCTTCTAAAGAAAATCCAAACAAAAGAATCTAAATGAATTTTAAAACATTAACAAAGAAAAGAGAAATAAATAGAGAAAGTGTTCTCAGCACCTATGGTTAATTTCTTATAATTCTATTAATTCTAAACTATTTTAATTTTTAAAAACAGTCAAGGATGCTGATAGAAATTGGCCCATGAATCAAAAATCTCTAAACAATAGATTAAATTGAGTTTTACAATTGTGATATAATTATAGAAATACTAAAACTTCAAACTAGTGGGAAATAATGCTGTACTGAAATTTTACTAAACTGGCAGACGTCTACTAGTGGTAGTGCTATATAGTAGTGCTGTAAAGTGGAGTCCATCACATCATCATAGCAAGCTTCATTACAAAATCTAAGTGTGTTGCCTTCAAGTGTACAAACCCAATTTCCCTTGGGAGAAAGTAAGTTGTCAGTAAGACCCAAATGGTATTACCCTTCGCTAGAAGTAAAATCAGTAAGGCTGGACTAATCTGTACTAATTAGGCCAGGAAGGACCTTTAAGGGACTATACCTTAATTGGTGGATATTGTTGTGCCTCTTAGTCAATTTTTACTTGTGAATGGTCTACTGTATTTACTTAAGTACTTGCTAATCATTGCTAACTATAAAACAGCTTTTCTAGGGCAGCAAGTAATATCCAAAATGGGTAATGCCCAAACAGCTTTTCTAGGACAGCAAGAGTGCCCACAATTAATTGAGAATGCCAAAAAAAGCTTTTGTAGGGCACTCGGAGTAGTGACCATAAAGGTCTCACAGAATCACAGTGCTTAGAATACCCGGCCGGTAGCTTTGTAGGGAAGCAAATAGTACCCTAACAAACAGCTTCCAATAAATGAATATTTTTTCTGTGTAATTACGTAGTGTCCAGACTGGCCATCCTAGGGCATTGCCCACCTCTTCCATTCTAGAGTAATGCCTGCAATAGCTCATGCTAGGACAGTGCCCTCATTGGCCTGTTTAGCCAATTTTGGATACTGCATGCTCACTTTGGCCTTGTTTAGGGCAATGTTTACATGAACCTATCTAATAAATGCCGACATTAGCCTGTTCTAAGCAGTGTCTTTACTTGCTCATTCTAGGATGTTACTGATTCTAAGACAGTGTCCACTTCATTGGTTTCTATATAGCAGTGCATATCTTGGCCCTTGCTATAGCAGTTCACACATTAGTCCATTCACGGACCCATTTTAAGACCTATAAATTGTCCATAGTGGATTTCCATATTTATGTAAGGCCGTAACAGAACTACACTAACAAACACTAATACCGTACCTGATCTCTGTCAAGGAGACACTTCAACTTGGCAATACATTTAGATTATGTATGACATGACACTAAACCTTCAGAAGATGGTGATTTGGTCGTAAAATGGAGCCTTGTTGGTCTAATGTTTGTAATTGAATTTTTTCATTATGCCCCAGATGGGGATTTTTATTTAAACATTTCCCCTTGTCACACATAGAGGTTTTTATTGTGGTTTAAATGTTCCATTCGTAGGTCATTGTATAATGATAAAGCAGTCCAATGTCGTGACCTCTACGAGGGGTTTGACAGGTATCAATGTGTCATTTATATACCTTGTACCCTTGACACCGTAAACCAGGTACAAGAGATGCGCTCATACAAAAGTATCATTGACACCATAACACATGTAGAAGATATGTTCTAAACTACAAAAGTATCATTGACACTGTAACACAGGTGTAAGAGATGTTCTAAACTACAAAAGTATCACTGACACTGTAACACAGGTGTAAGAGATGTTCTCTCCTACTAAAGTATCTTTGACATCGTAACACAGGTAGAAGAGATGATTTCTCCTACAAAAGTATCATTGACACCAAAGCACAGGTAGAAGAGATGTTCTCTCCTAAAAAAGTATCATTGACACTGTAACACAGGTGTAAGAGATGTTCTAAACTACAAAAGTATCATTGACACTGAAACACAGATGGAAGAGATGTTCTCTCCTAAAAAATTATCGTTGACACCGTAACACAGGTAGAAGAGATGTTCTTTCCTACAAAAGTATCATTGACACCAAAGCACAGGTAGAAGAGATGTTCTCGCCTACAAAAGTATCATTGACACCATAACCCAGGTAGAAGAGATGTTCTCTCCTACAAAAGTATCATGACACCATAACCCAGGTAGAAGAGATGATCTCTCCTACAAATGTATCATTGACACCTTAACACAGGTGGAGAGATGTTCTCTCCTACAAATGTATCATTGATACCAAAACACAGGTAGAAGTGATGTTCTCTCCTACAAAAGTATCATTGACACTGTATCACAGGTAGAAGAGATGTTCTCTCCTACAAAAGTATCATTGACACCATAACCCAGGTAGAAGAGATGTTCTCTCCTACAAAAGTATCATGACACCATAACCCAGGTAGAAGAGATGTTCTCTCCTACAAAAGTATCATTGACACCGTAACACAGGTAGAAGAGATGTTGTCTCCTACAAAAGTATCATTGACACCGTAACACAGGTAGAAGAGATGTTCTCTCCTACAAATGTATCATTGACACCTTAACACAGGTGTAAGAGATGTTCTCTCCTACAAAAGTATCATTGACACCGTAACACAGGTAGAAGAGATGTTCTCTCCTATAAAAGTATCATTGACACCATAACCCAGGTAGAAGAGATGTTCTCTCCTACAAAAGTATCATGACACCATAACCCAGGTAGAAGAGATGTTCTCTCCTACAAAAGTATCATTGACACCGTAACACAGGTAGAAGAGATGTTGTCTCCTACAAAAGTATCATTGACACCGTAACACAGGTAGAAGAGATGTTCTCTCCTACAAATGTATCATTGACACCTTAACACAGGTGTAAGAGATGTTCTCTCCTACAAAAGTATCATTGACACCGTAACACAGGTAGAAGAGATGTTCTCTCCTATAAAAGTATCATTGACACCGTAACACAGGTAGAAGAGATGTTCTCTCCTACAAATGTATCATTGACACCGTAACACAGGTGGAGAGATGTTCTCTCCTACAAAAGTATCATTGACACCGTAACACAGGTAGAAGTGATGTTCTCTCCTACAAAAGTATCATTGACACCGTAACACAGGTAGAAGAGATGTTCTCTCCTACAAAAGTATCATTGACACCGTAACACAGGTAGAAGAGATGTTCTCTCCTACAAAAGTATCATTGACACCATAACACAGGTAGAAGAGATGTTCTCTCCTACAAAAGTATCATTGACACCGTAACACAGGTAGAAGAGATGTTCTCTCCTACAAAAGTATCATTGACACCGTAACACAGGTAGAAGAGATGTTCTCTCCTACAAAAGTACCATTGACACCGTAACACAGGTAGAAGAGATGTTCTCTCCTAAAAAAGTATCATTGCAGATACCAAAACACAGGTAGTAGAGATGTTTTCTCCTACAAAAGTACCATTGACATTGTAACACAGGTAGAAGAGATGTCCTCTCCTACAGAAGTATCATTGATACCAAAACACAGGTAGAAGAGATGTTCTAACCTACAAAAGTATCATTGACACCAAAACACAGGTAGAAGAGATGTTCTCTCCTACAAGAGTATCGTTGACACCGTAACACAGGTAGAAGAGATGTTCTCTCCTACAAAAGTATCATTGACACCGTAACACAGGTAACACAGGTAGAAGAGATGTTCTCTCCTACAAAAGTACCATTGAAAGTTGGAAGAGATATTTTTAGAATGTTCTCCTGCAAACATATTTTAGAAGTGATAGAGATATATTCTCTCCTGCAAAAGCATTGCTGAAATTTGGAAGAAAAAACTAATCTCTATTGATATGAAACATTTATAAATAAAATCTTAACATAATCACAGCTGAGGTCTCAATAAATACATTATATACAAGACTTGCAGAAACAACAGTAAATTACAGTTCTACAACAACAGATCGAGAAAACTAGATATTCAAAATCTATTTAACAGGATCAATCACATTGTGGTCTTCATCAGCAAGATGTTACCCTGAATTTGATACTAGGCAAAAATCCATTTATAAACTTCAACATGTAATGTATACCTTACATTGACAGAATACATTTGAAATTATACAATTCATTTTTTACTAAGAGTATCAAATAATGTTTACTACAGAAGATTCCAGCTCAGGATTTTCATTATGAAAAGAGAGGGACAGTTATAAACAGTAATAGGAGTAGTGTGTGTAAGACTGACAAGTTCACTATTAAAGAGCCTAAATCGTAATTTGTGTAATCATGAGAGAGATGAGACCTTTCACAGTGGTCTTTATACAATCAGACAGGACTAATTCGTTCCTGATTAGTGTTATGTTTGGACTGTCCTCTCAGACATCTAATAGTCCGGAAACGTCCAGCAGGGACACTGTCTCCGACACCATGGAAACAGGGAGTACCCCAACCACACTGTAGAAACAAGTGTCTCACAGATGGTCAATTTTACTTTCTGTTTGGGTTGCCGGGGACAATTGTTAAGAGAGGACTGGCCAGACAGAGATTTCCATTGATTTGTCGTTTCACCCTGGACTGGACAGCTTAACAGGCTTAAAACAGAGTTAGGAACTAAGGGTATACCGACACAAACTGGTCCTATAACTCGACCATACTGGTAACCATCCATTCTGATTGATGGAAATGTAACTAATTATAATGAAAGGTTTTGTTTTGCACGAATATTTTCAAATCATTAATCTCACTTTTTCATCAGGTTAAGTTGACCACACATTGTATAGATGGACAGTTGTCATTAGATGGAGGAACTGACCACATCTCAGTCTGGATCAGAGCTAAAACCCAGTGACAAGGTCCATAATTACAAAGTGTCTTAATTTCACTTCCGAATGGTCAGCACCTTGTCACCCGATTTCCTCTGGTCACTCATGGTCAAGGACTTTCTGCACATGACATTTTATGGTCATTATCTTTTCTCCAATATCTCCAGTTCTTCAAGGATTTTAATGGACAACTTGTGTTATTGTCATGATTTAATTGTCCACTCTGAATATAGAAGAAAAATATGTATACGCCATTTTAAAAGATTATACTTACACATGCCCCTATATAATCAATGGGAGGAGAGTTGCGTTCAAAGTAGTGTAATCGCAATGACGTATGAATACAAACCAAGTATATATAGTTCACGCTTTGATAAAATTTTGCGTTATATGATAATCTAAATAAACTTCAATCACTTCGTTTACATTTTATCTTTTCAGGTCAGTACAGCACTAGAAAATAACCTCCATGGTTGAATTATTATTGATGTCCTCTCACAAAGAGATACAATGAAACAAACATCTAGAAGAATTGGAAAATATGCAATATCAATGAGGCAAAGAGGAAAGATAGCTGGTATACAACTAATGCTCTGTGTAAGAATCATTAGTTGATGATAGGACATTAAACCAAATCGTAAACCAAACCATTACAAGTTATAGACTTTGATTGATGTAGAATTCACCAAGACATCTGATGACCATGATCATTTCTATTATTTGGCCATTCTAGAAGTCGTCACTGACTACAGCTCTATACCAACACCACCATATTGATAGGTTCATTCCACCTCCACATTTGCACTTTTAGGAAAGATTTGTCACCAAGTTGTCTGGACGACAGAAATGAGAAATTCTGATGAATTCCTTCTAGCTGTTTGTCTGGCATTTTTCTTGGTGTATTTGGCTCAATATGTAGTGTACTAGAGAAGTTTGTCAGACATGGCACTTTGTACTGTAATGGTGATAGTGACATACCAGGCACGGGTATGTACCCTGTGTCTGAAGGTCATGTGAGGGTTTGGTAGGGGTGGCAAACAAGGCACTGTGTTGTAGACTATGAGGTGGCAGACAAGACACCTTTATTGTACCCTGTGTCTTCTGTCTGACGGCCAGGTGACGGTTTGTATGCAATGGTAGCCTTGCTAGGTCAATACAAATCTAACTTAGGGAACAAGTAGTTTCTGGTAAGAGTGGCTTATAGTCTGACATGGTAGGTCAGTATAGATCTATGGGGAGCAAATAGATCATTTCTGGTAACAGTTGGGTTATAGTCTGGCATGGTAGGTCAGTATAGATCTATGGGGAACAAGAAGATCATTTCTGGTAACAGTTGGGTTATAGTCTGGCATGGTAGGTCAGTATAGATCATTGAGAAACAATTAAAGTATATCATTTCTGCAACAGTTGGGTTATAGTCTGGCATGGTAGGACAGTATACATCTACGGGGAACAAGTAGATCGTTTCTGGTAACAGTTCGGTTATAGTCTGGCTTATTTAGTGGAGGAGGCATATTTATCTACCTTACCATAACATGAATTACAATTCAGCTGTGTTCTTACTTACCTATATTCTATCTAAGGTAAACATGTCAATCAGCGGGCCCCATCAGAATCTGTTAGATGTAGAATAGACTGCCTGTGCCTCCCCTAATGTACAATGTGTAATTGTTACAGAAATAAAAAAAAGTTACCCACAATTGGTACTCAGTGACACAACATTGTAGATATATGCGATACAAATTATGTTTTGTCTGTATTCGCTGGGTTCCACAATACTCAAAATACAAATGTGCCGAAATTTGGTTATTCCAAAATATAGTATGCATGCTTACAGTATATTCTGTCAAAGAGTTAGCATAAAGAAAAGAACTACATATGCAATAGCATGTACAGTATTTACTTTGGGAAAAGCATTTAATGGAATAGATAGCTGCCAACAGTATTATCAATGTATAATGATTAGGAACATAAAAAGATTACATTTTGCTACCAACATAATATACTGGTGTTACAGTGCTTTCAAACATTTAAAAAAAAACTTGAGCCTTAAACTTGTATATAACATTTAAAATAATATAGATTATCGGTAGAGTGTATGAACCCAAAGTCCTTTAGGTTTTAAAGTGTATGGAACGGTCAACATGATATACCCTGACTTTGACCGCTAATGTTACGCTATATATCCTCATACAGAAAATCATATTAATAACTTAATACCCTGTTATATCAGGCCAAATTTACCAAAGGGTTCTAGGTCATCTGAGAGGAGGTCTATACTGACTTTCTACGTACTCCCTAATTCAATGGGGATCAAAGTATAGGACTATTTAAACACAGAACTAAGACATAAAAGATCATGTTGGTACATGCTCTATTGCATTTGGCTGCAAAGGTTGTTCAATTATAAGACCTTCACCTCTATACAACTAACAAAGTCCTGAGTCAATTGATGACATTCTTAATTTGAAAGTAAAACATTTACTTTCAGGATTTTCCTATTCAGGTAATTATTTGTATGCTTCAGTATCTGTGATAGATTTATGGATATCTGCCTTGGACTCTGGTTTGAAATGTTAAACTGTTCCTCACCCAATAGCTATTCAGCAATATAGATCCTATTATACTTGTCTGCCATTCATGTCATCTCGGTTTACGAGAAATCATTTTCTACATATCTATAGCTATATTGAATGGTATTTTTCCAGACAAACGAAATGGAAGTCTCCTATTCCTGAATTGACCCACATGATCCGAGAGTATTGCGACTGGAGTTGAATAATTGACATGAAGCATCCAGTGTCAGTCTAATGCCGTTCAGAGTAAGCTTCCTGTTTATAGAACTAACATCTTCAATAGCTTCATTGACGCCTCGTCTAACCTAAGAAAACCTGTCTCTGTGCATCAGGTTGATTCTGATAACCCCACATACAGCTAAAATCACACAACGGAGTCTTACATAAACCATGGCTCAATTTTTGAAATTAAGTTAAATGTGTAATTAAGCTAATTACTTTGAATGAATAATTGATTGTGCTGTAAAAGATATCACAAAGTGCTAGTGTCAGAAATTAGGTCACCTGCTGGCAGAATTTTTCAAGCTTTTTAAAGTGAAAAAAGGTACAATTTCAAGGATGAATTTTTAAATTGAGGACCCGGAATGTCTTTGAGGAGAAAAGTATTTATAAAAGAGAAGGATGTGTAAATGTCATTAAGGACATTATAGCTAAGGAAAAGGAGTTTTGTATTTAGCCACATCTTGGCTTTGAGACTACAATTAGGGAAAGGGGGAATTGTGTAGTAGTAATAAGGTAAATAGAGGGAGTTGTGTGAAAGTGTCATGGTACAGCCTACAAGGGACTTTACATCTACTATAGAGATTTATTAAACATTGTATGAAAGAAAGACATCAGTAAGGAATCCAACACAGTTTTCATATTTTCATTTTGCATTTAATTCGAGTTAGTGAAATTGAAGCCTTAAAAAGGGGGAAGGGTACATATAGGGATAGGGTGTTTATTGGGTCGAATATGGTAGTTAGAGGAATGCTGTTTAGTACATACCGTATTTGACCTAAAGAGGGCGCCTGCTGTAATAAGGGCGCCCCTGCCTTTTTTTCCCCTCAAAAAAAATGGAGCAGTGTCCAGCTATTACAAAAACACAACGCACTTACCTTCCTTTAGATTTTTATTTCATATCCAATTTACCAGGACTGAGGTACAGAATGAAATAACATAAACAGCCACATATTTATCCGATAGTTTGAGTGTCAATTCAATGACCTGGACTCGCACAGTCGTAGTAATCGTCAATCTCATCCATATCACTGTTGGAGTCACTGCTTTCTGACAGTTCGATGTTTACATTGTACACATCTGCGCTGGTGTTGTCATACACCGCTTGAGCAACATCGACGTCGCTAGGAGTAAATCCTTCAAACATTGGTTCATTATCAGATTCCGTGTCGGATTCGGCCATGAATAAATCGTCTTCTGTACCGTCTAACGCATTTGTGATACCACATTTTTTGAATGATTTCCTTATAATATCTGGTGAAATCGAAAGCCAAGACTCCTTGATCCATCTCAGAATTAGTTTTTTTGGGGGTGGACGTCGATTCCCATGATTAGTGAGACTCACCTCACCGCTGAATAACCAGTCGTCATATTTTTCAGCGAATGCCGATTTAAATGGTTTATTCCAAGAGACATCTGCGGGCTGTAGTCGGCTGGTACATCCACCCGGAATATAAGCCAAATCCGTATTACATTTTTTTCTAGCAACATCTTTTACTTTTTCAGTTAAGTGTCCCCTAAACGTGTCCCACACAAGCAGTCTTTTATCCGTGTTGTTTCTACCCCATATGGTTTTCAGCCATATTGAAATCGTGGTTTCATCCGCCCAAGATTTTTTTCCACTCCCGCACATATGTACGACGATCCCACTGGGAATATCAGTTTTTGGAAGGGGTTTCACGCCTGGTAACAATACAAACGGCGACATTTTAGTACCATCAGCGTAGGCAGATAACATCACCGTAAGTCTTTCTTTCTCATGTCCGGTAGATGTGACACTAATACTTTTACTTCCTATGGTGTCAAGGGTAGACTTCCCGGGCATTTCCATCCAAACAGGTGTCTCATCCATGTTTGCAATATATTTAAAATCATAGTTCCGAGAACGGCGCATTCTATTTATAAAACGTAGGAAGTAGTCAATACGGTCATCTACAGCCGACACACTTTTTTGTGCAATGTGAGTTGTTCGGCGCATACTTATTTTGTGTCGTTTTTTAAAACATCGAAACCAACCGCTAGAGGCTTTGAAACTCTGACATCCCCTTTCCTTATGTAAACGTATCGCCTCTGTTCGTAGCGCTTTCCCAGTAACTCGTACACCTTTTTCACGGTGATCCCTAAGCCATTCTAGTAACTCAAGGTCAATGTCCAGGTTTGTAACTTTCCTTCCTCCACCAGGTAACTTCTTGCGCTTTTTCTCTCCACTGAGAATTTTATCTTCAAATTTCCTCCACCGCTGAACACATTTTCGGTCAACTCGGAAATGTTTTGAAGCCTTCCTATTACCATTTTCTTTAGCGAACTTAATAACATCCAATTTAAACTTATTCTCGTAGCTTTTCATTTTGACAGCGAGATCTAACAGGTTGACGTGTTCCCTTTCACTGATTGATGTCCTTGGGGCGCGCGTGCAATTCTGTCTAGACAGCTAGAAAACATCAAAGGAATTTTCGCGGGGAAACTCGCTATAGCCCGTTTCAAAGTTTGCGGCAGTTCTTTTTGAAGTGAGGCCTGTCTAGCGGCAAGCTTTTGGGTTATAGTCTGTTTCAGATAACTTTAGAAATAATGAGCTTAATAAAGGCGCCCCCACTGCCAATTACCCGCGCCCTGCGCCCTCTTTAGGTCAAATACGGTATGTACTTGTATTGTACTATTCTGAATCTAATGGAGGTTTACAGAAGAATGGATACATATCAATTATATGCAGATCATATGCAATGATAATGAGTTATGCTAAACTTAAATTGCTATTGGGGTTTTTTCCGCTCCATTTCAATCGGGTCAATACGCTGGGTAATAAAGTATTGGGGCGGTAACAAAGGACGGCTTCAAGGGCTCCGATACAGGTTCAATCTATAAACAGGTATTTAAATTGTGGTTACCGTAGCAACACTCATTGTCTCCAATATTTGTTTAAGATTAATTTACATCCAGTAAAATAGTATTGGCTCATTCTCCTGTTGTTTGGACAGTTAACAATAGATCACAAGGTTGTGAATTTCTGTTTGTTCCACTTTTCAAGGCCGATATCTCCGCTCGTATTTGCATGACCTTCAAAAGATATGACCTTGTTTTCAAATGGATGGATAAAATCTAATGCATCAATTAAATGTTGTATTTTGATTTTATCTTCCTAATTGATTTAGATGGAGTAGTGTTTAGACTCATTGCTTGGGATTTGTGATCACATATTTGTCAAGTTTTGCTCAAATAAAGACAAAAAATGCTTAACATAATACAAAAAACCAAGATTATGCAACGCTCTCTGTGGTCAATGCTACATTAAAATCTCGACTGTATTTCCTGGTGAATGTGTAAACAAGGGCTTCAGGCTGATTGATTAAGCATGATACAAACCTAAATATTTTCTGAAATAATTTGTTTAAAATTCAAATGTATTTGGTCTGACTCACATAATTACTTGATATGGAAACTTAGCCTTCACTTTCCACTTGACTTTTTGTAGTAATTTTGCTTCAGTTTTCCTTTCAAGGCCACAACTTGATGAAACATTGAGTGTAAGATGGTCTTGGTTCAATGATGTCATTTGATGTACATGTGTATATATATATACTGTATATGCCTTTAGATTTTATTTGATTTTACAATATCTGTATTACAATTGGATGGTGTTCTAGACATGATTATGGAAGGCACCAGTAGACAATGTTAAAATAACATCAAAGTTAAACACCTAGCTTGTTCATCATCTATCACCTTGATTAAAAAAAAACGTTGCATTATTATGAGTTTTGCTTTTGGAGTCTTATAAACGTTTTTAAGGTTGATTTCTTGTCAAATTGAAAGTTCATGGTATGGCCTAGCACCATGAGTGCTAAACTAAACAAATTACAAATTCAGCTGAAGCCAACTGCTAAAGTTTTAAAGGTCAACTTAATTTTCACTTAAATCCCACTTTTTTCATTGATTCTTTTAAGGAATGATCATTGACACATCATTTTGTTTACCAAATTTGTTTACCAAATTTACCTATTGTTAAATGCAATTTAATATTGAAATGGCATTTCTATTGTCTTTTTTCAAACCTTTGAAGATGTCACCCAGCTAATTAATAACTAATGGTTCCTGACTTAATCATTTGAAAGAGCAGCCATACTTTTGTTTTTGAAAACACATCTTGAGTTTTACTTATAAGTAAGTTATCTATGTATATCTACATTTACACATGTGTAACCTGCATATAATCAGGTTTACTTTATAGTATACACCTGTATATTGATCAGTTGCATGCACCATGTACTGTAAAACTTATATATGTACCAGAATGTGTGTTAGTAATGTATAAATACGTGCGTTTCCACACTAAACATTATATAATCAGTCACGGCTATTGTTTTACTTGCATTGTTATCTGTTGCGTGGTACACTCACACTAAGTAATCTTTGACCTACTGAACAAGGTAACCAAAGTCACCAGGTCAAGGTCATTTGTCCACTGACATGTCTTTTTTAGGAATAAGATATCCTGTGCATGTGCTGTCACTCACGTAGTGTAGGTACCTGAATGTGTGTGAAGTTAGTCTCAAATAAAAACATTAAGCTTTCACATATAACTGTAATGGAATGTCAGAATGACGCAATCCTTGTGAGATATGGTTATTATTCACTCTATACTAATTTCTTTAATCATCCGAGATCAGAAAGCAATGTAAGTTGCGTGCATATCAACATAATATCCATTTTCTGCTTTGACTTTCATTTGAATCTGCTTTGGTCTTCTAGAACCCATTGCTGTGGACTTCTTCAGTATACATTTCTGTGACCTTCAGTAAGATCCATTGCTGTGACCTTCAGAAGTATCAATTACTGTGACCTTCAATAGGATCAATTACTGTGACCTTCAATAGGATCAATTACTGTGACCTTCAATAAGATCCATTGCTGTGACCTTCAATACGATCCATTGCTTTGACCTTCAATAAGACCCATTGCTGTGAACTTCAAATAAATTCATTGCAGTGACCTTCAATAAAATCCATTGCTGTGACCTTCAATAGGATCAATTACTGTGACCTTCAGTAAGATCCAAAGCTGTGACCTTCAATAAGATCCATTGGTGTGACCTTTAGTAAGATCCATTGCTGTGACCTTCAATAAGATCCATTGCTGTGACCTTCAATAAGATCCATTGCTGTGACCTTCAATAGGATCAATTACTTTGACCTTCAATAAGATCCATTGATGTGACCTTCAATTAGATCCATTGCTGTGACCTTCAATAAGATCCATTGCTTTGACCTTCAATAAGATCCATTGCTGTGACCTTCAATAAGATCCATTGCTGTGACCTTCAGTAAGATCCATTGCTGTGACCTTCAATAGGATCAATTACTTTGACCTTCAATAAGATCCATTGCTGTGACCTTCAATAAGATCCATTGATGTGACCTTTAGTAAGATCCATTGCTGTGACCTTCAATACGATCCATTGATGTGACCTTTAGTAAGATCCATGGCTGTGACCTTCAATAAGATCCATTGGTGTGACTTTTAGTAAGATCCATTGCTGTGACCTTCAATAAGATCCATTGCTGTGACCTTCAATAAGATCCATTGGTGTGACCTTTAGTAAGATCCATTGCTGTGACCTTCAATAAGATCCATTGGTGTGACTTTTAGTAAGATCCATTGCTGTGACCTTCAATAGGATCAATTACTTTGACCTTCAATAAGATCCATTGATGTGACCTTCAATAAGATCCATTGCTGTGACCTTCAATAGGATCAATTACTTTGACCTTCAATAAGATCCATTGGTGTGACCTTCAATAAGATCCATTGGTGTGACCTTTAGTAAGATCCATTGCTGTGACCTTCAATAGGATCAATTACTTTGACCTTCAATAAGATCCATTGATGTGACCTTCAATAAGATCCATTGCTGTGACCTTCAATAAGATCGATTGCTGTTACCTTCAATAAGATCCATCGCAATCCATAGATGTGAGGTCAAGAATCCATTGTTTTGATCTGTATATCCATATATCTTTTAATCATCCTTTCTGATTTAACAGAGTGAAAGAGATAAGTTTTCTAGTTTGCTGTGGTCAGATAGCAATAATAGACTGGGAACTGACTGGTCTAAAGATGTATGTAAGGTCAGTTTGTGGCAAACCTATTGGTTATGTAATATGTGGTACACTAATCTCAGACTGACCACTGACCAGTGGCCTCAGGTCAACAAATCTAGTCAATCAGAATCAATTTGTAGCTGACCTTTCACCTGGCTGTCCATCTGTCTGTCCAGGTAAATCACACCCATAACTCGTTATGCTTGGTCACTTACTGCTGGTTGAGATAGCTGTGTTAATACTTTAAATGCGAGTCTGTGTCTACCATAAAATCCCATCAGTAGATCTGTATGTCATACTGTCCACCTGTTTGATAGTCTTCAGATGATATATTATATGAATAGCACGGTTAACAAAAGTGTGTTGAAATTTTCATGTTGCATCCACTACTCATAAATGTTATTTGTTTGGTTTCTTTGTGGATTTCAGTAAAATCATAGCTAGATCTAAAGTGTATGATTAGGTTTTGTGTCGGCTTCTGAATGGAAATTTAATGTTTTGTTCAAAAATGCTATTGTTTTACGTCACAATTTTGATGGCATTTGTACCACATGTGATTCAAACTTGTGACCCAGAGGTGGAGGACAGGTGATAATGTCAGGACATCTTAATCACTAGGACACCACTGCGCTTGGCATGAATCCGACTGAAACCAATATTGATGATGTAGATGGCCTTGTAATCTATACATAATAACACACACATTATTTGTAATATTATATTTATAATGTAAAAATTAAAGAAATGCTGCAATAAAAAGAAATTCAAATTGTGCCAATTAAGTATTTTTTATTGCTGTAGAATTGGTACGATTTGTCTGCGGCCTGTGAGAGTGCTGACAGCGCGACGCTATATCTCTATTGTGTCGTGCCGTATCCATTGTGCTCGGGTCATTGTAACCTACTCCACCTTTAAACCCTATGCTAATTTCTTTAAATGTACTAGATTTGTTGCTTTTCAGTGTTATAATGGACTGCTTTCGTCTATTCAATAGAAATGTAAATGGGTGTGTTAAATGGTTGTTGAATATGCTGCACAGGGTTTGCTGTTTAATTGTCCGTATGCCGGCTCCACAACTTGTACGTTACGACGAGTTGTAGCCTTGAACGATTAAACCAGTTCTCAACGTGTACGGATCTGTTCTCATCTGTTTGTTTATACTGAAGTTTTCACAAGTGTAAAAAGCTACGACCGAAATTTGGTTTTGTAATGCATGCAGACTCAGTCACTTGGTCTAATGCCAAATATATAGAATTGGTATTGAATATGATAGTTAAGATTGTAATTAAGTAAAGATAAACATGTATGGAATAATGCTTAATGTATGAGTCAAATGAATATTATATTTTATAAGAGATAAATGCATGCTCCTAGTGTCTGTGGAAGGAAGAATATGCTGACCTTGATATAACAGTTTAATGCAGCGTTTCAGTTAGTTCAACAGGCAGATATATTGTGCATTGAGTTCTGAATTACTCTTTGACTGACAGACTTTGGTATAGAATTCACAAAGCCTAAAGAAGACCAATTTGTCTGTTGGGTCTATTACAGATATTAAAGACATCTTTGTTTATATTGACAGCTTCCCTAATTCTGTTTGGCCAGCCATTACCTCATGGTGAACTAGCTGTTTGCCTATGTACAAATGCCATGGCCATGTACATTTTCTCTATCTGCTGTTTTGGTTTGTCTTTTACTTGATTGCCTTTTCTGGTATATCTATATCTAGAAAGTAGAGAGGATATGACTAGCTTATAGCATTGGTTGTGTCCACCAACTGTCCTTCTCAACTTGTGGCTCATAGTTTGTTGGCTTTTGTTTTATTTCATTTTAACAGCGTATAAAGGGTCATCTGAGGACAGACGTCATTGACCAATGGTCAGTACCTGTAATCTGCCTTTTGTTGGTTTTACAATTCACATTACAGAGATGGACGGCTAGTGATAGAACACCTTATCTAGTTGGTCACTGTAGCCTGTGACTATAATTCCTTACAAAAAGCATCTATTTTCACAAACATTTCTGCTTTTATGTCTATCATTATAATGATACATTGTACTTCTTTTCCGAAAATGCTCAATACCTACGGCGCTACTCCCTGTCCTATTCCCGTTGTCGTAACCTGGTACACATCTCCATGTACCAACCAATTGCTGTATAAAGTATGCAATTTTAAGCAAACTAAATTTTGAACTTTGATAGTGATGGAATTTCTGAAAAATTTCAAGATTGATCTTTTCAATAATTTTAATTTCAAATCTTTTCAATAATTTTAATTTAGTTCCCATTATAACACAGCTAGAAAGACTTATGTTTTCGGTTCTTTTCTAGGCGAATGTGAGGAAAGCCTGTCAAAGCAGGACAAGACAATCTGGCAATATTTCCCAGGCTTTACAATATGTAACGGTCCTCTAGAAAATTGTTCAAACATACAAATACACTCAATAACTTTTAAAAAAGATTTCTTCTACGCTTATAATGATAGAAACCTACAATTGCAGAACAGTCCAATTAAAAAAAGCATTGTTAATTTGTAAATATTTAAACGGGAGATAGCGACGTTGTGATAACGTGTGACTGGTCGCGTACCTAGCTGAGCCTTCTCTAGGTGAACTGGGTACGAAGGAATGAGTCACTTTTTTATTATAGATAAGAAATATATACATAAAAATGAAATGAGACTTTGAACCAATGTAAACAAATGTTTAAATACGTGTCAATGCTGCGTGACGTATCCTTTAGTGGTGCACAGATTTATAACAGATAACGCCACACGGGGGGCATTCCAGGAACGGAGTTTTGTTGTCAGGAAAACAACATGTATTAAAACTAACATTAAGAAAATGTAGTCTTTTACTTGTTTACAGTTTTGTTATTATTAATCTTCCTGAAAATATATAAATTCTGACCTAGCCTTTCTCTGAGAATTAATCTGTTTACTTTTGTTTTCTGAGATTATGACTGTAAAAATGCCAGAACATGCCATGTATTGTATACATTTCCTAGTTAATCAGTGGATCAATTTTAAGGTGTATATATATATATACAAACATTACATACATGCATATCCATTTTCAAGGTTTTATTACAGAACTTAACTTTAAAGACGTGATATGGAAAATATGTGAAGATTATCGTTAACAAATAAGCCATTATCAAGGAAGGGCTAGTTATGTTTCCAGTTGTCTCCCCTGTCCGACTCCAAATCTCTCCAAACTCCCAAATCAACAGCTTATTCTCTTAGAAATATCATGCTTTTACAAAAATAATACTATTTCCTCAACAAAATTTATCTCCCCTCTCTACATCAAAGTTACTTCCCCTTCTACACATCAAAAATATTATAAGATTTTCTCCCCTTTTTACACCAAATTTACCTCCTAACATCATTATATATATACAGAATATTGTTACAGAATTGAGTCTATTCAATCTTGATGATGTAGATCTCTGCTTGATATTTTATGGGAGAAAAATAGTGGATGTTCATAATTCATGATATATGATACGTCTGCTTTGCAATGAATATTATCTTTTATGTCGTCAAATATAGCCATTTTCACTATGCAAAGCTGATAGATGATTTGAGGACATTTGTGGTTGTGACTTCCATCATTACTTGGCCTAATTAACCATAAACTGAGTCAGTCTCCACTGATATTGAAGACTCTTATACTGATGTGTTAGGATTACACTGCAGAATTCAGTGCCATAGAATATACTAGTCCCAGGGTAGATTTGATCAGAACCGTGACATAAAAATTAACTGTAATTAGGAGCCACTCCATCAGATTTCATTTTCATATTTAATTTGAATCTATAAAAGACAAAATCCTCAATGAGAATTTTCTAACAAATTAAGAAACAGATAACTTTAATACATCAAGCCCAGCTGTAAGATAGTGCTCAAGGCAGATTCTTGTACACATAAAGGTCAGAATTATTCTTTATCATTTGCTGACATAGTTAGTTTTTGCGGTTTTCCCTACTGAAATTCCATTCTTTCTTTTAGTTTTCAAGTAAAAAAAACTAAGACAGGTCATGTTTAATATCCATGTAATAACAAGTGTGTCTAAATATGGATGTTTATTTACCTCCCCTCTATCTCTCCTCTCTCCCTCCCACCTAGTTCTTGCATACATCAAGTAGCCTATTAGCTCTAATTACTTGACAACTTTTAAGTGTTCTATGGTCCTGAAATATAAGTACTGGTGTACTGTTACATGCCAAATACACATCACAAACACTTCATTTTGATGTTTTGTATCTTTTTATATTCATCATGCTTTAATTGCAAATAATTTTAACTATAATTGGAAACAAATTTCTTATCTAAAGATGAAAGTTTTTCATTGATGCATTTAAAAACTTTTTTTTTCTTTCTTGCTTTAATTGACCAATAAATAAAACCATTTTAGAATATGTTGCAGTAGAAAGTGTTTCATTAGATATTTTAAATGACCTGATTGATGTCTATGCTACAAACTTCATGTGTAAGAATTACACAGCAAATCTAGATATCATATCCACTTCAGAACCTGTCACTCTGACACCAACCACAATGGACATTTTAATTGGGTAAAAAGTCTCGGACACTGGACGGCCTGAATAGCCGAGCTGCAGGTAGCCGAGGGTCAGGTATTGTGACTGCCGGAGCTCACAGCTAGGTGGAGAACCCTATCCCAGGTAACCGCCAAACAACCAGGCCGACACATGATTCCAAGTTATCTGCTCCCAAGCTTTAAGTGTCATATTATTGGATCACGGGACCTGAGTAAATCTTAAGCTCGCTTCTGATTGGCCCACGCTCACATAAATGTTTACTATCAACTTTACTACGATGTTTATACTGACGGCATGACTGCGGTTTTGTATTATACAACAAAGCTTTAAACTTTTGTGGAAGACAACTGATACGGAAGAATTAGCGGTAAGTCACTTGTGTCTGTAATTGTCAGAGCCTGCATCCAGTCAGTAACGATTATTGAATGCACATGCATTTATGATGAGGGGTTAAGTAAGTAGGGGCACAGGTGTGTACAGGTAGCGTGAGAGAGCTCCGGATACGGTGATGGGGTCAGTGTGTGTGTACAGGTGTTAAGTCTCGTCAACTCACCTGGTCAAGTACACACAGCCAGGACAAACATTATCATTATTCATGTCACCCATAGCTGAAAACATGGCCTGGACAATTTTAGACTGAACTGTCAAAGTTTTTGTCTTCAACCTTTTTCTTATAATACAATGTGGCTTTCTGAAGGCCTATACTGTAGTCTCTATACTACACCTTCTCTTAGGAGCTGCTTTAGTAAATGTGGGGCAGGTTCAGCTTAGCAGTTTGCAGCTCATTGTCGTTAGTTAGGAGAATTAGCACTGACGTGGGTTAGCCATGATGTAATTAGTTAACTACAATGAATGTGCAATGTTACGAGATGGAGTGGGAACGAAAACTTCAGAAATGTGGAGGGACTGAGTGGGTATTGGAGGGCAAGGGATGGCATCAGGACGAAGGATTGCATTGGAGGGAAAGGGATGGCATCGGGGCGAAGGATTGCATTGGAGGGAAAGGGATGATCTTGGAGGCCAAGGAATGGAATTGGAGGGCAAGGGATAGTGTTTGAGGTCATGTGATTGTATTGGAGGGCAAGGAATGATATTGGAGGCCAAGGGATGGTTTTTGAGGTCATGTGATAGTATTGGAGGGCAAGGAAGGGATGATATTGGAGGCCAAGGGATCCAAATGGCATTGGGGGGCAAAGTTTTGTCATTTAGGAAGTAAAGCGGATGGGAGAGAGGATATTGTGAAATTATGAGATATGAGGAGGATGGTTTTACTTGAGAACAAAAAATGGCTTCTTAGGATTAGGGATTTTCAACTAAGGGGTGGTAAGAGCAAAAAAAAGAATATAAGCAAAAAATGATACGAGAATAAAATTTTGTGACTTAGAGGCTATTCAAAGGTAAATTCATGGGATAAAGGGGTTGACAGATTGAGAATGGAAGAACCAAAGAGGGAGTAGGGGGAAGAAAGGAGGAAAACTATCGGATGAAGAAGGGGGTGGGAGCTAAAAGGGAAACTTTGGATGTAGTGGGGAGGGAGATAAAATATAAGACTGTCTGTGTCATTGAAAAACTTGATTCTTCACTCTGCTAAAATGAGCACCCATTGACTGATCCTAGATGCATGTGCATTGCATGTGAGTGATGTTTATTGGAGTTGTATTGTTATGTGTTTCTGTGAGTCTGATATCCATCTGTACAATGTACCTCACTCTCTGCAAACCCTCCGCAATACAGATGTGGAGTGATTAGGAGGAATTACGCCAGTTGTCTTACATAAGTTCCCAGGGTTACCATAACTACCGTAAACAAGCTACTTTGTGGGTAGACATGTATTGTTTTATTTCTGTTTGCATGTATCTTGAAAAGTAGTATTTTTGACTTTATTCCAAGTGAGAAAATAAAAAAGAACAAAAGAGCTGAGTTCATATATTTCCTGAAAGAAAGAAGAAAAAAATAATAAATGATATGAAGAATTAATAGTTTATGTGATGTTTTTCATTCAGGTAAAATTTATAATGAACTTCCATCTAGTGTAACTATAACATTAAGAAGCTTAAGATTCAATCTGCCTGTATTGCAAGTAAATAACAAGCTCTGAAGTTACTTGGGATGTTATTATAGTATTGATTCCACAATCTTCCCTTGTGAAGAGGTGTTTTGTCTTAGCAGTTTACTGAGTCATCTGCCCTTGTGCGAAGGTATTCTGTCCCTATAGTTTACAGTTGCCTGCCCTTGTGTGGAGGTATTCTGTCCCTATAGTTTACAGTTGTCTGCCCTTGTGTGGAGGTATTCTGTCCCTATAGTTTACAGTTGTCTGCCCTTGTGTGGAGGTATTCTGTCCCTATAGTTTACAGTTGTCTGCCCTTGTGTGGAGGTATTCTGTACCTATAGTTTACAGTTGTCTGCCCTTGTGTGGAGGTATTCTGTCCTATAGTTTACAGTTGTCTGCCCTTGTGTGGAGGTATTCTGTCCCTATAGTTTACAGTTGTCTGCCCTTGTGTGGAGGTATTCTGTCCCTATAGTTTACAGTTGTCTGCCCTTGTGTGGAGGTATTCTGTCCCTATAGTTTCGATGGTCTGCCCTTGTGTGGAGCTATTCTGTCCCTATAGTTTACAGTTGTCTGCCCTTGTGTGGAGGTATTCTGTCCCTATAGTTTACAGTTGTCTGCCCTTGTGTGGAGGTATTCTGTCCCTATAGTTTACAGTTGTCTGCCCTTGTGTGGAGGTATTCTGTCCCTATAGTTTACAGTTGTCTGCCCTTGTGTGGAGGTATTCTGTCCCTATAGTTTCGATGGTGTGCCCTTGTGTGGAGGTATTCTGTCCCTATAGTTTACAGTTGTCTGCCCTTGTGTGGAGGTATTCTGTCCCTATAGTTTACAGTTGTCTGCCCTTGTGTGGAGGTATTCTGTCCCTATAGTTTACAGTTGTCTGCCCTTGTGTGGAGGTATTCTGTCCCTATAGTTTACAGTTGTCTGCCCTTGTGTGGAGGTATTCTGTCCCTATAGTTTACAGTTGTCTGCCCTTGTGTGGAGGTATTCTGTCCTATAGTTTACAGTTGTCTGCCCTTGTGTGGAGGTATTCTGTCCCTATAGTTTACAGTTGTCTGCCCTTGTGTGGAGGTATTCTGTCCTATAGTTTCGAGTTTGTCTGCCCTTGTGTGGAGGTATTCTGTCCCTATAGTTTACAGTTGTCTGCCCTTGTGTGGAGGTATTCTGTCCCTATAGTTTACAGTTGTCTGCCTTTGTGTGGAGGTATTCTGTCCCTATAGTTTCAATGGTTACCCTTGTGTGGAGGTATTCTGTCCCTATAGTTCACAGTTGTCTGCCCTTGTGTGGAGGTATTCTGTCCCTATATAGTTTACAGTTGTCTTCCCTTGTGTGGAGGTATTCTGTCCCTATATAGTTTACAGTTGTCTGCCTTTGTGTGGAGGTATTCTGTCCCTATAGTTTCGATGGTCTGCCCTTGTGTGAAGCTATTCTGTCCCTATAGTTTACAGTTGTCTGCCCTTGTGTGGAGAGTTGTCTGCCCTTGTATAAAGATATTCTGTCTTTACATATTACAGAATTATATGGCCTAAAGTTATAAATTGATTGTTAATTATGCCATTAAATTAATGCAGTAAGCATTACTTTCTCTAAAAATCATTGGATAAAAGAAAAAAATTTCACAGCCATGATCAATCCAAGAGCAGATAACTTGGTCAGAATTGATTGTTATTAATGTTGTGAGCGTCATTCATCCACAAATTTGTGGCATTAGACTCATAATCAAATGATCGAATTCATCATTAATCAACAGAGCTATCAATGTTATGTCAGATCTGTTAAGAAAGATAAGACAATTGTTTTCTTTTCCTTCAAATTTCTTGTGTAGATATTGTGATGAAATATTTGGTCTTGATAGATGTATTTGTTTTAAAGAAATACAACAAAGATTTTTTTCTCTTTCTCCATTGTTCTTACACAAACACCCATTCTGCAAATTAAAAAGTACAAATTACCTTGTAATCTGATTAAAAAGACAAGTGCATATTTATTCAAACTTTATCTTTTGAATTAAGTAAATATGCATACACATGTAGTGCAAATAGCATTCATTCTCAAGCTTTGTACATGCTTTTTAAGTTTGAACTTCAAATGGGTTTCTGTTAGTGTTATATCATATGTGACAAATAATGTCTGAGAAAATGCTCTGTGTGTATATATAACACAATCATATCAGCCGTTATTTTATTTGAATTTGTATAGACAGGAAGAAAGATGATTGAGTGTTTGTTTGAAAGTTTAGACCAAAGTTTGTCAGGTTTTGAGTTTCCGAGACTTCCAGACCCTTTATCCAATGAAAATGCAAGTAGGCAAACAGACTAATTTTAAAATCGGTGTGACTCATAGCGATTCTGATAATTCCAGGGTGGACTGAGATTGTAGATGTGCCCTTGAACTTATTGCAAGGGGATTTATACTAGCTAGAATAAAATCACAGTACAGTTTACCCAGGTAAAATTAGGTATAAAGTGCCCGACAGGATACACATGCGTTTGTCGGGTAGCCGGATAGGCTGCAGTGATAAGGTTTTGTTTACTCTAGGTAAATCTCCTCAAAGTCTCCTCAAAAAGAATTACAGTGCTCACAATTTCTTAAAATCATGACCAGGAATATGTTAGAGATGTTGATTAGAATTAAAGATTCCATAAACTTCAAAGAACCATGCATGTGCAAGCATTTTATCAAATTTTGAAGTTAAGGTGTTATTTTGTTATAAAGCTATCAGATCCTAATGATATCTACCGTACTTGTACAGGTGTATTGTAGTAAAATGTATGTTTATCGTAGTATATGCGTTACTATTTGCGTCAATAGTGAATATACACAGTGAGTCACACACAAGGTTCCGTAAGACGTGAAAATCAGCTGATCACAACTTTGGGTTGCATGGCTGCACTAAACATTTTAGGTATGATATGCGCTGTTGTCCGGAGTGATCTCTGAGTATTCACGAGCCGCGGCCACATTTTAACTATAAAGATACCAAGGACATATATATAGATACATATTTTGACCTCGGAGACATGCAATACATTTTGATGATAAAAATACATTTTGTAATATAGAAATAGATACAAAGTGACAGTATTACTGATACGTGACAGAACACCAGTACACACGAGGATGTCATATTGGAACAAAGATAAACTTTTTGTAAAAATATACTGTGACACAATACAAGTATACACGGAGATGTCATATTGGACTGGGCACAAAGATAACTTTTAGTAAAAATATACTGTACGCGATACAATACAGGTATACATGGAGATGTCATATTGTACTGGGTACAAAGATAACTTTTTGTAAAAATATACTGTGACACAATACAGGTATACATGGAGATGTCATATTGTACTGGGTACAAAGATAACTTTTAGTAAAAATATACTGTGACACAATACAAGTATACATGGAGATGTCATATTGTACTGGGCACAAAGATAACTTTTTGTAAAAATATACTGTGACACAATACAAGTATACATGGAGATGTCATATTGTACTGGGTACAAAGATAACTTTTAGTAAAAATATACTGTACGCGATACAATACAGGTATACATGGAGATGTCATATTGTACTGGGCACAAAGACGCGATACAATACAGGTATACATGGAGATGTCATATTGTACTGGGCACAAAAATAACTCTTAGTAAAAACATATTGTACTGGGTACAAAGATAACTTTTAGTAAAAATATACTGTGATACAATACAAGTATACATGGAGATGTCATATTGTACTGGGCACAAAGAAAACTTTTAGTAAAAATATATAATATACTGTAGAAAGTAAGATACTTTAGGACAGATGGATACAAAATTACTTTATAATAAACAAGATACTTTTTATGACACAAAAATACATTGTATACCTTTTAAGACACACAGATACATTTTAAATGATAGAAATATTGTTGAACATAATACAATACGATTTTTAAGATACATTGTAGCACACATGAATACATTGTAATTCATATAGATACATTGTTCAACATATTTATAGAGAACAAATTACATACTGACACAATGTAGAATGCTTGGATATATAAGACTCAAAGAAACATTATGACATATAGATCAATGATACAAGCACACTGTGGATCATGTAAATATTGGGAGATATAGGTCAGGGAATTATAATAAATACATTTAATACATAGAAAAAAAATCATTTTCGACATTCATACTTTGAACAGAAAATGTTTGTAAAATTAATTTTTATGTATGAACTCCTGTATACTTTAACAAAAAAAAATTCTTCAGTTTCTGTTTTGTTTTGATTTGATCAGTTAATTATACCAAACTTTTATTTTAGCACTTAATTGCTTTATAACTTTGTTTATATCAAATTTAAACTTGGACCACATTTTGAAATAAAAATATCCATTAAATCAGAATTAATGTACAATGACTTGACAAAATGAAATCAGTAATGTATAACAAGTAATTAATGTGAATTCAGAATAAATTTAACTGATAGTCCAAATATGTGGTATATTCTTCCTAGGGGGCCAATATCGTAAGGAGGATTACGTTTTTTATTTCTGTAGTTTTCTGTGTTTATTTAGGAAGTGTTTTGGGACTTTATCTGTAAATATTGATCTTTAATGGTATGACCCCCACATTGCCTGTGTATCCTAAGGTGTTACTTTTGACACCTGTAACCAAGGTGAAGGACACCTGTATCTCACCTGTATCTCGATCCATCTCTTATTGGTAAAAAAAACACCTATTGAGAAAGCTGCCTGGAGAAATTTTTCCTGTTTTCTAATGTTAGACTTCTCTGTTGATAGTTATTAATTAGTAGTCTGATTGGTATAACAAATCTATTACACAGGTACACCTGGGGGATGGGTCAAAGAAAAACTGTGTATATACACTACCTATATGTATATTGGTTTTACCCCCTACAAACTAGATCTACAAATACACACATTGTCCAGAGTAAAAACAAGAAATACAACACAGAAATAATACTGATATCCAATGTACTGCCTATATCTTAATTATCCTGATAATTTCATTGAAATTATGTCCTTATCTGAGTGATCCTCTGTTCTACAATACTACTGAAACATTTTAGTAACAACACATGGTCTGGCCCACTGACTGAGGCTATCAGCTGCTTGCTGATTGACAGGCCCGTCCACCAATTAGCTGCCAGTACTGGTAGGCTCCGCCCCCTGAGCAGCTATGTGTAGAGACAAGTTTACTAGACCACAATCAGTGTAATGAAAACAACTAGTACATGCTGAACAGAGCTGTAGTTCACGTATCTGGATACTATACTACTGTGTTACTAGTGTGTGTGTGATAGTCTGGATTTATATATTCCTGGAAAATATTGCTTTCAATATGTACACAGAGCAAAGGTGATTTCAGCTCACGGATACCTGTACATTATAATAGTAAAGGGATTTCTTACCTCGGAAAACTAGATTGGTGTCTATCTTAAGACTCAGGTAAAAATTTGGCAGGACTCCAATTGATGTGCAGTGATAGAATCATGTCATCTGATTTAATGAAGTAAAAACAAAACATCTATCTCGTGGATTAATATACAGACGTGTTTACAGGTGACTCGGAGGTGATACAACATGGATATACGGATCCTTATCGTCTACATCATCCATGTCACACTTGCCCAGGACTGGCATCGAGACTTTGAAGCATTGAAGATTTGGCAAATCAAAGGTAATATCAAAATGTCTATTAATATTTTATTTTAATGGTGTGTCTCAAAATTTTAATCCTTTTACTTCAAATACATCAATTGTAGCCTTGGAAAAATAAGTATATATTAAAAGTATTCCTATGGATAGGTTACCTGTTATAGACAGGTGTATATATATATATTCTGTGTATATTTGATTATGGGCCGTTTATATGATAATTATAGGTATATTTATATACAATGTGTGTCGTTTCTATTTGAAATGGTGGGGGTATATTATCCATTGACACAAACTCCTGCCAGATATTAATCTTGGTTTTGTGTTGATAGTAATAACAAGAGTTTTTGACCACCGCTAAGGCCCAATAAATGTATTGACTTAGTCAGTTAAGTAAATCCTTCACCCGGCCTGATTTTCTTACTGGTCAACACTCTTATACAACTAGGTCACGTAAGGGATGGTCCAGTATATACCTGTGATTACAGGGGAAATCCCACAGGTACGCTGATTGCACACCTGTGAAACTCTGGGTTTTTATTGTGACATCTCCTTAAGCTGTATGGTAGGACCATAGTCTAATGTTGATGGGCTGAGAACACTTAAGACCCTGACATATACGGTTGTATAATTAAATAACTCGAAGGGGATGTTTAGATTGAAATCCATCACCTCACCTTTCAGTCCCCTATTGGGCTCTTAAAAAAAACTGTTGGCACCAAAATATAAGCTCAACTTTTTATATTAAAATTCATTTATTCATATAATTCTTATACTGAATCACAAAACCAGTTGAATTTAAATAGAGGGGGGAGGGCAATTTGATACAAAGGAGTTGTCGGGGTGGACATAATAGTTGGCCGGGGAGTGTTAGTTACCTGTAACTCTATACCTGTCAGGTAAGGCCTGCCAACAACTAATCCTTACTCTGGCAGCGCGGCAAAGTCATCCGACCGCGACACCAACGCGTGATGTGTTTACTAAAGGGGGCCACGAGGAGTCAAAATACACTTCACTTGTTTTGTCGTTTTACGTAGTTAGAAGAAATATGGTACGATTCACGAAAAGTCTGACCTTATGAAATTGCTTTTGTCAGTACTATCTATTGAGGATGGGACATTTACATGAGAAATATGCATAAATAAGAAAATATATTTCTAACATGGTATATGTTTCTGTATGTACACTCCTTACTCCCATCTGGTGAATTTTCTCAATCCTCCTTCTTATCTAACACATAAAATAAAACACATCATTTTCTACAACTGTCTTCTGGTTCAAATAGCTTATGCATTTCATTTTTTTTTTTTTTTAAATATTTGGAAATTCTGTTAGTTAATTACAAAACCCAGTAGATGAATGTGATAATGTGACTGAGAGATTAGGCTGGGGTAGTGGGGTAGATGTTGGTAGTGTACAGCTTGTCCCTGCACATACAGCTGGTACATTTATTCACCATCAAACAGTCTCCACCACATCTGGATCTTAGATACACTGGCTGGCCATCTCAGATTTATAAATACTCACAAAGCTGTCAAAATAATCATAAATTATCCCATAAAATCCTGTCATGTCATTTGTCTGAGAGGATCTGTAAATGGATATTAGGCTTTCTGGCAAGTGAAAATTTACACTACAGATACTGGGGCAGCCTTTATATGGGGAACTCATCAATATTCAGGTCAGGGCTGGTCTTGGGGGAATAGGGGACATCCTATATATAATAAGGTCTACTAGGGTAGAAGGACATTAATAAGGGCTACTGGTCTAGGATAGAAGGGCATTTATAATCAATATACAGGAGGTCAGTGTGTAAGTTTTGCACATAAATCTCCTGCTGATACTGGTGGCTGTGGCGGTCACCTGGCTGACTGACCCATCCTCTGACCTGCAGTGGCTCACCTGTTGATTGCGGTCAGTTTATGACACCTGGGTTTGTCTGATAAGGTATTTACCAGTGTACTAGACCTTTATCAATGGACTTAGTCACAGGCACTGGAACATATGTGAGATATTACTGTTATAAGGTTATATGTGGAAGGAAGGATGGGAGGGGTGGTACTTATATACAGGGAGGGATGAACTGAGATCAGGGACCCTCAGTCTACACATGAGGAAATCTAATTAAACTCTTCTGACAAGTAAACAAATATTTAACAGATACATATGGTTTATTCTCAGGACACAAGACCTCATCTTGTCCCAATAAAACTGACTACAGTTTGAGGGGTAAATGAAGCGGGGCAGGTTTTGGCACCAAAGGTTCTGTCTAGATATCCCTAAATTAACATCAGGGATCTTATTCTTAGGATGGCCTAGCTAAAACAAAGAGAAACCTGAAAATCTTAACTAAATTATCACATTTTGTAATTCTTTCAAGCGTAAAAAGTTGAAAAGAGAAGTTTTACAGGAACATAAATGTGTCTACAGAAAATGTTTGGGTGCTATCAGAGGTGTAAATGGACTTGTGTTAATTTGATTATAATTAGCTGGTTTACTAGGATAGAGGGTCCATGTAAAGTAGAACTATAAAATTACAGAGTACAGAATCCTTTGATCTGTGAACACTTTCTCATGTACAGGTGAGCAGTGAGAGGGTAGTAAAAGTTAATTAGTCCACAGGTAAAAAGTCGTCACCAGTTAGTGGTCAGTTACAATGGTCAGCTAACAGGTCCAGGCGACAAAATCACAGGGTTCAAACGTACAGGTGAGAAAAACAATAGCTACAGGTAACACATACTGTCAGCTCATTAGGCCGTACACAGGTGTCACATCTAACAAGTTCCAGCATATTTACCTGGACAATACAGGTGATAATCCCCTTTAATGTTTTTTCATTAACACCTTTGGATATCATGCTGGCTTTTACACTAGTAGATGTTTTTACAACATTTCAGAAAGCCAAGCCTACATTCATAAAATGCATTCAAAACATTATTTTTGTTTTTCTCACCTTTTGATAAACAAAATACATATATGTTTGCTTTGACAAAAACTACAACACTGCATGGTCCAATAAAAGAAACCATCAGAAAAGAAAGTTATCAGGTATATTTAATTATCAAGAAAGAAAAAAACCAATAAAATAGATAAATATAATTATGAAATGTTTGTTAGTTTGTTCAATAGAATTATGAATTAATGTCTGCATGTATAAATTTAATACCCTATTTTCATATTTCTAGCTGGATAAAAAATAAACTTTAATTAAAATTTAATTTTTATGTTGATTAGATATTACTAGTGTATCTGATTATCACCGTAACAGAAGTTATTATGAGCTATGGATTTAATTTTATTGAATTTTAAATGACTTGGTAAATAGTTTGAATACAATAGAATATATATGTGGTGATATATGATGTACCAACATTGCACTAAATTACCCCATTTTTCTTACATTATTAAAAATGTCAGAAATAAAAGCTTTTGTGTGACAACTTAAATATATGGTAAAAATTTTGTCATATGATCGATCGTTATTGTTATGTCCAGAAACATATATGTATATATGTTTCTGTTATGTCATTGTTATATCATAATTTCAGTAAGTTTACTATTGTCTGTATATTGTTACATGATCTTCTGGTCAAGGCTAGACCTACCACATAAACAGTAGTATAAAACTCTACAGGCTTCATTGTCTCGTGTTTTACAGTATGTATCATAGTGTGCACATATACTGCAGTGTGACTGTAACAAATGTCAAAAACAGTTATATGTGATGGGCGATAAATGTCAATGTATTACATACGATTGTCCACCATTACAAAATATATCATAATAGTTACAAAGAAACCATCGTCGACCATTACAAAAAACAAATACATTCAATGCTTTATTCATGCAGTTGTACTTGTATAAATTTCATAACTTTCATCACTTTTAATTGATGTGTTTTAATTTCAAAATTCTAACTTGAATGTATTCATTATATCATTTGGCTTACATATGGTTTAAATTAATTAGTTCCTTATAATCATATATAAATCAGGTCCCAAAATTCATTCCAAATAATTGTCACATTTATCTTGTCAAGTAATTACACTAAAAACAAAAACATTTGATTTGATATGAATAATACATGATCTGGTATGTTACACAAAAACATATAAAGAGTACCAAAAGGTACTCGTAGTAATAAAATATAGCATTGAAATTTCCATCCCAGCCATAAATCACACAAAATATTCAGATAGATAGAATTCCGATGGTATAACACAAAACAGTATATAAATTCCCTAGTGTATTGATGACATTGTTATGCATCACTGGGGTTTTCTGCAACGGATGGGGAATAGTCAACGACAGTCTGGTAAAACAGAATCTATAGGTATCTATTTATATAATATAAGGACCAGGCTGCCATCACTAAAAGGAAATGTTAATGTTCGATAAAATGGGCTGAATATGACGGAAGGGATCAGCTGATGAATAAGATCAATTTGTTTCCTTTTTCTACTTTTAACATATAATTCCTATTTTGTTAATTTCATTTTGATGATAAATCACTGGAAACATTTGCATTTAATTAATTGGTTTTTCGAGTTTATTTTAAGAAACTGATCGATCAGTCGATGAATTTTAAAACATTGACATGATAAAGATTGAATACCGTACAGTCTGTTCCACATTAATTTACAGTCAGGTTGACTGTATACCTGATCTCTCTAATTATAATCAGCCCTTACAACTAACAAGGTTAAAAAAAACAACCATTGAAATGTACTTGAGATATTTTGACAAGTTACGATGTAACAGGAAGTTGGATAAGATGATTTGTGGTTCAGGGTCCTTGGAAGAAGGACCTTATTAATTTGTAGCCGGATTTCCGACACTTACTCCCACCAAAGTCTACTTGTAAAATCAAAGACAGGACCAGGTATTCCGTGAGACACCGGTCACAATGAATATGTATAGTATGTGGTTTAGGTTTCAATGGTTAATATCCCCGCGGCTACAAAGAATTAACTCATTTGTGCCATTCTTTTGCGTTACTTTCTTGTTTGATGCTTGTGAAAATATTTAGTTATTGTACTTGTCTAACTTCATTTGAATTGTTCAAGCGTGAGAATTAATCCGAATTGAAAAAACATAGATTACGAAATAGATTTATGCGATTCCTGCAGGCTTTTAAGGACTTTGTTGTCTATAACAGTGGACGTACAATGCTATTGTCACGCACTACAACCACCAGACAGAACACAATAGATAGTCCAAACTGTGTCAACACTTATCATGATAAGCCACAAATATATCCAGTCGTTATAACTACCTTGTGTCGGCTGTAGTTCTAGTATTGCTTGACCAAACATTTTCTTTCCTTTTTAAGACAGAATAAGTCTAAGTTTAAAATTTCTGTTTGATTATCTTAAGACTTTTTCTATAGTCATCACCTTGCATGACCTTGATGTACATGATTTGGCTCACGTCTAAGAAGGATGTGTCTTTGTGGGTTTCTGATCTAGTTTCCTAGTTAGGTATAAACCCAGGCTTTCTGATAAACTCACTAGAATTGGTTTCTGAAAACATGCCTCGTTATTGAAGGGTAACAACTCTACCAAGATTGGAGGAGGCACAAACCAAAACGCAGCAGACAGTCAAAGGAAATATCTGATGGTTTCCAATGTATTGGAGCTATCTCTAACACAGTACCACAGGGGAAATATCTAAATCTAGTGCCTTTGCACTAAGGTTACATGTAAGAGAGCTAGCTGGCTCAATGACTCAACAGTAAATTAATTTTAGAAGGAATTATCCTGTGCAAGAATTCATTTAATTGGAGGTGCTGAAAAATCTCACATGGTATAATGAAATTTCTGACAAAACCATCGCCTGGATGTAAAAAAATTGTGTCATTGTGAGGTGTCTAAGAAAAACAGCTAGCCAATTGTAGGATATAGATTTTGTGTTGGCAAGGTCTAAATCCTGTTGATAAAGTTGTTACACTCTGACTTCAAACAAGTGTAGTTATTGACTTGAATCTGAAGGCCAATCATCATTTAGCACAGTCAGGCCAGGATTATCTCTGATTTATAGGTGCTGGGTAGAATTAGCACCTGCTGATAGCTGGTGGTGGTAAGGGAGCCAATACACTATAAATCCCCCATAGATTGGGGACAGACTCTACATCCTGTATAGAGAGATAGGCCTCTATACCTGATGTTCACAGCCATACCTCTCAGAACCAATCCCACACTTCTGTACAATGGTACCTATATATCAAATCCTTATTACACAAGGTGGCAATATCAAACACAAAAAAATGTGTTATCTATACTTACCACCAAACGGCAGAGATCATGTCATTATGATTAATGTAGATGTAATGATGAATTGAACTTGTAGAAGTGGAATGATCTCCATGGAGTATAAGACCACCAGCTTCTAGAATTGATATATCAGTTCTAATAGGACATTTATCCCATATCTATTATGGAACTATAACGGTTATGATATTCTAAACTGTAGAATAATGTTCCTGAGTTTTCTGAAATTGCCAGTGACCGTTGAGAGGAACAGAAATATTTATTTAAGATGCCCATTAAGTGCTTGGTTCCTGGGTTAAAGTTTATACCCTGGAGTCAGGCAAAGGATCAGATATAATGCAGGTGCACATAGGCCCTAAATTCTTATCTACTGGAGCAGCGGAGACATTTAAAATTATGATCGCAGAGACAAATTATGATTATGTAAAAAAAAAAAGATAAACTTCCTGACATCAACTTGCACTCAGGTAAACTATTTGTGTCCATAAATGAACCATGTAATCGTAATTTCAGCAGTAAAGCCTTAATTTTATGGTCTTTAGACCTGACTATATACAGTTTTACATGTTTTTGTAAGTTTGCTGTACATACCCAGTCGTCAGCAACCTGAGGCCAAACATTTGACAATGAATTAACCTGAGTTTTACACATGTTGTACAAATGAAGCCCTAATGACCTACGAGATCACACAAGGTTACACCACAACCCCAGGCTAACTCTCCGACTTTACATCTATATAACAGTCGGCCTATAAAATAACATTCAGCTGACCAAACCCATCGCCCAAAGGGTCATCTGATAATGTCACCGACATGACATTTTTACCTCTAAATTAGGAGAGTTTCGTCTGTAGACCTGGACAGTCTGCACACAACAAACCAACAATGTCTTGTAAGATAAGAACATTATACTGACATGACATATATCAGATACCATTATACCTATAGTACAGGTTGTATGGAAAAGCCAAGTACAATAAAGCACCTACATAAAATACTCGTGCATAAAAGTAATATACCGTATGTTAATAACTGCATTGATTTCTATAAGGAAACTACCTATTTGAAATTATCAGTTGTTTACAAGATTAGAAATTTTGAAATTCAAAAATGTTAGATTTCTTACCTAAGTAAGGTAACAGATTTAAATTAAATGCAATTGACAAATCAAAGCAAAACATTTTTTATTTAAAAAAATGTCAGTAGTTTCAAAATTTTAGGAAACAATCCTAGAGAATGATTTAAAGAAGATCTCGGTGGATGATTTTAGAGATAACATCGTCAATGCTCCCTTGGTGCCTATTCCTTGTTTGATGTGGAGTTATATTGCTGACTGCCTACACTAAAGTGCATCA
This sequence comes from Argopecten irradians, assembly GCF_041381155.1. Classification (NCBI taxonomy): domain Eukaryota; kingdom Metazoa; phylum Mollusca; class Bivalvia; order Pectinida; family Pectinidae; genus Argopecten; species Argopecten irradians. The sequence continues at coordinate 22,254,237 of NC_091143.1, read as the reverse complement.
GGTTTTTACCCTAAGAACTTGATCTGGCCTCATGATTCACGATGGCATTTCAATATGGCCCCTGAATCACTTTAATCACTGCCTCATGTTCTAGTCCTCAAAACACACTCAATTGTTTTATAACTGATAAGCATTCATAACACTAAGCCCTTTGAATTGAGCTCTGTTTAACGATTGAAATTTTTTTAATTTGATATTCATTTGATTTTTAACTTGGACTTAATGGCGACATTATAACCGATGACAAAGATCATTTGCATTTTAAAATATGCGAACACTTTTGTTTCAAAGTTGACAGACCTTTGTAAGGCCCTAGGCCATGAATACTTGCACTTAACAAAATGTGTAGGTATGCAAAATCTATGTGAAAATATCCAAAGGCAAGTTTTGTTGAGTGTACACGAAGGGATGCATATCTTAAACAAATACCATGTCTGTTTGTCAGGACGTTTGTAGAATCTAAAGAAGTTTACCTGTCATTACGTACACAGCTGCAAATGTAGGTTTATATTTTGATAAAAACTCCAAACTGACATACCTAATTGATATTGACATGATTCAACAGAAAACAAAAAATAAGGACATTAAGATCTTCAGACTGAAGTTGATGAACAACTGGTGAAAAATAATCGTGATGGACATGCTGTACACTCTTGCCATAATTGACACCCTTGAGTTTAGCGTAGCTACTGTCAGGGTTAAAAGTACATCAAGTGTATTCTATCTGACATCAAAGACACCTACAAAGGACCAGTCAGACTGTACAAGTGATGTCCATTCAGGTGCCAGACTTTTGTCTGTTCCAGGCGGTCAGTCTGTCTTGTTTGACCAATAAGACCACAAGAGTTTCTTTTTTTCTTGACCAATAATCTTTATTGTTGAATTGTTGTCTGTGAAATCTAATGACTTTTACATAGTGATAGGGATCATTGTGGCAGTCTAAAGGAAAAGTTCAAACATTTGTAAGATAGGGATCACAGATACATACTACGCTAGACGAAACTAAAGGTTCTAACAGAGGAAAAATCAAACGCTTAAAAGATAGAGATCATTATAAAGGTAAACTACAGGTACGGCATGTATACCGTAGGTACAAAAGCACTCGTAGAACAACATAAGTCACTAGAACTTCAATAGATGTTGTTCCTCGCCAGGAATGGAGGTTTGCCAGGGAACTGTTATAACGATATTAATTTGGTTTTGTATTTGGCGTATGTTGAATTGGTTCTGTTCAAATCGTGTTTGCTGTTTTGCTGTGCGTCAGATTTAGTTTTCATGTTCGAACAACATCCTGCATACGTAAAAAGGATTAACGCTGCAAAGCTCTGAACAGCACTTGCTTTTAGCGATTGTTTACCTGGGGCAGTACTGTCTCTAAAGGATCAGCCATGTTAGAAGTGTTTCTGATACTCCAATCCAAACACATAAGCCAGCACGCCGATTAAACCGTTGATCATTTGTTAATCACACAGGATAATCCTTTCTATTACCTAGAACCCTGTTTGAAAAACAATGCTTAATTGCATTGGAAAGTTGACAAGAGATTACTGGTCCTGCAAACCCCATACAAATCTGTCGGGTTATGGAAATGTTTGAATGGCAGCACCAATGACTACATCAGGATAAGCCTTAAGAAGACTATATATAGGATTATTAAAGTATACAGTTTTATTTCTATATTAATTAATGTACGGACATTGACAGGCTAATTCTGCTATATCATGTGATCAGTAGAAAACATTTGACAGGCAAATATAGAACTACAAAAAGAATTTTTAAATAAATATTAAAAATGAAAAAAATGAGTGATTGGACAATACATTTTTTTGTATGTGAAGTATTTACATAGGGTTGGGACGGGGTATTATTGACGTCATCAAAAGTCGGGTACGACCTTCATAAACAAGTTTGAGTTTTTGTCAATATTTGTCCGATATCAAACTGGTGTGTATTCCACTTTTATATTCATGTATTTTGTAAGGGCTATTTTAAGGTCGGGATTATGTATAGGTGATGTACTGTTTGTTGTACAGGTTAGAGTACACAATTAGATAGAGTGATCCAAAAATGTTGAGAAGTTGATTCATAAGAACATAATGTTTGGTGTTAAATACTGATGTTGTGTGGTAGTATCCACTACGAGAGTTGTCGTAACAACACATTTTGTCGTTGACACCTACAGGTATACTTAGATATAAAGGTGCCGACATTATATTACCTGGATATGTATACCTACTGGTAGACAGGCGTTATACCAAAAGTGAAACATTCGTTTTACTGAGAAAAGTAAATCCTGAACAAAATTATTAAGTGGAATTTTTATCTCAGAAGAATATTTTTTTATATTATGAGTTTTATAGTTATATGTGACTTTTTCTTACTTAACCCCTGACAAAGATGACGTCATCTGCGGGAGTAAAAAAGCGACATTGATTTACAATCTGTGGTTGGGTTATGTGTTCACTGTGTGTGAAGGTGATGGATGGGCAGAAAACTTTTTACATTAAAAGGTGTTTTCCTATTACGTCGTTAGAGTTTTACATAAAACTAGGTACTCAGAATGTAACTTGGTTTGTGAAATAGTTAAAAAATTTACATGTTTTCTGAAATGTTTCATGATTTTAGGAAATTTGATAATATGACTATTTTTCCTGTTACGAAATTTGGTGACAAATTTGTAATCTGGTCCATGATTGGCAGACTATCAAGGACTTACAAAGTCTCACGTCACCCATTCACTCTAGTCGGAGCCCTGCCAAATCTCTATACAAACTATTCTATAGGCAGATGAGTATCAAGAGGAAAAATCAATCTACGATTGTAAATATGAACAAGTTTTTATATTGTATCAAATGTGACAGTGTGTATCATATTTCCAATGGCCATGGAGCTAAGATATATACACCCAGACGTACAATACTACTATGATATTTTTGGGTCGGGTCAGCGATAATCTGAGGAGGGATAAAATACTCTGGTGACCTTCTGTCATACACTGTAATATACTTACATAGAGCTTGTCAAACTTTTTATAGAGCAGGACTCGTTAATATTGAACATGATTTACATTACCTTCAATATCACACAGAGTTTATTTATAATATCCGATACGGGCCAAGTTTGAATCCGATCCCGACACACAAACTACCCCCTACCCACCACAACGCTTTGTTGTAGACAGCAGACAGCCATTATTATATGTTCATCACCATATTAAATTTTTATTAATTACATCTTAAATTAATTTGAACAATACCGAGTGTTTTACAATCAGATTAATCCAATTAATAGACCAAAGACGGCCACTCAAGTTCTGAGGTTTTTATAATGTCGAACTGTGTAGGCTGAGAAACTTACGGGCGATATCATCACGACAGGTTTACATAATTACAAAACAAAGAGATAACAATATAATCACGATGCTTTTTAAATACCCTTCAATTAAATATTATCAGATGGGCGTAGACCTTGTTTTAGTATCATTATTAGACTTGTAGATATTGACGTCAACATACGAGTAATATAGACTGTTTAGATAGCAGATCGGTGTATAGATAGTCTGTTCTGATCAATAGGATACAGCATATTTATATTTTACTTCTATTAATGGTGATTTAAATCAACCTTATAACATGTAATCAAGAACATTGAGGAGTTCTGTACCAAAGTTTTCATTTACAAGAGATGTGGTTAAGTCCAAAACCACGATATATAGTTGTGTGTTTATTTCAATTATGTACCCCATGTGAGGGAGACGTTGGGAATTATAGACCTGCTAAATGAAACATTTCCATTAGAATAGTGTTTACTCTGTCGATATTCTATAATTTTATTTCATAGTGTGGCTTTCCCAGCTTTTATTAAAAATTTCCATTTAATTTCAAACCTCAAGCTTTTCAAATTATTCAAATCAACAAAACCCTCCACATCTGTTTTCAATGGAGTTTCAAAGTTGATTTTATGCATGTTAGTTCTATTAAAGAAGCTGTATGAATAATTCAGTAGTGATTGCTAGGACTTCTGACACTGAAGGTAACTAAGTCAGCAAGAGTCCTTCACTCTCACTCTGGAAGGCAAGGCAGAAGCATTCTGACCTGGCACAGTGCCAATTCAGGTCAAAGGTCATAAAAACTTGTGTCTGGTGTAGAGATGAATCCCCTAACTAGAGGGGCTGCTTTGTGCTTATCTTGTCTGTTCCTTTAAGTTTTGTTTGATATTACTGCAAATTATATCTCTTCTGACAAATTTTACAATTAAGGAGCAACATGTGTGTTGTATTTAGTAACATTAGGGAAGTAAGGTGGTTCTTTACTCCGGTCTGTTAACGGCTGGGGGAGTATGGTGGGATTCCTACAGTGCTAAACTATACATAGGACTTTTGACACCTTTTTTTAGAAATTTAAATATGATGACGTGGTGAAGATTGTAATGCGAGAACTGTCAAGTCAAGGAGTGTATGTAAAAAGATGCTCTGTAGGCCATAGAAATCTACAACGTAGTTACACACAAGACTTGGTGTAATCTTCTGTACAATGTAGTGATCTTCACCCACAGTTAAAACCACAGAGAAAATATTCACAGGATTGTCTCCTAGTTATTATTCCAGTAAAACTCATCACCTTGAAAGATTGAATTACGATTTCTAATTACGGAGGTGTACTTCAGAATGTTAACCAAAATTAATTCATAAGCGATATGCATTTTAGTTCGTGGAGCAAATGCAAATTTTCAAGTAGGAAATTCCAAACTACATTGATCATAAAGTGTTCAGACAATATTTGACAAATTTATAATGTCCAAACTTGGCTTTTTCCGTAAGAAAAACCAGAATTTTTTTTTGACAAAAGGCAATTAGATACAGAAGTAATTGAGTCCCACAGTATAATTAGGGGGGCCATCACTCACAGAGTTGTCAACCTAGGGAAGGCTCGACCTTGGGCCATCTATCACCGTCCCTGACAGTAATGTCTGCTGGTCCTGGGATTGTTTTGAAGTTGTAGGCCTCCCTCCACCTTAACGATATGCATGCCTTGTGTGCAGTATGACATCAGTCAACCAGTCCATCTCTGACTTCCAATCTGATGCTTCATTTCCCCTCGCTGATTCCTAAAAACCAAATCAAATTAATGATTCAAAACAACCTCGGATAAAACACAGTGTTAGACTACGTGTAAGCTGTGAGGCTGTAATCAAATATTAACCATGAATATCTATCACATGCTTCACAATGCTGTGAGTCTCTGTAAAAAAATCAATCAATGTCTGATATGTTAGGGTTTTCCTATTGTAAACCAGTGGGATGTCCTTTCCTAATAAGAATTAAATCACTTTCTTTAAATTATCCTTTCTTGATTATAATGATATCCTATTCAGAGTTATCTCCCATTTTGTAATGAGTTATCTTCCTTGGTGTTGGATTATCTCCCTTGCTTCCACATCTCTAACTATTGTTGTGTTTTTTATATTTTACAGATATACCCGGCAGACAGTCCTTCTCCGGTGTCAGTACCCATAATGATTATTTCAAACTCCTCTACACAGACAAAGAATCCATGTCTATGCTAGTCGGAGCAAGGTAAGAGTTGGCTCTATGACGAAACTTTATCATGTTTGTACTGAAAGACCTGTAACAGTAGGCAGGACTCAAAACATGACAAGGTTTATTTTTGGATTCTGAATTTATCATATTTTCTTTACATTCAGGTGTTCAGAGCATCATTTAACATTTTAAAATGTCAAAATACTTGCCATTTTATATTGGAATGTTATTGTGTATAATAACCTCTGGCATTTAGAGGTCATGTAAATCTGTAACATTGAAGTTGATCTGACAGTGGGGAACGGGATGTATTTCTTATGTACATTTCTGATACAGCATTCCATTTGATGAGATATTTCTATCCAAAATATTTACATTGCCCATGATTCCCCTTCCCCCTCACTGTTCCCCATTCTATCTGGCCCTGACAGACTGGAGGAGCAGGGGACTGTTTATAAGATAGGGTTGGAGAATCTAGTGATAAGGCAGCCATTAAAAGGTCAACTTTATTCAAGTGTGTAAGTTAAAAACAAGTGTGCCAGACTAGGTTTGACATGTTTGTTTGTGGGATCAACAGGTCAGGTGGCCTGTAGTGTTCTACAGTAGATAATGGAGAGTTGGAGGGGTACACAAACCCACCACTACACCAAACCCTAGCTCCTCATATATGATCAATCTCTCCAACCCAAACCTGACTGGTCATGTCTACCGTGATAAGGCCAACTGCAGCCTGTTTGCATTCAGATTACACACAATGTGCCAACAACCATCCAATAAGCTTGTGATTAGCAAACCGTCCACAAATTTCTTCGGATAATTTGTCAAGATTTTATTTGCATTACCTCAATGCTCCACACCTAATCGGTGACAGCCATCAAAGAAAATGGCTACCGGCCGTTACACTTAATTATTTGTTTGGTAATAGTTTAGATAATTTCAGTGATATGATCTTTGTTTTGTGATTTACAGAAATGCTTTACATAACATCAGTATGGTCAATCTACAGGAGAGTTTAGAGGTAAGTAATTAGTTGTAGATTGAGATCAATATCTTTAAAGTTCAAGATTTGCTAGAGTCGGAAATCAATGCTCTGAGCTTTTTGAAGGACTAGTCCCAAGAGCAAAGTAAAGTTCCCCCAAATTACAACTGAAGTCTTTTTCTCTAATTTTCTTCCAAAAATAAAATATAGAGGAGACAGTCCCAATTTAATGAAATAAATGGGTCTAAAAATATGAACTTAATGGCAATTAAGTTATACAATAAATGTTGACCTGTTTCAGAGAATTGAATGGTCGCCGACTACATATGACAAAGATGTCTGCAGTAAAAAACAGAAATCCGAGGTAAGTAAAACTCTTGTATCTGTGGTAACCCGTGATTCACACATACACCCGAGATAAAAATTTCAAAATCTCAGAGGAGGAAACTGCAGGTTATTGTTTGGGCAAGGTCACTAGGTACATTCTGTGATAACTGTCCGCCATTTGATGCAGTTTGTACATGTGCTGTTTTTTGGCGTTCGTCTGGGAATTTTTGGGTGATTCATGGACATATGTAGCCTCCTACATATACATTAATACACAATTGTTTTCCTCACTCACTCTACTGATCTATGTCAGGGTATTTGGCTCGTACACAGAAAGCTGTCCACCACCTTGTATTAACCTTACTAGTGGAGTCGAGCCTCAGTGGTCATGAAGGGTATTCGGGGTGCCATAGAGAAATGGTGTCACAGAGCTAAGGAAGAGAGGGTTTTAATGAGGGTTCACTGGGAAAGGAACTGCTGGCTCTGAAGGGTACATAACTACCCTTTAAAAAGTATGAAATACTGGTGTCCTACCTGGTGTAGAACTGTCAGGGAAGTTAACATGGTAGGTGGATAACAGGTCTGTCAGTCTGACCTATATACTGGGTCAGGAGACTTGGCATCCACAAGACCAGGGTATCCATTACCTCAACAGGTGAGCTTCGATCACTCAGTACTAGCTAAATGACCCTAACACATGCACGCTGATTACCGCAATCCTTAGGCTGTCTGACACGATTGTTTTACTGGTACTGGTTTTATATCGTAACTAGATACTTATGACAAGCACCTGCGCCGAGACCTGCCTTTTGTCGAAACAGGTGACAGGGATTTGGCCCAGGTACCAAACCTAAACGTCAATTGTCTTTTCTGTAACTTGATCTTGGCTAATTCCGTGGCACCATCACCCCTAATTACGGGAAATTTCGACCCTGAAATACCAATAAAAAAAATCATTGTCAGCTTCTATTATGCTCGGAAAACATTAAATTCACATTTTCATCATCATTATTGCATACAAGTATTTAAAGTGTATGTGCCATTCCCTATTATTGGATGACTGGGCACAGAAAAGTTTGACTCTGTGTGTAGGATCAGTGGAGGCGATGATCTGTATATGTGGTTGTGGCGGCTTGGCTTTAAGGCTTGTTGATGTAAGGTGTACCGATGGAAACCTGCTCACTATGCTGTTAATGTTAAGTTGTGCAAGATCACCTATAACCTGCCAATAATGCTGATAATTAAGTTGGTTGAGGTGTTGACACTGTCTGCTGGCATATGGTCAATCTGGGAGTCATTGACCACAAAGATAAAACAATTCATTATTAAAGATTTGGCTGATTGTCAGCTGGTGAAACAAGCTCACAGGTCAAACAAGGTGTCAATGGTATACAGACAAGTGCTGATGGCTGTTACTGACTTCATTACCAACCCCTCAGTGTCTACTGAGTTTAATAATAAAATCTTGAGATGCTGTATCCAAGCTTTGCATGGTCTCTGATGCGGTTCCCAATATTTGGTTTGAAGGAATTCGCTGCCGTTTTCAATATAAAACATCTGATGTGCAAACCAATTCCGAAATTGACCATGGCCAACATGCCGCAGGAGAAAACATCATCAAAGCAATATTGGAGTCTGGTACATGGAGCAGGGACAAGTTCGTGCTGATGATCAGTATTAATAGACTCCGTCTTTATTAACATGTGAAGGTGAAGACAGGCTAATCTTCTACTGCTGCTCCACAAAATTGGTATTTTAATGCAGCCGACACACAATCCAATCGTTGTTGGGTTTGCATTACTGTAGAGTTTGGATCAATTTAGAAATAATGTTACAGAGGCTGAAAATGGCACTGGTAATATAGAGGTTGTGTGGTAATATTGAAATTCCTTTAGTGTTTTTATCGACCGCGGTGGAATAACTTTGACCAGCAGGCTGTAACCAGTGTGCCTTGGATACTGCTCACCTGTACGACCTGGTTATTAGTTTACAGAGTACAGGTAAAAACCCAATTAGATCTCGAAGAAAGGCGGCGAGAATAAAAGTGTTACGACTCATGAATTTGTGTGAATGTACCAAGGTTTTGTAGATGTTCCTACAAAGTTGATGATGGTAATCTCCAATTAGGGCATCACAATGTACAGCGAGAGCAGAGCCCATGACAGGATCAAAAACACTAGTAATGAGCTCAATATCCTGGCTAACACTTTGTACAGTCAAGTTCAAACACTGACACACAGGTCCCTGTTGCAAACCCTGGTGCCATTAAAAGGCTAAATAAATAGACAGTTGTACCAGGTAAATCTGGGCCGAGTGGTGCTCTTCCTGTTCACAGCTGCTGTCAAAACAGCTTACAGCAAAAACTAGATCTGATAAAAATCCAGGTTAACCACTAAACACTGGGGTCAATTGTTCATAGGACAATAAAGTCATGTAATACAGAGAAATGTAGTAGGAATTGCTCTCTAATCATAGTCTCTGGAAGGGATTCATTGGTGTTTTAGTCGTAGGGAAAACGATCGTAAAATTTTACTGATTTAATGAAATTATCAACTGATAATCTGATTAATGACAGAGAAAATCTGATCTCGTGATCGGCTAAAAACTGAAAATTTAAAGTAAATGATACACTAGCTATTGATTGTTGATTAATTATATAAGGTGAGTGTAATCAGGGTGGTCCGTTTGATCAGTACAAAGCTCGACGTACGTTTATCTAGATAACCTCCGAGAACATAGACCTTGTTGTGATGCACTGGACTCATGTCGGCCTGTTTACAGCGAACAACCACACATTTACAAAATCATCGTATGTTTTAATGCAATGTGCCGAAAAATTGATCTGAGGCGGGGTCCATATAGCTGGCTTCATAATTTGAATTAAGACTTTTTATATCACCTGAATTTTAAAAACATGATGTAAAATCATGAGCAGTTTGAACAAACCAAACATTGTTGGGTCACAGGTATTTGAGTTTATAAGTTCTTACATGTGTATGTCTATGATTCTATACAAACATCAGTGCTATCTACAACTGTCCAAGATCAATCACAAACTGTCAGACATCTTAAAAAACAGGTCCTTCAAGTAGCAATTGGCCTATTTATCTCTGTTTGTAGAGTTCTCTTGGTTTCAGATAATGGCTTTATCTGTAGATTTTAATGAAGACTCTAGTGTCTCCCTTGTTTATATGGCATCCATATCAACATCAGTAGCTCACAGACTAGATCTGGAGAATTGAAAAAAGGCCAGAGAGAAGCTCGGCAGGGAAATGGTGGATATACTCTTAAGAATTTAAAGAATTTAATGGAGGGAAAAAAGATCATCACTTTTTAGACCAAAAACAATAAATAAAAGATTGATTAAAATACTTGGAAAGAAGGAGCAGGGGCAAAATATAGAAATAATTGGTCAAAAGAGGGTACTGGAAAAATGGCTGAATTACATTGAAACAACATCAGCAAAACAAAAGACTTGGATTGTATGGAAGTGACTGCAGGTACACCACATCCAATGATAAGGTTTATTGCTAAATAGTTGGTAAATGGGAGTGAATGTATTTAGTAGAGTAGTGGGTCCCCACCATATGTACCTGACAGAATCGTGTCACCACTGTCATGGCCACCTGTCTGCAGTAGGTTGAGGACTTCAGGATACTTAATGTTCTAACATGTACTTCTCTACATACACCATCCCAGCCTGGCCTGTATATAGACCAGATTTCACTACTAATGGCCGTCATGCATGCTTTTCCATACTCAGTATAATTTCCCCGCCCTTTTTGTTTCAGAACAAGTGTTGTTTTGTAGAATTGAAATCTTGTTTACAAGCTTTTGCAAAGTGTCAAATTCAAACCTGGCCTGGTAATTAAACATTATTTTCTAAACATGCCAACAAAAAATCTTAATTGGAGATTTGATACATATCGATCTGCATCCTGATCGCATTGAACTTGTTTTTGTTAACCATATATTTCCTTCTATAAACAATAATTGAATTACTGTTAAATAAAAAGTAAAAGTGTGTTAATATGATTGAAAACAGACACCTAACAGGCGGTGCATGTTCTGCTGAACGATCAGATTTTGTTTGGGCCGTGCTGCTTGACTTGGCCCAGCCCCTGACAGGAGTTGTCTGCCCCTCCTTATCCTCTGGGAGGAAGACCAGACCTGGCAGTTGTATACATTGTCTGTCAGAGAACAATAGCCTGATGTAGTTAAGACGCCTGCCAGCTCTATTGTTTCTCCTGCCTGGTATCTATCCCCAGGTTTTTTATGGCCTGTCAGGGTCTGCTCGTGTGGAAGGGCTGCAGAAAGTAAAACCCATCGTTTACTTCAAACAATGAAAGTAAAACCCATCGTTTACTTCAAACAATGTTTTAGGTTATGGTTTTAGCATGGTTAGCCAGAGTGGCTTTCTTTAATCTGGAGAACTGTTGAAAATAAAGTTTTATTTGCTTTACTTAAAGGTAGATACTTGAATGATAGTGACAGAGTTTACTACCATGTGAGAGTATGTGTGTGGAGCACATATGTGTGGAGATAATGATGGGAGCCCAATATAGACCTGACAATGTTGAAAAATTACCCCAGTTTTAATGGGATGTACAGAGACACATTATATCTCTCATAATTGTTGTGCTGGGTTGAGCTTTATAAATCTCAACCTATCATAGTTATTTATGGTTTGACTGTGTTCATTGTAAGATCCAGGCATTCATAGTGTGTCACCGAACACACGCTGTGGAAAAAACATGATAAACAAAATAATTGGAGCGTTGGAAAGATTCAGATTCTGATATGAGACATTTAATAGGTATTTCTAAATGTTTAACATCTACGATGTAACATAGGATGGGACATGTATACCATATACACATTTACCTACATGAAGTCTTTACCTACATGTTGTAGGTACCTGGGTGTCTCTCCTCAGACTACCTGACCTGTACCAGATGCTAAACCTCACTGTTTACTCACAGTGCTGTGACGTGTGCTCATCCCCCTCCCTCCCTACGTCATTCCCCCACCCCCCAGCCCCCTCCCTCCACGTCACATGCTATCTCCTATCCTGTCTACTGTCCATAACCTTGAAATATCCTTGCCTTGCCAAATAGTTTTATCAACTAAAAGGCACCAGTTATTTCTGTGAATATCGTTCTGTACATTAATGCTATCAACAGACTGCACGCCTGGTTATACAATAGAGCATGTGTATGTAATGAGTTGGCTGTTTCTGTGATACACTCACTACACAGTCCTCCATCATCTGTCCTCCATCATATTACACACTTCTGATACGATGTTATCTGTGGGCTCAGTTTCTAGATTACTGGGTTAACTTTTCCAGCTCTATATTCCCCCTCAGCCGTTGTATAGTTGTCATTGTGCTATATACCAGCTGTGGAAGTCATTACAATAGTTTAAATGAATGAACACTTTATTTAGAAATTACAATTGTTTAATATTTATATCTTTTGTATTTTCAGGAGGAATGCCAAAATTTTATTCAAGTGGTAGGAAAAATGGATTCCGGAGATCTGATGGTTTGTGGAACGAATGCCTATAAACCGAAGTGTCGTAGTTACCGAAAAAGCACTGTAAGTTTTCTCCCTTTTTGAAGATGAACAACCTTTTGACCCTAATGCTGGCCTTATCTTGGAACTTTAGACTGTAACTAAGGATTAGGTCCTAATCTAATGTATATCCTAATATAAATGATGTTAAAGTACCAGACTGGCCAGAGGGATACAGTTTTGTGGAATTAATGTTGATTGATTGGCTAGCAGCCATGCTGGCTGACTTAGGGGAAACACACACCACCATACTGATTAGTAACAATTAGACTTTCTCCCCCCTCCAGACGTAGATCCAGTCTGTACCTACTACAGTTATTACTGGGGCGGTCATTAGTTGTCTAATCATTGGTCAGACAGGCCATTAGTTAATGGTCAACTGGTAAATATTGTTATTCATGGTGTAAACAGATAATGGGTAGGGTTTCCATTAAGTTAATATGTATTACTGCAGGTATTTCATATAAATCTTACCCCAGGGGAGGACATCAGTCATAATTTTCCCGAGAGACATTTTGAAAAGGGAAAAATAAAAGTCTTACTAAAACAAGAAAGAACAATTAAGGATTTAAAATAAAAAAAGAACAAAAAGTAAAATATTGAAATGCTGTTATTGTTAAAAGTGGCTCAGAGCTATATAGTGGTATATAAGGATTTCCATAAGGGGAGATAACACAGGGATTTTTGTAATGGGAGATAACTATGTAGCTATAACGGGGACCATTGATGGAGTGCACAAAAAGGTTTTGATGTAGACATGCAGACAATAGTAGCACCTTTATGACAATTTGGCCATAAAATGTGTCAGGAGAGATGTATATTTACCAGGCCGGCTCAGTGTAAGAGTACTAGGTATAGCCTATATTGCCTGAGGAGATATACAATAGTAACATGTCGTAAAACCAGTACAGATCCTACTATCTCTACACTAACTCCATACTGACCACAGGGCCAGGTTTATGGTAGGCTAATGAAAAATAAACACAAACTATTTAAAGATAAGAAAATTAGTCCACTGATAATACCTCTGATAACCATAATTAGGTTCCAAAGACAATCTGCTGATTTATAGGTTTTAATTAATATTCATTAACGAGCTCCCTTTACATAGAAAACCTTTGTATTACGGATTGTTTGCTTTGTTAGTGTAGTACTGATGGCCTAGAAAGACAGGCTCTACCATTATACCTTACAGAGACACTGTAGTTACGGGAATTATCTTTAATAATTTGTAAGGCTTCCTCAGAAAGCATAATGAAGCATAGTAATACATTCTTGTAAATAATAGAGCAAGCATGCCAGTCATGGTAATAGAAAATTAGTGATAATTTGCTTTTTGAATAGGAAAAGATTAGGGTAGCATTAACGGGAGGATGGTGTGGTATTACCCACTGACATAGTCAATTTAGGACGCAGACGTATGTATTATGAATGAAGCCCAATACTTGTAAGTGAACCAATGCTTTACAGATCGACTTCCATAACTTGTTGTTCTCAAGTTACGCGATGACGCTGGGGCAGAGACTGTTGTTATTAGATTTGGTTGTATTTTTTTTTTTTTTTTTTTCGGAGAACTATATGGGTGGAGAAACCATGTACTTTAAAAGCAATCTGTTTTTCTGGGTTGAAATAATTTGTATTTTATTTAATTAGTCAACAACTTGTTTTGCTTTGCTACTGACGTAAGAGGAAATGTTTTTTCTGTGGATTGGTTTTAGATAGACTTCCCGACACACTACCATCAGTCCAGTCCTGATTAGTTGTACACACAGCGCTGTACCTAGTCCTCCCAGATCTATTAGTGATGAATAAACCTCCGTGATTGATTCACCGACTGGTGTTATCTCCCCTTTCTCCACTCTTCCCCCCTCCCCAAGGATGTCGGCAGACTGCATTAACCACTTTTCTTGGCAGTGTGTCAGTATATGAAGGATAACAATGGGTTGTGTTGTGTATTAAAGCAGATTAGTGTAACAGGCCTGGGGTTTTATTATTAATCCTTAAGTTCTGGAGGCCAGCACACTGCCCAGGCCATGTGAGCTACAAGGTCTTACATGCTTTTTAATGGTTATAGATGGAACAGGGGTCAGGTTGGGGGTCAAATACACATCTATTTTATACTCACGGGAGATAGACTGTCTAATATCAGCTCTCTGATTTAGAGATCCAGATTGCTGCATGTCGGTACAGAATAATAAAAACAATAAATACATTGTGATGTAAGGAAAATCGTCTTTGATTTCAAACGCCAAAATAAATTGATGCGGAAAAGTGATTAATCTTTCTTTTCTGTTTGAAATTCTCATTACTGCATCGGAAACAAAATCGACACAAATTGATGGTTGCTGCAAAAGTATATCTGATATTTCCATATGCCACCCAAGATTACATGCTGTGTTTTCCTTCTATAATGAACTGTTTTATTCCACATGAGACTAAATGGAGACCATTGTTTTTACAGGAGACCATCGGCTACAGTCAGCTAGAAGAAGAAAGTGGTGTCGGCAAATGCCCATACAGCCCAAACCATAACAGTACATTTGTATATGCTGGTAAGTTTCCCCGTCACACTTTTTATACAGCTGTAAATCATGGTCGTGTCACTTAAATTTAGAAATAGAAAGTAAAACAATCGGGCAAAACAAATGTGGGTAGGTATATATTACCTCAGACCATAACAATTCACCGGGATTACAAAATCCTTGGGTCAGAGGTCAGAAGTGGCTGTCTCTGCCATTGTTGAATCGTAAAGAACATGTCATGGAATAAGTTTTTATTGGTGGGTGTTTGGTTACCATGGCTACATTACAGGTCACCATTGGTTACTGGGTCTCTAGAGGACCACACATCAACTGCCACATCTGTCACTACCAACACACGATCACTTACACTTGTACTCTAACCATCTCTAAAATTATCTGCAGATTTGTGTTTTTTTATCCTTAAAAAAGGCTTGAATTAAGTTAGCTACAGCTGCATCTGAACACATTTTACCCCCATTAAGATTTGCTGAACATTTAAAACAGAAAATATTTTTTGAAAGTTTATTTGAAAATTATGTACCAGACATTGCCGACAGCATTGTTGATTGTGTAATGAACTGTAAAGGCAGCATAAACATGATTTTCTTGGTTTAATTAACAGATGGGAGATTGTTTGGAGCAACAGTGACTGACATTGCAGAACAGAACCCACTTATCCTGAACGGCCAGATGATCAGAACACGATCACATGACTCAAGATGGCTCAACGGTATGTTCTTACGTAGTACCTACTGCAACATTCTAAAAGTAATCAATTCAGTTAGGCTTAGAAAATATTTTCTTTGAAAAGTTTACTACTGAAATTAATATGCTTCAATTCTGAACCCAAAGAAAATTCGATTATATGGCTTCATAATCAATTTTCACTTCTAATTTGCAGATCCAAACTTCGTTGCTTCATTTGACATTGAGGACAAGATTTACTTCTTCTTCCGAGAGACGGCAGTTGAAAACATAAACTGTGGAAAGGTATGATAATAATTTGATATAAACGCTCACAATATGGTATAAGGGTGAGATGTTTTGACGATAATTTGCTGGTCTCGGACAAATGTTTAAAATACCAATATCTCAGTGCTCATTACATCAGGTGGATCAAATTACCGAAGAAGAGTTGTATTGTAAGGATCAGAGGACTTTAGATAGGTATGTTGGTGCCTGGTGATGCGTCCAGGGTTAGGGGCCTATCAATGTGGCGATACCCTGACAATACTGTACTCACTCTATATGTACATATATTTGAGGAATTTCCTGTCCCAGAATATCGTTGTTACAGAGCCCGATCAAGTTACTGATTAAAATATTTGAAAGATTTCAGAACCTCTATTTTCACACATGAATTATAGATTGTTTTTTACCTGTCTAATTCTTTTACATCAGCGATTTCTACATGCTTAGGTTCTCAAATGATTAAATCAGCTTTTTTTTAAAAAAAATTGTCATGGTTTCTTAAAACAACTTTTCAAAAACATCTCATTTTTAACAATACTAGGCCACAAAGTTATTTGTTGCTCACATTTAGTTAAAAACAACAGGCAATGTGGTTTTGGGAAGAAACAGGATGGAAAATGGGAAGGGGATGGGGGTTACTACCTACTACAGACAAGGAGTCTGCTCCTAGTTTGGGAGGAGGAGGGGAGCGATGGTAGTATATACTAGACAATGGCTCCTGGTGATGACATAAGATTTCGTTACTATCTTTCTGTGGCAGACAGTGGAGTCATACCTGCCTAATGAACTAGTCAGGTAGCCCATGTCTGGGCTGTGGAATTGGCAGCCCTGACTATTAACTCATTACCTGTTTACTATATATACAACATCACTGCACTTTATACCAGAAATATCGCTGTTACTATAGGGACTTCCTCGTGTAGTCGGCTGTGTCTTCTCCCACATAAATCTCTGGAGACCGTGATTAGGTAGCAATGATTATAATACTGTTATTCCTCCCAGCCAGGTTATTACGATGTTTGATGACAATGTTGTTATTACAAGCTTCTCATATCACAGATAAAACAGCCAGAAATTATCATTGGAGACTGTGTATAAGATGTACCAGCAGACGATAATACACAGGTGTACGGCGAATCCGCTACTTCTAAGGATGTTTAAACGTGCCATAAGGATGACAAAAGATTGGAACTGAAAGCTTATATGACTGATATTATGGCAGATAGTTAGGTTTTTTTATAAATATAGGTATTGAAGTCTCATATAATGGATTCTCTTTAGAGATAAATAATGATCACTCCCTGGGAGAGAGTTAAGTACAAGGAGGGTTGGGAGGATATATAATTATTAACATAAATATCCCCTGCCGATACTCCACTAATGATCAGGTCCTGGTCGTTGTAGTAATACCAGAGGAATGCTGGGTAAACACTAATTATCACCAAGCAATACCATACCTTAGTAATTAGTGAGTAAAAATGTGTTTTGTGGAATAAATTATAATGGAGTCAAGTTATGTAGTGATGGTTGTACATGTGGAACAAGTTAGGATTCATCCTCTGTGTCATAACCTCAGGTACTCCCCATAACCAGGACCTAGATCTGAAGTATTATAATAACACACACACCACATGTCATAACCTCAGGTACTCCACATAACCAGGACCTAGATCTGAGGTATTATAATAACACACACACCTTTATAGTCCTCACTAATAAACTCAGTACAAACATTCCTTATTGTTATTGGTATATCTACAAATCATCCTCTATCACTATCTAATGCTTCCTTCTATTTCAGGCGGTATTCTCCCGAGTAGCCAGAGTATGTAAGAACGACAAGGGGGGTAATATCGTGTTGGAGAACACCTGGACCTCCTTCTTCAAGGCACGCCTAAACTGTTCCATCCCAGGAGAATTCCCCTTTTATTTCAATGAAATTCGTAAGTAAACCTCCTAATTTTAAAAAAATCAATATTTTTATAATAATAGATAATTTAAAAGTATTTATTGAGATGACATGGGAGTAATTAGCTTCTTTTGTCATGTTCCAGAGTCAACATCCGACTTCTTCCAAGGTAACTACAGATCTACAGAGCTGAGCAAGGATAGACAACAGATGTTTTACGCTATCTTTACCACCCCAGAAAACAGTATCCGTGGCTCGGCAGTGTGTGCCTTCAGATACGAGGATATTGTCCAGGTTTTTAAGGGAAAATTCAAAGGTCAAGAGAATTTTGGACACGAATGGTTACCTGTACCCGATGAGGATGTCCCCAAACCTCATCCCGAGTCGTGTTCAGACAACAGTCAGAACCTTGGTGACGACACGATGAACTTCGTCAAGTCACACACGATGATGGACAGTGCTGTTCCGTCATTTGGTGGTGCACCATTGTTGATGAAACTCAGTCTCAAGTAAGCTTTTCAATATATTATTAAATTTTCAAATTCTATTTACTTTCACAAAGATCATCTTTCAAATAGGACCTAAACACAAGCCAAGCTAGAGATTTATGAAGCCCCTACTTCCGCTGCTGCTCTGAATTTCGCCATAGTTTGCCACAAATAACTATTGTTTTAATGCTCTCGCCCATGTTTGAGCATCAATAGATCTCAAAATTGCTTTGTTTTGTTGGCGTTTATTTATTTATGGTTGGTGCGGGAGCGGGAGTGTTGAGCCGAAAGTAGTTGACATTTAATCATTGATCGGATGATAGCAGCATGAAAATCGCGGAATTATTCCGGTCCTGGAGTGTTACGTAAATGGAATTTTCTTCCACTTAATGAATTCATTATGGCATGCCATACCATAGATTACAGATATACTACATGTATCACTGTTTTAATTCCAGGTCGAGATTCACGAAAATCGCTATCGACTGGCAGGTTCATGCCGCCGATAACAGATACTACGACATCATGTTCGTCGGCACAGGTGAGAACAAAGGATCAAAAGAGAAAAAATAAGCAATTTAAAGACCAATAAAATCCACTCACCATATTGTGTGATAATCTGACTGGACAAGAAGGAAAAAATCAATGCACATCATAACCTGTAGATAATAGCAAGTAAATTAAATCAGTGGAGCCGAATGTAAACTTTAAAGATGTGATTTAACAATGTCTATTGTCTCTATATCAGAAACTCAAGTCAGCGGATATATAGGCAATTTAAAAATGGTTTAAAATCTTGTGTGAGTGGTAAAAGTATAATGGTATAATTGACAGGAAATTGTTCTGAAGACTTCACTCAGAAAGTTGGCCAAATAGTTAGATAAAAATTACCCACTTTAAAATCATTTAGAAGCATTTTTCATTGTTATCAGACCATAAACAGTTAACAGTCCTTTGTGTATTGTACTTTTAGGATGAAAGTCATGCCTATAGCCTCATATACTTTTTATTTTGTAATGAAAATAATGTACATATCAGTTAGTGTTTTTTGTTCATTAGTAGGTTTATAACAAGTGTTTCTTTGATCTTGTTCTATGTCATACTAAATGTATTTTGAATTGATAGATTTAATGATTTTAAAATACAAAAAATTGTCGCTCTATTCAAGTTCAATAGTTTAATACAGGAAGTAGTTATAACCGATGGTGTTTTGTTTCCAGAGGATGGCCGAGTGTTGAAAGCGATTAACAAGGGACGTGGGGAGGATATAGAATCCGTGATCCTGGAGGATATCCAAGTGTTCAAGGACAAACGACCAGTTACTGACATGAAGATTTTCCACGATAAACAACACGGACAGGACAAACTGATTGTCATGTCCAGAGAGAACATTATGTCCATCCCTCTTCATCGCTGTGAGCGCGCTCTTACCTGCAGGTAAATTATAAACTAACTTTTCACATGTAAGGTGGTGAGGTACAGATTTTATCAATTCTAAAAAAAAATGTGATATTCTAAAAAAAATGTCTGTTCTTAATAAAGACTTATGAACATTTTTATTAGATGAAAACTGCTTTCTCACCAAAACATTTAAGAAATGTTGAAAGAAAAAAACTAGAACTAATATCATTTTCTAAAATTTATAGTCCTAATAGTGTTACATTTAGCTTCCTTTAATTTAAACTAAATATAGCCTTTTGACCCCGATTGTAGAAGATATATGACTGGTTAGGTTTATTTGTGTGTCTCTACAATTGTATCCCTCCATCAGTGGTACAATGACGTTAAATCGTTGCTGTAAGATGATCGACACACGTTGGCCGCTTATCTTTTGGGTATCCCTAACCTAACTTTCCACTTCAGTGAACTTCTTTAGAAATGTCTCGTACACACGGTGACAAAGCAGAATATACAGTATAGAATTTACATCTGAAGAGGCCATAGATCTCCCTCACATCAACAAACATACGAAACCTGACTTAGAATTTTAATTTAAACTTGTCGGATCACCCCCCCCACATGTTAGTTGCGGTGGAGTCTATGTACTGTAGATTTATGTCCTGAGTTTTCAAAAATAGTCAAGTAAGAAGATTAAGGGATAAAAAAGGCTAGGTTTAGAAAAGTAGGATATATATAGAAGTAATTAGTTTTAATCTTATAATGACTCATAACTGAATTGTATTAGATTAGAGCTTAATTGGTAAGAGAAATAGTAACATAATAATGGAAAGAGGAAGGTATATAATAAAGATGTTAAATTAGAGTGTTAATTGATATTTTTTTATGTTATTTCCAGTGAATGCGTTGCCTTACAAGATCCCTACTGTTCCTTTGTTGACACAACATGTGCAGCTTCAGACCGAGGGTAGGTATCAGCACAAATCCTTAATGAATATTGGACCACAATCATTGAAATTACCTATCTCCTGACCTTACTTTCTTAAAATGCAGAAAAATCAAAATCGGTAAAATTACAGATTGGCAAATAGTTTTTTTATATGAAGAGGTGCTTGTAACAGCAGATAAAATCTTCAGTATATTCTACATTAAAATGACAACATACTCTGTTACTTTAGCAAATGTTTCATTCAAATTTTATATACACTAGATATAAAAATCTTGTGCATGAAATAAGTCATCAAGCTGTAAAAGTGCCATTTAAATAAAATGTTATTTTTTCCCTCCTGAACAGACTACAGAGTATTGTGGATGGGAAACTCCAAGCCTGTGGCGCCCCCTTAGGTAGGCTCACACCTTATATAAAAGTGTTGTTTATATGCTTATATTTTCTGTTGATCATTATTTTCTGTTTTGTTTATTTTTTAACATGCATGAAAAATATTTTCAGTTTTAATATTGTTTTCACCCTAAGTTTTCACCCTGTTTTAAATGCTCCCTGTTTTGAAGTCTGCCTGAAATATAAAAAAAAAAACACAAAATTAAAAAAATCACAAAAATGGTAAAAGGGACAATACTATTTTATTATATTTCACATGTCACAGTCACCCATTAGCCAATCCTAGGATATATGATGTATATGTGCACAGTTATTTATGATATTGGTAATTTCTATAGAAACCACTACAAAGACAGTGACACCTGCGCCAACACCTGTTGTTGCCATGCCAACAGCCATCCCACAATGCAACTGTTCCAGTGGAGGCACTAGTAACAACAACATTCCCAATGCTCAGTCTCATAGCAACCTTGGTTAGTGGAGGCACTGCTCTCTTGCTTCAAATATATCTACACTCAAGTCAAATTTGTTGATAAAGGTTTTTTCAAAACAATCTTATAATCAATTTTCATAAAGTATACAAAAAGTTGGGTTTTTTCGAGAATTTTATAAAAAAAAATATATTATTTTTTTGATAAATCACTCAATTTGAAATGAAAAATATAAAAATAACTGTAAATTATTTCATATTTGAAATGCTCCTGTATAGGATACATGTTAGGGATGTTTTTTTCTGATGGGCTACGATTTTTCAAATCACAGGGGTAACAGACAATACGGTCACAAAAATGCCGCCACCACGTGGCATGACAGGGAAATCTGACGAGGTGTTCGCGTCCAACCAGATGGAGGAAAGCTCTGTCGGTAAGGCAGTGAAAGCCTGTCTGCTGTGTAATCACAATGGCTAATATATCACATCATAGTGGCTTGTTTCCTTGGTGACCTGTACATACCCGTGACCATCATTACTAACAACTGTATACCCGCCATCACTAACATAATTACCCCGCATCACTAACCAGTATACCTTACCTTGCATTGCTAACAATTTCTCCCATGTTTTACCTGCATCCTTGTCCTTAACTCCCTGTGAATGTTGCCATGTAATCTATTGCTTCATATCTGCTGCAGCTTCATCTTGTAATGATCTTCATTTCGCCAGCTGAATCTTGCCGCTACGTCAACTTCTGTATTCCAGAGCCTTATATTATTACCTAACTCTGCCGAATCTTGCCGCTACATCAACTTCTGTATTCCAGAGCCAAATATTAATACCTAACTCAAACCATTTTCTTCATTTTGTGAAATATTCACAACAACCTTGTTTGTATTTCTTATTTTGTACAATACTCTCCAATGGCCTTGTATAAGATTATTTGTTTATGTCTTACCATAAAATTAATTTGTCTATATTTTACGATGACATCTCTGTATATAATTGAGCACCCAAACACCTATTTTTGCCTTGTCATCTCGCCCATGATCCGTTACCTATAGTTTTACTACTCCATTTTAATTTCTCTTCATCACGTTTGTTTTATGAGCTGTTCGTTTTCATCTCCCGACCTATAATGATGTCGCGGAGATGGTATAGCTCGCGCGTCATGGTCTGGGTTTGTAATATGTTTGATGAGTTTATAGACTCTGTCACAACTTACTCTGCATCTTGTGTTGTACTGTGAGACCCATCCATCACTTATCGTGAATTATTCATGGCCTGCCTAGCCTCCTGTCGCCTCACACGTCAACTGGACCCATCATCATATCATCTTTATGTAAAATTACCCCCAGTTTATGGCTTTCCTCTTATTGTACTGCTTACTAATTCAATTATATCTTTAGTTAATTATTTTGTATTATTTTGCATGTTTATAGAGTTTTGCTTTTATTACATTTAATTTCTGGCTTCGGTTTATTTTGTATTATTTGTGAGTTTAATTTTATTTTCTTTGGTTCTGTCTTTCTATAGAGCCATTGTGAACACCAGAGTTTCACTGCCTAAAACAATAATAATTCATTATAGTGCTTGCAACAGAAACAATTGTTTAACTAATTATAGTGAACGCATGTGACTAAAAAACAATGAAGTTAGGGTCAAGGTCATATGAAGGTCATGAAGGGGTGTAGGTGGATACAGCATGACTTAGTTAGTGATGACAGTGCCTCCTGTATACACGCATGTTGTTATGGTTACTGGGATAATTCTTGTGTTCAGATTATAAATATATGTTTGGAAATAAGTGTTCAGTATCGTGGATCTGTTTTAGTGATACATGTTCTAATGTTTACCATTTTATTTTTCAGTTGTTGGAGAAAGGCTAGAGTCTGGAGAACCCTCGTCATTAAGTGTTGCCGAGACAGCCATAGCTATTGTGGTCGCCATAGTGATATCATCCATATTAAGTTTTGTGGCAGGCTACAAAGTTCGCTCGTGTACCCATACTAATGATGACAATGACGATGCTTTCCTCACAGAAAAACATGACATTTATGGCTCTTTACATAAAAATCACCAAAGGACATTGTCAGAAAACTCTAACAAAGAGCCAAGATATGTCAACCATTCCGATATAAATAATTCAAATAAACAATTAAATTTAGTGGTGAATTTACCAAAAGGACAAAATTTACCCAATGGCAATGCGCCTGCCATGCCAATTACGAAGATGAATCTTCCTGTGTCGACAGACAATAAGACATATGTGTAGTATAGACACAAAAAGAAACTGTTGTGTTCTGTATAACGCACAAGTGCTGTGATATACTCTTGGTTGACAAAGGTCAAGGCCAGTGTTACCATAGTTACATGGTTTGGGCTGTCCGGGTCGGTCTGTCCAGAATACAGCCGCTACAGTTCCTGGATTATAGCCCCCGTGTTCACTAATCAACGCAGAGGGTGACACGTTTTTCATCTGTGATTTTAAAATGTGGAAAAACAGTTATCAGTTCTTACATTCCAAATCAAGGTCAGAGTTCACTCAGAAGCAGGTATTCTGAAGGTCATGACCTTAACTCTACAGTGTACATCGTCATTCCAAAATGAAGGATGTTCCCGGACCCTCTGTAACACGACTAAGTGAACAAACTGCCATAAATTTTGGAGATTTTAAGTGCTTAGAAACTACAGACATATTTGACATGCTGACATACATATTGTACATAAGTTGTTTTGTAGATATGTATATATACAAACATCTGTGTGGATCTTGCTCCAGATGGCAACCCATCGATTGTATAATCAAAGGGAATCGTTACAGTATCATAGCTCCAAAAATAACTCCAAGTCTGGAGCAGATTCGTCAAAGGAAGCCCACGTAAACTGGAGTCTTGGTTCAGAAATTGCTCCTCTGAGACAATGAATCATCGGAAAGACAAGATAGCTTCTACCGACACCACCAATGATTAAGGCTGGCCTCTCAATCTCAACACCACGGAATCAAACCGGCTCCAATTTGATCAAATGTTCATGTTTTCTGTGGAATGAAAACAACAGCATGATGGCAGCTATTTTAGGTTAATAGTATTCACATACCTCCTCTTGCTGTTTGAAAGCTCCCTCTGGGGTGATCAGCAGAGGTCAAGGTTAAAGGATTGTCCAAGGAATCATCAGCAATCATTCTTGGACAGAACAATCAGACGAAGTGGAATTATAGCTTATAAAATTTCCTGAAATGGTGACTTAAAGTTACTGATTAAATTCAAACTCAATCAAAGTCAAACTCAACCAATGAGAACGAGATCAGACGGTGTAGGGGCCATCATAGAGGTCACACGGGGCCATCCTAAGGACTTGGTCTCGATCACATGGGGGGCCATCATGCCGACTAAATCCTAGATATACGGATACCACCGGATATAAAAACATAGGCTGTGTTTACACAACTTCTCTATGCATTTTCTCCGTTCAGTCACTGACTATCCTACCAAGTGTTAAGTACTTTATTTTAACATAGCATAATTATTTTTTAGATTTTATTGAAAATCTAAATGTTCATTTTTAAAAAGTCTGTACCAAAGTGTTTATGTAGGATGACAGTGGCTGTTAAGAGTGTTGTTAATATTTCTATTATTATTTAAATGATCTCAGTGTGTTTATATATAGGCCAGTGCTTCCTCACCCACCTTCAAAATGCTCCAAATATTAGTAAATTAACGAGAGGGTTTGATTGGCTGAATGTCTAGGGTGTTCTTGTCTGCCGTGGGTTTTAAATTTTTATACAAAATGACAAAAAGAAAACTAGTTTTTAAAATTGGTACAATTCAAAGAAAATTGATACAACTAAAAAATTTTATTGATTTTCATGATTTTAAAAATGTAGTTTTCTTTGAAAAGAGTTTGTGAAAAATATGAAAAAGAACGACTAGACAGATGATGGGGTCTGTGTGTACATGAGCAGGGCTTGTGGTTGGTTTACGATGATTGTACAGACTGTACGCTGTTGTGATTCATATTTTTAAAAATTATTTATTGAAATTCAAAAGTTTTAACTTATTTGATCTATTATATATGTAATGGTAAAATTATGTGATTAGAAACATTTTGAACAATGGCTACCTTTTAAATGAAATTGGAGCCCAAACTTAACAGGAAGTGAGCGCTAGGAGGAGAGGAAACTGGGTCCGGTACCGCTGCCTTCTGTCGTAGTTAGAATTAGAATTGGCCAAAGGATTTCTCTTATCACAACATCTTGGTGAAAATCACACAAATTGTCACTATGACAGAATAGCATTTTCTAGCATTTGAAGATGAGGTTTAAGAAATTACGAGATGATTTAGACATTTCTGATTGTAGACTTTGATGCTGTGATAAAGAAATTCTGTTAGTCTGTTTTAATTAATGTAAAAATAGGGCTTTTTAATCACTTTGACCGTGTATTTGGGCCTTGAAAAATGAAAATTAAAAAAAAAAAAAAAAAAAAAAAAGATAGATAAAATTTAAAAAAAAAAAATTGTTGTTAGTAGTGTATAGTGAAGGTAGTGGTACCAGGGCATTCTCGACTGTATTATAATTTCTATGGTGCATTGTGACTTCAGTCACACCCTGTATATAATGTACATATAACTGTTTATACTGCCAAATACATGTAAAATATATATAAAAAAAAAACAATATATTGTATATATACTATTTAGTCATGAAATCACGTGAATGTCTTTATTTACAAATGATAGCAATCTTAAAGGGTTGAACATATTTAGATATACATGTATCTGTCATATTTTAATTTGATAAGAAATTTGGAATAACTCAAACATTTCATTAAAGTAAATTTACGATGAAGCAAACAAAATATGTTCAATCCTTATAAAGTTGTGTATTTGTGAATGCTGATATGCATTATGATTGTGAATTACAATGTACCTGATGTAACAGGTGCATTTAAAAAAGGCGTGGACATAATTCATTAAAATCATAAATTAATATTACTGTAGTGAAAATGGTTGACCATTTTCCATTGTTTATTTTTGTGTTAAATCATTTGTGGTTAAACTTTTATCATCCCCTGTTTGTTATTTATCTTTGTTACATCAGTCTCCCACATCAATGTCATATAAATGT
The DNA here is from genome assembly GCF_041381155.1 of Argopecten irradians. Taxonomy (NCBI): domain Eukaryota; kingdom Metazoa; phylum Mollusca; class Bivalvia; order Pectinida; family Pectinidae; genus Argopecten; species Argopecten irradians. Next base: position 22,227,627 of record NC_091143.1, on the reverse strand, counting down.
TTGCAGGTAGAATCTGTGTCATTCGAATGTTTGCAGGTGGAATCTGTGTTTAATGAATGCTTACTGATATAATCTGTATAATGAATGCTTGCAGGTAGAATCTGTGTCGTTTGAATGTTTGAGTCACTATACATATGGAGCCGCGTTCAATAATGTTTATCAAGTTACTAATAAACTTATAACAGAAGTAAAAATACTGATTACCTTTTTGAGATTTTCCAAGGAAAAAAATAAAATAATGATAATAATATAGGGGAAAAAATCAATTTCACTGCCATTTTATAGAAACTTTCAGTAACTGATCTCAGAAATATTGACTTGTATTATTGTTTATTATTTACGTGTTTCTGTTTGGACCTCCGTTTTTCCATATGAACTCCATAAGTGCTGCCTTTGACATAATGCATCATAAGACATAAATGGCCAATATATTAGATATCTATCCTAGACAAATACTCTGATTATATGTACAGCACTGGTAGACTCCAGGCTCGGGATCAAAGTTTTAACCTCCCCGATCACTTGTGAGGTCATATTTGATGACATTATCTGTGATGGGCTGAGTGGAAACTTATTCCGTGATCGTGAAGCCAGTTCTGTTTTATCAGTCATTAAGCTTGACTTGTAAATCATACCGTTATATTGGTGCTTTAGGTATTATCATCTGTAGAGTGCATGAGTCGAGGGAGTCTCGAGAGAGAGTCGCGGTAAAGAGCTTTAACATGGTAACCTTACAGTACTGCATCACAAACCTCTCCTTGTATCCTGTATCTTCTGAACATAAGTTCCTTTCCGCAAGGCAAATTTTGAAATTCAGAAATGTAAAATGCTCAGCATAATTCATCTTTAAGCATGAAAATAATGATGAAATTCAAATTAGATTAGAATTTGGAATGGAAATTTGTAATTAGAATTTTAGATACCTTATAAATAAATTAATGGTAAATATTTGATATGTTTCAGAATAACTGACAATATAACATGCTGGTACTTGGTATATCTGAATATATCAAAATGAGGCTATGTATCATCTTACATCCTGTCTGAATTCTACTTATGTGTCCATTGACCAGTATTTTTGCCAAGGATACAAAGTTCATTGACCTGAAATAATATTTATAAATTATCATGGATTTTGTGTGCAGTGAAGGATAGTTTGTGATGCAGTTCTACTGAGAGATAGGGAGTCTAACGACTGAAGAGCTTCATATTCATTTGTAATAATCATCCACAACGAACACTTTATTTTTCTACTGTTCCTGACTGTGTTAAACAAAATCCTTTGGTCAGGCGTCGTAAATACTTTGTCAAACATTACTGGGTCAGATTAACGGTTTAGCAGATTTCCATTGTGGGTTTATTTATAAATAGTACTCAGAATGGAAATTTGTACAAAAATCAAAACGACCAAAACAACATATGTATTCATCATCATTATTTAGCATATTGAACAAAATATATGTATATAACATTTATGAAATAAATATGACTTAAAATGAATAAAAAATACTTAATAAAAATATCAAAATTGAATATAAATTCCTGTCTCTGTTTTCACTTTCTTTTTTTTGTGATTTTGAAATCTGAAAAGAACAAAAACGAGATTTTGCAATCATTTCCATTTCAATTGAGTCATTAATTTGCACAAAATCATAATTGTCTTCTGGATGTGTGAAATCAACATAAAACATGTTTAAAACTCAACTCCATGTTTGAAATGGAAATCAATGTAACTTCTCTTTATGTACATGCTTCTTTGGAAACATAATGTATGATTGTGTTTATGCCTTACCGAAGGGTAATGGTCATTTAAAGATGTGCCAAAATTCCAGGAAAAAACACCAATCTACAGACTGTACCGGTGACTGTCTCATGTTTGCAGCAGAATGTGGTAATATCTGGGACACCTTAACTCTACATCCATCTGTTTTCTCGAGATTCTCTGTCGATGCCAATTAGATCGTAAATCATATGGAATTATGTCACATCATATTAGAAATTATGAATGTGTATTTGCGGTCGTGTTCTGACAACGATTTGGTGTGGTTTACCATTTAGACTGGCGTGAAGATGTCCATTGTATCCAATAGTCTTTAAAAGAGCCGATAGTTTTATTCTGTATCTAAGGAGTTTTATAGTCGCATGTGTCCACTGTGTATTTTAAACAATTGACTTACATGTACGTCTGCTACTGAAGTGCCTATTGTTTTATTCAAAAGCTCGCGAAGAAGACGTTTTTAACATCCTTAGAAGTTTTATTGTTCTTCTTGATAAAAAATCCGGATCACGATGAGTCAACGTTTATATACGACCTGTATTGTTTAGATAGTAGGTCAGCTCTCTAAGCTTGAGAGGAAGCGTTGGCCATCTATCACGGCGGCCATCCATCTTAATCCAGGATACCTCTCGGGGACAACGTAAAGGGGTTTGGGGTGTTAGGAGCAGACTTGATCCATCACAACGATTGGTGTATCATATTGTTACTGAGCTGTTCATGAAAGGGTTCCTATACAACAAATGGTCCAGAACCACTGAAATCATAGCGTGTGACGGATATTTTTGGAAGACACCTAGAGAAACCAAATGCTGCACGATTCACGCCTTGAAATTAACCGAAACACTAGGAAACGGTTGGATATGGTAGCATTGATGTCAAAAAGGAACTTTACACGCGAAGGTGGTAAAAGTGAATGCAATGTAAATGACGTTTATTGAATGCATTTTTTGTTAAAAGAAGTGATACTGACAAATAAGTTATAGAAATGTCTGAGCGTGACGTTAAATTTTAAGTAAAATGACATCGTTTTGTCAGTCTTGAGTGCGCGATGCCATAAGGAAAATAGAGAAGGGCGTTAAGTAAACTGACGTCCCCGGGCATGAGTGACTGATAATAATTTACGTACAGTTGGTAGTATATTATACGTCGTTTGAGGGATCACAACTTGTTTACTTTGTTTACGAAGCCTCGCTCCAGCGTCGTTCTATGGCTGTTTCTATCGGCGATAAAAATGTCACAAGATTTGATGAGATGTGAGGAGGGCTGCACTACAATCGCCATGATTCAACGCTTACGTATAACACCGGAGTCTGGAACTAAAGTGCTCATCATGATTAACCAAAAAGGTTTCTATGCGCAGCTTGATAATATTTTGAAATCTTGTGAAAATTATATGTGCTATCTTTAAGAATTGCCACCGCTCTCTAGAATATCCAATTGCAACTTATCAATAAAAATGAGATGTACGATTTAGGTCTTCACAACGTGTCCATATGATTCGTGTTTTTGGATAGGGGGAGATAATCTAGTATAAGAGTTATTTTCAGAAATTCCGACTGAAAACTTTGTAACGTTAGCAACGTTTGACAGCTATAGGCCGGTTGTCTGGTGGTCGACGTCGTGGGTAAACTCGAGGTTGTCGAATCCATGACGCATCATGTCCGTTAAGTTGTTAGTCTGGTCTGAAGTGGGATCAGACCAGATAGGAGCCCGTGTCTATGGTTCATTGTCTCTGAAGCTTCAAAATCATAAATTAAAAACACCTTCATAATTTTGTTTGGACAAAAGCCTCTTATACATACTATCATACTATTTAATGTGACCCTATTGGTAAGGGGAAACTAAAATCAACCCAAAAGTCTATTACCTCTTTAAGTCTAAGTTTTAGCCTTAAGATTTTGTCTAAAATTCTCGTAGAATTTTGCACAGGACATAACGAGTTACGTCATGTTTCCCCGGCCACCCGGGATTTTCATCACTCGTCTCCGGGGGGGGGGGTCAAAATGTCATATGTCAGCGATAACATTGAAGCGCGCTCTTATATCAATTTCTACAAGGAAATTAGAAGTGAAAACAATATGTATTGGCATCGTACAAGATTTCGTGTAGTCGGGATTTTGGGGATAATTCGATACAGCTTGTAACAATGTGCCATTATATCGGAGCGTGAATGAGCAAGTTTCCCCCTGTATCGCTAGCAAAGCATAAATGTACGTTCGTAACTTTAAAATACTTGGGTAAAAACCTTATTCTAACACACTTACATTGTCGGAAAATTAGAATCGTAAAACTTAAGTATGAAACACAAAGGATAACTGTGATTGTAAGAAAAAACATGCAGACATTGTATTAAAATAGTTTGCTCTTTGACAGGTATTCAATGGGCATTATTCATTTCATTTTCATGCATTACAAGGAGAGAAAAATGGTTTTTATTTTGTGGAATTTGTTTTACCAATTTTGTCGGCGTATTAGAATAGCCATCCATTTGATCCATCTGGTATCATATACTACAAACTGCGTTCTTGGTTACCTTCTCTGTGGCTCTCTGCACTAGTTACGGAGAGGTATCGTGGTCAGTAATGGTCACTTTACGGCCTCCTATATAGACTGTCCATCTCTCTAACCACCTTGTTTGTTACGATTTACGTACGCCGTGTCGATAATTACGACCACCTGGCTCCAATACGTCAATATTTATAGTAGATCACAACATCTCCGGTCATTTGTTACAGTTTATGGGCTGGTGGCGATAATTTGTCACCGTACAGTCTTGTGGTCAGTTTATTGCACGTGCTGATGTCCGTGCTAACTCACCTGTAATTAACGCCTACAACTCACGACACAATGGCCGTAAGGATACGTGTATAAAAACGTCTTTTCGTATTCATTGTGGTCTACTGTTTTGTTTCTTTAGAAACTATGTGGGCGACTCCGCCATGCAACGAACGACAAAGTGCTATGCAAAGAACGATAAAGTACCATGCAACGAACGACAAAATGCCATGCAACGAACAACAATGTGCTATGCAAAGAACGACAAAATGCCATGCAACGAACGACAATGTGCCATGCAAAGAACGACAAAGTACCATGCAACGAACGACAAAATGCCATGCAACGAACAACAATGTGCTATGCAAAGAACGACAAAATGCCATGCAACGAACGACAATGTGCCATGCAAAGAACGACAAAGTACCATGCAACGAACGACAAAATGCCATGCAACGAACAACAATGTGCTATGCAAAGAACGACAAAATGCCATGCAACGAACGACAATGTGCCATGCAAAGAACGACAAAGTACCATGCAACGAACGACAAAATGCCATGCAACGAACGACAAAATGCCATACAAAGAACGACACTGTGCCATACAAAGAACGACACTGTGCCATACAAAGAACGACACTGTGCCATACAAAGAACGACAATGTACCATGCATTTTGTATTACCATTAATAACAATTACCCTTCGTTTAGTAGCACCCAGCAAGAAAATGTGATTCGCATAAAACGTATGGGATTCTCCTATTTTAATTGCCTTTTTTCTTACTTGGATAAAGGTATGGATTTTTATCTTATTTATAGGAAACAAGCTAAGTATTTAAACGATTAAGTAATATGGGCCATTTATCTCGGTATGACATAGATGTGCGGGGGACTTTTCCCGGAACAGGATATTGGTGATGACGTGACGTAGATATACGGGTACATTATGAATCAGTAACTGTTTGAAATTTCCTTCCAATATAATTTCAAATTCTAGTCATCTAATGGATATACTTCCTCTTGATCTGATAAACATTTCTAAATATAGATCCGGCTTGACACGTTTACAGTGGCGTGAGTATCGTCCGAGATTTAAATGTCCTTAAATGCACTGAAAAGTGTCATTATATATATATGAGCTTACGGTTGTACAATACAAGTAAAATATATGTTCGTTTGTGTGTTTAACTCTCGCGAACTATTTTATTTGCAGATTCGATCCATACATTATTTCATTTGAAAGACATGCAAGAAAAATAATCCTTGAACCGAACTATTTCAAAACATTCGGTACTTATGAAATGAAAATGAACAGAGGACATCTATAGCTCACTCTTGGACAAGATAAAATAATAAAAAAAAATGTTTCCATTCTAATAAAAGGCATACAGTCGCGTATTTGCATAAGTCATGTTAACGTGAACTGCTACCGGAAGTAGTTATAACTTGTATGTATACATTAGAAATAAAAAGAATTAGTAAATAAAAACTCTAAAGGTTAGTTAAAGTCGATTTATTGTTTTCGTGTTGGTGAGTGGGTGAAGGGATCAGAAAACGATTTAGTGAGAGTGCCGACATGGCGGGAACACAACCACACACCAATTAATGTTATATTTTATTTATTCGTAATTATGACATTGGCGTAATTAGGCGTGCACGGTGGTAAATGGCGATTAGTAGTGGATGTTTTTGAAGTCACGCGCGTATCGTGACCGCGCCTCACGTGTAACTGAGGACTATGATGTTAAAATAGGGCGTTCTACTTAGATTGAGATTAGATAGTTGTTATGGATTATTAAACTTGATAAGAGATGAAGAAAAACATACTGAATAACCACTGACAAATGTGCAGACCTCTACAGACGAAATGTCAGAGTGATTTTAGTTTGTTTGATTCATTGACCTTGGCCTAGTATAAAGTTGAATTTCTAACCGGTAAGTTGTTAAATACCATGCACGGACTATAACGTTACAAAGTAGTTTGAACTTTGCTAAAGTGGGTAAAAAATACAAAAACTAAGATGTTGGTGTTTTTTTTCAGGAATTAGCGAACTAGAAATTAGGAACTTTTGCGATTTCTCGGAACATCGTTGTGACCGCAAGAGTTTAAACCTCATCACAGATTCACCAGAATTCTATTTTATCGTTTAAGGAAAATCGCTATTTTATTAACCGGCGTATGCTAACAAGTCACTATCAATATTAGAGAGCGATATGAACTTTTCGGACGGCGAGTTATCATGAATCTTTGTTTTTAGATAGTTGTTGAGTTTTAAGGCATCTGGACCAACCTTTATTTCATTTAAATTACGCACTTCTTTGAAGAATGCAGGATAAGGTAGGTCAGTGTTACATCGTAGATAGTTAGGGTACATTTTCACAATTTTCATGTGTATCTACAGAATTAAAACATATTTGAAATTACTGTCCTAAAGATGTTTTATTATAAAAAGAAATACTCAGCAGGGGACCCGAGGATCCTAAGACCAGCCCTTAATGTAATGACCATTAAATGTCCAAGGCCAGGAATCCGAATTATGTCAAATGTACTATCCCAGCCCACTCAATCCTTATAACATTTAACTACGATCTGTGATTGTTTCGGTCTGTTCAGAAACGTCGGTGTATAATATACGTACGTGCGTATGTAGATTCTGATTTATGTTAATTTCCACGGACGACGCGCAAAGGAATGTATACAAACATCTCCACAACATGTTTGTAATTTTATCAAGTTTGTTTATTCATTTAATTCCGTATCTAGATCTGGTTAACATGGATATCGTGTATAGAGACCTATTTTATACTTATTTGTATATTATTCAATGTGATTTATTGCTGACGTTTAAGTTCTGATACAACCAACAGGGAAAAATAACAACATTCCAATTTGACATTTCGATTTCGGCCTGACGATTACCAATGTTTTCTTGTGTTTGGTTTAATCAGTAACAACCTTTACTGAATGAACTTAATAAAGATATCGTCACAAAAAGAATATAACTTTCACTTGTAAGTTAAATAGTAGGTATTCTGTATATTTGAATATTAGTTCTATCTGCTCCTACGTGAATATGTTTGACGTCATATTAACAATTTTAATAACTGTTGCAGCACCTATTTCAACATTAACCTACCTAAATGTCTTTGTTTTTGCAGGCTGTGGTGTATTCATGTTATTTTTTCTTTTTGTTTGTTCGTCCTATTAACAGATAGGGTCATGTAAGGACGGCCTCCCATGTATGCTGTGTATTGCGTGTATGAAGTACGAGGTAACGTAACGTTTAAGAATGTTTTTGACGTAACGTCATAGAGAAATGACGCAATTTTCACACATGAACTAAAATGTAACATGACGTACATGTAATGATCAATACCTACCTTGAAGCGCATTTTGCCATCATACGCAAAAATAGAAGACTGAGCACTTTTATAAGTCAAAGACCGGTCATGCAATGTGATTCTGAATTAGTTGGCGGCGCGTTCGTCCATTTCTGTCTGTGAGGTAACTGTACGGGTAGAACTGTTACCAATACCCTCGGGATAATTACGCAATTCCATCAGGTAACAATATAATTGGTCTCACTACTGGTCAGTCACCGTGTAATGGTTATCACCACCTAACTTCCGTCCACTCATGGTTGTTTACGTACGTCGACAGATTACACTTCCGCTTCGTTAGTCACGTGTCTAATCTACCATGAGTTTTAATTAAAAACGGTTCCCAACGTAATCTGTTCGTCTAGAATACGCAATGTTTAGATATATCATGGTTACGTTACACTATCGCCTCATGTGGTACACGTGGGGACCAAGTGTACACGTACGAAACAGATACTATAGCTATTTAGCGGAAATCTGTTTACGGAGGCTGGGGAGTTTACGTCAATGGTACCAGGGAGGGAGGGGTGAACCGAAAACACACAAATACAAAACAAAATGGAGAGTAGATCACTAAACAGGGAAAATATCAATATCAACAAGTCATTGGTGTGTGTGTGGTGGCGCTGGTGGCGCGAGGGGTTGTTTTTACATCCTGTTAACAGTCAGGGTCATTTAGGACGGCCTTCCATGTGTTGTGGTTTGTGAATGTCTGTATGTTTTGGAAGGCTGCGGTATATTTATGTTGTGTCTCTTTGTAATAGGCCTAGTGAATCTCATGTCCTTCTTATAGCGTTATCTCGCTGAAGTCTGACATGATGCAGCAAAAGACACCGAAGCTATGGGAGGAGGAGGAGGAGGTGTGGTTGTTAGATGCAGATATATAATACAACGAGAAACATTAAAATAGAGGTACATAGGAAGTGATAACTTACAATAGACAACACGGAAACAAAATGAGCACAGGATACGGAAACAAACAGGTCCTAATTAGTAATGATAATAGACGAGAGACAAGCAATCACAGGGAAATACAGGGGATTCATAGGCGTTCTGGACGTCATTGGGAGTTCATATCGAAGGCAACGGCTGACAAAGGTATTATACTTAACAGTGTAAATCCTTTAATACCGCAATGTCAACAGAGAGGGAAGTTATTACAGAGACTATTGGGTTGGTGGTTATGTAAAGTGGGGATGAATTATACAGACGATTGTGTTCGGCCACAACAGTTCATTACTGTATTCACCTGATCATATTAAAAACGTCAATTATAGTCTGTACCGAATGAACCCGAGTTCAAAATATATTACGTGTTTCCGATAGCAATCAATCACTTAATGAACCAATAAATCAATGAGTAAATACAAAACATGTTGTATAAATAAATAAATTGCGCAATGAAGTGTGATATTGACGGTTTATATAAATCATATTAAACATATTTAATTTTCTAATTTAAACTCTCTAAGAACAGGTTCCATTGACATTTTACCACAAGTACACCGAGGACAGAAGCCCCCCTACTATAAGTACACGAACCCGTCACATGGATGGTTTATTCCAGACAGGCCGAAGACGGCAATAAATAAAGACTGAAAATGTATTCATCAAACGACTCCAGCAGAACTTTCGGCTGATGGCCTTTATCGGAGCCATTGTACCAGGTAACTTCCTCATCCTGACGGAAGTGGGGAGACAAAAAGACACGCGCATTACCAAATATAGACAACGGAACTTCAGCTTGGATGATCTGGAACAAAAAATAATAAGCTATGCGAAAACATAATGTATCGTTGTGTGTGTTTCGGGACTTCTTAGGTCTGGATCACCATAACTTGTTTTATCGGGTTTAACGTCGGGTTCATTACCGATCATAGTATAAGATATTCTATGAAAGGCTCTCAAAGATTTGAGAGGCTATTTAAGAAATGAATTTAATTGAGTAACGATGATATTTGGTTTGAAAAAAATCAAGGTTTGCATAACATGCATGCGCGAAATGATCTCAGTTTTTTTTAATATATCCGTGAAAAACATGAACATTTATTGCTGGAGGACAAACCAGTGAGCCTTAATCACTCGGACAGAAATAACAACTATTTCCCGAAGGTTTTTACAGATTTATCCATGGTAGGTTCTAAGACCAACAGATAATGTCTACTACAGTTCGGGGAGCATACTATCCAAAAGATCAAACAAGAACATGGTATGGGAAGCAATATGAGCTTTTTACAGTTTGAAAGACCAGAAAACATTGCGATTCTTTGTATACTCGGACGACCAGAAAATAATTTGAGTATTTTAATGTTTGAAATACTGTTGTCTATTGCGACTCGTTGCATTGTTAGAAGGTAAGAGAGTATTGAGAATTTTGCATGTTTGAAGGCAAGAAAGAATTGCGACTCTTTGAATGTTTGGAATGGTAGAAAATTAGCCGTTGATATATATGCTTGATTGAAAATGATAGAAAATAAAATGATCCTTTAATGACTCAAAAAAGTATTGTAACTCAAACTCTTAATGTGTTTGAAAGGCTTAAATCGAGGTCTTTGCAGGTTTTGAAGGCTGGAAGGTGCATGATGTGACCATTTCCAAGGTTTTAAAGCTAGAAAGTATTGCGACCTGTTGAAACACTAGAGTCTCAATAGAGGCCACAGTCGTTGACTAAATCTATTGTCGGGTTAAAGAGTATCATTTAGTGCTTCAGGAAGGTAATACCACAATTGTACGTAATACATAACCAGCCCCATCTTATTACATAACCGAGTACATTGTACTTGATATATACACCGCCCCGGAATTGTCAAGTTATCTTCCCTTGGTACGGCGTGAGAATTAACACTGGGACGTGTCCGTATTGTCTCCGTAAGTACCAAAAACACAGTCAATGATAGCAACCTTTGATAACACAAAAACGACCTTTATAGGACTTAACGAGCTTAATAAGGAATAAGATGATTATCAGCGGCACGTCGTGCTGAAAAACACCCAACGACTCGGAAATGGCGGCTATATTTGGTGTTGCCTCTTTCAGTTCCGACCACCGGGGCGAACCGAACGTCAGAAAATGCTTGGTCTCACGCGTATATGACAGCATTTGTTTTTGTTTTGATTTGTATTAAGGCGTGAATTTGGTTGTTACAACCTATATCGGGATTTTGGTATCTGATTAAATATAATTAAAGTAGTCACCGATATCGTGGTAATCAATTAGTACAATCGTGACGAGATAAAAACACAGTGAACTAGGCATGTGTGACTTATGACGTCACAGCAAACTATTGTTTATTTCAATATTTGTTGAATTCCATCGTACTGTGATCAGGGGAGACAATCAATTAACGTAACTGTGAGTACAATGTACAAATGCTAAACACAACTGTTTTCATCATCGTTACACAGTCTTGCGTTGTTATGACATGGCGTCATTCTTTGATTAATAACAGTGACCGAATTAGTTTAGTATTACGTACTTCATCTTGATGCTACAGGAATTATTTGAATTTAAAAAGGGTCATTATAAGACTGATACGCCAGGACAGAAATTCAGAATTTTCGTAATCGGTACCAATTCGTGAAGTCAGACAATTTCCTAACGAGATGAAAATACGCGTAGTTGATCTGGCCAATTACAAAGACCATTGACCATTGCATCATCATTGGCTATTTCATTTCAACAAATTTTATTGCAAATAGTATGCAAATTGATTTGGCAACAGGCAAAGCCTATAATAGCCATTGGCTATTTCTAGAAGTCACGGACCGGACGATGAATAACGTATCAAAGGCCATTATCGAGAAAAATTAATAGTTGACGGTCGGATGGATTGTCAAAGCTCTGTTCGACTCGATATTAAATTCCTCGTAATTTGAGGAAACGGTAATGTTACGTACCGAAGAACTGAAAATGGTAGACTGGTAAATTCTTACATTGATTTTTAGACGTGACCTTGAGATAATTACGTCATGACCTTGAAATGACTACATCTCTCTAACCATCGTTATAGATGATTGCTTACTGCTAAACGATTTATGGCCACGCAATCAAGGTCAACAACCGTAATTTACCGTTCATCATACACGGAACGAAATGCCATTTGTAGTCAATCATATATGATTGAACTGAACATGGTTTGCGTAGTGTTGGTATTGGACCTTAGATTTTGCAGCCATATCTTAGTCCAAAAAACAAACAACTAAAATTTGAGAGGATTTTGTAGGACATGTAGGACATAAGCTGTGATGTCAAATCTTAGAAGAATCATCACACATTCATGTTAATCATTATTGTCAGTTTTTGTGATAAACAACCGACATTCCCATTATACGGTGTATGATGACTGCGAAGTGACAGAAACAACACAATTAGTACACAGCGCATGACCATGACATTTTGAGCAGTATTGCATTTGCACAAAATCATTGCGTTTTAGAGCATAATTTTTGGGTTCTTTTTCTGTTTGTTTTATGTTATACTTACATTCGTTCCCAACCACCCAACAAAACGAACATAATTCGGTAAAAACTATAAGGTTTCGAGATAGAAAATTGTTCTGTTGCCTTGTGTGGTCTCTGATTCAGTTCCATTGCACATTGCATGGTGCGCACTAGTATTTTATGCAGAATTTCGGAAGTCGCCGGGCCCATGATTCCTCACGCCTTTCTCGTCCTTGTTATCCGTAATTAGACTTTATTGAAGGTTTATGGTCAGTGTTGAGCCTAGATGAGATTCGTGCCTGTCGGCAGCAGCCAGTAATGTTAAACAAGTGAATACGATCGATTATCTTTTAAACATCTGCTCGCTTCCATCTCATCCTTGTCGTCTGCCATGGCATCTTAATCCGTATGACCAAAAACAGGTTAATTTTATATTCCAATTCCTCCACAACCCTGATGAGTGTTAAAGTTTGCCTGTCTTGTCCTGTTGTTATTAAACTTAAATGATGTGTTTAATTGTTTCCCCGGTTGAACATAACGCCATTGGATTGGATTCATTAGATGCACGATGTACTTTTGCAGTTGTAAGCTATTTAGACTCAAACCGAATTTGGCGTTTTAAACATCGATTTGACATTTACACTTAACACTTCACAAGATGGAGGATGTCAAAAGTTATTCTTGGAAATGATTGCTTCACACGTTGCCATGGAATTAAAAGAAACATCTTTGAAATATGTTCACCAAGGGAACTATTGAACATCACTTAGTACAACACTATTGAAGTAAAACACAACCCACGATGTTGCTATGGTGATTTTACAAATATTTACACTACTCACGATGTGGCTAGGGTGATTTTTACTCTTCCTCTATTTCTAAATGCCCTGTTTTCTTTGTTTTGATATCGTACAGTTTTTGTTTGGAGCTGAAACTTGGTGTTTGACTTGTCTCCTGATCATATTCACCTATAAGTATGGCAACTTCTCAATATACGAGTTGGGGAATTCAACTCAAATTCCATCTACGGTGGCATTTTGGATGTAAAACAAAATGCACACATGTATATTGACGCGATACTTGCATCACATGACACTTAAATGGCCAATAACTGTACGTAGAAGAGACATTATACAATGTAAGGACTAAACTGTAGAGTATAACGCCTAGCGAGCCCAATCTGTCCATTAACGGTATCATCTGTTGCAGCCGTCCAGCCAATATTCTGCAGAATATGCGTATCCATGTGTCAATTTTACACAACACACGGCTAATTTACATTTAGATACGTTTCTTGCACAAGGCCTGAGTTGAAGGAAATTGAATTTGGGGAGTGATATCGACTATTTCCTTCCCGGTTTCTATGAAGCGAGAGGGACGATAGTTAACGTACATTAACACACTGCTAGTCGCCAGCAAACTGTTCAACTACTTTAAGGTACTGCCCTTAGGGTTATCTAAGATATCGAATGTTTTGTATGAATAAAATTTGATTATTTCATGTTTATAGCGACGGGCGTGTTGGCGACACCAGAGGGCGTGATATTGCCCTGATAACTTCCGGTGGCGACACAGTCGGTTAGAAGAGCTAGAGGTATAATGCAGCATTGTCGCCTCTCGAATTTACGACCGCACAATCAAGATTATCAATCATGATCGAATTCTATAATCCCTTACCTCGATACAAAATACTTTTATAAATATTCTAATGTCAATGTTCAAGCAAAACCTTGTAATGCTTCTAACAGAATAGAAGCTTGATAAATATACACAAGTGATCCAACTCATATTGATTGGTATCCAATGCCAATTTTATCGCTAAGATCTGAAAATGAAAAAAAAAATCTGAAATCAAATCGTTGGTTGGTTGTCACATTTGAATTTATATCAACGGAAAATTTGACTTTTTGGTTCTAATTTTAGAAAAGGTATTTTGATGATTCAGGTACATTTTTAACAGTGTTAATATGTAAGCGTCCTTTGCCACTGAACGTGTTTAACTTCCGATGTGTTAGTATACGCGTTTGATGTTTGAATATTCTGTCACGTTATCGTTCCGTGTTGTACAAAATGTGAAAAGCTTAGGTTGAAGATTTAGCATTTTGTTTAACAAGGCAAAACCTCGATATTCTGAGGATAATCTCCTTAATCTTAGAATCTCAAATTATTCAATCTTCAGTGAATTGAAGGTAAAAAACCGATAACAGAAAAAAAAATTCACGCTAGAAGTAAGACAGAAAAAACACAGCTTTCGTAAATAGTTTAGAAATCTTTATACGTTCTGTATTCAAGGTGAGAATTGTGACCTGTATATGCCTCGGGGCATCACATTGTTGAGAACATCAGTTAAGCCGATCACGAGAAGAAACCATTCTATGTAAGAAATCTCTATCTGACGTCAGGAACATTTCACGGTATTCCTTTATCGCTTTTAAATTCGTGTTTATTGTTTCTTGTCTGAACGTAAGGCACATTTCCTCTACTTTTATCCTCGTATAACGTTTTTGTAGGTAGGATTGATACAGCTGATGTGTGGTGTAGACCTAGGGTGTAAGCACAGGTGTTCGTTTCTAATATAAGTATAAGTGTAAGACCCAGTATTATACTTATACTTATATTAGAAACGAACACCTGTGGTGTAAGTAGCCAGAAAGTCACAATATTGAGGCGATGCCATAAAACAATAGTGTATATACATTAAAATACATCTGCTCACTTGAAGGGATACAAAAGTCTAAAAACCATTCCACTGGTGTTTTGAAGAAATGCGCTTGTTCTTTTGTCAATGGAAATTTGGGTACATTAATAAAATGTTGATGATATAAGTCTTCAAAAGCAAATACAACAGTTCACCACAGTAGTAAAAGATACAATTTATACTCGCTCGTTATACAAGTCTTATGTTCCTTAATATGAAACGGAAATCTTTGGGTTTTTTTCGTTTGTTTTTTCTTCTTCTTCTTTTCTTTACTCTTTTTTGTCACACAATTGAATTAGATTTCGCATTTTCGAAATAACTTTATATTGCTATTCCAATATTTATATAAAACATGTATCATCGAAATCGATAGTTTGACATTCCTAGCATTGTCACACGATGAAACATTAGTTTGTAAAAGAAAGTTCGGCATCCTCTAGATTTTCCCCCTGACATCCATTCCTATACACGACCCACGGATCACACGACCGAATGACTTGTATCAATCTTAAGATGTCTAAAATTACCTACACAGTAGAAATAAAACCACAAAAAACACTCATAACCTTAACATACCAATGTTCTGTATTTGTTACACTAAGGGTCTAGTGTCATGTCGGTACGTGACAATAAAAACGTGTTTGTGTATCATGGAGACTGATCAGTGAATGTTAGGTAATATCTCGGTAACCATCGACAGGAAAAGCATTGTCGGTCTACCGGAAGTCACGTGACCCTTCCGCTACACTTCAGGAGTTACCAAAAACCATTGCGAAAGTGTGAGAAACTTGGTGTAGTTTTTCTGTTGTTAATTGATGACTTTTTACACTTAAATAAAAGTGATACATCCTCAGATACTTCAAATAAGACACCTTACAAGGACATATGTTTTATATTCCATTTCCGTTCGGGGTTAGGCCGAGGCCAATACGACACCTTATACGCACTTGTGTTTCCGGTTCCGGCAAATACGTTAACAATTAAAGAGCAAACTTCCCGGCAAAACGTTACATAGTTCGCACTTTTATCTTATTGTATTATGTAAACCAACTTATGTTCGCATGAAATAAAAGCGCTTATTTTGCGGGCGATAAGAATGCAAAAAACATTATTGCCACTAAAATATTTAAACAGCAAATATTACTTTGTTAGTGTAAATCGCGGGGTTAAAAACGTTCTCGTTATAGTTCGGCATAAAATATTGGAAATGTGAAATTAAATTCATTTACAGTATCGAAGCTGTAAGTTAATGATATACCAGCATAATATAGTGTGGTTGCTTTCTTTTTTTCGACTTTGTAAGATATAAGACCGTTTAATAAAATCGGACCTTTGCATAGTCTATCATGGTGAACCGATCCGGAAATAATAGATAATGCATAATGACGTGAAGTCTGGGGAGAGATGTGGCGATTGTTCAGCGTCGCGAGACAAAACGTCTGGGAAACCGTCCATTACGTGGACAGTAACACCAAAATATGGACAGAGGACAGTCATACGTCATCTAAAGCCTACTTCCGGCGGAGGAAATGGATGGTTGGTGTCAAAGGAAGGGCGCGCTCTATAACTCGTGTGCAGGTGTAATTTGGTGAGGAGCTCGCCTATTACTATACCCCTCCATTAAAGTCGATCATTTCACCATATCACGCACAATCGCGTGTAGGTTTCCACGTGTTTGAAATGATGTAGACTTTGTATCAAATCTGCCTTCAACCACTTCCGGTGCCTAATTGATTCAAAGATCGTAACGAAAATTGACGTATATTAGAAGCTCGTTATTAGGTTGTAGATTGCAGCCTACTCGTATACATACATCTCGGTGTAAAGTGTGGATTAGTTTTCGTAACAACCACCGTCACTGCTGCACCCAGCTCAAAGTACACTTACCATTTATCACAAGTTTATGACGTGTGATACAGATGCTGACGTCTGTGATTCGATCTGATGTCGTCTGCTTCAGATAACAGCACGAGAACTCTATCAAAGAATTGGAAGCAAAAGCAATGATATTAGAAGAAAATGATTTAATCATGTTCGTCGCTTTAAACTGTTTGAGGGTACATGCTTTAAATTAGGTTGGGAGCTTTCAAAGTATCTTATGGTAGACTTATTCGTGGTTGCGTTGTGGGACAGTGTTTCCAAACATGTAAATGTCATTTCATTTCTATGGTTCCACAACAACCAAGAAACTTTCTATGTAACGAAACATGAAGACATTTTGTGTATACCACGTCAGTGTACGTAACCCAACACCCTTATTGACGAAAGACGCAAACAAAAACACAAGGTGGGGTACCAAAAAACGGCGTATATCCCCTTAATAAAGCGCGTCATAGACACAAAATTCGAAGGTGTAAAACCCGACACCTCACCACGTTCAATACACCTGTAATTAGGGCAGGGATTACCTGCAGCTCGTGCCAGACACTTGAGAGCTCAATTCATTGTCGTCAAACCACGACCAAAATAATAAATCACTTCTTAATTATTGGTGTCACTATCTATATTGGAGCTGCAAGGCATGAAGGGTTTGATATAATGAATGAGAAAGGTCTATGCGGAATAGGGTTACATTTCCAACAGTGAACGGTATTGAACAAGTATTGGCTGTATCGTAATCCGTTGGATAAGTCTGCCATTAAAATCCACTGTTCAGTAATATACCAAATACAGATAGTCTTGTGGACCATCAGCGAATAAGAAATTATAACCGATGTTATCACTGAGAGGGCGTGCTCGGCCGGGCAGCCTGGCGACAACCGGGTTCTGGGCTCGCTCGGATAGAACGGGTCTATATCGGAACATTGTTTCCTTTTCAATGTCCTATTTGACAGATAGGATCAGACGCCGACAGAAATCACTCATTGGTTGTATTGACTGTGAAATAGAATTATCTCATTTAAACACCATTTTACCTGGTCTGGTGATGTCCAACACGTATCTTACAGTATAGTAGCTACCCGGAGTTTGTGACATCGACACTTCTGATGATATTGTAGCTCAACGCGTTTGATATACTGTTAGCGCACATATTGTAGTCTTTATTATATTTCAGTACTTTGCGTGCAAGACAATTTGCGCTATAAGCTGTGTCGTCACTCCGCAGACCTGTTCAAAATAGGTTGAAAAACCGCACACAAATATAGATGAGTTGATGATGAATGAGTATAGATGATTGAAAGGATATTCTTTCACTCTTCAAGAGGAAATATCTCGCATCGAAATTGTCACCTTTGATTAATGTAATGAAAAATCTATTGTTTTGAATTGATGTCGTACATTTGAAAGTGAATATGAGCGCTGTGAGGCTTCCTTTGATGTGACTATGAAGTACGTAATACTGCCCATTACAGATAGTTATGGCCTGATGGATGGTACAGTAGGCTAGGAATGTCAGAGTGACGATTGTCTGTAATTACAGGGCCACCCCGTCATTAACCAAGTTATCGCCCCTTGTTGTTGCCCTAGATACCCGAGCGTAAGGGTCACTGTATCCCCCGTATGTCGCACGTTACCCGGCCAAGGGTGGGCGTGTAGGAGGTTTTAGTATGTTGACCTTCTTCCTAAAACACACAAAGGGACATAACCACCCGAGCATAACCAAGGTTACGGCTGTGACCGAAAGTGACAGGGAACCAAAGCATGGCGATCTCCGACTTGTGACCACATCACAGGATTGGAATCGTAACACACCATAAAACAACAATACCAGGCAAATACTAAACTGGAGATACGGGTATCAATGGAGCCGATTGCTTCTGGCGTCGTCATTCATGGTTTCCAATAAAGCTGCTCTCTCTCATTTTGATCCTGTTCATTGCCATTGGTGAGATTTGCTATTTCTGGTAGTTTTGTTATGGCCAAGGGTTTGTTTTATATACTAGTAGGCTAGGTATATAGTAGTTTCGCATTCCTCAGACCGGCCACTGAATGGAAGTCTCGGGATGCGACACTTTTATGCTCTGTTAATATGATGCTGAAGTTTAACGTTTGGTTGGCGTAGGTTTCTTATCGTTTAAAGTTTAATACAGTACATGTAGTGTAACCGTTAGATAGCAAATAATGCAACGCCTGACGGCAAGATGGTCTTGAGAACACGGTGATAATGAGGCTGGACTGACCACAGGGACCTGGCACGAAAATTTTTAACCAATAGCATACATATATATATATATATATGTATACTGTTAGTTTAAAAAAATCGTGCCAGGTCCCTGTGGGACTGACTGGCAATGGCGGTATATTTTGAATGGTCTGTACCCGTAAAGTAAGGTGACATATGATATCACAGCCTACACTGATGCGCACGCTGCGCGGATTACGTGAGAAATTGTGTTGCGACATATACGACCGAAGAATAATTCTTCATTAACACGAATTCGGGATAGGGTGTATCATTCCTGTCTGTATACTAAAAGTTAGTGGCGGAGGTAAAATATGACGTTTATGCAAATTACCGCCCATATCCAGGTAAATGTGTGTGACCTTGTTCGTTAAGCCTTTTACATGTCTTTAATTACTCATATACTGGTAAACAATACACAGGTATTGTCATTAACACGTGAGATCAACGGTTACAAAGTCACGCGGACATCTCGTGCGGTCATGACTTGGTGCCTAGCCGGACTCGTGATGAATATAAAATAGCGTTTTGTTAGATTTGTTTTTTATTACGTAAGGTGGAAAGGAACCCACAACAAGGAATATATTAGCCTGACTTCCTTATTTACCATTAAAACACCTTAGCAGGTTTTTTTTGTATCACATTAAGGTGAAAGTGTATTCATACATCACAAGTGAGATTTAAAAACCTGCCACCAGAATCGTGTCTGTTCTGTCAGCAGTTTCTATATCTGGCTGAGAGGTCGGCATGGCTAACAGACAGTGTGGTTAGGTAAACTTTGTGTTACAGCAGTATGATTTGAGGTATGTAGCTTTTGATAACTTGAATCATTCGAACGAAACTGGCCGATGTTTTTTCTCCAGATACTCCTTCTTGCCTCCAATATCTAAACCTGTCATGTCCGTAAATGACTCTGACTGTTTAAGTAATCACATCAAACAAAATCAAGCTATCTTATCCGTCTGACGATCTTTGGATGGCAACGGTCGTCACATTCGTAAAGGTCAGCAAACAACAATGATCAACGTTGTAGCATTATCAATTATTTTGTTCACCAGTATTTCAGGTCGAAACAATGATTATCATGGTCGCTATAATACTTTGTCAAGGTCGCCACAATACTTTGTCGAGGTTGGCACAATACTTTGTCAAGGTCGCCACAATACTTTATCGGGGTCATCATAATACATTGTCAAGGTCGCCCCAATACTTTGCCAAGGTCGCCACAATGCTTTGTAGAGGTCGCCCCAATACTTTGCCATTGTCGCCACAATACTTAGTCGAGGTTGTCGAAATACATGTCAAGGCCGCCACAATACATTTGCTAGATTGTACATTACATCAACATGTACATGTTTAGACAATCAAGGATCAGGCATTATAACACCTAAGGTCAAGGTCACCGTACCATCAATGTTTATGGTCGTTCTACCAATAATATAAACTTTTTCACACTAAAAACAGTCAAGGTCGCAACATACAATGGCCAAGGTCAGTATCAAGGTTATAATTAGCGTCTGTATAACGTAACTTTAACAGATTGGTACTAAGAGTGTAACTTGACACCTGTTGCTGAAGACTGCTGAGTATGTAGTTTATCAATTATTCTGTAGAGTATAAAATCGAAAGAAGTACATGTATGGCTCCCGGTAAACAGCCACGAAGCTCGTCACGTGTTGGACTCATGTTACATCGTTAATTGACTGACAGAAATTACGTCCACGCACGCGAACACGTCAGTCACGCATCAGTCAAAATCGTACACAAGCACGTGTTGATGTTCTACAATCCTGTAAAATGGCCGGTCATTGGTCCGATATGATACTGGAAACAGCTTTGACGTCACTTCCTGTTTGATTAATAGTTCAGCACGCGAGATTTGTACTACATTTCTGGTTAATTATGCCCCTTAGTCTTAGTTCAGTAATGCGCAATTCCTTCTGAAACAAGTCTTTCATCTTTTAAAACTGAAAAAAAAGACTTCAGGGAAAAAACCCATCTTTTCTTGGCTTACCACTACGACAATTTGCTAAGAACAATTATATTCCTGAGGCTAAAGTCCAGTCAATGAAAGATGCAAATGTGAGTTTGATGTAATGTACAATAGTAAGAGCCATAGAAATAATAGATATAGGAGAAGTAAAATTGAGAAGTGGGTAAAAAGGGATAATCATCATTGTAACTGAATATCACACGTCAAATTTGTCTATACTGAGCTATAGACGTGACCGCGATGGTTTGCTTCAATTTCATATGATACGGGCTCATAATTCTCAAATTGAAAACACGGGCCCCAGATAAAGACAGGGTCGCTGCTATCGCCGGAAAGGTCAAGATATTGTGTCTGGCTTTATTAAAACATCACGCTTTTTATAAAGATTATATTTTCAAATCTTTTTATGTTTTACAAACGTAGTAACTGTGTTTATGCTTCACTTGTACTGTTTTACACTGAGTTGTAAAGGTCGACATTTTATAGCGTTGGATGAAAAGTCCGCATCAATGATACATTACCATCCAGTCTCGCTGGCGAGCTCGTGATTACGGGCATTTGTACATATACATGGCGTTGGTTTCTTGGTGGTTTTTTTGTTGCAATTAAGGATATCTATTTTCATACTCAAATTGAATCATGGGATAAACAAGGTCAGAAAGACTTAAATTTTACTTTTACTTGAAGTGTTAAAGATTACTAGGATTGAATTTTTCTATGGCAACGATATTTTACGAAAGAATTGTCTTGGTTTTAAAATAATCATTGTTCTTCTAATTAAATTCATTCCTGATCAGAGTCGGCCGATGTCTCGCATTCAGTGCGAATAAGATACCAGATCATGTTATTTCAGACATACCCCATCTTGATTGATGGTATATTGTGATGTAATAAAATTCCATGTTTTCAGTGAATCTAACTATTGTATACGCGCCAACAATAAATAAAAGTCGTATCAGCTATTGTCATTCTGCTTCGCTGACATTCGGTAAATGTCACGTCAAGGTCACCATTACACAACTGGCTGAAAACAAATAGTTCAGAGATTATTTTCCGTTCTATCACATTTCAGACAAATTTCACACAGGAGGATCTTTGTATCAGCTCGAACTGCGTTTTCCCTTTCACAAACGCTGAGCGCGGAAATTCAGGGAATAAATCAGTCATACCATATCGAAACACTGCAAATGCCAGTCCAGTTCTGGAAACGCAAGTGACTGGACGTGGCAAGACACCGGAAGTAAATCATCCTCGGTCGGGATGGATACCAACAGCAATGGTCTAACTACGTAAAAATACTATATGAAAGTTCTAGAAAGTATTTGGCGAGGATGAGGTGACCCGGAATAACATCCATCCGGCCTGTCGTCACCAACAGGTGCCACTCCATACCATACATATATGTCCGGCATTCTATTTCCGTGGATGACAGTGACTTTTGGGTCAATTCGAGAGGAAGCGAATCGCCATTCATTACAAGTATGGAAACAGAATTGGGACACGTTATCAATATATCGGAAATTGACCCGTGGCGCTGACTGGCGCTGCAAGGATGTCACCAAATTTCTGTTTTCAATAGTCATAATTATTGATTCTCCTAGTTTTAAGCAAATCATCGAATGAGAAATTTCAGAGGAGTTCGGCAAGTTTTCTTAACAAATGACCAAAGGTTCGCTAAAAAAACACAGACAGTACTGACGGAATCTTAATAAAAAATCTTGAATTAATTTATTGATTCGCTTTTACCTTTGAAATATTCTGCGTTTTTGATAGAAATGCATGTGGGACAATAAAGGAAACATATTGAAAAAAGAGAAAGGGCTACTTGAACTTATTTCGCGTATTTACTATTTAAACATGGAAAATGACAAATTAACAGATTTAAAAAAAAAAACCTAAAGGGCCCCAAATTGGTTGTATTATCACGTTCAGCATCCATACACATAAGGAAAATAAAATCATAAATATTATTGATGACTTATGCTTAAATAATTGACAAAATAGAAACTTGCTCAAAAACTTTAACATAGAAATATGACAAATTAACAGACTCAAAAAACCCCTAAAGGGCCCCAAATTGGTTGTATTATCACATTCAGCATCCATATACATTAGAAAATAATTTCATAAACATGTATGATGACTTAAGCTTAAACAATTGACGAAACAGAAACTTGCTTAAAAACTTTAACGTGAAATGGACGCCAACGCTGACGCCGACGCCGACGCCGACGCCGGGGTGACAACATTAGCTCCCCCTATTCTTCGAATAGGCGAGCTAAAAAAGAGAAACGGCTACTTGAACTTATTTCGCGTAGAATGGACAAGGTTTCCGTGGGGTCAAAGAGAAGGCGGGAGCATCTAAGAAAAACGAATTCCAAATCGGAAACTGAGCAAGTTTTCATTAATTTCTAATTTCGTTCTAAATAATTATTCAAGAACATATTTGTTTTGATTCAACTAGTCCAATTCCTGGAGAAGAAAAAAACCTTTAAAATTAGTCAATTAGATGACCATGCTAATTATGAACACCTCAAATGAAAATCTCATCGTCAGAATCATCTCAGTTGCAATTTACAAACGTCCCTTGGAACACTGCGAAAATTATGTGACACGCTATTAAACACATCTTGCAAAAGGCAGTCAAGCCGAACTTTATAGTTCGCCTACCGGCCTTTTTTACTAACACACAATGGACTAGATGACCAGTCTGGCCACATCGCCCACACGGTACTAAAACGTTTACATATCGATGACATTGGTGATCGATCCGACGCGACGTCACCGGTCAGTGTTCTCGATCCATCACAACATCGATGACGCGTCACCGTGACATCATCAGATACGTGTGACTGCATAACGGTAAAAACAACAAGCGGAGACTTCAAAGAAAAACCTGTCAATATATAAAGGTGTTGTTGCTAATCATGTAACGTAACCACGGGGTCGTTAACTGTAACATACTAATACGTGCACTTGTAGGCCCCGGGGTTGTTGTTTTTATTACTACAATAGGTCCACAATAAACAATTCAGTGTGCGTATGTAAATGTATTTGATTGAATATTTTGAACTCATTAAGTGAATGGGGAAAAATAGACTTTGTCCGTCGTGATGTCTGACAATGTTATTTTCATTGTCTGACAAGGAAGCAGAAAAAAAATCTCCATCCGGTATTTCCCCCCATTTGTATAGTATAATTCCAACAAAACCCAAACGGCATATTGGCAATATCACTGAACAGAAAGTAATCTTATACTGTGACCTTAATATTGTATGGCGATAAAGATGTGAACGCTTACTCTTCAGAAACACCTGGGTCTTTGACAATATGTTCCTGTCAATATATTTTGTTTTTGTTAAACCAATACCTAGTTTGGATTTTGATTTCTGATGATACTGATATTCGTGAATTTGGCGCCGTTTTAACACCTTATGATTTCTAAATGTCTTAGAACAAAACACTTTTCGTTGTCAGAGAAGAACGGCATTAGAGGATCACCTTAAAGTTATATGTGCCGTGATTGGGCGAAAATTTTGGCATGCTATTTTTTTCTTCATAATCCATTGAAAACAATAAGGTTTGATGAATTAAGTGGTAAAAACAGAATCATGTACTGTAAAATTGTTGTTTTATGCCTTATGTATGAATCATTTAACAATTACTAATAACACTGTAAAAAAGTGAAATGAAATTGTAGACCACAATTTTATTTGGCTTCATGGTCAGACCATAGGTATTCATTTCGCTTCACCATAGATATACATACAAATGTATAATGATTTTTTGGCAGTACTGTTAAAAATAATTTTCTGTTCTTATATGTAAAATTAAAACCAATGCATCGAAAGTACTGTAATTTTAAAGATGTAAGTAACTATTGGTGATGAATAACATATTAAAAGCTCACCTTGATTCGTGACTATGAAAAATGTGGCACACATAACATTAACATTTGTCATCTGTTTCAAAACGACCACAATATTTAGTTGTCCTAATTTATAACTTTAATGACATCGTTTTTCTCATTTCAGAAAAAAGTTGGATTTTGTTCATAGCAATTAGCTAATTATTAGTCATTCTGACCGGGAATTAAATAAACCCATCCAATGTAGTAGGGGAGGTAAGCCTTACTCAACACCTGTCAAGTTACAAGAAGCGTTCTCGAGGTGCGGGATAAAAAAATGAAATCATCAACTTTGACAGACCCTGTCATACCAAATCAATTAACAATACTAGTGAGACTAGAACCTGAGCTCATTAAATTCATTACTTGTACTCATTATCACGATTTCTGTGACACGCGTCAAACTGACGCAAGACAAAAATGTTGCAACTACCGCAACTTTTTATGAACAGTTGTGATCTCAAAGGTAATTATGCGTTTGATACATTGTAGGACTCAATAAATGGCTATGTTATATGACATTTATTAAACTACTTGTAATTCGTTAATTGATGTGCGAAATTGAACGGCGAATCCGACTCGGGTGTGCCGTTTGCTGTTTACCGAGGCAATCGAGCAGCGTCGTCTCACTAGGTAATAAAGTCATATTTCACATGACGTCACAATTGTGTTATGTATATATTTTAAACGAAATGACGTGTGCTTATGAAAGTAACAGATAATATATCCTTTTAAGATTCGTGATTGTTATGTAGACTGGTTGTTTGTGCCATTAGAATGCTTTGTTTAGCGTAGTCCGCTAAACCTGCCTATAGTAATAGGGTTTTCCCCCTAATATATAGCATATTGTGTAGCATTCCTTGTACATATCTATTTTTATAGCTTAAAAATAAAATGTCCTGATTGTATATTAACATCCCCATCCTTGTATCATAGTTGGCTAAAACTGACATTAAACACTAGACCATCACACCCAGTAAAATTCCTCTGATTCATGGCAAATAGTATATACACACCATGTCCAACGTAATCCCTATTGAGATTCTTCGACTCTTATATATTCGGACGTTTGATACATGTCTCTCTTCGGAATCCCTACCCGAGCCTTCTAACCTTTATTCTGGAAAATCAAGTCAGGCTGACCTACCTCTTGTAAGGGTCTATTACAGAAATAATCCAAATGGCACAAATCGCTAGTGGAGATATCTTTTTTCTTTCCCTATATATGCACATAAATTATTTAGTGACATGAATTAACAAGAAAACCCAGAGGGATCTTGGCGCCCACCAAAGAATGATCTATGTCTTAACAATTGAAAGAGGGATGTTTACCCTTATTTTCAATTTTTTTTCAAACATACTACATAAAATTTTTTAAGACAGATCGCTTCAGTACTCTCTGAGAAACAGCGGTAACAAACTTCAACGATGATACAGTTGTAGCGGTCGGTTGGCCATCTTGTTGACCGATCAGTCCCAAAATGTAATATGTACAACTAAAGGGCCTTATGGGAACCTACATTGTACATATGGAATTTGAGAAGGGTCCCTTCGGTGCTTTCTGAGAAATAGCGGTAACAAACCTGTAGGCGCATGTGTGACCACCCTGACGTCTTTCTACGAGCACGGTAAATTTTCGCTATTTTCACAACTTTTTCTGACTGTCTGGCTACCCATAACCATCCCTCGTACTTGCCATACATCACTTCTTTTCTTCAACATATCCTTTCCCTCTTATAGCCTTATACTTCTTCCAAATCAACCATTCCTTATACTCGATTGAACCCCATCTATATCTCCCGCCATCTTGCACATCGTCGCTTGACAACTTCCGGTTTCTATTTCTCTATACAACCCTAGTTGTAAACAACATTACGCATACAGACAACCACATACAGCAAACACAATGAGGATTACATCACTTACACTAGCCATATCACTCCTATCCTATTGGATAACTCACCAAACAGACAAAAAACACTCGACACTTCACAATCTCTCCCCTAGGCCTAGCCAAAACTACGACCACACACAACTTCACTGCTACCTGGCAGCATATCCATCTCTACTTCACAGACTCAAACATAAAACAATTAAACCCAGCTGTACATACATATTCATTCTTCTACTCTCAATATCTGCAGATACAGAACTCAACCCTGGTCCGAGAACCCCACGATACCCCTGTGGTACCTGCAATAAGGCAGTCACGTGGAAATCCAGTGCTATATGTTGCGATTCGTGCAATACCTGGTACCATGTAGACTGCCAAGGAATGAATCCTTCATTCCTCAAATATATGGACCACAGTGGAGTCTCTTGGGATTGCATACAGTGCGGACTACCAAACTTTTCATCTACACTATTTGACAACAACACTAGTATAAATACATCAAATAGATTCTCACAACTAGACACGGATACAGACCTTAACACGCAGAACATCCCCACCAGCCCAGGACCTCCTACAGCATCCTCCTCTCCAATCAAACACAACAAAGATGTCACTAGGAAAAATAAATTCAACCAGCCAATCCGCATAGCAACTATTAACTTCCAATCTATCTCCAACAAAAAACCAGACCTCGAACAAATACTACACTCCTTAAAACCAGACATCATCATAGGCACAGAAACGTGGCTAAACAACACAACATCGTCCTACGAGTACTTCCCGATCCAAGAATACACAGTATATAGGAAAGACCGCAAACAGAATAAAAAGGGACAAAGTCACGGGGGGGGGGGGGGGGGGGGGTACTAATTGCAGTCACAAACAAATACCGCTCAGAACAAATTCAAGAACTTGACACCCGATAACGAATCCATTTTCATCAACATCTCCATGGCAAACTCACATAACCTCACAATAGGATCGTACTACAGACCACCCTCAGACAAAGGACATTCACTTGACCAATTAGAAATCTCCATGAAAAGACTAGGACATAACAACAACACAATTACTTTCATTAGCGGAGATTTCAACTTACCACACATAGATTGGCAAAACAACACAACAATTCCAGGTAAAACAGACACAAAACTTCACCAACAGCTACTTGATATCATAGACGACAACTCTCTCACACAAATGACTACCAACACAACTAGAGGTGACCACATTCTTGACCTAACACTAACAAACTGCCCTTCAATTGTCAACAAGACTGAAACATCACCACCCATAGGGAAAGCTGATCATGACATCATATTCACTGAAATTGACGTGCGACTCAAGAAAATTAGGAAGCAGCCCAGGGACATCCCCCTATACGGTAAAGCTAACTGGGACAATATTAGAAATGACCTGACCCACATCAACACGAAACTGGACGAACCAACAAACCAAACAATAGATGACCTCTGGAACCTTTTTAAGAACACACTTAATGACTCAGTAGATAAAAACATACCAAAAAAAACACATCACATACAAATCTAAACTACCATGGATAACAAAACCCATCCGTCAACTCATGAAGAATTGTAAAAAATTACACGTACAGAACAAAAACAAACAAGACCAAGAGCTCAAACAGAAATACAAAGCATGCAAATCAGAACTACAAAAACGCACTAGAAATGCATATCTAAACTACATAGAGAAAATGATAAAAGACCTACCAATAGATGAGCAACAACAAGAGTCACCACAAAAAAGAAGAAAATACAACCCCAAAAAAAAAGATGGACACCACTTGTAAGGCAAACATACTAAATGAACAATTTAAATCAGCCTTCACAACAGAACAGGATCACCCCATACCAGATAAAGGACCATCACCACACCCAGTCATGCCTGAAATAAACATAACACAACAAGGAATAGATAACCTCCTCAAAAACATCAACCCACACAAAGCAACAGGACCAGACAATATACACGGCAGACTACTAAAAGAACTTAGGGACATAACAGCACCCATACTTACCAAACTTTTCACTTACTCACTAAATACAGGCACATTACCAACAGATTGGAAACACGCAAACGTTAACCCCATATACAAGAAAGGCGACAGATACAACCCCACTAACTACAGACCCATATCACTCACCTGTATCACATGCAAACTCATGGAACATATTACAAGCGCCACAATGTCACATCTGGAGAACAACAACATATTATACAACTTACAACACGGCTTCAGATCATCCAGATCATGCGAGACACAACTTGCTACATTCATACACGACCTCGCAAACAATAATAACAGCAACAAACAGACAGACATTATTATCATGGACTTTGCCAAAGCCTTTGACAAAGTCCCACACAAACGCCTACAATACAAATTAAAATACTACGGCATAACAGGCAACACACACAAATGGATCACAGACTTTCTCTCACAACGCACCCAAACAGTAGTACTTGAGGGAAAACAATCAAATAAAATACAAGTAACTTCAGGAGTCCCTCAAGGAACATGTTTGGGTCCAATTCTGTTTCTCATATACATTAACGATTTCCATCAATACATGCAGTACAGCACACTAAGACTATTCGCAGACGACAGTATTATATACAAAACAATAAACAACAAAGACGACACAATAAAACTACAGAAAGATCTGGACGCAGCAGCGCAATGGGAAACAGACTGGCTAATGAAATTTCACCCAGATAAATGCAACATAATCAGTGTTACACCAAAACGCAACAAAATACACCACAACTACACACTCCACAATCACACACTCGAGCAAGTAAACTCAAGCAAATATCTAGGACTAACACTACAAAAAAACCTAAAATGGGACTTGCACATAAATAATATCACCGCAAATGCAAACAGATCACTAGGGTTTTTAAAGCGCAACTTAAAAATTAATTCACCACACATAAAAGCACACGCATACAAAGCACTAGTTCGACCCAAACTGGAATACTGCTCTTCCATATGGGACCCCCACAACACACACCAAATTCAACAGATAGAAAAAACACAACGCAGAGCAGCAAGATATGTTCACAACAAATATCACGACACCAGTTCAGTTACAAACATGATACATCAACTCAACTGGCCAACACTACAGACACAACGGCTACACACAAGATTGATACTTTTCTACAAAATAATACACAATATAGTTGCCGTCGAATACCAGACCATACTCCATACCAGTAGACCACAGAACCAGACACTCCAATCCACACTGCTTCAGACAAATCTCTGCTGCAAAGGACACATACAAATACTCATTTTTCCCACAAACAATAACACAATGGAATCTCCTCCCTGTAGCAGCAGTACAATGCACTACACTCGAGGACTTCAAGGCACATATTTCCAACGTAGCCCTTGAAGCCCTCACAAAATAGTTCTGCACACACCTTTTATCTATATACTAAAAAAAAAAAAAAAAAAAAATCACAAATCTAATCCTTTCACACCCTTGTACCCCTACAGGTCCCCCGTGACATAATCGTCATACTTTGACGGCGTCCCGTACACATAAGAAGAGAAGAAGAAGAAACTTAAACTATCAAAACCCAAGACGGGGGCCGGTCAGCCATCTTGTTGGCCGATCAGTCTCAAAATGCAATATGTACAACGATTGAGTCCCAGGGAAAATAATCTGATTAAAACACAGATCCTTATAACCAATCCGTTCATTAGAAGATCTGGCAATATCCCATAAGGGGTCACGTCCAGATGACCTTTATACCACGTGTACTTCAGAGCAAATGCAGTTTCTACACCTTACAACATCAATTGAAATCGTCTTTTCGCCCCAGTATACATAAGTAATTAGATTTCTTGTGCACTTCGGGTGAGATGACTACATACACGAAAATAATTTGGACAGCTTTTTCAAACTATTTCGTCCCCAGCTAAGATTCTGGCAGTGCCAATTTGATTGGCCATTTCAAAAGGTCATCTTGACGTGACCCCTAATGGGATGTTCTCAGATCCTCTTATCCAAGGTGGTGATAATAAGGATCTGTATTTAAATCAGATTGCAGGGAAACCTACCTATGAAATTTGAGAAGGTTCCCGTCAGTACTTTCTGAGAAATAGCGGTAACAAACTTTAACCATCAAAATCCAAGATGGTGGCAGGTTGGTCTTCTTGTCGACCGATCAGTCTCAAAATAGAATATGCACAACTATGGTCATAGGGGAACCTACATATGAAATTTGAGAAGAACACCTTCAGTACTTTAACACCTTCAGTACTTTAAGTATCAAAATCTAAGATGGCGGCTGGTCGGCCATCTTGTTGGCCGATCAGTCTCAAAATAGACTATTCACAACTATGGTCATAGGGGAACCTACATATGAAATTTGAAAAAAGATCCCTTAGGTACTTTCTGAGAAATAGTGGTAACAAGAATTGCTAACGGACAGACGGACGGACAATGGACCACGGACAAAAGGCGATTTGAATAGCACACCATCTGATGATGGTGGACTAAAAACAAAGAACCATTACATTTTGTAATCAATGTCTTGTTCCATCACAACTTTGAGCAGCCATTTTGAAGTCCTAGCTATATAGATAGAATTGAATGGAATAAGATTATACAGGTAATGAATTTTATTTAAGCAGACTATAGCGGTCACATGACAGAGAGAGACTATCAAATGAAGTACTCCCAATGCATTATCCAATCAAATTCACGATTAAGCAAATGTCCAAGAAAATTTGAACGCAGGTAAATAGCTCATTTTCAGGTAAATAGATCAAATGACTATTTACCTGGTAAATAACAGTTTGAAACAAGAAAATTTTAATAGCATTTTTATTCCTTACTCTTTATGTAGTGAAAAGGAAACAAAGGTATCATAACAATTCATATTGTACTTTGATCACGCTCAGTTAACCTCTTTTTATTCATGACATATAACAATACATATTGTACTTTGAAAGACAATAGAACAAATTTATTAGTTAATATCACTTTATTTACAAACACTCAGAAATGTTTCTGGTACCAACCATACATAAACCCCCATCATTACAGAGTTTGTAGACTACACTGTCCTAGCACTCTACTTGGTGGACACCCTCGTCTTCTTGTTCCAGCTAAAGTTGGCTCCGTATGACTTAGGTTTAAATGTTGGTTCATGTTTCTGTTCTATTGAGTATGACCAGCCTGTAACACAAAAAACACAAATCTAATTGAAAATAGATATAGGACATCCCTACTAGTTAATCCTGATATGATATACCATATTCTTTCTCAAATTCGACCCCAACCCCAAGCTCAGTGAAGAAAAGACAGTGGTGGACCACAGTGGGGTGCTTATTTGCAGACAGTCCTCCTTCCCCCCCCCCTCCCCACACACACACACACACACATGCACAATTACAGTGGCCCATAATATTAAAAATAATTTAGAATTTTTGAACAGGTAAAAGCAAGATTTTAATTAAGCATTGACA
Source organism: Argopecten irradians (assembly GCF_041381155.1). NCBI lineage: Eukaryota > Metazoa > Mollusca > Bivalvia > Pectinida > Pectinidae > Argopecten > Argopecten irradians. The sequence goes on along the minus strand of NC_091143.1, from coordinate 22,195,128 downwards.
ATAAAAACAAACAGCATAGAGACATTACTGGTAAGTTAGAGAGGTCCAGGGGCTTACCATTTTTCTCACAGAAGGTTGCAGCATCCTCAGCACAAGTAAAATCTACATTCATGTTGGAGAGAGGATCAGCTCTGTAAGGAAAACAAAAGTTACCAAACCATTGTAATGTGTTGATGCTGTTAAGTTACATAATTATATACATTGATCAACTTGGAATCAATGGACCTGAATTGTTCATCTGCTTCCAGGCTGAACAGGGTGCAAACCATAGGCCAAAGATTAAGATCTGTCCATATTTCACCAGGGTAACATTAAATCAAGGTCATTCTCTTTTGTACAAATTTGGTAGCTCTTCATCCCCAGCATGCTACAGGCCCAATATCTCAGGTTTCTAGGCCTCTTAGTTATCGACAAGTCGTTGATTCAAAGATTTTAGCCTTATCAACTACTGAGACTTTGTTAGACAGTCAAGGTCATTTGTTTAAAAAAATTGGAAGCACTTAATAATACCAGGTGCAATATCACTTAAGCTTCTTGCAGGATTGGACCATGATATGCTAACTTAATGTACATTCAGACAGGTTCAAGCTAATAATTATCCCACTTCACTAATGCAAAAAGTAGCCACATTAATACTTTTTGTTTTCTTAAAAGTAAATTTTAACTTACGTGGACACCCAGCCCATACAGGGGTTCTCCCATCTCTCCCTGTTGTCAAACTCTATTCTCCATCGGTTGGTGTTAAATGAACCAGACTGCATGGCATTTCTCGCTGGGCTGAATATCCTGACATGTCGTGTTTTGATATGTTCTTCTGGTACACCTGTTATAGCTGAATAATCCGTCTGTACAAAGGGAGGTTACACATAAACATTTGGTTATACAATATACATTTAATAGATTGCAAAGGAATCTATACAAAGGGAGGTAACACCCATATTATCATTGTACCTGAAAAATCTATTTAGTTACTACTCCAAATAATAACTTTGCAAACAAATTATTTAACTGTGATATTAATCTATGTTTTAGTTTACTTTGTAGTTAGGTAATCACATAAATAAGTCATTAGAACAATGTAATTCACGATACTTGAAATATAAGCACCAAATCAATGTAAAATTTAAATGCAATTTTTCATATACTACAAAAAGGATCCGGGATCTATATTAATTTTAATTAATAGAATGTAACTTACAGTCTCGTTCACAATAATACGTAGCGCAGCCTCCTCGGCCGGGGTGATGACGTTCTTTGATTCAGTCCAATCAACTTCAGCTAGACCATCCTTTCTCCGGGACGTGCAATTTCGACTGTAAATAACAATAATGATTAGTACTTTGCTCCATCAATCACATTGAGTCGTATACTTGGTCTGGACAATCTACATGTAGTCATTGAACCACACAAAACAGACTAGGCATTGGAGGATCATAAAGATTGAAGGGGAACTGTAACTATATGTGTACCAGTAGTGGGATACATTCACTTTAACAATAAGTTTAAAAGGACAATTCAGAGAGGCTAATTCTGTTACATAACCACGAAGTAAAAATATGACCTAAATGTATTGTTCTAAATTCCTTATGAAACACATAATTAGAAATATTGACAACTTTTGCGACATTGTTAAGAATTTTGATTGATACCGTTGAAATTCAAAATTGTTGATCACTACGATTAAGCAGGTACAACATGTACGCTGTACCCATACCCCGAGCCAAAGTCACACACGTTAAACAAATGCAGAATTCTTGTTAAAAGCCGGTTGCCGGCAAAAACGGCCGTCTATTTCCAAGTTTACAACAGGCTATTTCTGTCAGAAAAAAATATTGGCCACCACGGGGCCTGCGGCTACCAACCACCTATTATTAATTTTCAACCATCTATTAAAAAAACATAGTGAGAACCCTGAAATGCAATACATAACCATTGAGGTGTTGATGAAATTATTTTTAGACAAGAACATGCATCTATTCTAATAAGGTAAACACACTACTGTAAGAGGGATTTGAGTAGTTCAAGGCAAAAATTGCTTTACTACACTAGCAAGGACCAGGGTTCGGCATACAAGACATCCGACCACACTATATGTATAATGGCGGACAGTAAGCAACCTTGAACATTTCACATACCTTTCCTATGGTGGGTTTTTCTGGCATATCATGAACCAACTAACCTAACCTAATTTCTATTAGAAGTGGTTTGTTTCTGAAATATGTGCAAATTTTAATGTACTCTTAGACAAAATTGTCCCTTTAACCATTAATATCAATGTTGTTCATGATCAAACAATTAAACCTGATTTTGTAACCACCTACCTCTAAATATAGATCTGCTTAATAAACCATAAGTTGTTATTTACATTATTGATTTATTAACAACATATGTACAATTTGACCTGTACTGGAACCCTACCAGTAGTCGTGATGGAACAGTAGTTGTGATTTTGAAAAATATTTAATGGTTTGCATCTCACGAAACACATTATTTCCACATAACAAAACTATCCCATCATGAAGTATTCCTCAACAGCTCCAAACATTCCAAAATCTGGATGCACAGTAGAATATGCACGCAATTAATCATGCCTACTGTTTTAGCTGTCACAACTACTGGTTGGGTCCCAGTACGTACATGTATATATAAACTAAAGACCATTTGGCTAATTGAAATTGTCCCTTGAGTGGACTTTAAAGACAGATTTGACTGTTATTTCTTATTCTGATCGGGAGTTTTTCAATATCAGGACTCTCACTGGTTGTTTTTGGGATGGATTTTCAGCCCCATTCCCAATCTAAAATACACATATTAATTCACAATTCTTCAAGTAGATTTTCACAATCACCTTTGTGTCCAAAAAAATCGTAAGGAAAGGCCAAAAGAAAAGAAACTAAAATATTCTAAGTTATTGTTAAACTGCAAAAATATTAGACCAAAAGTAAAACTTTTTTGTTTTATTTGTCAAAGTCTAATTTTCACAATTTTGGTCAGTCCCGCGATTATTTTCGCAATGCTGAAGGCCCCGGCCCGATTCACACAAAAGTGAGAGAGCCCTGAATGTTGTGCATCTAATACTATTGGATTGGTAAAGGAGGGGGCTTTTTTTATTTAAAATGGACCTGATTTCTGACCCTGACAGTTCAAACCCTAATGCCTATACATGTATCTGAGTATAATAAAACCAATACTGAGTGGTGCAGATACATGTACATGTAACAGTAGAGACACATACAGTTGGTTCTAATATAATGTTGTTGGTGGTAATATAGTAATAAATTTTGCGAACTTTTAAAATACTGCTATGGACTTTCAATTACATTAAACCAGTGTATCAATGTACAGTAGGCCTGGTTTAATTAATGTGAAGATTATATTAATTAACACATGCACATTTTAATTTCGCTGTGTTTAGAAAAAATGCATTTTCCCCTTTACTGAAAGACGGAAAAATGTGCACATTAAACTGACTTCGAATGTCATCTTTTGCACGGTGTAAGAGGAGCAAGGCAGTATGACCGAAAAAAATGTAACTAGGTACATATCACCGAGTGATCACAGTAAAAACGAGTGACTTTGAAACGACATTTGTGAAACTGAATATTGTCCGACAAAGGGCACCTGTCTAAGTTTATGCAGGAGCTTATTAAGACTAATTGAGGACATTTCATTGTATTTCAAACTATGTTAATTTGCTCTTACCTCGAAATTACCCTTGGGAGGAAGGTTTTGGAGGCAGACAAGGCTCTCCTCACAGCCAGAGAAGCCATATTTTTGTTGTGAGAGCTCTTGTCTAAGGGAGACAATCCAATGTGTCGACGGTAATGACATGTCTGGAAATAAAGTTCCGGTGTCATCGGAAAATTAATAAAACAAACTACATAACATTGTGAGTTTGTTAAAAACTTAATATAGATAGCATTTGATTTTCTTTGATTTAAACATATTTTATTTGCACAAAATGGGATTAGACACAAGTTGTAAACTTATGGGAGATAACCTTTGGAATCTCGAATGCCGTTTTGTTGGTCCGCAGTTAAATAATTTGCACAGGATTGTAACGCGCAATTAAATTATTGTTTTTGCATTTTGTCAGTAATTTCAATGTAATTTATGAAACAAAGACGCATTTTTATGAGTTAGCGCGCGTTGTCAATGATTTTCACATTTAAATAGAAAAATATAAGCAACAAGGGAACAATTTAATACGTAACAAAAAAAAAATCACAATTACTTTTTACACAAACCGTTTTGATTCAGGACACATTTATCTGTAAGTTTGTATTGAAAATAAAGATAAAATCTGTATCAAATGTTTTGTTCCATTGGTAGCATGATGTTGGTCAGGGTATGTTAGCCTGTGATGTTAGGTGGGCCTCTTATGTAAATGCGATGTGTAGTGTATGAAGGTTTGAGAGACTGCGGTATATTCTTCTGGCAAAATATTGGGGTACTGCCAATCTCATAAGAATACAGTTTCTAACGTATATGTATTTGTATTTTAATCAGATTGGGTTATAATGTTATTGCTGGGCAAAGTCTTTATCAATAGGCGAGAAAATCAAACAGTTATAGGAGTTGTGTCCCCTCGTTCGCATTTGTCGAAGTCATATTATCCCCAACACAAATCTTAAAATCGAACTTAAAGTTAAAATGCACGGTAAATTGGCCCTACTTGCCGTAAACATTTATTGTTAGAATTGTGATCAATCCAAAATCCTGTCCATCAAAGACAGTTTTTAGAAAGGCCATGAATGAGATTTGTACAAGTAGAAATGCTTCACAAGAACATCATTCAAGAAACAATATCTCTGAGACAAAGTTACATTGATGATGACGCTGATCCAATATCCAGATATGTGGGCAATCTTTAGTATGTTGCAGTCGATCCTTTAATAATGTTTTCACATGCCCAAATTGAGGTTCTTGTGAAGATGGCTAGACCAAATATGTAAATCGACTCAACAGGATGTGTCATCAAACCATTCCCAGACAAGAAGAGGCCTTACCTGTATTCTGTAGTTATCAAACCAGAGGGAAGTCTTCCACTGCTACCCATTGCTGACATGATAACTACAGACCACTCGCAACCTTTCGTTATACATATTCTCACATTTTTTAGTGGGCGGTCAAGTAAAAATCCAAATCTTTCCAGCCAAGAAAGGCGGAATTCGATTGGAGTTGGACGTTGATAAACAATATACTCATGACCTTCAACTGCAAGTCTGTAAAACGCTATCTTGTTGCATGGGACACTGTTCATCACCGAATGCAGAATGAAGACCTGTCTAGTTTAACTGTTCTACACATTTGCATAGGCCATATGACAAAGACCTTCGGTAAACACGCACGCCAAACCTCGGGAAAAGACAAGGAACTGTTAAGGTTTCTTATGAATGCATTCGATCTTATCTCCAATGAAAATTCTATTGAAAGCATAAAAAACTATCTATTATCCATTTTCACGGTACTGCTATTAGCGAAAGTAGTCGTCTTGAGAAAAATTAGAAATATCCAGAACGGGCGATCGATGAAAACTGTGAAGACACTGAAGATGAAACAGAGCATAGTGTCAAACTGGATGATCAAGATGTCTCCTTAAATGAGTCATTGCCATGGATACAAATGACTGAACATACAAATACAGCCGTCGCGTGTGTGTGCATGTGTTAGGGTGTGTATGTATGTTATATATGTATGTAACTTCAACACTATATATGTACCTGTGCATGTATGCTTTGTAAGTATGCTTGTATATGTATATATGTTTGCATGTATTTTGTTTGTTTGTTTGATTCATTAACGTCCTATTAACAGCTTTGGTCATGTAAGGACGGCCTTCCATGTATGCGGCGTGTTGCGTGTATGTTGTGCGAGGTGCGTGTTTTGGGAGACTGCGGTATATTCGTGTTGTGTCTTCTTGTATAGTGGAACTGTTACACTTTTTATAGTGCTATATCACTGAAGCATGCCGCCGAAGACACCAAGCAACACATCCCACCCGGTCACATTATACTGACAACGGGCAAACCAGTCGTCCCACTCCCGTTATGCTGAGCGGAAGCATGCCGCCGAAGACACCAAGCAACACACCCCACCCGGTCACATTATACTGACAACGGGCGAACCAGTCGTCCCACTCCCTGTATGCTGAACGCTAAGCAGGAGCAGAAACTACCACTTTTATAGACTTTGGTGTGTCTCGGCCAGGGGACAGAACCCAGAGCCTTCCTCACAGGGGCGAACGCTCAACTCAAGGCCAAAAGTGAGGCGGTGCCAAGGAAGGCATTGGTAAAGATAAAGTCAGTTAGGAAGAAGAGAAAAGAGAAGATCCTAACTTTAGTCGCCTTTTACGATCATGCAATAGGGGCAGCAGGTACAATTCTAACGCCCTACCTGCAGGGCAGATGCTGAGCGCTAAGCGCTAAGCAGGAGCAGAAACTACCACTTTTATAGACTTTGTGTGTCTCGGCCAGGGGACAGAACCCAGAGCCTTCCTCACAGGGGCGAGCGCTCAACCAAAGGCCAAAAGTGAGGTGGTGTCAAGGGAGACTCTAGGAAGAACAAAGTAATTTAGGGAGAAAGAAAAGAAAAGATCCTAAATTTAGTCGCCTTTTATGATCAGGCAATAGAGGCAGCAGGTACAATTCTTACGCCCTACCTGCAGGGCCCTGTATGCATGTAAGTATGTATGTTTATTAGGAAATATGTAACTACTATACATATGATTTACGATATATGTGTGTATGTATAAATCTATGTAATGGTATGTCGGAGTGAATGTGTATATGCCTGTATTATGTTAAGTACTATAAAATGTCTTGAAAAAAAAATAATAAAAAAAGTCTTGAAAAATAAAAAAATTATAAAAAAACCAGCCTTCGCAAGATGCATCAATGAAAACGAACCCTCCAATATTTTCCACTATTCAGAAATAGTAGTTATTCTAATAAAGATATTCTTTCCCATATATCCAATTTGAAACAGTCCCCTTCTAGTTTCATTTGGACGATACGAGTGCGTTTAAGAACCAATACAAATAGAAACAAATGAATCTCGCGATTCAAATGCAAATGTGGAAACCTGGTTCAGGGTTGTGAAGAAGGACATATTAAAAGGAACGTCTAAGTCCTGCCAAATTTGCATCAAAATTCAAACGAAGCATCAATGCTCGAATAAAGGCACTGAACCTACCTGAAATAAGATGTGCCAAAGAAAGAGAAGAACTGTTGCCAAGTAAAAGTGGTCAAGAAAGTAATAGTGCGGCAAAAATAAATACCAACCTACAAAGAAACTAAAACAGAATGCAAGGAATTCGAGTTGACAAAAACAAAGGACAAGATCTGAACATGAAAAAAAACTTGTTTGTTTGATTAGATTAACGTCCTATTAACAGCCAGGGTTATGTAAAGACGGCCTCATATGCATGTGGTGTGTAGCGTTTGTGTAGTGCGAGGTGTTTTTTGGAGATTGCGGTATGCTTGTGTTGTCTTCTTGTATATATAGTGGAACTGTTGTCCTTTTATATGTGCTATATCCTTTGGACGGCCGTAACGTATTTATGCGTAATTCTTCATTTGCCCCATTTCATGCACCCTTCTGGAGCCCCACTGAGACCGTTGAAAACTAAATACTAGTTTTTTTGAAAAGGAGATGTTCATCCCTATATAGCATGTCAATATCGATTCGGTCATTGCATTAGTGACGTCACAAATCACATTTGAACATGCCCAAATAAGTCAAAAATTGAGGTCTGAAATCCGGATTTTAGTGTGTGCCCGGAAACCTGTCGTTGTGAGCATAGTCCTGATTTTTTCAGAAAATACGAGATTTGAAAAATTATCAAAAAATCGGGATATTTACTATAAAATAGAAAAAGGGACGACAGTCGCCATATTGGAATTTTTACCCCCCACCTCGATTAAAGTCATTTTTTTAAAGTATACCTTTTTCCTATAGTCATAGTCACGCATCTGTCCTCCGATAATCCATAATCACACACATACCATGCGAAAGCATATAAACGATGTCTATATAGTCGAACGCAATATTTTAATCCAAAATTACCGGCGCTTTCTGACTTGAGACATCGAAAGCAACGTCCTTGTGGAGAGCGACTTCCCCTGCAGTATAATTTAATCGGTTTAGTCAGAGATATTCCGATACGTTTGTTTTCGCGAAAAAATTGAATATTAAAATAAAAATGCTTTCTGCTCATGATTAGTGCTCCGCTTCAAGGGAGTGGGGCAACTGGATTACTCGTTGTCAGTGTGACCAGTTCAGGTGTACTTGTTTAGTGTCTTCGGCAGGCTGCTTCAGCGACAGCGAGGAATTAAGAGTGAGAGTGATTTTGCCAGAAAAAGGGATTGCCCCGAAGAACCGTCTTTTAAGAAGGCCAATATCATGACAATCCATAGAAGGACTATACCAGGAAGGATTTAGGTAATTCCATCTCCATTATGTGTGAAAGTGTGTAGGCGGCGTTCATTAGAGGTGGCAGCTGGACCATCCGCTATGGCCTAAACACATGAACATCCTTCCTATTTGGACGTGGTATGGGGTTTGAATTTAAACATTCATCATGCAGGGGTTTAAGAATACCATAAATGTTACTGTGTAGTGAATATTTCGTAAAGTGGTGATGAGTCCGGTCAGACATCCCCAGGAACGATAAGCACCGCTATAGTTTCCCTTCTTCTGGTATAGGACAAGGAAAACTAACAATGGAGTATGAGGCACTGCCGTTCAGGTAGGGCATTAGAATTGTACCCACATTGCACGAGCGATATCGTAAAAGGCGACTAAATTAAGGATCTTTAATTTGTGAACGTCCTTGTCACCGCCTCACTTGTGTCCCTTGGCCGAGACATGCAGTGTGTTGTGTTCTGCTGCAGTGCTGATGCATGGGCCCAAGATACCAAGCAATACGCTCCATTAGGTCACATTATAGTGACAACGAGCGAACCAGTGGTCCCACTTATGCTGAACGCTAGCCAAGAGTAACACTACCACTTTATAGACTATGATGTGTCTCTACCAGGTTGTGACATAATCTGTTACAATCTTATTAAGGCCAAACTTTAGATTGCCTTAACTGGAGATAGTTATAACAAACTACACAAAAAGGGTTAAGGTTGCACTTAATAATATCCGAGGATACATTTTGTACTTAATTTCGTTTCTATTCTTGATTACAGAACAAAATTGAAGACATATTAAAACATTAAAGGTTTTGACATCTTTAGCAATGTTTTCAAATATTGTAATTAGTATTACTTGGCTAATGAAGGGATTTAAGTTTGTAAACCTAATCCAACTTTCTACACTTTCACATTACTACATTCCGTTGTTTTAGTAGTTACTGTTTCCTTGATATGATCTTGGTTAATGACGAATAAAACACTACTTATAAGCCAGATAGATACAGTTACTGGGAAATACCGTATCGTGTTTTAGACGTAAAAACTCGATCGAAATCTAGTTGTAACAAACTTGTCCAGTGTTTTGGAAATAAACACCAGTCTTGTTGAATGTATCAGTCGAACATAATAAGTTGTAGAATGACAGATAACAGAGACATGAAAAATATTGTATAGACAATGTAAGATTTAACACCATGTGCCAATGACTTGTCTTGACAGTGTAATTCAATTTTATTGTTTTGCTTCGATACCTGAGTACTCGTACTCACATAACCGTCAAAAACAACATCAGTACCTATTTGACGCACGAAAGGGTTCTCGGTAGGCCCTTTTAGTTCTCATTCATGCACGTGACCAAAAGTCATCAAATGTATACGCGCAAACTGAACTATAGGGCTGCTTGCTAATTGATGTTTTAGAAAAGCAGATCGACCTATGCATTCCCATCCATTTTAAGTGGAACCACATCTCGTGTCAATTAACACTGATTGTTTCATTATATTTTTATTATTCCAATAACAACAGGAATGTGTGTGTATGCACAGACTGGCGGAGGAACCCTGGGATATGGGTCAGCACTTATACCCGACGGTGAATTATATTTAAGCATTAAAATGATGTATCAACCTGTTATGTATTATATTAGATTCCACACAGGCAATTGTAATTTACAGAAATAGCCTGAAACGGATAACAGTGAAGGTTTCATGTGTTAGGTTATATTAAGGGTCAGGATTAGGAAAGATTCCTCGACACATATAACTTGACATGGTCAATAAAAATTAAAAGGCCCATGTCATAACGACCTTAGCTGATATTTAGCAGAGTTTCGTTCTGTATTTTATTTCTAACGTCATTTAAGAGTGCTAAGAGAACGAAACACAATATGACGCTTAATTAAACAATATGACAATTGTTTGCAATAATTTTCTGACATTTTAACGCGGTAATCATACACGTGTATGTATGGTTGGTTTGAGTGTACTGTTGTCTTTAATTCATATATTGGTACTATTGGCCAACGTTACCACTCCCGTATCTACTTTGGCCGGGATTGTTTGACACTACTTGGCAAGATTACATCATGCAGTTATCTATATCATCCATGTCACATAGATTCGCTGTAATTTTCCCATAGAAACTAATGTTTACGAGGAAACTCAAAGCTTCGACGTAGAAGATTACGTATGTTGACATTCTACTGCCAAAATGTAGTATGCACTTAATATGCAGTGTGCTTTGTTGTTTTGGAAGGGTGTGTTGTATCTGTCCGAGAAGATCAACATTAAACCTTCCTCTCTATGCTATTCGTTACCCAATAGACATTACCGCCATGTCAGGCAAACGGAAGTTAACGTATTATGTCATTTTAAAGATACGAAAATACCGATCATAAATCACGTTGACTTTTCAATATAGCTGACGGGAAATCTGATATGTAATTATATAAAACGGTCATATCTTTTTTCAGACAAAAGGGAAAGATCACTTGGACTAGCGGAGATTTTGGATCTCTAATCAACCAATGAAAATGAATAGCTTGTGACGTGTGTAGATCATGGCGAACCCTCGTAATGTCCTGCCAAGAACGCTTGGACGCTGTTGGCGTTTCAATAAAGTTTCACTTAAGTTGTGTACGAAAGAAGGCCAGTTATTACTCATTTTCCCACTCAGCTGAACAATGTAATGACCGAGTATATTGTGTCAACCCAGAACCATACTGATACTAGACTGCCTGTGATTGGATGTGCTGTCCTATGATAGCCATGCGATTAATTTTCTATCTAAGTATAATAAGGTTATCAAATACTTTAACACAGGTGAATGTCCTTTTTTATCGGTCGACAGTATGAATTACGATAAAATTATGCGAGCAAATGGCTATTCCAAATATACCCGTCCTAGCTTTGTCGGAGCATTTGACCTACACATTACATGTATGTATTATAACTGTACAATGTATACTGAAACTTTCTATTAAAGCGTATGTCTAAATACAAAAATGTATATCAATTTTCTTAACTCTATCGATAGCATTGAAACAATGCCATGTCATAAAGGTAAGATACATTGTATATAAGGACGGTTGTCAAGACAAAGTGTGCAAGAATTACATTGTATATAAGGACGGTTGTCAAGACAAAGTGTGCAAGAATTGCATTGTATATAAGGACGGTTGTCAAGACAAAGTGTGCAAGAATTACATTGTATATAAGGACGGTTGTCAAGACAAAGTGTGCAAGAATTGCATTGTATATAAGGACGGTTGTCAAGACAAAGTGTGCAAGAATTGCATTGTATATAAGGACGGTTGTCAAAACAAAGGGTGCAAGAATTGCATTGTATATAAGGACGGTTGTCAAGACAAACTGCAAGAATTGCATGGTATATAAGGACAGTTGTCAAGACAAAGTGTGCAAGAATTACATTGTATATAAGGACGGTTGTCAAGACAAAGGGTGCAAGAATTACATTGTATATAAGGACGGTTGTCAAGACAAAGGGTGCAAGAATTACATTGTATATAAGGACGGTTGTCAAGACAAAGGAGGGTGCAAGAAAAACACGAGTTGGAGTTATAAACTTCATCATTTGAAGCTGTAGCAACCTGAATGGAATGATATTTATAGCTATATAAGGAAAAGGTATTTTAGCTTAGAAACCTTTGTTTTGGGTAAACTAAAGTTTGTTCTAACTGAAAATGTTCTACGTCTGGTATTTGTTAATTTCTGATGACAAGATACGGTTGTAGTCATTCTATAACCATCAGTCAGTGTGGTCACGTCCTCTGGTCTCGAATCCATTGTTATATAAACTGATTAGGGGAACAACTCATTCCTGAAAAAGGACTCCAAAATATACCGCCTCTTTAAAAGTAAATACATTGTACCTTTAATCGATATATCATTACACTTTATATAAAATTTGTACACTCCAGCTGATAAATCGCACAATACAAGGGTAGTCGATAAAGTCAGGACAAATAAGTAATGAATGTAAACGGTATATACATGTACTGTAGTATATTTCAGTTGATGTTGCGATGATCGATTATAAACGATATTAATCGGAAAGGCAATCGAGTTCGAACACTGATGATAACTTTCAAAACCGAAAGTGCGAGTTACGTTCTACTTTCATTTTTACTTATGGATTAGATTTTATGGTAATTCACGCTTCAGCTATAAATGTTTACCAAAACTGCTGTTAAAAATATTTTACAAAAACATAAACCATAAATACATAACATGACGGCGATCACTAAGAGAGTTCTATAGCGACTTAACTATACAATCCCGGCAGTAAAAGTTTGTGAAAAGTTTTCGGATTTCATAAGGCAAAGAAAGGCCAACAAAAATAAGCTGCATATGCAATTCGTCCAATTACAGTCCATGTTCAGTGCTCATGACCACCAAGGATTTCTTTCCGAAATCCAGAAATCCTTGGAATCATAAACTTAAGTCTATCAACCCTCTAATTCTGTGATGTCCGTTAAAGCTAAAATGCCAATGTAAGTTTTGTTTGATTTTATTATTCAATTATATTACGGTAAGTCATACTAGAACAACTATGGCAACTGATGTAATATTATGTTTAATTTTAAATGGTTTTATAGGTGGAATCTAAATTCTTTGTTTAGATAGCCAACAGAGGTTCCCAACTGTTGACCAAACGTGACTGTTGTTCATTATGTTTATCAAACACAAGTAAATTAATTCTCTTTGTAAAGACACGAATATTAGCGAGTGTCTTAAAAATGAAAATTAACTACCGAGAGTTTAGATAAACATGCTAAATATCATTCGCATGTTGGAAATTTTCTTTTTTACCATATTTATATCATGGTGATAATTTGTTTTTAGTCTACATTCAAGGAAACTTGCCACCAGAAAATGTAAACATAAACGATAGCCAACTGCTGTGGAATTTAAACGATTATTTTTCTTTCGCGAAATATGCATAGTTATAGGGGACTAATTATTTTATGTTTGGAAAGAGGGCAAGGGCAAATGGCAGACACTGAAACAACTTTTGGTTAAGTTTGATAACGGCCTATCGGTCGTTTAGGGTCAGACTTTTTTTTAGATTAAAAGACAATAATTCAATTTTGCTTGTTACGAGCGTTTCCATTGGCTTAAAAATTTACTTTATCAACCAAAAAAGGAAACAAGAGGAACAAGAGGCCTTGACGGTCACCTGAGTGCTGATACAGAAAGAGCATTGCAAAGTTGGTTCAAATCTGTAAAAAGTATTTACGAATTAGAATAAACTTCAAATTTGAACCTTCGTATGAGAATTTTCATTTTTTGTTTTTAATTTTGATAGTGTATTATTTTATCGAACCTTATGCTTAAAATTCCAATTTCCTTTGCCAATGTTTATACAACAAAACCAAACTAGAAGTCAGTCAGTGTCAGTGATTTTATAAATTTCACTTTTTAATCTATGAAAATTATTTGGTTCCATCAAACCCGTGAATTCAGAAGAAGATTTTTGAAATTTTAGCCATTTTGGCCCCTCCCCTCTGGTCCCTGGGGGTCAGCCAGAACCAATACGGATATGGTGTTAAAATGCTATTTCAGGCTAATAGTTCTAACCCAGTTTGACTCATTTCCTATTAAAACTAAGCAAATAATGTTCCTAAATGTGTTTTTGTTATATAAACTATAGTAAATTTGACTCCCTCCCGAAGGGAAAATTTGAGATCCCAGGGCCATGAAATTCACACGTTTTGTAAAGGGCCTTAAGACCTTTCAAGCTATGAAGAGTATTTGGTTCCATTGAATCTGTGAATGCAGAAGAAAATTTTAGAAAACTTAGCCAATTTGACTCCTTTTGGCCCCGCCCCTCTGGCCCCTGGGGGTCAGCCAGGACCAATAAAGATATGTTAAAATGTCATCTCAGGCTAATAATTTTAACCCAGTTTGACTAATTTCCTATGAAAACAAATTAAATAATGTTCATAAATGTGTATTTGTTATATAAACTATAGTAAATTTGACCCCCTCCCCAGGGGAAAATCTGAGTTCACAGGGCCATGAAATTCACAATTTTTGTAATGGACCTTAAGACCTTTCCATCTATGAAGAGTATATGATTCTACCAGTTCCAGAATTTCAGAAGAAGAATTTTGAAGTTTTGGCCTATTTGACACCTAAGGCCCCTGGGGATCAGTAATGGAAAATTTGTTAATAGGATTCAATGGCCATTTCATAGGGATATTTCTGACAATATTTGACTAATTTCCTATTAGAAATGACCAAATGATACTCAAAAATGTATTTTCCTTATAAAAACTATAGTAAACCAACCCCCATCCCAGGGGGAAACCTGAGACCACAGGGTACAAAAATTCACAATTCTTGTAGAGGGCTATGAGACCTTTCTATCTATGAAGAGTATTTGATTCTACCACATCTGTGAGTGAAGTTTTTTGAAATTAGCCAATTTTACCCCTTTTGGCCCCTCCCACAGCCCCCTAGGGTGTTAGGGTCATGTAATTCACAATGTTGACCGGCCTTATGCCTTAGGTTTGTGCAAAATTTCATTGAAAATTGCTTACGCGGTTTTGGAGAAGTCGAAAATATTAATTGTTTACGGACATACGCCGGACGACGCACGATGATGGACAAAAGGTGATTAGAATATGTCACTTCGTCTCAGGTGACCTAAAAATGGTGTTGCCGATTGTAACGTTGCTTCTGATTGGCTGAGACGGCGGCGTAATGACAAAAGAGTCCCAAAATGAATTTTGAATATTGAAGATATTATCTTTAGTAAATTGAATTATAAGGATTTCTCCATAACATAAAAAATCTAGTCAAGTTAATCCTTAAATAACAATATAACTCAAAATATTTACTGAGGTAAAATTGTAGGCAAGTGCGTTCTAGACTTTACAGAGAGTTAACATTCTTGGTATAGCAGGACTGACATCACGCCATACTCGGAATAAAACTGAGCAGATTACCACCAGTTACCCAAATTACTAGGAAAGCTTTGCCACTTGTTCACTGATGGATTCCCAGCCACTTACTTAATGTGATGGAAGTCCAGTCAGTTCGCTTGGTTCACCAACGTCATTTTATGTCAAGATCCTCGATATATATGCATACATGCGATTTTCTAAGAAGACGATGTTTAATGTTTTATTAAACCTTGTTTTAGTTATATCTGATCATCGATGTTGAAATCTTCGCAGATTCGCAATACTATTTTCACTTTATTAGAAATAAATTGTGGAGAGATATATATAATGAGGTCTTTATATATGCGTGCGTCTAGACAGTGATGATTAGGTCAACGACCTAAACAGCGGTCACAAATGACCAAGAATGATTGTAATATGTACCTTTATATAGTTATTTCCTATATTTTGTGAGCATATTAGTGATTGTCGTGCAGTCGTGCACTGACATTCAGACAGATTGTGCACAGGAAACGCAATAGGTTCTGCAAATGAACGGACTGTAAGACGATTACGTCTGACCTACGACCTTGGATATTGAACGTTACTGGCGAGAAATAAATTCCTATGCACCGAGAGAAAAACGCAGGATGAATAAAAAGATAAGTTACAAAGTTGGGTTAATGCCTGTAGACTTGGCTTAGGCTATAAACTGATGTCGTTTGCCAAACTAACAGCAACAAAATAGAAAATTAAACGATGGGGAAAAGGTAATGTTTCTCTAAGTAATAATACGGGCTGTGCCTTTCATATGACCTGTGTTTTCACCCTGGAATATAGGGCCAAATGGCTCCGAATAGTGGAACAATTAAGAGATACACGGGAAACCTAATGTAGTCTCCATGTACCAAAAACCCAACAAATGTATGTCTTACTTTGGGGTCATTCATGAATGTAGAAACGCATATACGATATTTCCTTTTTAAAAAAAATGAGAATTAGACATTAAAAGGAAAATAGTAAATTGGACAGCACCATTTCATCAGAGATATCGAAAATATCAAAATCTAAGATGTGCAACAGATCTCTTCTTCGTAGTTGTTATGATAGTGTTATTAAGTCACAAAAACAAGCATCTGAACACTCTTCTCCAGAATTATGTAAACAACCAACATTTATGGATTATTGAAATATTAAATTTCAGATTAAATTGATCGCTTTAGGATTATCTAGAAAACATTTCCCTTAATCGCGAGCGTTAACCTACTATATTGTAAGGGTACGGGCGCGCTGAGTGTGTGGATTTCTGTATATTTTTGGATTGGTTTAGTATGTTATATCTACGTCCTACCAACAACCAGGGTGATATAGGGATGACATTCTATGTATGTGATGCCTTGCATGTGTAGTGCGAGGTGAGTAAGCCCTGCAGGTAGGGCGTTAGAATTTCACCTGCTGCCTATATTGCATGATCGTTAAAGGCGACTAAATTTAGGATCTTTTATTTTCTCCTTTATAAGTAACTTTGTTCATCCTAACGTCTCCCTCGACACCGTCTCACTTTTGGCCTTTTGTTACCTGGGTTCTGTCCCCTGACCGAGACACACCATATAATAGTGGTAGTGGTAGTTTCTGCTCCTGCTTAGGGTCGGCATTAAGTGACGACTGGTTCGCATATTGTCAGTGTAATGTGATCGGTTGGCCTTCCTTATATGACTCTGGCTATTAATTAAATGTTAATTAATCGAACAAACCTCCACCTTTCAAAATATGTTGATTGCTTGTTTGTTTGATTAATTAACGTCCTATTAACATGGTTATGTAAGGATGGCCTCCCATGTATGTGATATTTTGTGTGTATGTTGTGCGAGGTGCTTGTTTTGTAAGACTGCGGTATTCATGTTGTGCCTTCTTGTATAGTGGAACTTTTTGCCCTTTCTATAGTGCTATATCACTGAAGCATGCCGCCGAAGACACCAAGCAACACACTCCACCCGGTCACATTATACTGACAACGGGCGAACCAGTCATCCCACTCCCTGTATGCTGAGCGCTAAGCAGGAGCAGAAACTACCACTTTTATAGACTTTGGTGTGTCCCGGCCTGGGGACAGAACCCAGAGCCTTCCTCACAGGGGCGAATGCTCAACTCCAGGCCAAAGGTGAGGCGGTGCCAAGTGAGGCAGTACGAAAGATAAAGTCAGTTAGGAAGAAGAGAAAAGATAAGATCCTAAATTTAATCGCCTTTTACGATCATGCAATAGGGGCAGCAGGTACAATTCTAGCGCCCTACCTGCAGGGCAACAAACAAATGAAAAGACAAAACCAATGTTGTCGGTTGCACTTGCAAACATTACGAACAGTCAGAATCCTGTTGGAATTCTTAATTCTCATACAAATGGTATATGATAATAATAAATAATGCAAGAAGACAACATGAATATACCACAGTCTCCCAAAACACGCACCTCGCACTTTACAGACGCTACACACTGCATGCATGGGAGGCCGTCCTTACATGACCCTGGCTGGTAATAGGACGTTGAAATAATAATAAAATAACATATTTTTTCTAATTAATATCGATGAAAATCTGGGTCAATAAAAATTGCAATAAAAATTGATATACTAGAATAATACCACTATATAACTATCCATAGACAAAAAGTTGAAAGGAGGTGTTGCATATAGGGTGAAAAATCCGCCCACGATAATTTTTTGATTTTTGAATTTAAATTAGTTAATTGCATTAATAAACATATGTCTATAATACTTAAAACCCGATTGGACCATTATTAGGACTACAGCGCCCCCTACATTAATACTGGTAAATTTAAAGCCTATTGGGCCTTTTACCTGGCATAAGTCATAGTAAGAACACTTAAATCACGTTTTTCTTATGATTAAAAATACCACATAAAATTGCCTTTATAACGACATATCACACTTGGCTGTATCATATATCATTTTATCATAAATGGAACGTAAATATCAAATTTGAGAGAAAATACGACTTTTTGAAGTTTTTAATTTTTCGTTTAAGCAACAGAATAAGTAAGGCACTGCTCGAGTACCCTAAAAAATTTGATATTTAAAATTATATTTAGGATATCATCGTTTCACCATAAACAGCTCAAGTTGATGAATCACTGGATATGCCACGTTTTTTTAGGGTTTATTTCGTCTACCCCCTGTTTTTTACCCATAATATCAAAGTACTGAGAGTACACTGTCAAATAGTGTAAATTACTGTAAGAGTAGAATGTGATGATGAGTTGCGTATTGCAACCAAACCTTGAAGTTATCATCATAAACTCATGCTTATAATATTTTTCAGAAATTCTACTTACCTGTTTTGAAACAGTGGGACATATAATACTGACAGTTATGATTTAATATATACACAATGCCATGTTGCATTCCAGAAACTGTATAAGCATTAAGGTAATAAATATGACAGTATGTGTCCTTTGCCCATTGTTAAAGGAGCCATCACTGTTGCCATCGTCTCAGGTAGGGTGTTAGAATTGCACCTGTTATACCCATTGTATGATCGTAAAAGGTGACTAAATTTGGTACCTTTTTTGCTTTTTTGCTAGCGTCAATCAGACATCAGACGAGGTGCTATGTCTCATTTTACCATTAGTATCGCGAAATAATACCATCAAAAAGTCAACCAGGTACTGATTACAAATTATAAGTTTTTTCTCATCCAACATCCTTCATGAAATTGCATGCTTTCTAGATTATCTAATGAAACGCTTTAAAAAGTTCTTGAACTGTTCCAGAACGGTTCTACAATGTTAAATGAGACCTGCTCCAGTTTTCAATTCCAGAATATTTCTAGAATTGTTCTAGAACATTACTCTAGAGCATTACTGTAGAACAATTTCAAAAACACTGTTCTAGAAC
Organism: Argopecten irradians; assembly: GCF_041381155.1. Lineage (NCBI taxonomy): Eukaryota > Metazoa > Mollusca > Bivalvia > Pectinida > Pectinidae > Argopecten > Argopecten irradians. The sequence goes on along the minus strand of NC_091143.1, from coordinate 22,175,887 downwards.
AATTCTAGTACACTGTTCTAGAACAGTTCTAGAGCATCGTTCTAGAAAACGTTGAAGAACGATTGTAGAATTCCTTTAGAATAATTCTAGAACAGTTCTAGAACTGTCCTAGAACTCCTCCAGTTTTCAATTCAAGAATAGCTCAAGAATTGTTCTAGAACATTATTCTAGAACATTGTTCTAGAAAAATTTTATTATTCCTTTAGAATAATTCTAGAATAGTTCTAGAACTCTTTCAGAACCGTTCTGGAGCAGTTCTAGAACTGTTCTAGAAATCCTTGCAGGGGTATAAGCAACACATTCCCAACCAGTCACAGTATACTGACAACAGGCGAACCAGTCGTCCTACTCCCTTAATGCTGAGCGCTAAGCAGGGTGTAACGTGTGTCTCGGCCAGGTGACAGAACCCAGAGCCTACCTCACAGGAGCGAGCTCTCAACCGAAGGCCAAACGTGAGGCGGTGTCAAGGAAGACGTTAGGAAGTATAAATAATTTAAGTTAGGAAGACGAGATGCTATGATACGATCCTAAATTTAGTCGTCTTTTTGCACAAGGGGCAGTAGGTACAATTTTAACGCCCTACCTGCAGGACCGCGTTTTCATCGTTAATTCATTTTAATGTCATAAGGTCATCCAACCCGAAGGGTCAGGATGACCTATAGTCACTATGCTTTGTCCATTGTCATGCGCTGTTCGCATTTCGTCATTCGTATAAACTTTTCATTGAAACGAATTCTTCTCAATATCCGAAAGGCCCAAGAAACTGATATTAGGCATGTAGAATGCTGGAATGATGGACCACCAAGTTTGCGGAAATGAATTACCTTGACCTTCATTCAAGGTCACAGAATTAAAAAAGGCTAAATCTTTAAACGATTTCTTGTGAATAACTAAGATACCTAGATACCTGATATAAGGCCTGTAGTATGCTGGCATGAAAGACTACCAAGTTCATTTAAGGTTACAAGGGACAAATAGGCTAAAACCTATAAACGACCTATTGTGAATAACTAAGAGGCATAGGAATCTGATATTGGGACTGTAGAATGATAGCTTAAACGACTACCGAGTTTGTTCAAATAAATGACCTTGGACTAGCTTCATGGTCACATGAGTCAAATAGACTAAAATCTTTAAACGACTTCTTGTGAATAACTAAGAGGACTAGAGACCTGATATTGTACATGTAACATGTTTGGGTGAAGGACAAATGTTCCTAAATCATCTTGACCGATAGGTCAGGGTGACCTAAAGTGATCGTACTTCGTGCGCCGTCTTCATACACTTTTTCATTCAAACAACTTCTTCTCAATAACTGAAAGGCGTTGAAACATGATGTTAGATCTAACGTATTCTCAAATAAAGGGCTTCAAAGATGTTTGTCAAATGAATGACTTTGACGTTAATTGAAGGGTTTCAAATTGGCAAACATAAACGACTTCTTGACAAAAACTAAGACGCCTTGCAGTATGCTGGAATAAAGGGCTTCAAACAGGTCAAATGTATCAAAATCTTCAAACAGCTTTTCAATATGTGAAAGGCCTCAAGAACTCAGATAGTGGGTCTGTAAAATTGATTTGTTTACTTGACCTACTCTCATGGTAACATTTTTAAACTATATCAGACACCTAAAACGTTAATTGAAGAGTTCCTAGCGTGCAATATATTATTTGGTGCTCCAAAAAAATTGAACAATTTCAGTCCACTGGATTCTGTTTTCGTTACTGTATAGTTTGACCATGTTTTATTGAGTGAATAATAGTCAGACATGGGCCGTTTGACTTACGAATGAAATCCTAAGTATCCATGACATTTTATAGACATCAAAACAACAGTATATCCTTTTGAGAAATATCTAAGGTCAACATATAAGTTACATCGATATACGTTTCGCTAAACGGAATTTGCTTAGTAATAAGTTAATAAACCCATGAAGACAGAAATAGGAAAAACTTCTGACGAATGGTGTAGGAAATATAAGTCATGTTGACCTTATTTTGCTTGTATAACATATTGTATAGTTCCATATATGACCCTAAAATTAACATTTTGTGATATATGGGCAAAACAAGGTTTTATTTAGATGTAGGTCAAATGTCAATAAACATGTCAGTTTGACCGAACTTTGGTACACCAACTTACATGGGATACATTTTGCTCAACTATGACGTCGCTAAGCGGCTTTTGATACATGATAGAGTCGAGAGAAGGACAGCTTTCGGTTAAAATTTTTAACTCTCAGTACTTTGATATTGGGTAAAAAATAAAGGGGGTAGACGTACAAAAGTGCCAAAAAGTCGGCATATCCAGTGATTCATCGGCACAATATTTTCATGAGTCAATAAATGATATATGAAGATATTTTTGATTGCTAAAATTTTAGGGTACTCGGGGTTTGTCATTGTTATCTAAGGAATTAATTAAAAACTAATGAAATGAAATTACTCTATTTTCATGAAAAATTAAAAGCAAAACTGGAAATTGCAAGAAAACCCCAACAGATCTGATGAAGTATTGTATATCGTTAAAAAGATAATACGAAATGCTATGTTATTACACCAAAATAATTTATCTTTGGGTTTTGTATGCCTAAATATGATATATTAAAGGCACACAAGTAGGAATCGGACGTAAAACTTACAAAAGGTGGTGCTGTAGTCGCATGATTAATCTATTCATGGAAAAAGTACTGTTCCGATACGTATTATGTGCCGATTGATGTATTCGCATCAAAAAATTAAAAATCGATCGTGGGCGGCCATGCAACACCTCCAAAGTTTTGAAATATACGGTTTTAAGTATTTATACTAAAGAGGTATAATTACTGTATGAAAAGAGAAGTTTGAGCTTTGAACACATTTAGCATGTCATGTGTTGGAGCAATCCCCACACATCATGATAGCTAGTATAAAAATACAAATTACGATTTATGTTGGGAGTACCTGCACTATTCATAAATACGTACAATTATTTAATAAAGTTGAACAACCCCTAATTTATGATTAAAATACAATATAATACACTGGTATCATGCGGAGGAGCAATCTCCTCGCATCATAATATCGGTATGAGTTTACACGTTAAATAATTTATATGATTAATTTTCACGTTTCCGTTTTCTTTTGGGCAACTGCTCCACCATTGGTCGGGTTCCTGTATTTCCTTTCTGCTGTTGTGGAGGTTCCGGGGTACCTTAACGAACAGGGTCGCCTGGTCTTCACTCACCATTTGTTGTTCCTCCATTAAACTTATATAATGGAGGTGGCCCATGATGGTGGGGAGGTCGGTGTAGGATCTGTTTGCGTCTCCGCAGAAGTCCGGGTGGTATCTACCATCACTGTCATCATCACTGGAGACACTTCCTAAAAGTTCAGATATGTCCAGTTCTGACAGGGAAAGTATCTACACCTGGACCCCGCGGAGAGGCTTCGGGCATAGTGGTGCTACGATGGACCTGGACTCCCATAAACGGCATGACGTATCTTTGTCCAGGACCCGGTAGCGAGTTCCTTCCACTGACTCCTGGCAAGAGGTAGATGTCTTCAAGAAAGATGCCTCATCCACTTTCTGCCCAGCAGCCACCATGCAATTAATCTTCTGTCGGCATGGGACGTAAGATCTGATGTGGTTATCTAATTACGCCTTACGCGGTACCCGGAACATTATTTATATGTAGATACACGGAACGTGATATTTTACCTGGTCGGTAATTTCATTTGCTTTTACTGCCAGTTAATAGTTCATGTGACATCCGAATTCAGTTTTTAAGAAAACGATTTTAAAAGTTTTAATGAAAACGAATTTTAAAGCATCAATTAATTAAGATACAGTACATGTTAAGGTTTCATTTTCACACTATTGCCGCCTTCTTCACTCGCTATCTTCAGAGTAACATAACTCGCTGGAGACGCTGGGAAAACCACGTACTTGTATTTGCCGCGAGAAAATCAATTAATACGTTATGAACAAATAAGTATCTGTTTCTTGTCATAAAGTACCCTTCGCACTGATCAAGATGGATGGGAAATTGATGATCTGACACGAGAGAACCCCAAATAGCCTAATCATTTGAAGATGTGTTGTGAGCTGGGAGGTCTCGAATCCTTGTACGTACATGTATATAACTAATTGGTCTTAGTAATGAATCCGTATAGGAGCAGCTGGATAGTAGTCGGTGGCGAAGCCCTTGACCACTTGTAGACCGCCTCAACAACGTGATTAGGTTGATCGGGAGGGCAAAAGGATACTGGGAGTTTAAAATTCATAAATGGTCCTAAATCTCAATCGTTAAATTATCATCCGAAAATGATACGTGATCTACATAAACATCTTGGATATATAGGCGATAATGATTCTGTCGTTTATAACGGCAATATTGTCAATTCTTGGATCATTCGAAAGTCATGATAATATCTAAATCTAACATAAAACACGTGTGACCGTATACATCAATTACATAAGCAATTAGCTGCGCATTTGAGTTAATGTTGCTATTTAAATTTGATTTAGCCAAAATCAATATGTAACTAGATAAGCGCAGTGTTCCATTATTTCGCTGAAATAGGCTAAAACTTCAAAAATCTTCTTCTGAAATTCCAGAAATGGTAGAATCAAATAATCTTCATAGATGGAAAGGTCTTGAGGTCCTTTACAAAAAAGTGTGAATTATATGACCCTGGGGACGTTTCCCCCCTGGGGAGGGGTTCAATTTTACTATAGTTTATATAGGGAAAAGACATTTTTGAGCATTATTTGGTCATTTGTAATAGGAAATAAGTCAAATGTTATCAAAATAATCAGTATGAGATGACCATTGAATCCTATTTAAAAAAAAAATTCAACGACTGAACCCCAGGGGCCTGAGGGGTGGGGCCAGAAGGGGTCAAATAGGCTAAAACTTAAAAAATCTCCTTCTGGAATTCCAGAAATGGCAGTATCAAATACTCTTCATAGATGGAAAGGTATTGAGGTCCTTTACAAAAATTGTGAATTATATGACCCTGGGGTCTCACGTTCCCCCCTGGGGAGGGGGTTAAGTTTACTATAGTTTATTTTGATAGTTGAAATTTGTTACCTCTATTTCTCAGAAAGTACTGAAGCGATCTGTCTCAAATTTTATATGTAGGATGTAGTCAAAGTTTGAAAAGCAGAGAAATGATATCTCTTTCCATTGTCTGACAGATTATTCTTTGGTGGGCGCCAGGATCACTCTGGGATATCTTGTTTCCATTTGAATTATTATTGTTTACCTTTTATCGGTTGGTTGTCCATGAGAAGAGTTGGAAGTGAGTCCGGATAGGCCGATTTATGGAAGCAGGATTGAGTCGGAGCATGATTTTAGTAAGAAAGTGTTAGAATTTCCGGATGTTTAGTTGCATCTGGTTGGTAACTGTCTGTCAAAATGTAAGGGTTTCCACTAGAAGTTTGTACTCTAATACTAATTGTAAAAGTATGCAACGACTATGATGTAGAGTTATTTTTGCTTATAGTAATTTATTATATATTTCCAGTTCTGTTGCTATTCCAACTCAAAGCTTATAATAACTTATTTGTCCTTGACCAATTCTTATGTCCAACTAATCAGTTTAAGGTAAAAGTACAAACTACTGTAACATTGTCCAAAACCTCAAAGATAAGTTATTTTCTTCTAGGTCATTTGTATACCAAATAGATGATGTGGGAAATGATTGCTAATTTTTGAGTTAGATTTCTGAGTGATTGTAATTGTTAATTAATGAAGTAGCTCTGGGATGCGTTCCCTAATTAATTATTGACTTTATTTTACTCTTCTGGTTTTCTTTACCAGTAACACTGTACTTGGTATATGTGAGTATGACTGGTGAATTATAACCCAAGTTATGGAACCATCAGATGGTTCAAAATAGTGCTACTTGATGTTGCACAATTTGCAATTTTATTGGATGTCTAAACCTGCTCTGGAGACGGGACCTTGATTGAGTAGCGGAGACCATGGAGCTACAAGATGAATACGAAACTGGAAACTCGTAATAAATATTGTGACAGCCATACGCTACCACATTATACTGGGCTGACACTGGGTCTAGACCACTTTGGTTTCCCAATAATGTTACATGATTTCAACAACATGGTGCAAAATTTCTGTCATGCAATTTGGAGCTACAATATATCGTCAACACACAGAGAGGAAACACGTCACAAAAAAGGAAGTTCCAGTACACAAGGTCGACGTAGAAACTAACATCAACAAAGAGTATTAAAATACAAAAGCATTTACATATGGAGGCAATATAAACGTTAGCGGCAACTCAAAGCGGCGAACGATATACATGTATACATAAAATACTAATACGCTAGGGAACCATACCATAGCGTCAACAAACAAGATTGAAATAAAGAAACAAAATCAAAGCAGACATGAATACCGAACATCGTGATAAACCAACGAAGCAGTCACGCAGGAGAAAAAGAACAGTGTTCATGAAAAGGGATATCAATGTCTTCTATAACTACAATAAGATACAGAGCCAAATATATAATAACTTCATCATATATTACAATATATTACAATGTACAGAAAAATGGACAAAATTATCCCTACGTCAATGTTTTTAGCATTTTTAACAAAGGAATAATAAAAAGAGAATCTTATTAGAAGCAAACAACTGAAAATCAAAATGACGGAATGAAATCTACAAGATAAAAATACCCTGCATAAAGCGAAGTAAAAACAATATATTACCAGTGTCTGAAAACATAAGCTGTATTTTGGCGATATCCACTATTTGTTTTCTGTCACTTGCCAATGATACAGCTTCTAATTTCAGACACGATATTTTTTTCGTTCAATTTTCATAGAAACATTATATTTTAAATTAATAATGTCAGTGTTTCAAACGCGCTCGTGTTTCAACCAATATTTCGCTTTGGAAGGTCAGTCGAACCGTGCACGGTCAGAAATCTTAAAATTTACGATTGCTTTCCGCCAGTGTCGAATAAAATGTATGTGGTTTGTGTAACGACTGTGTTGGATGCTGGATAAAGGCGTTACCCTGTTCCTGAGTTCAGTGTATTCGTGTGTAAAAGATTGTGTCTGATGTCAAATTTGACTGGAGTCAAATGATATTTTATTTATCCCATTAAACGTAAATGAAACTTAAGATAATACCTCCATCGTAAACCTTTATCATATGTTAGCTTGTCCTGAGGGATTTGAAAGAGAAAATAAATGTGTGTATTTCTCACGACACCGGAACTCTCTAGGAATACCTGATCTGAACGTGGCATTTCCACGCCTCTGAACCTCTCTCACGCGTGACTCGGCGCCTACGTGTCTCCACCCGCCAACACCAGCAGAATTTATATGACCGGAAGGTCGCATCTTGTGTCAGGACCATATGATCTGTTTATAATTGTTTTATGAATCATTGTGCAAGGCTTCCCGAAAACTATTGTGTCGTATTTTTGAAAAAAAGGAACACTTTCTTCATTTGTATGTCTCTTAATTGCATAAAATTCGGGAAAATATGCATTTTACTACTGTGATTGTAAATTTTTTTATACCACGAGAGTTTAATCTAACTCATAATAGGAATTTCGCCATATCAATATGTCTAAGATCTACTTTCATAGACTCCTTCTATAGAAAGTATATATCTACAAGCCACGAAAACAGATGTAAAAGTACATGTACTGCAGAAGAAATGTGTTAATTTAGAGAAAATAAGACTAATGGCGATATATCTCTCCCTTAGTGTACAATTAGCAATATCTGAAGTCAAATATTCGCACAGTGTTAGAATATATATAATACAAAATATTTAAGAAACACAATTTAACAAAGCATGACAATTTATTGACAGGTGCCCTATCCGGGCCTCGAACTCACGATCTACGGCATTATGGTATCATCCTTTTTCAGAACCAGAACTTCTAGAAACGGTACTTTTTGTCATCAGCTTCAATAGTAAAACTCGGCTGCGTAGTCTTTGTGTGCTAAATAAATCGCAGTCTACAGATCAATTCACCATCTTGCTACCATTTTGATTTAAACAAGAGGCCCATGGGCCTTAGCGGTCACCTGAGTTAGAATATATAATGAAACAAATTAAAGACATATAAACACTATATGCTGGGCCTTGGAGTTAGTCAATGATTTATAAATTTGACTTTTCAGACTATGAAGAGTATTTGCTTCCATCAAACCTGTGAACTTAGAGGTATTTTTTGAAATTTTAATCATTTTGACCCTGTTTGGTCCTGCCCCTCTGGTCCCCCAGGGGGTCATCGAGGACGGATGTGGATGTTAAAATGCTATATCTTAGGCTAACAATTCTAATCAAGTTCGACTAATTTCCTACAAAAATTGGGCAAAATAATGTTCACAAACATGTTTTTCCTATATAAACTAAAGTAAACTGGACCCCACCCTAGGGGGTAACGTGAGACCCCAAGGTCATATAATTCACAATTTTTTATAAAACAACTTAAGACCTTTCCATCTATAATTATTTGATTCTACAATATCCAGAATTTTTAGAAGATTTTTGATAAGTTTTAGGCCTATTTGACCCTTTTTTAGTCCTCGCCCCTCTGCCACCCAGGGGGTCGCCACGTCCCAATGGTGGATATGATATTGAAATGCTATCTCAAGGCTAATTTTTCTAACCTTAGTTTGACTCAATTCCTAATCGGGATAATTTGTGAGCTTAAATTTCATTTGGATAATTAGTAGTCGTTTTTCCTATATAAATCGTAATAGTAAACTTGACCAACTACCAAAGGGGAATACAGGAGGACCCACAGGGGTCATTATAATTACACATATTTTTTTATTACAAACTTTTAAGACCCTTTTCATCTATAGAAGTGCATTTGATTTTATACCATTTTCCAGTATTTTAAAAGAATACTTTTTGAAAGTTTTAAGCCTATTTTGACCTTTATTGGCCCCTTGCCCCGCTGCCTCCGGCGGGGTCAGCCTGGGACCAATATGGATATGATATTAAAATGCTATCTCAGACTAATAATTGTAACCAAGTTTGACTCGTTTCCAATGAAAATTGAGCAAAACATGCTCAAAAATGTGTTTTCCCTATATAAACTATAGTAAACTTGACCCCCCCCCAGGGGGAAACGTGAGACCCCAGGGTCATATAATTCACAATTTTTGTAAAGGACCTTAAGACCTTTCTATTTATGAAGAGTATTTTATTCTACCATTTCCAGAATTTCAGAAGAAGATTTTTGAAGTTTTAGCCTATTTGACCCCTTTTTAGCCCCGCCCCTCTGCCCTCAGGGGGTCGGCCAGGACCAAATTTGAATATGATATTAAAATGCTATCTCAGGCTAATAATTCTAACCAAGTTTGACTCGTTTCCAATGAAAATTGAGCAATTAAAACATGCTCAAAAATGTGTTTTCCCTATATTAACTATAGTAAACTTGACCCCCTCCCCAGGGGGAAACGTGAGACCCCAGGTTCATATAATTCACAATTTTTGTAAAGGACCTTAAGACCTTTCTATTTATGAAAAGTGTTTTATTCTACCATTTCCAGAATTTCAGAAGAAGATTTTTGAAGTTTTAGCCTATTTGACCCCTTTTGACCCCGCCCCTAAGGCCCCTGGGGGTCAGTCATAAAAAATTTGTTAATAGGATTAAATGGCCATCTCATACTGATAATTCTGACAACTTTTCACTCATTTCCTATAACAAATGACCAAATAATGCGCAAAAATGTGTTTTCCCAATATAAACTATAGTAAACTTAACCCCCTAACCACGGGGAAATTAGAGACCCCAGGGTCATATAATTCACAATTTTTGTAAAGGACCTTAAGACCTTTCTATCTATGAAGAGTATTTGATTCTACCACATCTGTGAGTAGAGAAGAAGATTTTTGAAATTTTACTCAATTTTACCCCTTTTGGCCCCTTCCACAGCCCCCTGGGAGGTGGGGACCATATAATTCACAATTTTGATTGGCCTTATGCCTTAGAAGGTTTGTGCAAAATTTCATTGAAATTGCTTCAGTAGTTTTGGAGAAGAAGTCGAAAATGTAAATTGTTTACGGACATACGACGCACGACGACGGACAAAAGGCGATTAGAATAGGTCACTTGAGACTTCGTCTCAGGTGACCATTTTGATTTTAAAAAACTCTCACTCTTCCTCGTGACTCCCTTGGCACCGCCTAGCTTTTGGCCTTGAGTTGAGCGTTCGCCCCTGTGAGGAAGGCTCTGGGTTCTATCCCCAGGCCGAGAAACACAAAAGTCTATAAAAGTGGCAGTTTCTGCTCTGCTAAGCCCTTAGCATACAGGGAGTGGGACGACTGGTTAGCCCGTTGTCAGTATAATGTGACCGGGTGGGGTGTGTTGCTTGGTGTCTTTGGTGGCATGCGTCAGGTATATAGCACTATAAAAACGGAAACAGTTACACTATACAAGAAGACACAACATGAATTCACCGCAGCTCCCAAAACACGCACATCGCACAACATACACGCAAAACACAGCATACATGGGAGGCCGTCCTTACATGACCATAACTGTTAATAGAACGTAAATTAATCGAACAAACAAACAAACAAAATCACTGTCTATGACGTCACCCACATAATACGTCAAAATGACGTAATGAATTTTTCCTTTAGTATTGGCCAATGATATTAATTTCGAGTGATAAAAACTACCAACAAACTAAAGGAATAGCTATTGGATCTAGATTGGGCAGGAGCTTTGCATGTTCATATATGTGTAAGTGGGATGAACAGCTTATGAAGTATGAGCAAACGTTTGATTGATGATGGATTTGGGATATGGTTAGGTAGCCCGAAAGAGCTGGGAAAATTCCCAACGTATGCTTACAGTATACATAATATTGAAGTTGAGCTACGTTTGAGAAAATTGAATTCCTTGATACATGGATTTTGCTTGAGAAAAGTAACATAATCACAGATTTGTTTATAAAACCTACAGGGAAGCAGTTGTGTTTGCACAATATTTCGTGCCACCCTTCACACCCAAAGAAATCTTTACCATGTGGATTAGGCATAATGATCAACAGATTTGTACTAGGAACGAGGATTACGTGAGACATCGAGATGCGCCTAAAGTACAATTACGTAAGAAAGGTTACAGTGCTAAGCAAGTGGACCCTCCACTACAGAGAGTGGATCGAATGGAGAGAACGGAGCTTTTGACTACATGCAAGAAAATAAATCTAACAATAGGGTCCCATTGGTTCTCACGTACACTAGGATACTCCCAGACGTATAAAAGATCCTTCGAAAAAATCAAACAAGAGGCCCACAGTGCCTGTATTGCTCACCCTGCTTTGAAATTTGAAGATTTACCTCTAAATTCCCCGTTTGGCCCTACTCTTTGACTAGTAGCTAGTTAAAGGATTTACCTCTATTTCCCCTATTGGACACCGCCCCTCCTACCCCCTTCCACGGGGGCGGTGGTCAGAGCCAAAATTTATACAACATCTGTTCCACTTCCCCCAAGAATGTGTCTGGTCAAAGGTTAGAATCCATACGGAACTCTATGACTAGTAGCATTTTAAAATGTTGACGGACGGACGCCGCGCCACGACATACGCTCATCGGGCCTTTGGGCCAGGTGAGCTAAAAACTCTTCATAGGTCCGAGCAAACGAGGATTGTGTTTCAGCAACCAAATTATTTGCATACACTTGTACACATCAAGACCAAACGGGAGATCCATGTGGAAGTTGGTTGAGATTGTACCATATGCGATCAAATGGAGAAGAGTGTTATCTATGACACGAGCAGTCCATGAGAATTAAAGCCATAAGTATCATCGGCAAAATGTTCCACAGGAAAGGTGTACATGTATATGTGTTTATTTGTAATAAAAGCAATGTAACTGTGTATGTTGGTGAAACCGGAAGATCTTTAAGAAAAGGTTTACTGAGCATTTAAGAAATGTTAGATACGTCCGGATAATCCAATAAACCGGCATTCCTGGAACCACAAAGCAACTGATGTGAAGATTGTGGTTATAAAACATTATCTAAGAATATTAAGGAATTCCGGCTTTTGCATGAAGAACAATGGATAAGGTTGTTAGACACAAAGACTCCAAAAGGATGTTATGTAAAAGGAATGTGATGCAACAAAAATGTAGTACGAGAAAATTCATTTTGACGTATTACATAGACAATAAGAGTTTTTTATAACCAAGATGGTAACAAGATGATGACTTGATCAGTAGACTGCGATTCTTTTTCCAAACGAGTTTATATTGCATGTTTGTATATTGTAAATTATGTTCCCTTTGAAAATCTTATGAGAAGTTATATATTTAGTGTATAGTAGATATATAAAGTTAATGATTTTGATGTGTTTATTGACAGCCATGGTCATTTAAGAACGGGCTTCATGTGTGTAATGTGCTGCGGTTTGTGGATTTCTACAACTACGCTTTTGGAAGATTGTGGTATATTCATGCTGTGTCTCCTTGTGATAAAGGAAACTCCTGTCTGGTCATATTATACCATTAAGGGGCAAACAAGTGCTGTAACTACCTTTATACTGAGCAGAAACCACCACTTCTATAGACTGTTTCGCACAAGGGTGAGCGCTCAACCGAAGGCCTAAAAAGAGGTGGTACCAAGGAGGATGTCAGTAAATTAGGAAGAAAAGATATATCCTAAATTTAGTCGCTGTTTACAATAGGGACATCAGGTACAATGCTGACGCTCTACCAGTAGGGTATCGTCCATGTATGATCTTAGCTTTTGATAGGACATTTTTACAAAATATAGGAAAACAAATCCATTGGATAATGATGAGTTTAATCCTTCCTCAACATGATAAAATACAACATAGATTACTGAGTGCCGTCCATTTATAGTTCCCTACGGCAAAATTCCTCCTTAATCACGTATGTTTGCGTGACGACATCACACGTGAAATATCACGCTGCTGATAAGACTCGGTGTTCAATCAGCGGTTTACCTGGTGCCAGGCTCATCGATCCTTTAAGCACAACGACACGATCTAATCGTCAGAGTTGATATCTTTGATAATATCTAGAGCCTAGCGTATTGAAACTATTCTTCAGAGAGATATTGTTAGATGCGTTATATACCCGATGTAAAGGTAAATGTAAAGTTCTGGTTTTGACCTTAAGATTTAACGAATCATGCATTTTGTTCGTGTAAACTAGATTCAGACCGTTTCCTGGCCCTGGCGTGTCTTAAATTGAATATGGAAATACACAAAAGAGAATTTATATTTGAATTCTAATTTAGAATTATGTCAGTATATGACATGTAAAGCCGATACAGCAATAAATTATGTTACTTCATCTAAAAAATAATCTATTCTACAGATCCTATGTTACCTACGAAACATGTGTTGAATACATGTGCCTTATTTTCATAAAGTGTGTTACAAATCTATCGCCAGCGATCAAAACTAGGTCATCGTCTGAAGCTATATACTGAGGCTGAATTTCGGACAAATTTGTGTCAATGTATGCGCCAAAAACGACAAGGAAACTTTTGTTGTTTTTTAGGTCACCTGAGACGAAGTATCATGGTGACCTATTCTAATCGCCTTTTGTCCGTCATGCGACGATAGGCAATTTACATTTTCGACTTATTCTCCAAAACCGCTGAAGTAATTTTAATAAAATTTTGCACAAACTTTCTAAGACACAAGGCCAATCAAAATTGTGAATTATATGACCCAGGTTCCTATGGGAGGGCAAAAGTGACTAAAATTTAAAATATCTTCTTCACACACATATGTACTTTCTTCGCTTGCATTCCCTTTACTTTTATGTATAGTGATGGACCTTACCTAAGAAAGTGACAGAGGGAAAAGAAAGGAAACAGAAAGGCAGAACTCCTTAACTCCCTGGTCGAGTGCATCACATCCCGGTTTTCAGGAGATGTGCACTTATTCTCCATGCCAGCAGAATACTATCCATTAGTAAATGGTCTGATGACGAGGGTATGATTCATTAAACTCTAACTATTAGTCTTCTTATTAACACACAATCAAAACTAAAGAAACTTCCTGTGGCTGATTAATTTTCTCTTCTGTACTGATGATTTAATACACTGTGCTTTTGATCGGACTTAACATCCTTTACCAACAGAAAAATGATGCAACAACACAAAATAAATACAGCCAAACAGCTGGACTCCTAAGCGCTCAACTTGCAGTGTTTTTTCCAGTTGTATATGACAATCACACAATGAGATGTGTATGAAATCTAATCCATTTGCTGACAATTAAATAAGGTATTTTCAAATTTCAATCGAAAGTCCCCTACTGAAAAAAATACTAAAGTACAATACGTAGTCACATTTTGATGTGTACTTGCAGACTATGGAGACGAGAATGTTGCTCATCTTATGGCGATGTGTGGTTCAGCACTAGCAGCTTGTTGTCCATCGGTCAATCTGATGGCAATTGAGCCGGAATGGACATTGCTCAAAACTTTTGTGAGAAATATGTAAAGTGTTTGTAAAACTGACTGCTGTATGTTTCAAACAGATACTATAATAGAAATAAACATTTGTTTTAAAACAATGAGGTTAAACTGACTGAATGTCATTTTTTCGGCAACGAGAGGAAAACTTGCTGGGCAATGCTTCAGGAGATAGAGGGAGACAGGTGTAACCTGTTTTCACTCATCAATTACCTGTTGGCCCTTCCTGGATCGTCTGTGGATGTAGAGAAAGGGTTTTTTCAAGGTAATATATGTACTCTAAAATTAATCATCGGAGATAATCAAAGTGACACTGTTCATGCTTCATTACATATTTAATATTGTTCTCCTTCATTATAACAATTGTTTGTAAATCAGAACAAAAATGGTGAAGAATGACTGGCGATCCAGGTTGAGCGACAAGAACCTCTCGGATCTCTTGTTAATCTTGCTCGAGGTCAACTCTATTGAGGACTTTGATCCAAATGATTCGATCGAATTGTGGTACTCCTCGGGAACAAGGACACGCCGTCCATTTTACTAAAAGGGGTCATAATGGGTAAAATTTCTAAAAAACCTTTCCTGTGAATTTACAGATTTTTGATGGAACTAAATACTCTGCTTAGATTCAAAAAGTCAAATTCATAAAAGCACTGACTGACTTCAAGGGCTTGTTGGACCAATATATACTGTTTATATGTCTTTGTTTATTTCTGTATCCGAACTCAGGTGACCGTTAAGGCCTATGGGCCTCTTGTTTATCTGAATTGTTTGTATTTTAATTGTTTTTTTTAAATACCCCAAAAAAACAGGATTTTTTTTGTGCAAAAGTATCGCATGTAGTTGATGAGATTTCCCACTCGCAACTTCTGTAGATAATACAAAAAGACATGCGATAGTCCTACAACCACCGATATACAAAGTATACCTGTCGTATTGTGTAGTCAATGTCCGTGCCTTGTATAGACGTTATTGTTATGATACGTAAACAAAGAAATAACATACGTGTATTAACTGTTTTGCTACCCATTGATTAGAGACAGTGGTCATTTTGAAATTAGGGATTGTAGGCAAAATATTGTGTGCTTTAGACAGATTCAAATCTATCTAAGAGGCCTACTAAAACAAAAAGGTCATATTTTCAGTTATAATAAAACTAAGCACTCCATGTTTTACCAAACCCCAGTCAAGCATTTGCAGTAGCTGTATATCAAACGCAACTGTCAATTTGAGACTTTTAGTAAAGACAAGATATATTTGGAGGTATAACGGGGAACCAAATCGGGACTTCAAAGATAATGTGTATATACATTAATTAATGACGTGGGTAATGCATAACCCTTGTGAAACAAAGGATGTACCTCATCATGTATGTCATCTAAGAGACATTAACCTCGACCTGGCCGAGGCTTTCTGTTTGATGGTGAAACAGAGATAATTATGTCATATTTACAATCATAAAAGATTGATACCTCAAAGGTATGGATCATGATGTCGCCGCCAAAACATGCCAATACCTTAATCATACCCACAGGTATGTTTAATAAACTGGGATTTATTTCTAATGCACCCTAGTAACCAACCCCTTAAGTTATTTTGTAATCTCCAGGTTGGGATGGTTTTATGTCATTGATTGGGTGGCATAGCCTGATACCTGGCTGTAAGTTATAACAAAATAACAATGGTTAAGTTACTACCACATTAATATTGAGTTATTATAGTATTGCTTTCGATGACATTATCACAGTCAGGGTATCGACAGGTGCCCTGATAATGATAAGTGGGTAACACACAAATCCATCACCGGCTAATGAACGTCCTATCAGCTTACTACACTCGCCACGTATGTAGCCAGGTTAGGAGAATGACCGGACCTCAGGTGATCAGAATTTCTTTAGATGACCGATGCATATAAGGTAACAGCCTGACACGGATAAAATGCAAATATTTCATTTTTCTGTAAACGGTTTACAGAAATAGGCCGTAATTACCACCGCTATAAACAACAAGCTTACAGTAAGCAACACATGTCCCCCTGTAAATTTTTTTTAGATGTAGATTACTTTTTTTCTAATCTGTTGCCGGTAATAATTGTTAAGTGGTGCTATCATTGTATGAAGTTTGAACAAATTCTGTCTCAAGTTAGCATCTTTTACTGTTTTAGTAACAATGACCTTTTGGCCCCAAATCCAATCCCAAGCTATGTTTTCTCCTATGTTACCATTGTATGAAGTTTGAACAAAAACTGTTGATGTGTTCTCATGTTATCACTCGGAAACTGAAATTTGTGAAACAATCTATTCTTAGTAACAGTGACCTCTGGGGGTTGACTTTTTGACTCCAATTCAATCCAAAGCCGTTTTTTCACATATACTACGATTGTGTGAAATTTGATAAAAAATCCGTTGATGTCTTCTCAGTTTTCGTCTAGAAACGATAATTTTTCAAACAATCTATTTTGAGTAACAGTGACCTTTGTAGTTGACCTTTCAACCCCAAATTCAATCTCAAGATGTATTTTCTCATATGCTACCATTGTGTGAAGTTTATTTAAAATACGTAGATGTTTCCTCAAGTTGTCGTCTGAAACTAATATTTTGTGAAACAATCTACTTTTAGTAACAGTGACCTTTGTATTTGACCTTTTGACCCCAAATTCAATCAAAAGCTGTATTTTCTTAATGCCATTGTGTAAAGTTTTGATCAAAATTCGATTTTTTTCAAGTTATCGTCTGGAAACGACATCCGGACAGACAGACAGACCCGAACAAACAATATAGTCCCCTCTAGTTTCACCGGTAGGGGACCAATAATCCACATACAACGTAAACAAAGGTTACAAACGTGAGCTTCATGTAAAATCCTCACTTGAAATATAAAGGAATCAATCGGTTAGAGCGTATGCCTCTACGTCATCAAAGTGGCAAACCTATTTGTTTAAATTTAAGACACCAATTTTATAATGACACACGGTAGTGTTTTGTTTCACCAACAACACAAAACGAATCGCTAAGTGCAGGCAACAATTTAGTGTAATAACCAAATCATAAAATGGGTTTTATAGCAAGCATATACATAGGTGAAGGGAGGTTTAAATTGTATAAAGTTTAATGTAAGTTCACATAGCGTTGTTGTCTCACACATTCGTCAAACTTTTGTTAAGTTTAATTTTCCAAAGACAGGTAATGGTTTTATTTTGTCTTTGTATATAAAGAGGTCATTGCAGTTATGTATTTATTGTGACATTATGTTTTTGTGTGTCTCGCATAACATAAAGACATGGCAATCATTACCTTCCTACAGGGGAGATAATATGAAAAGAGGGAAGTCTCTGTTTAATAACAAGTTCGCAGATCCTGATAATGAAAAGCACAAAAACTAATTAGATCCAGTCGATAGTTTTCTCTAAAATTGTGTTTTGTAATGAATATGATCATGGTTTAACCCTGTTTTGCTCGGTTGTTTTTTAATTGAAAACACATCTTAATGCAAAAGGACGATTTGACGAAGGGAAAAATCGTGGCACTTTCTAATCAACTAGTAGATTTCATTATTTGAAATTTTAATTAAAACTAGATTGTGAGGTACTACGTAAGTAAAGTGGAAAATTAATTTAAGACCCATACTAGCATTTTAACTTATCTAGTTTGTTATTGGTGAGGTATCTGATTAATTGAAAAGAAAGGTGAAACATTTCAGTAGCAAGATAATATCACGATAATAAACTAAATTAACTCCTTTTTATCCACAAAACATAATTCAATTAGTGAAAAAACACATTTATCAGACATGTGACAGAGTTTTTCGATAAGACACAAAACATTTTGTATCAATTTGTAATCGAAACTGTTCCATTAGATATTAGTTGCTACCCCAGCATTTGTACATTTTTGAATCCTCAACCTATAAGGATACTACCATTGCATTTTGAGTGCTCTCCCATGCTTAGTTTCTGAGAAGAAGTTGTTTTTTTGGAAATAACCAAATTGACCCTTTTTGACCCCGCCCCCAGGGGGGGTCAGCCCCATCATTTGTACAATTTTGGATCCCCACCCGATAAGGATGCTACCATTGCATTATTGGTGCTATCCCATGCTTAGTGTCTGAGAAGTTGTTTCTATGTAAACAGCCAAATTGACCCCTTTTGGCCCCGCTCCTCAGGCCCTTGGAGGTCAGCCCAATCATTTGTACAAGTTTCAGTCAGTAACCCATATGGATGCTACCTGTCAAATTTTGTTGAATTCTGACCAGCGGTTATGGAGAAGTATATTGTTGACGGACGGATGGACGCCGGACCCTACGGTATGGCGTAAGATCACCTTGGTTCTTCGGACCAGGTGAGCTAAAAAGTTAGCTGACACATCAGCAAAACGTTTAGGAATGTGTGTTAACAGATAATGTGTTACCAAAGAGCACTGTCCAGTCGTGGTGATGCGAATAGATACACCCCAAATTATTTCACACGTGAACGGCCGTCCTTTTGTTGTTACTAGGACGGTAAGCCTAATAAACCAAACCAAATGAAACAAGGAACTTATAAATCATGGTCTTTACTCTACCGACAAAAATAATAGATCGTGGCTCTGTGAGGAGAGCACAACAAATTACCAAGTACTTTGCATTTGCAAAATAAATTCGTTTGATATATGATCTTTTAAACTGTAGCCATCATACAATCTGCTCGTTTTGGACATTTGAGCAGTTTTGGAAAATGTTTTGATTTCGAAAATGTCTGAATAATCTTTCCAACATTAGACTACAGAATTTCGTTGAATATGAAATGAAACATCCTCTAGACATATAAATGAGTTTTTTCGTGTCTTTTTGCAATACTATGTCATTTATATCCCGATTATAATAGGCCATTCCCCCTGGCGGTTAAAAGAGAGGTCCCTAGGGACCTGTCAATGATATCGTTCCATTGCTATAGCCTTCAACAGATCACCAGACCGAAAACAATGGATGTGATATTCTTCATCTCTCTGAAGACATTGAAGACATTTTGAACAGGATTAAACACATCTATTTGACAAAATAGTAGATTAGACATAACTGAACACATTTCCTCAGTCATTGAATCACGAGGATAAGCTGAGTGTGTACAGTTTAGGGAGTAACATTTAATGATAATTTTAACCACTCATACATTATCTATTTTCAATTAGTCGCAAAAGAATTGCCATGCTTTCAAATACTTAAAAAGTTATTTGGTTTATGAAATGAATTTGAACTTCGTAATTGAATTTCGGTTCAAATCATACGACGACCATTAAAAATACCAAACCATTTTTATCAGCTTTACGTTTTAAAAGGTATCGACTTGTTTAAATTTTGATGTACACTCCCTTAGTGCTGAGCGCAAAGCAGGAGCAGAAATTATCACTTTTATAGACTATGGTGTGTCTCGGCCGGGAGATCAACAGGACCCATATGTTGCCCCGACCTTTCTTACAGGCGCGAGCACTCAACCGCAGTGCTACATTGAGGTGGTGTCAAGTGAGACGTAAGAAAAAAAGTTAGGAAGAAAGAAAAGATCAAATTCTAAATTTATTTGCCTTTAACGATCATGCTCTGGTATGACAATATTGTGGTTGTTTTGAAGACAAAGCTTCATCAGTAGATTGTTACTGCTTGGTGAAATAGCTACATTTTCCACAAGTTCAAAGCAACTATGTAGTAAAGACTGTCTAGGTGATGACAAACTGCTACTGATTACATAATTGGCGGATCGTCAGCCGATGATTAGCCACGCCCCTAACGATTCAAGGGAGATCACTTTTTGCTCCGACTTCAGTAAGGTAAACAAAAATGCAAGATGGCGAACACCAAGCTTTCAGATGACTAATTGTAAAAATTATAATATTAAGATAGGTTTGTTGCAAATATTTGTTCATTATATATTATGTTCATTAGAATTTTAATATCATAGTGTAGTTAATAGAAAAAATAGTATCTTTTGTCAAAATTATAACAGAACAAATGTTGAAATACATAAAATCTGAAATACATTAAACTGATAAGTCAGTATTTTGTTTAATCCATGTCCAATATATACATTAAATGTTCATTAAAAGCACATTGAATATACCTAAATTCATTATTCCAATTGATAGCATGAGTGGACAATGTTCCCATCTACTTGCACTTAATTGTACACGTATCTGCTGAATATGCCAACTTTTCATTACTGACAAGTACAATTGGTGGTATGTTTTCCTCTTTAAAATGTTCCCAAATCATTGACAATCTGTTTGAAAACAAATAAACAGAAATGTTAATTCCATGTCTTTATTTATTGCATATATCTTAGTCAATTTTCAATTTAGCTGATATCCAGCAAGTATCATATTCAAATATGGTTCTAGGAATGACCTCTTTTTTTAAAAGATTTTTCCTTTACTTAGATGTAATTTCAAGTTAAGGATAACGTAAGATTTTTTAAGTAAAAAATGTTCATGGAACATGTCGCTCGGGTCTATAAATGAAATACTTGGTAAATCAAATCGGACATCACCACAATGACTTAAAGACTAATTAATATGCCTGTCTATAACAGAATATGAAAAAAAACCGCAGACATGATGCAACAAATGAGAAAATTGTGTGTTGAATACATTAAAGGGACTAAATCGCTAAAAAAATCATGTAATAAAAGATAAAAAGAATTTATAGGACTAAAATTAATTGTAAAAGTTGTGTACTTTGTGTTAATAACAATATTTAAAAGTTTGTATAACAATTTTGTTCAAAATAGAGAAAAACTGAAAATAAATAGGACCGACCTAGTCACTATTTCATATTATTATCTTTCGGCGAGTGTAAACAACCCCTATGTGCATGCGCGACGCGTGAACATTCCAAACATCCGATCGAAGGAAATCTCATCTGTCTAATGGACATATCTACTATCGACTGAAAACACAAATTTATCGACTACAGGTTCCTGATTACTGTGTTAATCTAATAAACGTTGAAACGTATGCAAAAGTTTTGTGAAGAGTTTCTAAGTGTAAATAATCCTATACTGTACAGGTTTTTGTAGCCATAAATAAGGGTTTTCATTATATTATATGGTTTTATACTTGCTTCTACCATTATTTTATTTTCATTTGTCATGATATTATGTACTATTCCGCTAAACCTGCCAATATTATTAGGCTTTAAAAAATGGCCTAATATATAGACTTTATAATAAGGAAAAAATGGAAAAAAATAATAATATAGGCATGTTTAGCGGACTAAGTAAGTACGAGTATTTCTTTTATCATTATATCAATATTTGACATTCCGTATACATTGTATATCCTTAGTTATAATGTCTATCCGTCTAATGGGCATTCCCTATATATCTCTAGTTATAGTCTTTATCCGTCTAATGGACTTTCCTTATATAGCCCTAGCTATAATATATATCCGTCTAATGGAAATTCCCTATATATCCTTAGTTATAGTGTCTATCCGTCTAATGGACATTCCCTATATATACATATGTACCTAGTTATAGTCTCTATCCGTCTAATGGACATTCCCCTATATGTCACTAGTTATATAACTTTTTTACATCTGATTTACTTTAAAAAAATCAGCCTAACTATATATCTAAATTTTATATGTACTTTTATGTATTCAAAGCAAAAATATACCTTACATATACATTGTAGACCTATGTACATATATGTTTGCTTAATAATGTACATGTACACCTGCATTCATGTATAATATATACATAATTAACGGGTGAAAATACCTCTCACTTCTTGTCATATTTCCATCAAATACTCTAAAGCTTCGTAGAACTATGCTGTTTTACTTCGCAATGTAGATACAGGGGCGTAGGAAGCGGGTGTGGGAGGTGGGGGTCGGGGTTGGAGGGGGTCAATTGCCTCCCCGTTTCCCAGGACGCGGGCAAACTTTCTTGTTGCCCCCCCCTCCATTTTCGCCGACTGAAATGTTCTAAAATTGCACATTTGAAAGAAAAAAGGGTCCTCCTGCACATTTTTCGTGAACTAGACTTAAAATGTCAATCAGGGGATTCTACGTACTATTTTAAAAATGTCTCTTAAAAGATTCATCTGTTCATTAATATTTTGTGTTAAACAACAATATATAACGATGGTGTGAAGCCAGTATGTTCAGATCGAGTTGCATAGATATGACGGCATTCACAATTACCAATTAAGTTCTTAATGCAGGTAACTTTAAATATTACGTTTCTTTCTACGCCAATGAGATACGCTGTAAATGTATCGGCTATTACGCTTAATCAGGCCAATATAACCGATAAAATATAAGTTGCCTCTTAGTGGTGTTATTACATCTATATCCATTAGCCGGATGAGATTTTCAGCGACCTCGATTCCGAACTCAAAGATGTTCAATGCCGACAGATACAATTTCTTGTTGTGTTTGGCGATATTTTAACGTTGATAAACATTGCCAATAGTTCAAATTAAATGTTGTAATTTTGAAAACTTTCTAATTTCAGGTATAAGAACGTTTGTAGGAAGTCAAAAACCCTAAGAAATCTATGTTAATCTAATGATTTAGTAACTTTAAATATTATATTGTAACCATACATGTATGGGAGCCTGGTCACTTCTCAATGTTGTTTTCTTTAGAGTGTGGCAAGCTTGTACATACAAGTAAAATAAACGGATTGAAACAAATATAGTATACATTCAATAATATAATAATATTCAATACATGTATTATCAAGAAAGGTTGGGTATAGACTTTGGAACGCATACGTAGGAACATGTGAAATAATATCAATAATCTGCTTAAAATATATAGTTAATGCAAAATATATTACATTGCATTATCAAATATGTACTTTATAACATTATATGATGAAGTAGAGTGAATTATGGAACTATGGTTGGCCCTCCATGTTTGAAGTGGTGCTGATCATGATTAAAGCATAGAGTAACAGTAAAGTGTAAGAGTTCAAATAATTACTTTCAAGCGCCTTTAATCATGGGACACTGAGTTTTTTTTCATCTTAGTTTTACATAATTCAGAAACTTAAATACCATACATATGGATAGATAGATAGATAGATAGATAGATTTTCTTTATTTCCTCTTTTCAGAGATTTCATACCTATCTTACATTTAATTAAAACAAATCGATATTCAGTTTAGAATTTCAAAATCACATTTTCAAAGTAAAGTGTTCATATGCACAATTAGTGATGGAAGTAGGTCAGCAATGTTTATCATCATCATTTCCCATCTATCATGATCAAGAGGAATATCCACCTGGCTTCCGAGTAGAAATTGGCATTGCTTTTCCTCTGAAAGGTGGTCGAGTGTTACATATTCTGTAACTTCTAGGAAGTTTACAAGAAAGTCTAATATTTTTATCGCGACTATAGAGCAGTGCCGGGCACTGGATAAGAAAGTGCGTAGTAATTTGTCAGAATTCTTCCCACATAGTCTACATACTACAATACTACGTTCGTACCGATACGAGAGTTTGATTAACTCGCCCATTTTCCATGTGTGGTTAGGATACAAGACTCAGTATCCAGAGTGGATTAGGACCACAGACAGAGTGGATGCTGGCGTAGGTTTTGAGCACAATCGATTTTTCCATATCGTCCGCCCATTTATTGAAGTAGAACTCTTCTACAATTCTCGTGGTAAAGTTTCTCCAGGAGTTGCGAGTGGGACAAAAACCATCGTATACAAAGTCAAACATTGCTGATGCTACATTAAGCCTGTGTGCGGTTGCAAATATATCTTGAATAAAGCTTTCCGCGAGGAGCATCTTGTTTCCGAATATGAAAGCACAAACACTCGAATAATGAAAAGAGTTTTCCACACGTATTTACTACTTGCAGCACACAGTTTGTTCCAAAAAATAGCATCTTCCTTTTAGCAACCTCGCCAGCAATGTCAAGTAGTCCAACAGCGCGAGTTGTTACAAGTGTAGGTGAAGTTTGTTCGAAAGCCTTGGCATCTCCGGGCAGCATATCGTTGAACGACGCAGAGTTCCTGCTGAGAGTATTGCATAGGTTAGCCCACAATTCGGATCCATACAGCACACGCGATTGGACTATACTTTTGATAAGCTTGCAGCTTATCAACGGATTAATGCCGCCACCGTGAACACCAACGCTTATCAATGAATTCAGTGATTGTCTCCCATTCTGACAAGCTTTTTTTATGCTCTCGTCGCAATGCAAATTCTGAGCTCTCAAGACTATACCGGCGTATTCCTTGGTTGTGACCCACGGAATAGGTTGCCCTCCGAGTGCACATAGAGTTCGTGGAACGCGCTTTGTGTGGCCCCATTTGAAACTGTATTAGAGAACTTTTCCCGGGGTTATAATTAAGACGCCATTTTCGCGAGAAGCTGTACACTAAGTCTAGGAGACACTGCAAGTTCCCAATGGAACAGTCCACAAGTAAAGTGTCATCCGCTAGAAATATTGCTGGTATGTGTAGATTATGAATAGTGAGTCCAAACGGACACGAGTCAAGCTCTAGAATAAGGTCGTTGATCATGACAAGAAAAAAAACATGCGGATAATGTCCGACCTTGACCCACGCCTTGCTCGACAGGATATGGACTTCCGGTTCTGCCTTCATGCAGTACGCATGATGTAACACCCTTAAAAGAGTTCGCTATGATCCGCCATATCTTACCATTAAAGCCAAGATTATAGAGTTTAGTGAGAAGACCATTTTATCCAGACACTATTGAAGGCTTTCGCGTTATCTAAAAACACCGCGTACACTTTCGAGTTGCGTTCAAGATGATGACTTACAGCTTCCCTTACCGTGAAGGCAGCAACAATACTACCACAGTCTTCTCTAAACCCTTGCTGAAGGCGATGAGGAAAGCTTATCTCGGAACAAACTTTCGCTATTCTTTGGTAGAGTACTTTTTCAAATAGTTTTTGTAGGACCGGGGTAAGGGTTATGTCCCTGTAATTGTTCATATCCAATTTGTACCTTTTTTTTCCCCCCTTTGAATAGTGAAATAACGATATCATGCTTGAAGCTCACAGGATAGTCTTCAATGTCAATAATGGCGTTATAAAGATATGTAATTGCCTTCAAAAGATGTTCCTCCCCATATCTAATATGTTCTGCTACGAGGTAGTCATGCCCACTTGCCTTTCCATTTTTCATGTCTTTCAAGGCATTTGACACCCCTTGTTCGTTTATGCGCTTCATACATACTTTGTCGGGGTTAAAATAACTGTTACTATGCAACGTACTGATTTTAGAGTCAGTTTCTAGCTTATGTTCGGCATCATAGTGATCGTTTTCAGATACCCGAGCAAGCTTACTGTAATGCTCCGTCCAGAACAAGCGATTTGCATCTACGTCAAGTTAAATTGCGCCATTAATATCGCAACTCTGAGGATTCAAGACATTATATTTCCATTCTACTTTCCAGTTTCCCGTTTAATCTATGTTAAATCAGATGGGCAATATTCTGGCTATAGAACTCAATCTGGTCCAATCGTAATGAATAATCTAACGTTTCGCCGCGTCACTGACAAGTGCTATGTCAATGTATTACTTACGCCTATACATAACGGTCAAATAATTATCAAAAGTTGTTTTAAATTGTGTAGTCTATGCCAATCTAATAGTATTATCGTGGTTGAAAAAATCTCTTGTATCCAAAAGAAAACGTCATCGCATAATTTTCATTTGTTCGCTTGTTTCAAACCGTTTTTGTGGTTGAAAAACTATATTCAGAAGTTGATGCTATTGCTGTTCCGTCTATGAACGAACGATCAACACTAGCGCAAGCGGGAAATTTAAAGGATATATGTGTGTAGTTTTGAATTCGAAGGATCGTAAATGGAAATATAAGTAGATAAACTGTTACCAGATTGGGACATACAGTTGATATGAAGCCCATCCGTCCGAAAGATAAATATTCATGGCGCCCTAACGGGCGCCATTCTATTTATCTTCCTTCCGGGTGTGGCTTCATATCAACTGTATGTCCAATCTGGTAACAGTTTTATTGCTTAATTATTTTTCTCGCCGGACCGTGCCTTGTAAAAAGTTCCGCTATACAACTTCAGCAGATTTTTGGAGATCATTCAGCTGGTCCTGCTCGTATTGGTGTCGAGCGGCCGAGAGTGCCTTTACGAAGGCACGATTACATTTGACTCTATACTGTTGATAAAGACTCAAAGTCCATTCCGCGTAGGACGACCCTCAAGAATCCATTTTGAACGTTTTTTTTAGCGCATTGTTGAGTGTAAGCTTTTAACTTGACCATAAAATTCCAATAGGGTTTTATGGAATGGTCGGAACAATTTTACGAGGAAGAGTTTTCGAGAGCGGCTTCGTGTATGCAGAGTAGAAACGAGTTTGAACTTCTCCTCAAGAGAAAGTACATCACATGTCCTATCATGAAGGGATTCTACGCGACAAAGTTTCTGTCCCAAACAGTTTCCGTTGTCCAGCCCCCCCATCTGCCCCCCTTAGGCAGAACATTTTTTCCAATTGACGGACAGCATGTTGTGTTCATATTTGATAGTCACACAAGGTAACGTGGTACTTCAAGCGTATGGGAGATGGATCAGAAACGTATCAGGTATTGATCGTCGAGAAATAGCACAGTCACTCACACAACTCAAAACTTTATTGTTCTGGACAAAACATGAATCAATGAGGGTCTCCACGCCCCGTCTTTGGATATATAAGTTGCGTAGCAGCCCTTAGCCCAAACTGGGAGTTCACCGAAACTAGGTTACGATCGCGCACGAAGCTTTCTAATAGAAGACCTCTATCATTTGCAATGTCGTGATTCTTTGATCCGAATTCCTTTACTCATTTGCGCTGTTGTAAATCGCCTAGCAGAATAACCATGTCCCTTGGCTCTGAGAAACGGTCGTACAAATCAAATATAACATCTGAGATGTGTCAATATATATCGCAAATAGAAATAGTTTAGTAGATGGTAACAATGTAAACTTTAACATGAAAAAATGACGTGGATGCACGGAAGTACGGATATCTAATGGTATGTACGCGCAACAACATACTGTTGATTACGTACTCGTACTGAATAATTTAGCATACCGTGCTATATATTTGACTAATTTCGCCATGCTTCAGTGCAACAGTGCGCGAGCTAAGAGCGGCAATGCAAAAAAAGGCTCCAATTCAAACGAAGAGCAACAATGCGCCATGTAAACACACTGTCGCATGACGCATTGTCGAACTTTGCTTGGTGCACTGAACGTGTGACATGGCCGAATCTGTCACCATAACATGACGGTTATTTTCGCGTTTTTGCGAGACATTGATAGGATCGCGAAAATTGAAACACGAAAAGTTTGCGAAATGGTTGAATCAGATATACACTGAAGCACGCTAATTATATGTTTAAAGTGAAAGTGGATGGAGAAAGTGCGTTGCGGATGGATAAAATGCTTAGCAGTCGGTAAGATGATGTGCAGTTGTAAATGAGCGTTGCGTTGCGGACGAGAGGAAGAGAGAACTAACCATGAAGATTATACCTATTTCAGTGCTTTATAAACTATTAGACTATTAAATGCATTGATCTTTTGCAAATGTCCTCCTAAGATGTTACACTAATCTGTGATTTATTTTACGTCATATAATCAAGTCAAAGAGACGAAAAACCGTCATTTGCTAATTGTCGTGTTTATAGGGAAACTATGTAGCTAGCCTTCATAAGATCTTCTCAGAATATCATAAAGATACGTTAGTAAACCATAGTTGTTTTACATAAGTTGTGAAATTGCTTTAAAATAGGCGTGATGTTTGTGTTTATTAAAGTGGTTCGCAAACAAAAAGTAAACTAATATGCGGATGTAAGTAAATTGATATGCAGCGGTAAGATTTTAATCAAGGCGATATTCAGAGTGCTTTAAACAATTATTTCTAAGCTTTTGAACACCGAACTTTTATCCAAAATTTGGGAATCAATTTATTATTATCGTGACAGAGATATGCGGCCTTCCGGTAAAGGTTAGATATCTCTTTATGCTGAAGACCAAATTGCTAAATTTAAAAACAAACTTTTTCTCATTTTTATCTGGGGCTCGCGGTGGCCGAGTGGTTAAAGATGTCCCGACATATTACCACAAGCCCTACCACCTCTGGGATGCGGGCGTTCGAATCCCATGTGGGGCAGTTGCCAGGTAACTGACCGCTGGTCGGTGTGGTTTTTCTCCGGGTAACTGCTCCCGGCTTTCCCCACACCAAACCAAATTTAACCTATGCACTTGTCCTTATTATGGTGGACCCTTGGCTGTTAGCATAAGGACGTAAAAAATCTCCATAAACCAAATTATCTGAATCCCTCAAAAATTAAGCGGACCGGCTATTTGGTATATAAATAACAAAGACAATAAATATACATCATTTGATTTTAATTTGTGACAATGCTAGGAAGAATTGAGTATTTACTGAATGTTTAATGAATAATAAATCAAGTTTGTACAATTTATTGTTCCATTCTTATGTAACATTATATAAGGTAAATAAAAATCATGTTTGTACAACTTATTTGTTCCATTTCCATGTTGACTCGTTGTATATATAATAACATGTGTTTAAATCAAATATAACAACTATAACTGATGAACACAACCTTATATATGGAAATTGTTAATACCAAATGGTCCAGATAAAGCTCAGTGGTACTCTGGGTAAATAGCCTTCCACCTCTGAAAATAAATGATATTCACCCAAATTCCTATGAATAAAAAATAATGCATAAAAGATGATCGTCTAAAGCAAACAAATAACCCAGCTTTGCTTATCACCAACTCAATGTAAATTTACTCGTTTTTTCTATATAATATTATTGTATATCATACAAGCATCACTAATATGCATAGGAAAGCACCAATATACAAGATATTTATGTACAAACACAATATTCAACATACAATAATAATAAAAACAACAAATTCAGCAGCCTTTGTTTCAGATACCCCATGGAAACATTGTATTTAGTGTGTTACTTGTTAAGGTAATATCATAACATAATAAAAATCTTTATCCTGCCATAAGCATTTGCATTGTCGGAATACACCTACCACATATATTTTTTGCTGTATTTTAGCACGTGCGCCGATTCTATCGACCTTCTATTGGTTGATCTAATATTTGAAAATCGGACATGTTTGTTGAAAATTGTGAATACGAATATGTTAATAAATGTAACACTGCTAAATATAAAAAAAAAATCATGGTTCTTTTTTAATGCTGCAGGATAAATGATTACAAAGTGAGTGTCTTAAAAATAAAAGCTGTATTTTGGATCAGGGACAGAGAGACGAAAGTGGCTCGCCAATGTTTTCATTCTTAACCCTTGGCAAAAAACACAGCTTACATTTTAAGACACTGACCCGGTATTTTTCTATTTAATTTTCTGTATAAAAATAGTTTGGTTTGCTGGAAAGACAAGGTTATAATTATACCAGTACGCATTGCTAAGATGCATCAATAAAAATCGGTCCCTTTATACTTAAAATCTTTATAAAATCAAGTTCCATATTTCTCGATTAAGCTTTGTTTGTAATCATATGATGTAGTTAAATAGACATCTAGAGTAATATTTCAGAAAATTCCGATAATCTTCGTAATTATAAAACGATAAGTGTCGGAAATTTCTCAGAGATGTTGCGATTCTCAAGATAGAGCTGATACTGGTTTAAATAAACCACTGTTTCGATGGTTAAAATAATGCCATTTGATACGAATTCTGGAACTCATGTCTTTGGATACTTCAATCGGAATTCCTCGGACAGTTAAGTATTAAACGCTTCTTCTGTGCTTGTCGGAAAGGTCCGAAGATGTCCGATTGCGTAACCTTTGACATTCGTTTACCTAAGAGTCGAGTCAAGCTGTTACCTAAAATGATGGTCATTTCGTTTACTCCAAGTTCGCTGAATCGCTTGTTATTTGACGTAAAAAAAGGCCGTGTTCAGCAGGAATTTAATGGGATCGAGACTCCAACTTCAGTCAGCCAATAGTGTACATTTTATCTATTTAAAGATATATAAAATAAGTCAATTGTAAGACCATTAATGGTTACGGTTTAGGCAGCTGTAAGGGCCAGACAGATATTCATAAACATATAAATGTCATGAAAGACCCAATAATGTACATTTTAATATATATATAATTACATGTCAATGATCAGACCAATTATGTACATTTTATCTAAGTGAAATAAAGGCAGACATAGTCAATGGAGCCGAACCATTACGTCATTTTTTACTACCAGAGGCAGACATATTGATGATATCATGTTTTTCTATGGGGTAATGAAATGAACAAAAATTCAATCAAGAATGAATGTGGAAACTCTATGTGGAGAACAAGTCTTAAGAATATCACATGTAAATCTACTAGAAAAGAGGAAGACCCTTGGACCTTTTTGTTGCTTAAGTTGATTTAAATAAATAATGTATTGTTGCAAACTAAAATGTTACACATTGTTTGATAGAGTCTCTTAACAGTAGGTGAAAATAAAGAATGTGCTGTTTTGATTTAAAAGAACAGCAATATCGACAAACGTATACAATATGATTGTAAGTCCTATAAAACAGTGTTCGCTTACTAGCTGGTAGGTTATCTATATTGTTAATTACGACCATTATATTTGTGAGCGTCAATTTCACGACCGTTATACTCCAAAAAAGTATAAAAGTTTACACTCTTAAAACACATGATAACAATCTAAACCGTAGCCCTCAAGGTCATAAAACTCCTGTAATATGGCAAATACATACTACATTAATAAATATCCCCATCCTCGATACGTGCCGTGAAGGGTGTGACCGCCGCGTGACATATGGTATTAATATGATACGTCCTACATCAATTCACGAACAGACCATACACCTATCGTAAAAATCTTTAATCTTACTCAAGTAGGGTATACAACGATATTTACAAAATGCGTTTTGAATGGTGAGAAAGCATTTGTAACGAAATCAAAATAGCCATGTCATCATTACAAAGTAAGTTACGTCATAAAACAGGGAGGTAACCTGAGTACTCCGCACCCGTGACAAACTTAACACTCCTCAGTATGTGAACCCATGGCAGTTTTGGCCTCCATCATTGCAAGGTCGCCAGTCCCAAACAGGATCCGGGGTCCAAACATCCGAATGAGAGGAAAGTAAACACTGTTTTGGGTCAGCTCAGTGACGTCATACCTGACTAATCAAATTCACAATTCAATATAAACGAAGTCGTTTCGAAAAGAACTACCATCAAAAATTTTATTAATGTTTGTCTCGTGAACACTACTCCCAATCCCCGCGACAATTATATGAGAGAAACACTAAAATATATTGTTTTCAATTCAACGTCACCTATTAAAGCTTATTATACAAAATAAAACAATTTATTTTTCTGATATTTTATCAAATACGCTTTTCCTTCCGGATTTAATACTACGAACTTCCGGTTTCCGGTTAAAATTTATGGTGGTCCAAGGAGTATTCTGTAGATAGGGAATGGACGACACAGAACTCCTTACCGTAGGGTAATACCGTTAATGACACTGACTTGGTACTCGGATGCTTCTCTCGGTTAATTCTGTAATCAATCACAGGTTTTAAAAGAAATCATTTTGAGAACAAAAATAATTATCAAAGATTGCTTCAATTAATTCATTTTTATTGAAATTAGATGGATTTCGCAATCAAGTAATATTTTGTAACGTTTCCAGATTGTTCATGTATATCGTTGTGAACTTTGCTTGTTACATAATAGATAAAGTAACTTACAGAATAAATCCCATTACCACAATCAATTACGTAATTTAAAGGTCAACCTGTATTATATAACAAATCCCATATACTTTTCATTGTAAAAAACTATTCTCCCCCTATATTATTTTCAATGCAAGAACATAGCTAAACCGTCGGAGAAATTATCCAACCGTAGTTTTCACATGAGAATCACGACCATGTTTTGTTTCAAACTGTCCGCCTGAATTAAGTGATTTGTTCACATAAAAACCGCACAGGATGATAAGACTCAACTCCCCGATTATGAATTATAGGGGGAAAAGGATTTCGCATATACTACCGTAAAATACGTTTAAATATAAACTTTTTTGTAATCGTTATGTTAATTATTAATTGTTTGATATAAATATAAAGAGAACCTTCCTCAACCCTACATTGCGACACATTTCATAAACATCTTCACAATGAATAATAAAAGAACACACAATAATAAGAATATGGATAATTCTTAATCTCCCCATGCAGATTAGGATATGTAGAAGCTGCATCAATTAGGATATTTGTAAAAACAAAAATAACAAAACACTTAACAGTACTGTGTTCAGCTCTATGAGTGAATACAATCATCTTTTCATTGGCAAAAAAGCCGTCTGATATATTTTAGAGGATTCTTTTCTAATAAAACAAATCACCTGTATAATGGCGGATACTTCCTTAGGAACTTCGTAAACACACCTGTTACCATAAAAGACCAGCCTGTACCGGAAGTGTTTTTTCGTATACTTGGCTCCGCCTGTTAGAAGAGAAAAAAAAAAATCTACTACTAGTAAGTATTAGTTTATCACAAAATCCAAAACTGTCAATACCTTGATAATTTTTACAAATGTAATTTTTTAAATATTACAACCGAAATAGTAATTACACGTAGAATCGGTATACATCTTTCCTATCCCTATTCGGTATTTAACAATTCCCCTGCCTGCCATCCACGCGTGCACCCGTTCAAATGTTTAAACAAGTAGGCCTAATGACCAAATACTGTAATTGCAAGATCACGGAATAGTTTGATTTATACAGACTAGTTGTCATTTTTGAGGCGGTAGTCGCGTCGCCAATGTATGGGGTGAGGCGTTCTTGAGTGTTTTGGGGAAATCCAATTATAGTTATTCTGTAAATGGGTGAGTGTGTACCGCCCCAGTTAGACGTAGTGATAAGACTGTGACTTTCCGGAACTCAGGTGGGCAATGTATCACCAATCCGAAATTGAATCATGCCCCTTCTTGATTTCGGATTTACCTGCAATCTTCCAAGAAAAGCCAGGAATGGATTGTCGTAACGAAGTCAATGGCTTATGTTTCTGTACACAACAATAGTCCGGTAATTAATACTTGCTGGTGGTATGACATTGTTTCTGTTTGGACTAGGTGGAGATGTCGTCTGGACTTTAATGAAGTGTAAATATATTTAAACGCACTGTATATTATTGCAAAATTTGAAGTGTTGTTAATTGGTATTTGTTATTCAAGATAACTGTGTTCACCACCAATCGTCGGTTTGATTTTTGGCAGCTGTGTTGGCGGCGTATTACTGTATATTGACACTAATCGACACTAACGGATTCGCACACTCGTATAGACAGAAAAGGCAGAAAAGGAATTAACTCAATTATGTGGAATGACAATTACTTCACCAAGTTTATTCTTTCATTATTGTTTTTCATAGATATTACTAGATGCACTGATTTTCTGTGGCTATTTTCCAGTTCATGCGTTGATTATTAGCATGTAGGAAGTCTTTGCTTCGTAAGTAAACTCGGTCTTTAAAAACCGAAAAGGGAAACCAGATCACGTACATATGCAGGCTGACGGTTTACAATGTACATATATGTGAGATACACGATGTCGTTGGCTTTCAGGATAGTGATGATACTACAAAGTACGGGTCATTTGGTTTTGTAAATATACATTAGGGTGTTGTGAAATAGTAATAAAAATCATGGGTACGAATTACATAATCACAGTCTTCTCTTTGTTTTTTGTAAACGTGGTGAATGATTACGAGTAACCATAGAGCGTCGACTTGTTCGCAGGGGAAGATACTAGAATATATCATTTTACTCTTTAGTTTCGCCCTGTGACAAATGTCACGCCAAATGATTTCGGAGTACCTTAAGTAAAACTACTTTTTGTCTTATGGCAGTGTGTTATTTTCAGGTTTTATCAAGCACCTCGGGAGATAGTTACAACTTCGCGGTAAATAAACCATTGGCCAATCACGCTGACTTCGGGGGGGGTAAAACCACTTATATGCATTATAATAAATGATAATCGGGTCTGCAAATAAAGTCTTGGATGTTAGGTTTTATTTTAAATGATCACGTCTTACATGTATAACCCCTAAGGTAATTGTATTAAAATTGGGTGGGAAGGGTTTGAAAAGATACAGTCCCGTTTCATCTCGAAATATACGGGTATCATACCCTTGGGGGGATACTAGGGTAATATGTTAGGGGATTGTATGACTGGCCATATGCGTTTAAAATAATTATTATTCCTATCTGTTCTCCTGTGATGCAGATCTCTACAAAATTTATCGGGATTATTCTTGTTTGGAATGTACGCATACTATGTTCCCTATTAATTGTATGGACAAAACTAAAATAAAAGGGACCCTAATGTGTCTAACGATCTTGTGAATAAGTGTCGTGTATCATAGTCGCGCCGTCAAGGCACGAGTTCGTACCGGGCTAGTCAATGATGGAACGCGATGGGGAAGAATCATGGTAAGTTTTTGTGGCACAGTAGACAGTATGACGTCATTAAAGGCAGTATATTACATTGTGTATGCTATTTTGGATTCTCTTGAGCGTGACGGAGCTTGCAACCACTGCCTCCACCGCCAGGGTATGACAGGCCCCCTCTGGGTTATTGAAACTAATCCTTGCAACACTTCCGATCAGGTGTCATAGTCACCATGTATCCTACAGTGTATCAAAATGGCTTCGGAATCTGGGCTCGGGTGTTATGCTTGCGAGCGTGAGAGGAAAAGTTTAAACACAAAATTATCGGACTCTACAAAGCACTTCCTCCCTTAATGACCTACAACTGTGCTATGATATTTGGATGGACATTTCATGATAAGTATAAACGTTAGTGACTTTTCGATAACAGAACTCTCATTATAGGACAATTGTGTAATTGTAGTTATCGTGTGAACACGGTTGGATTGAGTTTGTGATATTTTTTTTGTTGGTCAATCATGGTCGATGGTGGTGGGTAGCAAGCGCAGGTATCTAAATGTGCAAGACTTTATTTCATTGCCGATAGGTAGATAAATCGTTTTTCTTGAGCTTGTAGTGTGTAAAACATTCCTTTCGGTTTGAGATACTTACTCGATTTCAGGGTTTAGTAAAACTTTCGGTGGCTGGGATGGTTAAAATCTGTAACATGGGGGGATGAACGCAAACAGGGACAATTCTTGAGTAACATGTTTTTTGTACTGAATTGACGGTTCTTGGGTAACAGATACCGGAAATAACTCTTGGAAGTAGTGTGGGGGTTTGTGGTACTTCCGGAACATTGCGCCGATTGTGTCATCCAATGCGGTGGTAAGCGATGATACATAAGGCAATGTCATTTGTTGGTAGCAGGGGGAGTCCCTTTATTGAGTGCATTAGACTTAAGCGTAATTTCATATCATAATCGTCTCGGGAGGGATTTTTTATCACCGTGCCTTTTATAACCGTTAGTTTCAAACGGGGTCCACAGTA
Organism: Argopecten irradians; assembly: GCF_041381155.1. Classification (NCBI taxonomy): domain Eukaryota; kingdom Metazoa; phylum Mollusca; class Bivalvia; order Pectinida; family Pectinidae; genus Argopecten; species Argopecten irradians. The sequence continues at coordinate 22,139,946 of NC_091143.1, read as the reverse complement.
AATTAGGACTTTGGATGAATGGAGGAATGGGTCGGGTATTGGCCGCTGGGGGGTAATAGTTCGGGTTTTTGTGGGGTACATTATATGTTCATGCTCCAGGGAGTTCGAATTAGCATTACTTTCTGCAGGTCGCGTGTTTAAATATCTGACTTAGGTAACTTAGTCTGGGAAACAAAGACGTTTCTAGGTACTGGATTCCTCACGCTGAATTCTTGGGTACGTCACAATAGGTTTGGGACTGCTGGAATTGCGTGATGGGGCGGTCTAATTATAGGAATGTGAGCGGCGATATACGTTTCCATTGGGTGGTGAATGCTCCGACCCCCACCAGAAATTACCTCGTACAAACGCCATAATTACAAACTTCCATCCATCCCAATGTACCAATTTAGACTCATTAGTTAAATCAAATGACTAGATTAGTCCAATTGCTTGGATTTTTTTGGGGCGTGATACGTCAGCTGGGTGAAATGTGTGAACTGTCGTATAATAAGCCAGGAAATCAAAATCGGTAGAAGGTAGATGTTGTGGAATTAGATTTGAACAATACGTGAAGAAATCACAGTGGATACGAAGAAGTATCAGTTATTTATTATGACATGATAAGGTATGGATTATTTCACTAGATTGGGCGGATCCGAAGATTTAGATTCGTAGTAAGGCTATCGATGTCAATAGGTTCTTTCTTTCGATTTTTCGGAATAGATTTATAAGCTATGATGACAATGACGTTATAACAGCTGTTATTGAAATTTTAATTGGATTCTAACTTTTCCCGCTTCCGGAACCTGGTATTTTAATTGACAGTATGTTACAATTATGATGTGTAGTATCGTCATCAGAATAGTCGACAGATCACCATGTTGATATCAAAATTAAGGCTTGTGTCTGGTTTAATATCGTGAATCATGTTCAACTCCGGAGTGACTCAGTAGTTCTAATAGACATATTTTATGAACTTATTCTGTGTATTGTTTTTACTCTTTTGGGTTGATTGAAATTGTCAGTACTTGGGCTGTCACTCCTTACATGCTGTCGGGCCGGACTGGGTGCGCGGGGCGTATTTGGTGATGCTACGGACCGGTTGATGGTGCAGGCTTAGTGATTGGGGCCACTGGGGGTTTTTACTAGGTCGGCACAATTTGGTGGGATGCTGATGATCAGAGGATCTGAGTGGGGATTGTCATAAAGTTTGTGATGCATGTGTAATGATTTTAAGCAATATTACACAATTATTGGTGGGTAAGTATCTAATTGTTACACGTCATGTCGTATAACATTACTGTAATTAATCGGCTTGTTTCGGACGGCTACTAAATTTCGGTAGATTTTCGGGTGGTCAAACAATTGTGTGACTAAGATAAACATCCGCGCGGATTTCGTATAATTTTAATGGATGGGTTTCTAATCCAAATATCGAAGATGTAGATGTTAGCAGACACGTGTGATACAAATCTATCTTCGGTAAATTTTTACAACTCGTTTTACTGTATTTTTGTGTAATTTGTCGCACGGGGTTGGGGGGAATATTATATACGCGTCAAAATATTATACATATCTACCCACAATTAGAAATATTCTAAGCAGAAAACGTTGATTAATTGCTTAGCGGCAGGTAGGTTGGGGATTCAAACACTAAAGAAAAGAAATTGGTGAACACTTTCATGAATATGAATGGAATCAAAATAGAAACTTACGTAGTTTCATCTTCACACCTGTACGTAAACGTTGGCGATAAAAGATGGCCCGCGGACTTGCGTTTCCACGCTTTCCCTTCTGCCGCAAACACGTGTTTAGTCATTAATGGGGTGTCCACCAATAATAAACTACAAAATACGTTTTTTCATGAACAATATATATAAATACACGTGGTTTTTTTCTTTTTAACACCATGGGAAGCAGGATGGATAGCAAATACTTAAGAATACAATAGAAAAAAGCAAAATGGTTTGATTAATGCTTTGGTCAACATTGATCGGCCGCTGTCCGGTAGTAATCGGGAGTACAGCGGTGGTTTTACCCATTTTTCCGACATTCGGAAACAATCGGTCAAAGGAACATTTTGTCAATCATATCTCTTCTCTCAAAAATATGTAGACCGTTCTGGTACATTCGTATGTCCGTCTGTATTCGAAAGATTTTTGCGGACTCAGATGTAGGGCAGTAGTTAATAATCGATCAGAAACATATAATGCTAAGATAAGACAATCATCGACATGATGTCCGAGCGATTAACCTGCCGTATTCAACCGGACAACGTACGAAGTATCACTCGAGTGTCCTTACGTGACAACGAACGATAGTATGTAACTCCCAGGCGCCGGACGAATGTCTTCGGGCGGTGTGATTGCTCAGCTCGATTCTCAGTCCGCATATCGGTCGATATTAAACGATGGGTGAAGGATATGTTACCGGTTATGAATTAATTTACAGGGACATACCGGAGAAGATTATTATGTACTTCGAGTATAAAATATTATCAGGCACACTCTCCGATTATAGTGTCCCAATTATGTCCTAATAAGCCTCGGCCACCGGCACGGCGAAACGGAGCCATGTTTTGGTTCGTCCGGAGGGCAGGAAAACCATACTGACAAAATGACTAAATAAAAAAACCATGCCAGGAGGTTACTAAGCCTAGATTCGCATATTGACTAGATGGTACGTCAAAGCTTATGAACAACCAATTGAAATGAAGGATGTATAAAATTCTATGTATATTTCTAAATAAACAACCGAATGGGGAGGGATTGATAATAAGTAGAACTTATCTACATCAACAACGCCAATGGAAAGGATCTAACGTACTTAGCTCAGAGCTATGGTTGAAGTGAAGTCGAAGTACATATTGATCAAAACCTCTTCTTTAGCAAATGGCTGGTTCCTTAGACAATCTAGTGTCATTTGTTGACACGACCTATGCCCTCAAAGTCGCTTGAAACAAGGACATGGCAATATAACATCCATCCGTAGAATCTTATAAATCAATTGCGATTAAAATACATATCTAATACATTTAGATGCTCCTTCGCTTCATATCTGTATGTAATATTCATATATTTTGAAGTAAGTATTTTGACTTTGTGAACGGCAAATATCGTGCAGAATGGCATGTATCTAAATTTAATGATCTCAGTGTGTGATTAGCATCTGCGAAATGCGTTTCAATAACATTTCTGGGGTATAGTTCCATTTCATTAATTGAGAAACCATCTACATCACGTCTGTAAAAGGAAAATAATGCGTAATGAAATATGATTTAGTATAGAAAAGTTTTAATTTAAAGGAATTTTGTTATTAAAAGTTTAAAGTTGAATGGGAATTAGGTCCACACTTTATACCATCAACTTTCTGTACAAGTTACAGAATTCTTTAAAATTTAAAATGATCTTGTTCAAAACTGCATGGATTGCGCTTTGTTTTTTTGATTAAATAACGATCCATAAGTAATGTACTTGGACGGGACTCCCATCTTTTTGCTATTATGACAATGTAGAGGGTCCGCTATGAAGTGTGAGGTGTGTATTTGGGAGAATGTTGGTATTGTTCTGTGTTGTAAATTTTTTGTATACATTAAACTGAGTTTGCCCATTTATATAGTGACTAATATCTATGCAGTACATGCGTGGCCGAATACACCAAACATACCACCACCACCCACCCGCTACAATTATAATGACAACGGCGAACCAGAACCACTACATTTATGCTGTAGTATCGATTAGAATAGGAGAAGTAAAATATAATAGACTACATGGATTTGTCTGGCTCATGGAGACATTGAATACCACAGAGCTTTTCTAAAACAGGGGCAGCATCTAACCAAAGTTCCCAAATTCTGAGTTCGACATGAAATACCATAGCGAGAGATTACGAAGTTAGGATATGAATATAGGAGTCAATTAAGGAAGAAAGAGAAAAGATATAAGTAAAGCCTAAAAATTAAGACGCCCGATATCACGATCTGCGGCATTAGTATGGGCAGCAGGTTACTAAAGCATGAATTGTGCGAACATTATTATTACAATTTCGAAAACCTATCATGTTTTAGATTTTTGGCAATAGCCAATATGAAAAGGACGCCATGTTCAAAATAAATCAATGAATGACCGTGCTCTAGTGTTTAATATGCATGTTTTATGAGATATAGGACTTTCTAATTAGACATAAAATTAATTTTAAACAACAACGGTTTGTTACGTTTGCGAGAATTCAAATGTTGAGTTATTCTGAAATCTCCATCAATTACATAAATTCAATTTATCACTCAACCAATATGGAATCAACAGCTCGTATTGATTTTATCCATCCCTCTTCAGGTTTCCATGAAGTGCACAGTGCAATGTTTTTATACGTCAAAGAAGTAATTTAAGCGCAACTTTAAAGTCTGACTGTGACAGCATGTTGTCGGCTAGAGTGACCATGTCTACGTTTAGTGATTATAAGAGTAATGGTAAGATGCAAGCCATTGACTGGAATATGTTTAATTATGGTAAAGCTGATTAATAACGGAGATATCACCCTTTAAATCTTGTTTTTCATCGACTTAGTTTGGTTTACTTTGGTTTATAGTACGATTATACTCTTATTAGCTGCCATAGTGATCTTATCTTATATTAAATCTATACCTACAACCAGAATTCAACTTCGCTAGAAGGTATTAAGTCAATTGGCTAATGCCGAAGTTGGGACCAAAACCCATTGTTTAAGAATGAGTTATATGAAAATCGACATACCTATTCTCACGTCTTGTTAAAATGTTTTTTTACTAGTGCATTAATTAATTTTACAGTTTGAATGTAGCATCACGGCAGAATGACACCGATAAGCTATGTATCTCCCATTTTGTAACATTACAGGTACACCGTACGTAATGGAAATTAAAAATAACCTGCGTTAATCAGTCACGATTCATAACTCCGACGGCTACGTTGTTCCTTAGAGGAACTTTAGTGTTGGTGTTATGCCTAAAAAAATCAAATGTATACATATAAAGGCTTCAAAATAAAATCCTGTAATACTCGTATTCACGTCCATTCGAGTGCAGCCTTGGTTTGACTGTTCTGCCGTTATGTTCGGAAACAGTGATCTAGTAATAAAACGGTTATACATTAAATTCTTCACATATTTACAATTCACATATGAATTATTAAACCCCCCCCCCCCCCTCGTAGATTAGTCGAAAATCCATAACTTTTAAGACTATGTGATATTCAGAGGTTTTTCCTAATATGTGATGGTACAGATACTAGTAAGATTTTGATCGAAAGAGTGATTAATAAATCTAAATTTTTTAAGACTGAGACCCCGATTGGTAGACTCTGAAGGGTTACTTCAAGAGTTCTGTCGATTTCGAGGTTAACGAGGAACATAATGTTCATGTGAAACAAATATGTGGTTGATAAAGATGAAAATACCAAGTACATTTCGGAATACATCCTAATTCGGTTAATGAGTTTCCCAACCACAGGAAGTCGCCCGTGGGTTCGCAGAATTATCCATCCTAAATCTTAATTCGCGTATTGATCCAGCTGCGCTGTATCTAATATGAGTAAAGACATAATAATTAAGTTAGTGCTTTATTTGTCTCAGTATGATACATGGCGAGTTAAAAACAAATGTTTTGGTTAATGTTCCAAAGTACGAACGTTACTCCACGTTAAATTTGAAAAACTGTACGTGCTAATTATATAAATGGATTTTCGTTTATGGATTACAGTTTTATAAAGGTAGTAAGCCCAAACAGGCCTGACCGGAGCTGTAAATGAGTAAAAAATTGAATCAGTAAATACTTTTCCTGGATCTTCTGAGCTGTTCTTTTTCCAACAGATGTGATTCATATTGCCTGCCACAGCAGTATAGTGTATTGACCTGATTACTTCCGGGACCGTACCTCTAAAGCCATTTGTTGCAAAAGTCCTCAATGAAGATGTAGTCACCCTACATTTACAAACAAATGTACATTAGAAATCTTCATATGCTGAAAGAGTGCGGGTACTAACAAAGGTATATGAGTAGATAGAACAACTGCACCCCTAGTGCCAATAGTGTGTGACCCCACATTGCCTCCAAGGGGGACTGTATTCATCCATGTCCACAGAACCTATTGCCTTACAATCAAAATCAGAGATAAGATGCTACCCATCATTTGTGGCATGATTCGAGATACTAAAGCATGGAACTGCTGCTGTGACTTTCATTTTCCGATGGTTGAATCTTCCGGATTGTAACAATATGGTAGTCATGTTAGAATCACGGAATAACAATATGTGACTGTAAAACAGTGTAAATGTCCAGTCGTGACGAAGGTTGCGTTTTGGTATGGAAATCATAATATTCGTGACACCCGAATGAGACTGACAGTTTCAATGCAAAATGCTTTATGTCATCATAAAGTTTCAATTCCACGAACAGTATGCAAAGGATGCTTCAAACATTAACCTGCAAACAAAGTATTATAACGCTAGATAAAAAAAAGATCCCCGTGCATATCCTTTCAGCGTTGAGTTAGGATTAAACACTCACGTGCCTGGATAGACTGAATGCATTCATTGTTAGTTCGGGCATCCATATACGCAGACATGAGCATAAATAATGATTCATCAGGTTTGAACAATTATGGTACGCTGTGAATTCGACTGTATATGTATATCGAATTAACACACCTGGATATAAATAAGTATGACGTCATTTAATTTCTTTCGCCTTTGTCATGCATGGACGCATATCTAGTACGTTCATTTCCATTTTGGATTTAGTGCCTACAGAATGTTTTTCGGGATTGTCAATAGTAATTAATTTTTCAGATTATCTAACATGAAATAAATTAAGAAGCTCGCGATCAACTTTTCTATGTATGTTAATGGTGTGAAAGTAAGTAGTTGAATTTTTGTAACTAAAGAAAAAACTGCCTAAAATCGCGCTGCTCCTGTTTTTGATAGTGTTAAAAATACATATGTCAAGCGATGGCAGCATCTTGTCGGTGTAAATGATGAAACTCGGGAATAAATGGGGGACATTAAGTAGGAATCACTAAAGTATCTACGATCGCCGAATTTGGCACAGGTTACCTGTAAACCACTTGAAGTATGAAAAATTATATCATGAATGTCTATATATCGACATGCCGCTGAGTTTCATCATTTCAAAATACTTGGTCGGATCTTCGAGGCCCTATGACATTAATGTAAGGATCGGTTGACACGCCTTAAAAACCCTACGATTTGCACAAATGAGTACGTAGGGCCCATTATGTCCTAAGGGATACTACGTTAAGACCGAAGATCCAAATAGACCCTAAGGCCCTCGACCTCGTTAGTCCGAAGATCCCGATAGTCCGAAAAATAATAATATATAACTGGTATTTATATGGTAACAGTACTCGAAAGGCATGTTTATGGCATTGGACGGTTTTCGATGACAAAAGGATTTGTTGTAAATTTGCTAAGGGTAATGGACTAGGGGGACTAGATGTATGAGACTGAAGATATGATGAAAAATGATAAATAGTAAATAAGTGATCAGCTGTTGCGGACTGTTTTAAAAAAGGACAAAATGAGTGAACATGTACGCTAAACGTATCTGATATGTAGAAGATATGTATATATGCATTTTAGTTTACAGCATGCATTTGGCATTGGAGACATCACACTCCCCCAAAATAACCTTATATACAATATGCGGACCATTTCTGTCATTAAGGAGTAGAATAAATGACAAGTCATTAGAAAGGGGCTAAGGATAAACGCAAAAGACTATGTACACATATTGTATAAATATAAAACTTGTATGTAAGGTAAAATAAAGAGTCATTTTTACGGTAAATTTTGTTATTGTATATCATATAAGTAGGCCCACCTGTTCATGAGCTACGTTTAACCGTGAATGACTAATCAAATTGAGATGTAGTAACATAAGGCTTTAATCGGCCAACTTTGTGAATCTTTGTCATGCTTGTGAGATAGATTATAAAATATAAACATATAAACCTGTTTTAGTATTATTTTTAGCTATTTTGATGTAATTTTTGGGACTAATAAAAACTGTTCACTACTGGATTAGTGAGTGACCTAGGCTGCCGAGTTCGACTGCTATCGTCCATGTATGGTATAGTCAACCGAGGTCTTCAGCTGTTGGCCTGGACTTGATAGTTCGTGTGAATAATAAAACTGTTCGGTGAATTTTAACCATATCTATATGAAACTAGCAAAATATTTACTAATTTCGGACCTTTCGGGCCTTCAGGAATGGAAGGGGCCTGTCGGACTATTAGACCTTCGGGGGACTATTGGACATTTCGGACTTACGGGCTTAAATATTATTATATTGTAACCCATACATGTTATGGGAGCATGGTCACTTCTCAATGTTTGTTTTACTTTAGGAGTGGTGCAAGCTTAGTATCATACAAGTTAAAATAAACGGATTGAAAGAAAATTTAGTATACATTCAATAATATTAATAATATTCAATACATTGTATTAATCAAGAATAGGGTGGGGTATCAGATCTTTGGAAACGCCATACGTAGGAATCATGTGAAATAATATCATTAATCTGCTTAAAATATATAGTTTTAATGCACAAAATATATTATCCATTTGCATTATCAAATCTGTAGCTTTACGTAACATTATTATGATGAAGCTATGAGTGAATTATGGATAATCTATGGTTGGCCCCTACCATGTTTGAAGTGGTGCTGATCATGATTAAAGCATAGAGTAACAGTAAAGTGTACAGAGTTCAAAATAAGTTACTTTCAATCGACCTTTATATCATGGGAACAGCTGATTTTTTTTCATCTTAGTTTTACATAAATCAAGAAACTTATAATATCCATACATATGTCAAAGGTTTGTGTGTGTTCTGGATTAGTAATGTACATGTATTTATATGTATTACATCAGTGGAATTTTTGTAAAGGAAAGCGAAAAGCAATGGTTCTTAACAAATGCATACTTTGAATACCTTTGATTTTATCTAGTCACTAGGCTAACTGCATGCACTTGTCCATATTTTTTATAAGCAATAATTGGAATTAGAATGACATTTCTTGTACAACAAGAGGCCCATGGACCTTAACGGTCATACAGACTTGGCACAATAGAACAGTCATTTTTAAAGATTTTAGCCATTTTGACCCTTGTGACCTTCATCGCTGATTGCTAACAGGTCCCAATATCAGTACCCTGGAACTTCTGGTTCTTGAGAACATGTCCGCTTAAAGATTTTAGCTTTTTTGACCCCTATGACCTTGAATGAAGATTGGCCCTGCAGGTAGGGCGTTAGAATTGTACCTGCTGCCCCTATTGCATGATCGTAAAAGGCGACTAAATTTAGGATCTTATCTTTTCTCTTCTTCCTAATTGACTTTATCTTTCCTAATGCCTCCATTGGCACCGGCTCACTTTTGGCCTTGAGTTGAGCGTTCGCCCCTGTGAGGAAGGCTCTGGGTTCTGTCCCCTGGCCGAGACACACCAAAAGTCTATAAAAGTGGAAGCCCCTTCTGCTTCCTGCTTAGCGTTCAGCAAACAGGGAGTGTGACGACTGGTTCTGCCACGTTGTCAGTTATTATGTGACACGGGTGGGGTGTGTTGCTTGGTGTCCTCACGGCGTCATTCTTACACAGTGATATAGCACTATAAAAAGGGCAATACAGTTCCACTATACAAGAAAGACACAACACGGAACATACCGCAGTCTCCCAGAACACTCACCTCGAACAACATACACGCACAACACACCGCATAACAGTAGGGATGGCCGTCCTTACATGACAATTGCTGTTAATAGGACGTTATTAAATAAACAAATACAAACAAAAACAAAACAAATTGAATGAAGATCACAAGGTCCCACACATTTCATTGAACATAACTTCCATAGCTAGTCTCATCCCAGCATGTCAGGGGCCCAATATCAAGTCTCTAGGCCTCTTCGTTATTCTCAAGAAGTTGTTTAAATAAGTTTAGCCTATTTGGCCCCTGTGACCTTGAATGAAGGTCAAGGTCATTTATTTGAACAAACTTGATAGCCCTTCATGCTGCTGCTGCCCAATATGAGGTTCCCGGGCCTTTTGGTTCTTGAGTAGAAGTCATTTAAAGATTTTAGCCTATTTGACCCCTGTGACCTTGAATGAAGGTCAATATCATTTATTTGAACAAACTTGGTAGCCCTTCATCCCAGCATGCTACAGGCCCAATAAGAGTACCTGGGCATTTTGGCTCTTGAAAAGAAGTTATTTCTCTAGGCCTCTTCGTCATTCTCAAGAAGTTGTTTAAAGGAGTTTTAGCCTATTTGACCCCTTTGACCTTTAATGAAGGTCAAGGTCATTCGTTTGAACAAATTTGGTAACCCTTCATCATAGTATGCTTCAAGCCTAATATCAGTACCCTGGGCCTTCTGGTTCTTGAGAGAAGTCATTGAAAGATTTTAGCCTATTTAACCCCGGTGACCTTGAATGATGGTCAAGGTCATGTATCTGAACAAACTTGGTAGCCCTTCATCCCAGTATGCTGCATCCCAATATGAGTATTGCGGGCCTTTTGGTTCTTGAGAAGTCATTTAAGGATTTAAGCGTATTTGATCCCTGTGACCTTAAATGAAGGTCAAGGTCATTCATTTGAACAAACTTGGTAGCCCTTCATCCCAGCATGCTACAGGCCCAATATCAGTACGTACCCTGGGCCTTCTGGTTCTTGAGAAGAAGTCGTTTGAATGGAAAGTTTACGCACGACACTGCATGATGACAAATTTATAAGGATATCTTTTGTTGCTATTATATTTATCCCAAAACCAACACAAACTCGTATTTTCAAATTACACACACCGTACAAGTTTACAGTGTTCATGTAAACAAATGACTCATGTCGGAGCATTTGAATTTGCGGATAAGGTCGCGTGCAAATGGGGGCGGTGCCAAGCTGTTTGATTGACAGCTGGCGATCCGCCATTAATGTTAATAGGACGTTAATTTAATCAAACACACAATAGGATTGACGAGTATAAAGCCTTCGGATATACGACTTTATGTTTTGGTTCGCTAAAATCAGTAATAACCCTGTATTATTTCAACACTCAGTCTTACGATTTGGTTTTGCAGCATCCGACAAGTCATCATCACTAAGGATGTGTATGATTCCAGAGTAAGCGTAATTGCTGTAGTATTTCATGTAGATGGAAACACCATGACCAGTTGGAAAAAACCATCAGGAATAAACTCGCCCATTAAAAATTAACCACGCCCCTTCCCTCAAACTTTGGAGTGGTATTTTGTCGCTATTTCAGAGGACTAAATTTAGGATCTGATCTTTTCTCTTCTCCCTAACTCAGGTATCAAGTTTTATTTACTCTGAGTCTGCTGACTCATCAGTTATATATATATATATACTTACATTTATACATGGCATTCAAATCGGTCACATAATACATATTGTACAAAGATACAGGTAGGCAGTAGACAGTTTCCTCATGCCTCCCTTGGCTACGCCTCACTTTTGGCCTGGATTGAGCGTTCGTCCCTGTGAGGAAGGCTCTTGGTTCTGTCCTCTGGCCGAGACACACCAAAGTCTAACAAAATGGTAGTTTCTGCTCCCGCTTAGCGCTCAGCAAACAGGGAGTGAGACGACTGATTCGCCAGTTGTCAGTATAATGTGACCGGGTGGGGTGTGTTGCTTTGTGTCTTTGGCAGCATGTTTCAGTTATATGGCACTATAAAAAGGGCAACAGTTCCACTATACAAGAAGACCCAACACTAGAATACCGCAGTCTCCCAAATCACGTACCTCGCACTTCACACACGCTACACACTGCATACATGGGAGGGCGTCCTTACATGACCCTGGCTGTTAATAGGACGTTAACATAATCAAACATACAAAATTTCAGAGGAGTTTAAGCCAAAAAGTAGGACTGTCAACTTCTGACACTTTTAAAACAAATTTATAAAATTCATGTGATAAAAGATCATGATTACGTTTGTTATCGTCAAGAATATATATATACACACGACATAATTTTGCCAAAGTCAATATCACTTTAGTTGAAACTAAAAGTTACCATCGACATGATTTTGATTCTTTGTCTCCCAAAACACGCACCTCGCACTTCATATACACAGGACACCACATCCACGGAAGGCCGTCCCTAAATGAAATAATAAACCAAACCAAACATGCCACTCCCTCAATACTAAGCGCTAAGCAGGACCAAAAACTACCACTTTTATAGACTGTGGTGTCAGCCCATAAATTACCAGCAACTCCCAAGCGAATCTCCCTCCTATATCCACTCGCAATAAAGTACCTTGTAGGTAGTGCGTTAGAATTGTACCTGCTGCCCCTTTACGCCATTTCCGGAATACACTTCAGTCAGTTAGTCATGCGACTTTAATCACCACGTGACTTAATTTAGGGCACATTTGAAACAAAATGGCGGCATATGTAATGATTGTACACGGGTGGTAAATTACATATCATGACAGAACATTTAGCATTAATTATCAGAACATATTGTATTAAATGTAATCTGAATATGCACGAAAATTGAATTTAGACACTTGATAAAGAAATGACATGTAAATTACGGTATCATATGGAGCTGTCGACTAGCAGTTGGAAATCAACGGTATCGGACGTCACACTCACAAATATTTCATAACTTACCTGGGAGCATTTTCCCAAAAATCAATAACAAATAAGAAACACAAAATATAACAGTTTATCTTAGTTCCGTTATCGAGCAAGTATTACCGACAATAACCTTTACCCGGACATAGGTATTCTCTGCCTATAGGTGTCACCGCCATGACGGAAATTTTTCGCGGTCACATGACCAAATCAACGTTTTCTACCTCCTACCCAGAAGAGTTCCTTGTATCCCGAAATCGGCGTATAGGAGATTTCAGAAAAGATGGCGTGACGTCACAGAAAGTTTACAACCGGGTCCTCAAAGGTACAAACACAGAATGGCGACTAATAACAGATACATACATCCCTGCTACACAATTAATACTTTGACAAAAGTATACACTTTCATACTTTGATATTAAAATGGTTTCTTATTGTTTCAGAGGTTACAGACATTCATATTTTTTATGTTTACAATTGTTTATTGCTAAATATATTTGTGTATATTTAGTGTTGAAACCAGCCTTCGAAGCGGTGCCGGGCCGTCACACGTACCCGTTTTTTGTTCACACATAGAAATCCATGTTGTGAAAAAGTTATGAATAGATACTTGATTTCAATGTATCATATTTCTGTTATATACATGAAAAATTTGTTCACAACACTATTTGATATAAATACAACGAAATGTGAACCACCTGGCCAGACCACGGCCGCTCGTGCATGGCTTCGCTGGTAGATCACCTCGTGCCACAATATTAATACGTAATTACCAACACATATCTCAATAAGTACTTGTAACAGATATATTTTTCGTTGTTTACCTTGTACATATTGTTTTAAAGGAATGGTATAAACCACTAGTACACATAAGAGCAGATGTTTGTGTACGTACACGTAGAGTATGGCTGCCAATATCTCAAAAAATAAAATGTTGAAATCGTTCAATTTTATGCTGTAGAGCTTAATTATATTTTCTAGTCACTTTTATTCCATGTACCGCTATGTGAAGTTCCAAATTGAAGTGATATTACTTTGAAATAATTTGAATACATGTGAGATAGGCTACATTTAGATTTATGAATATATAGCTAGACCGTAGTACTATAAATGCCGACCAGGACACACTGCGCACGGCTTCGAGAATACTAAAATACTCATAGTTTTGTTTAAAAATATGATAAAAAGTAACTATCAAATGACTCATTTGAATGCCATAAGCTGAATTCCAATATTTCTGGCGAAAAAGGTATTCAGAATACATAATTTTGTGATTCTGAAAAATGACGAAATTCGGGATCACGGCAGTACTGTATACATATATATATGTATGTAAAGGCTGCCGTGCGCTTGGGGTAATCTACGAAGGCAAATTTTAATTTGGTCATAATAACACATCGTAAGGTGTTTTACCAATTTAGACTTAGCAAACAGAAATCGCTTATTAAAATGTCAGTATGATATTTTGGGAAACTTGGAATTTAATTTGTAATTTCTGTCAATTTTGTAATATATGTCAATGTTTATACGTAGGTCTAATGGCGACCGTATTTTTTTCTCGTGTCGGTCGAAAATGGAGTATAAACAGTAAAATGTATGAATACCAGATGTTTATATCTAAATATTATTGATTAATATTTTCATTTACACTTTTTAAAATTAAAATAACGCAACAGTTCTCGGATTGTCGTACTATTTATTACAATAAAATGTAACCAATCATCGCAAGCGGCTGTGTTTTTCCCACTATGTTTATGTGTACATATACGGAGTTGTACCTTTGGGAGCGCCCGGATGTACCTTTGTGTGACGTCATCGCCATCTTTTCTAAAATCTTTAGAAGAATCTCCTATTGACTACATGTGAACTATCGTTTGTGACGACCATTTTTCTACTGGAAATTACTAATTATGCTGGATAACTTGGTGTTGCACATGTATATATACATAGATGTCTTATTTAATAATTCAACACTGAAAGGAATTACAAATTATTCAACACTCAATGGAATTACATTTTATTCAACACTAAATGGAATTGTAATTTGAATTTATGTAATTTATTTCTTATAGCTCATATTTAGAAATTAGTATATCTTGCACAGACTTGCAGTTGTGTAAATTGGAATGAAAAAGTGAGGAAAAAATACTCTGAGGGCTGAGTAATTTAATCCCTTAAGTTCATAACACATCGTTGATCGTTTCGTTTTGTCTTTAGAACTGAAACTTTTGACACTGTCAGATCGAATCGATCATCTGGCAACAGTGTAATTAATGCATCAATAACACATCAACAAAGAAGTGTAAATGTATTTAACGTCAACAATCAACATGATAAGTGATTAAGTTCCAACTTTTATCGAGTCTGCAATACAAGTCTGTGTATTTTATATTGCATACACTTTCACTTTAAGACCTACTTACCGTTGTTTTTATAAGTTTTCCTACACAGTCGGCAAACTGCTATGGTCATATCTAAGTTTGATTTTTTCGGTGGACCCTACACGTTTATCTTATGGACCCCGAAATACTTCCAAACTTTGGATTTTGTTTTGATTCCCGGATGGTTGTATATCTCGCGCGGGGATGCATCCGTCATGTTTGCTTCAATTCCGAACCATGTGCGTTTCAGGAAGTTATCTCCCTTTTAGGCGCGTTTGTTTGAAGACTCAATAGCGCGTTCGATTGGTACGTTTACCGACTATCGACTATGATGAAGTTCAATCGATTGTCGCAATGAGCATGCCTCAATCGACCGACAACCGATTTAACTCGACAATCGGTTCATCACGAGGACGTTAATTTATTAATCAAACCAGCAGATTCCGACTTTTAATAGGGCCAAATAAACCACACTAAACTAATATTTTTATTGCATGAACAGTGTTTTTATTAGTTTAAATATGATCAGATTTTATTTTGCTCTGGGTGATACAGTGATGTAAATGAGTGAAATCGTGCATCACATGTCGATAATTACCGTAATTATACTTGAAAACTGTTATTTGGAAATACACATTTATGATTTAAAATGACACTAAAAGTATCTTTAAAGAGATAAATTACATGCGATGTCGAAATGATCATTTGAATGTGCAAGATGCAATTTTAATACAGTTAATTACTTCAATTGTCAATATTTGAGGCAAATCATTCCATTTTCATAATTTGTTATTAGTATCACGAATTCAATCGACATTCCGCATATGGGAAAGGCACTACATCCAGCTCATACCCTGGGTTAACAAGACAAGACGGCGTTTTATGTTCAAATGTATCAACCAATCAGAATACATCACACGGGTGCCGATATGAAAGCTTCAGATACTCCGGATAGACTTTATTCGGGAAAACGTCGCAGATCGTATCTAGTAAATGCAGGTTAGCGTAGGTTGATAACGTGGGTAACAGACGATAATATATAATATGTAGAATGTTTTATATGGATGGCGTTCACTTTTGATAATGTTTCAAGAGAAATCGAATAATATTCCTTTAAAATTGTCAAATGATCGCCAAGAATATTTCGTCTGTTGTTGAATGATAGAAAGTTGTTACATTCGACGGTTCATTAATTTCACTTGGAGTTGAAACTTCGACTAACGCGACAAATAAACCATGCATCACCTATTCCTTAGTCGCCTTTAAACATACACTCCCTGTTTGTTTCGAGGTAACATAAGAAGTGCACCAGCAACAGTTACCCTTCCTCACCTGTAACTTTTTACGAGGACGTTCACCCCCATATATGAAAGCCAAATTGGAAGTTATGGGATTATACAGTACAGCGCGCTGGTACCTTAGATAAGGATTGGATTTCGCTTTTATGTTAACCATGCTTGTATGGAGCAATTCCTCTAAGAATATATTCTATGGGGCGCGTTGAATATATTCTTAGAGGAATTGCTCCATACAAGCATGGTTAACATAAAAGCGAAATCCAATCCCTATATTAACACTCACACGACTTTTTATTTATATTTTATGCAATGAAATCGTCATTTGAAAGTGGCGTAATTATTCAATAGAAGTCGGTCAAAAGTGGGAGGAGCTTACTCAATTGAACAGCGAATGATGGCTCTTCACGTAAGATAAATTATTCATCCGCGACGACAAAAAAGTTAACTATTTTAGTGTAAAATAAACATGATAAACAAAGTAAATTTTCAGAGATGATTTTATTTAATAAGATCAGACCTTTAAATAGATATTCAATTTTGCTAAAAGTTGATATATGGCGTAATAACGTAAAGTATTTGTACTCGGCCACATGTGTGAACTCGGTGACCGTTATTGTGCAGCGAGGCGAAGCTGACGCACGCTTACACACTGGAGTTTGCCGAAGTTGTCAAAACACCAGTGCTCAAGTAGCTCAATGTGTTTGAGATTGTCGTCTGACTTGACGATATTACACCCTTGGGAGCCATTTGATTATATAATCTACGCTTAGATCCATCGCCATCGATAGATGGAACAACTTCACTTGTGTTCGATGGATACAATGTATTTGTGGTGACGCATAACTGTCAACACGTGGATCGGTGCATGTTTTATAATAGATCTACACACGATAAAATTCTCAAAGAACAAAGACAAGAGGATATGTTTATAGCTGACCTCTGTCAGAGGGTCTCACGCCCGTCCACCCCAAAGACTCGATCGTAGGACGAACACAGATACAGAGGTAATGTTTACATTTGACATCCATCATTTTTCACAAAAATGAAAGCACTGCACGTCGCCCCGGTCGGTTTTTCCCCCGTTTCTTTATACATTGGTAATTTTAAAAAATGTTTGTATCATACATAAATATAATACATATATATATTGTTTACATTTTCCCAAAATTCTATTAAAAACAACAATATACACGTAATGTTGTGTCAAAATGTAAACAATGCCATGTGTTTCTTTAAAAAAAAGTTGTTGCACAGAACATTTTCATACGCAAGTTCAAAGTTACCATCCAGTTATGGTAAACAAAATCGTCTAGTACATGCGTATAGTAAACAAGCCTAGCAAGTGTAAATATAGTTATATAGAGGAGACAAATAGTTGTAATGCATCCTATTTCATGGTATCTCCGTGCCCAACTCAGCATTACTATATATAACGAACATTTATTACAACTTTTCTCATCGGTTCATTGCTTTAACGTATGTTTTATCTATTGTCTCGGAAGATGGCGTTACACCTGGTCGATGTCGATTTTTAAGTAGATAATAAATACCGAATGAACTTTTAACGTTGATTGTTGCTTATCTGAACTTATATTTACTTATTTTAAATCCACAGAAGCCCGAAATTTCGCTGCGAGATACTTACTCGAAATTTCTAATTATGAACTCAAGAATATTTAGTTTTACAATGAATTTATCTAACGTTTGTTTGTTTGATTAATTAACGTCCTATTAACAGCTATGGTCATGTAAGGACGGTCTCCCATGTATGCGGTGTGTTGCGTGTATGTTGTGCGAGGTACGTGTTTTGGGAGACTGCGGTTGTAATAATAGTGCCATCATTATATGTCCGTAAATGCAAAAGATGTTTTGGAAAATTATTCCTTAACTCATAACGTCTGTACTTTATACTTTAGTAGTCAAACGTTTGTTATCTTGTTCTGATTGTCCCCTTTTGACATGTCAAAGAGTTAAAGGTAGATACCCGCTTTACGATAGGTTGAGGAAACCCCGAATGGGGATTTGTTAGATATTGTATTGGAGCGGAGTCAAATTTTAATTGCATCAGTCAATATAAAGGTTAACAATATAAGCTAACGTGTACTTCTACCACCTGTCCACGGAAGGGTTTCTGCATTGCGATTATTCTTATACAAAATAAATGTGTTGCATGAAACAACATTTTAGAAATATTTTGACCATTTCATCGAAGTATTGTCAAGAGAGATTGTAAATGAAGTTTGGTTTAATAGTTAAATAATATTATTTAATTAAAGACCATTAACTTTCCGAAACGGAAATTGGATTTAAAAACTAGATTGATAATTTTGTAGAGTCACAAAAGTTGTTAGCTTAACATTAATACAACGCTTACGTTTGTATCATCACCTTCTCAACAAACCAATCAAAATTAAGTAAAATTGAATACAATGTATTACTTTTATGACGTAGGTCGTCTTATGTTTCCTGTCGTCGTTCTAATTACAGCCGTTAGTTGACTAACACTGCGCCAGACGGCAAAAAAAGCGAAATGAATCTTCAATGTTAAAGATTATGAAGGAAATCTTGCATTTGTTTGGTGTTATAACTTCATCATAGGCGATCAACTGCCCTGCAGGTAGGGCATAGGAATTGTACCTGCTGCCCTTATTGCATGTTATGTACCCTGACCGAGATACACCAAAGTCTATAAAAGTGGTAGTTTCTGTTCCTGCTAAGCGTTCAGCATAACGGGAGATGGACGACTGGTTCGCCCGTTGTCAGTATAATGTGACCAGGTGGGGTGTGTTGCTGAGTGTCTTCGGCGGCATGCTTCAGTGATATAGCACTATAAAAAGGGCAACAGTTCTACTATACAAGAACATGAATATACCGCAGTCTCCCAAAACACGTACCTCGCACAACATACACGCAAATCACCGCATACATGGGAGGCCGTCCTTACATGACCATAGCGGTTAATAGGACGTTAATTAATCAAACAAGCATGATCGTAAAAGGCGACTAAATTTAGGATCTTATCTTTTCTCTTCTTCCTAACTGACTTTATCCTTCCTAAGGCCTCCCTTGGCACCGCCTCACTTTTGGCCTTGAGCTGAGCGTTCGTCCCTGTGAGGAAGGATTTGGGTTATGTCCCCTGGCCGAGACACACCAGAGTCTATAAAAATTTGTATTTTCTGTTCCTGCTAAGCGCTTAGCATAGAGGGAGTGGGACGACTGGTTCGTCTGTTGTCAGCATAATATGACCGGGTGGGGTGTGTTGCTTGTTGTCTTCGGCGGCATACTTTAGTGATATAGCACTGTAAAAAGGGCATCAGTTCCACTATACAAAAAGACACTCCATGGATATACCGCAGTCTCCCAAAACACGCACCTCGCACAACATACACGCAACACACGGCATACATGGGAGGCCGTCCTTACATGATCATAGCTGTTAATAGGACGTTAATTTATCAACCAACCAAAAATTATAGGCGATCGATAACAATTTCCTTACGTAATTATTGTTTTAAGAAACTTTTTAAGATTTTGTTTCGGAAAGTTACACATGTAGAGGACCTTTAAAACATGGCTATTATGGCATCCTTTATTTAGACTATTGTCGATGTACTTGTTGAGTCTTGATTGATACACCTTTCACGTTATATTAATTTACCTGAAACTTAAGCTTAGTTGCAAGAGGCGCTTCCCCATGATACATATACACTTTTGTCTTTGTTCTCTTTTCAGGAGACGTTTATATGTTATATACTTCTACTTTTCTTGCACTTTCTGTTGCGAGGTCGTTTCATCCCTAAAGTACGGAATCAGATGACAATGAAGACTGGTGACACGTTACGGTTACACAGCGGGGACAACGTCTGATCCAACATATGTCATGGCAACTCTATGTCCCAATTTAGTACCACACAGTAATCGTCATGAACACTTGATGCAGCTGTGTCTCTAGCACGTCACATATACACATAAACATTCTAACATAGATAATATGGTTTTACTCCTTGTCCATTTGGGAGTCGGTGCACCTGATAGTTGGTTGGGAAAGTAGGGAATATTGACTCTTATTTGTTGTCTGTTATAAAATTAAACAGTCGTAAGTAAGTTTATACGAACACAACTTACTAAAAACGTTATCGATTACTCCCGTGGCAGGTCCCGAAAGGGTGGACGACAGATTTGATACAGTATATTCTGTTTAAAAAACCTATTGTTGGGCATTAAAATTGTACCTGCTGCCCCTATTGCATGATCGTAAAAGGCGACTAAATTTAGGATATTATATTTTCTTTCTAATATTGACTTCATCATTCCTAATGCCTGCCTTGGCACCGCCTCACTTTTGGCTTTGAGTTGAGCGTTCGCCCCTGCGTGGAAGGCTCTGGGTTCTGTCCCCTGGTCGAGACACACCAAAGTTTATAAAAGTGGTAGTTTCTGCTTCTGCTTAGCGCTCAGCATACCGGGAGTGGGTTCACCCGTTGTCAATATAATGTGACCGGGTGGGGTGTGTTGCTTGGTGTCTTCGGCGGCATGCTTCAGTGATATAGCACTATAAAAAGGGCAACAGTTCCTCTATACAAGAAGACACAACATGAATATACCGCAGTCTCACAAAACACGTACCGCGCACAACATACAGGCAAATCACCGCATACATGGAGGCCGTCCTTACATGAATAAGCAAGATCGTAAAAGGCGACTAAATTTAGGATCTTATCTTTTCTCTTCTTCCTAGCTGACTTTATCTTTCCTAATGCCTCCCTTGGCACCACCTCACTTTTGGCCTTGAGTTGAGCGTTCGCCCCTGTGAGGAAGGCTCTGGGTACTGTCCCCTGGCCGAGAACACCAAAGTCTATAAAAGTGGTAGTTTCTGCTCCTGCTTAGCGCTCAGCATACAGGGAGTGGGACGACTGGTTTGCCCGTTGTCAGTGTAATAGTGACCGGGTGGGGTGTGTTGCTTGGTGTCTTCGGCGGCGCATGCTTCAGTGATATAGCACTATAAAAAGGGCAACAGTTCCACTATACAAGAAGACAAAACATGAATATACCACAGTCTCCCACAATACGCACCTCGCGCAACATACACGCAACACACCGCATGCATGGGAGGCCGTCCTTACATGACCATAGCTGTTAATAGGACGTTAATTAATCAAACAAACGAAAATAAACAAAACAATTCTTGCTATTTTTCAGAAAGTACTGAAGGGATGTGTTTCTCAAATTTCACATGTAATTTCCCTAGGAGCCTACTGAAGGTTAACAAGATGAGGCAGCCATCTTTTTGATAGTTAAAGTTTGTTACCGCTATTTCTCAGAATGTACTGAAGGGATCTTTCTCAAATTTCACATGTAAGTTCCCTTAGGGGCCTAGTTGTGCATATTGTATTTTGGGACCAATCCGTTAACAAGATGGCCGACAGGCCTCCATCATGGATTTTGACAATTGAAGTTTGTTACAGCTATTTCTGAGAAAGTGCTGAAGGGATCTGTCTCAAATTGAATGTGCAGGTTCCCCTAGGGGCCTAGTTGTGCATATTGCATTTTGGGACCGATTGATGAACAAGATGGCCGACAGGCCGCCATCTTGGATTTTGATAGTTAAAGCTTGTTACCACTATTTCTCAGAAAGTACTCCAGGGATCTGTATCAAATTGCATGTGCAGGTTCCCCTAGGGGCTAGTTGTGCATATTGCATTTTGGTACTGATCGGTGAACAAGATTGCCAACAGGACGCCATCTTGGATTTTGACAAATGAAGTTTTTTTTCCGCTATGTCTAAGAATGTACTGAAGGGATCTGTCTCAAATTTTATGTGCAGGTTCTTCTAGGGGTCTAGTTGTGCATATTGCATTTTAGGACCGATCGGTGAACAAGATGGCCGACAGGTAGCCAACAGGACGCCATCTTGAATTTTGACAATTGAAGTTTTTTCCGCTATGTCTAAGAATGTACTGAAGGGATCTTTCTTAAATTTCACATGTAAGTTCCCCTAGGGGCCTAGTTGTACATTTGCATTTTGGGACCAATCGGTTAACAAGATGGCCGACAGGCCGCCATCTTGGATTTTGATAGTTTAAAGTTTGTTACCGTTATTTCTGAAAAAGAACCAAAAGAATTCTCAAATTTCATGTACAGGTTCCCTTAGGGCCCTAGTTGTGCATATTGCATTTTAGGACCGACAGGTGAACAAGATTGGATTTTGATAATTGAAGTTTGTTACTGTTAGATATCTCGGAAAGAAGTCAAGGGATCTTTCTCTCAAATTTCAAGTGTAGTAATATATAGTAAAAACTTGAAAAGTAGAGAAAAGATTCCTCTTTCCTTTGTCAGACAAAGATCATTCTTAGGTGGGCGCCAAGATCCCTCTGGGATCTCTTGTTTTTATATATTGGGCAAATATTTTGATTTCAAAATGGCCGCCATAACCAATATGGCTACCAGGAATGTAATGGTTAATGGTAAATCACAAAATGTTGCATACTTGTTAATAAAAGTACGAGTTATCTAGCTCTATCTTATATACTGGAGCATTACTTGAAAAAAAAATATTTAAGGTAAAAGTAAAAAAAATGAAAAAAAAAAAAAATGTGAAAATCCACGATGGCTGCCAAATATGTCTGTGCACAATTGAGGATTTCATCAATACTTTATAGAATTTCACTTTTAGCAAAAAACAAGAATAATAATCCTTGTTTGTTTGATTCAATAACGTCCTATTAACAGCTATGGTCATGAAAGGACGGCCTTCCGTGTATGTGGTGTGTTGCGGTATATTCATGTTGTCATGTTTTAGGAGACTGCGGTATATTCATGTTGTGTCTTTTATACTGGAACTGTTGCCCCTTTTATAGTGCTATAACTATGAAGCATGCCGCTGAAGACACCAAGCAACACGCCCCACCCTGTCACATTATACTGAAAACGAACCAGTCGTCCCACTCCCTGGAGAACGCTCAACTCAAGGCCAAAAATGAGGCGGTGCCAAGGGAGGCATTAGGAAATGTAAAGTCAGTTAAGAAGAGAAAAAATAAGATCCTAAATTTTGTCGCCTCTTACGATCATGCAATAGGGGCAGAAGGTACAACAATTCTGAATCCCTTGAAAAATCACGAGAATGGTACATTTAAATATAATATATTTTTTAACAAATAGATTATAAAATTGAATAATTGATTATAAGTATTGATGTTACATTTTTTAAAATTCTATTGGGTTATGAATACTCCGATGAAATTGAATAAAATAGTGATATCAATGCTTAAATGAAATATTTACTTATATTCATTCCTTCAAGAAAACTGAGTTTCCTTTTCTATAAGAAATGAAATTCATTTCAATACAAATAACATATCACATCTTCTATGTTAAAGATACTCGCCGCCGACAGAGCATAAACGATACTAATCATTTTAACAATAACTGGTGTCTAATCATGTCTAATAAAGACATAAAATAATATAAAATTATTTATTTTGCTTTTGGTGCATGCGCTATTAGTACTTCATTCCATATAGGAGATAGTGCCAGAGAATGCAATTAAGTTTTTTTTTCCATTATTTTAATCTTTTTGTAAAATTAGCAATCTGATTAAAATACAGATCCTTATAACCACTTCGTTCAATATAGGATCTGACAATATCCCATATGGGGTCACGTTCGAATGACCTTTTACCACGTGTACTCCAGATCAACATTTTCAACACATTTCTACGTCAATTGATAACGCTATTTCGTCCCAGTAAGCATATACATTTAGCATTGTTATGCACTTTGGGCGAGATGACTACGTGCACGAAAATAATTCGGACAGCTTTTTCAAACTAGTTCGTCCCCTGTCAAGATTCTGGCAGTGCCAATTTGATTGGCCATTTGCAAAGGTCATCCTGACGTGACCCCAAATGGGATGTTGTCAGATCCTCATATCAAACGTAGTGATAATAAGGATCTGTATTTTAATCAGATTGTAAAATTAGAAGCTCAAACATTTCAATGGTGGTAATGATATAAAGTTTGTCAGCGGTTGAGCATCTTAAAGGCTATATTCCATTTTAAATGTATTAAATGTTCTTGTCTCATTTTGAAAACATTTTCATGATGACCAAATCAGAACTTTCTTCTGTGAATAGGTTTCCCATTCTGCCCATTACATCCACAAAGTGTTGTCACACGCTTTTGAAATGTGGTATGAAAACAAATCGTTCGTTCATGATGGCCAGGAGATTCAGAATCTTGCGGTCGCAAAGTAAAAAAATTCTTTGAATGTCTTGTCTTGTATAATTCTATCTATCTCTGGCCCTGATACCATCCATTTCCGACTTTTTTTCCCGCGCGACCTACAACACCTCCATCTCTTTGTTCTACTCATTTGCCTGATCTTGAGAGAAGACTTTCTATTTTTGTTTAAAAAGTAAGAAAAAACTTGGCATTTTCGATTTCTTTTTCAATGCCTGGATGCTTGAATAGTAACGATACTATGTATACATGAAGCCATCGCGCAAGAAGTGGTTTTCATCAAATCATCCTTGTATGAATGAAAGTTTCCTGTCGCAAGCACTCCACGAATATTTGAATATTCAATTCAAATGCTAGACTTGTTTTCCAGAATTTGATTGTTAGGGGCTCTCAGGACTTGGCAAATCTTTCTATTTCTGGAATTATATCGGTTCCGTAACAATTCCATTTCTGTAACCCATGTATGCCTTCCTTTTGCATTAGAATGTATAGACTGTCTGCTTCAACATGATAAACATATCGTGATATTCCTATGTGGGAGGACTTTAAGAATGATTCTGCAGCAGAGAGCAGATGCTATAGCTGCTTCAATCAAGCGAGTCTCCAATGGTCTTCAATATAGCTCTCGACATATGGAGGCCTACAAATGACAAACTTGTCTTCTTCATGTGCGAGAGGAAAATTAAATTTTCCCTTTTCAACAGTGAACTGGATGGTTTGTTTGTGTTTTAACGTGGTGGTACTCTTGCCCTTTTTTTCTAGTGCAATATCACTGAAGCATGCCGCCTCAGACACCAAGAAACAAACCCCACCCGGTCACATTATACTGACAATGGGCGAACCAGTCGTTCACTCCCTGTATGCTTAACGCAATGTTGGAGGAGAACTACCACTTTTATAGACTTTGGTGTGTCTCGGCTAGGGGACGGAACCCAGAGTCTACCTCGCATGGGAGCACTCGGATCCAAATCTAAAAAGGCCAAAAGTGTGATGACGGCGGGGTATGGAAGAACATAAGTCCAGTTGGTATGAAGAGAAAATATAAGATCCTCAACATTTAGTCGCCCTGTATTTAAGATTCATGCAAAGGAGGCAGCGAGCTTCAATTTAACCACACTTCCTGCAGGCCAGATAAGAATATTAGGTTCTTGATGGGTTATGAAATTATATTTTCTTTATATTACTCGTACGTAGGGCGCGACGAGTGTTTAATCATAGCACATAGACTGGTTTTGACAGATTAGGTCAAGCTGCTTGCATGATTTACTCTTGATGTGGATCGCGTTTTTATTTGCTGGCAATTGATACTATTCTGACACTCATCCTCGCTAATACATTCCAACAATATCCGGCTTGTCATCTCCCAAAAAAACTGAAAAAATACAACTAAATAAATGGTTTTAACCAAAAGTTTCAAAAACATCTTCATCTACCCATTTTTTGAACATGAATCTAAAAAATAATGATGTATTATGGACGATGTCGGCCCTGCATTATATTTACATTTTCGTTGCAATTGTTACTATATAAGCCTACCAAGTTCTGTTTCGGTTTCATATGACTATGATCCGAAACGAGTATTAATACAAACTAGAGTTTAATGTGAACAAACTGCAATGCAGGATTCACGATTCAAGTTGTTAAAAAAGAATAATAAAAGTGCATACATTTTTTGAGTATCGACTTTAAAATTATTTCCTCATTGGAACTTCCAGAGACTGAAGGGTTCGGATGTGACCAGGAGCCGTTTTTGATATAGATGGAGAGATTTATTTTATCTTTTTGTTTGTTTGATTTATTAACGTCCTATTAACAGCTATGGTCATGTAAGGACGGCCTCCCATTATCTACCCTAGATTTAAGGTACTGGATTATTTACAGTTTGAATAGTGGTCCAACGACAAAAAATGAAAGAGGAAACTTATGGTTCAAGCTCTCCCAGAGCTCCCGACCCCGGAGACACCGTGTATAGAAAATCCGAGAAAACGATTTAAGCAAATGGCGAACTAAGACCATTAAAAAAAAATGTTTGAAGCTAGGCACGCACCGTCAACCAAAAAGAATACAATATGGTGTGTGTAAAAAATATTCCAAGGTAACAAATTTTAAATGATGAGTAAGCTACAGTACATATGTTGAATAATCTAGTTTATAGTAGTGCAATATCACTGAAGCATGCCGCCTCAGACACCAAGAAACAAACCCCACCCGGTCACATTATACTGACAACGGGCAAACCAGTCGTCCCCACTCCCGTTATGCTGAGCGCTAAGCAGGAGCAGAAACTACCACTTTTATAGTCTTTGGGTGTGTGTCTCGGCCAGGGGACAGAACCCAGAGCCTTCCTCACAGGGGCGAGCGCTCAACCATAGGCCAAAAGTGAGGTGGTGTCAAGTGAGACTCTAGGAAGAACAAAGTAATTTAGGTAGAAAGAAAAGATAAGATCCTAAATTTAGTCGCCTTTTACGATCATGCAATAGGGGCAGCAGGTACAATTCTTACGCCCTACCTGCAGGGCCAATATATTTACGCATGTGTAAAATTTTAACGTCGCATAAACACAAAACCAAATTAATTGTTGCATATTATAGTAAGCAAACAAATAATTGATCCGATCATTACACAAAGTACTGTGTTCACACACTGCAATATCTGTTCTCAGATTGGAGTATTGAGACAAATTTGTACCAACTAAATATGATGGAATTAGACGCCCCAACACTGGTAGAAGCTCTAAGTAATACTCTAGTGCAAGACCCAAGCCATCATAAATATACGAAGCGCTCTAAATAGGCATTTGGCAGACTTAAAACGAAATATTGACATGGTGCGAGACGTACAATTTAAAACCTCTAACGGAGTGTTTAAACGGTTTGTTGAAGGAGAGAACGCGACTAGGACAATCGAATCCACTCAACATAATGCAGAAATTGAGCCTGAAGATTTGAGAAAGAACTCGGCTTTCCACTTGTCCGACTCGAATCCGAATAATTCTCCGACAGCCCGTCTTGTACAGTTTATCGTACATGTACACTTCGTGTCCAGGGAATTAGAATTCCATCATCAACTACATTTGAACTCGTTTGAATTTCGTGAAGATGACACAAGTGTATACGTAACACTTAAACACGAAACACAACAACAACAAAATCACCAGGAAGACATGGCGTCCGCACCGTCCTCGATTGACAAACGAATGTACGCTGACCCAGAAATGGCATGTTGATCTGTCAAAATATTGAAACTTTTGATAAAAAATTCGGATCTCCAGGCCACACATCTATTCAAACAATACTTTAAAAGTTCCACAATTCTCCCGTTGAGTACCGACATTTGGTATACACCGAAACCATTAGGGAAACGGTCATTTGAGAAGATGTTGCCAAACATATGTAAAGCTGCCGGGGTTGAAAGGAAATCCACGCCTCACTGCCTTCGTGCTACATTTGTTGAACATCTTGATCAAGCAGGTTTTCAGACTAGACACATCATGTTCATGTCTGTCCACAGGAACGAGTCTTCTCCGAGACCATATAACGGATCAGTGTCGTCTAAACAGAAACAGGCATTAAGTCACTTATTTTCCGCCATTTGTCTAGGCCAACAGAATCGTCGCTTTGGCCTCAAAAGGTAATGTTGCCTACTTTGGCTACGGTGTCCATGTCGCCCGACTTCAATTCAGAAGATAGATATTTTACAACGCAGTCAACCAGTAATAGTATGTCCACCTCTGACTTCTCCAACTCTTGCAGGTAGGGCGCTAGAATTGTACCTGCTGCCCGTGACAGGATCGTAAAAGGCGACTAAATTTAGGATCTTATCTTTTCTTCCATAACTGACTTTATCTTTCCTAATGCCTCCCTTGGCACCGCCTCACTTTTGGCCTTGAGTTGAGCGTTCGCCCCTGTGAGGAAGGCTCTGGGTTCTGTTCCCTGGCCGAGACACACCAAAGTCTATAAAAGGGGAAGTTTCTGCTCCTGCTTAGCGCTCAGCATACAGGGAGTGAGACGACTGGTTCGCCCGTTGTCAGTATAATGTGACCGGGTGGGGTGTGTTGCTTGGTGTCTTTGGCGGCATACTTCAGTGATATAGCACTATAAAAAGGGCAACAGTTCCACTATACAAGAAGACACAACATGAATATACCGCAGTCTCCCAAAACATGCACCTCGCACAACATACACGCAACACACCACATACATGGGAGGCCGTCCTTACATCACCATAGCTGTTAATGGGACGTTAATTCATCAAACAAACAAATATAGCACTATAAAAAGGGCAACAGTACCACTATACAAGAAGACACGAACGTACCGCTGTCTGCCAAAACACGCACCTCGTCACACAACATACATGCAACACACCACATACATGGGAGGCCGTACTTACATGACCATAGCTGTTAATAGGACGTTAATTAATCAAACAAAATCTTCTCAAACTCAATATTCAATAACTAACTTCTTTTTTAATCTTGTAATGTTGTGTGGCCGAATTACCCGAGACTTTCCCCTGCAGAGTTAACTCATCAATTTTTCAATGAACAAATGTATGTGCCTGAATTGTTTGAAATATATTTAAATAACTTTAGCCTAGAAAGATAAACATTAAACCTTATAAATTCAATTGAAAAAGAAAAGTTGTTTTATTAACGTATTTTTCACGGACTATATCTTCAAAATTTGAATATTTTATAAACGTTGTAATTTTTATATGCGCGATATGTCATTGAAATGTAAACATAAGTATTAAATTGCTTTCCGTTTCGGATCATAAGCATATGCACGACCACTGCATTACAGGAAAATAACATGAATCATGATTTAGTTTCCTGTAATGCAGTGATATGCCTACATTTGTATGATCCGAAACGGAAAGCAGTTTAATGCTGATGTACTTGCTACCTCTTTTGCATGATCGTAAAGGGCAACTTAATTTAGGATCTATCATTTCTCGTTTCCCTAACAAACTTTGTTCTTCCCAATGTCTCCCTTGACACCGCCTCACTTTCACTAAGCGCCCGCCCTATAAAGCAGGCTATAGTCTGTGTCCCCTGGCCGAGACACACCAAAGTAGGGCTGAGTAATCGATTAATCGGGCATTGGTAATCGATTATAATTGAAAAAGCTTTAAAATAAAATCATGACTGGAACCTCTTAAGTGTGTAGTCTCTGTACACACCAGATACTGATATCATTTTCAGTTGTCTTACATAATAAACGAAACTGCGTGCAATTAACGGTTGGTTGAAATGTGTGAAAACGCGCCGCGTTGCCGCCAGTTTTTTCTTTTTTATATATCGACGGCAACTTTAACGAACGGCAACGACCAACTTAATGTGTGACCAAAACATTTAACAAATGGAATATCCGCTGTTCGTGCTGCCACTTTCATATTTGCAGCATTGTCAGTGCAAATGACAGACTCACTTTTTATCCCGAATTCTGATGCAAGTTTGTACATGTATTTAGCAATGTTGACTTCAGTGTGTAGGTCCTCAAGACGTACCGCTAGGAGGCATGACTGTTATTTCCAATCTTTAATATAATGGGCAGTCAAACTAATGAACCGGTTACCTTGGACAGCAACACTAGTCCATAAATCGGTTGTCAGGGCTATCGTTTCTCCTTCTAGGGTATTAGTCAAAGCATCCTTCGCCTCGTCCTACAGAAGGCTCACCTGTTTGTTGACGGTGGTATGAGAAGGCACATGGTAGTTAGGATTCAGTGCCGACACAAAGTCCTTATAGCCCTCCCCATTTACGATGTTTGGTGGTCGAACATCTAGGGGACACATGAGATCAAGTTTTCATAAATATGTATTTCTTTTCAAGCATTCATAATTTGAAGTCATATTGCACCGTTTGAAAATTACATTAAAAGTAGTGATATAGAAATTACAATTAATTATATAACAAATTCATTACAAGATACAAGAAGTTTTATTAAGTGTGGTTTACATACGTTCGCCCGTTGTCAGTATCATGTGACCGGGTGGGATGTGTTGCTTGGTGTCTTCGGGCGGCATACGTCAGTGATATAGCACTATAAAAAGGACAACAGTTCCACTATACAAGAAGACATAACATGAATATACCGCAGTCTCCTAAAACACCCACCTCGCACAACATACACGCAACGCACCGCATACATGGGAGGCCGTCCTTACATGGCCATAGCTGTTAGTAGGACGTTATTTAAAAATAAACAAACAAACAAAAAGTATATCCGAGTTTCAAATCTTATTGTCGCTATTACAAGCGCATACTACACGTAATAGGCAGAACAAATAAAAATACATTGTTACACAAACTTCAAAATAATACCTGTGGAAAAACAATTTTTTTGAAAACATAAATGAGACACAACGCTTTCCTAAACGTATTAAATCATTTTATTCATACCTTCACATTAGGCCGCCACAGGGTGGACAACTTATGTGACTGTTTTGAAAAAAGCATAACCGACCCTTTCCGTACACAAAAATATGCAAATACTTCCTATGTAAACGGTGTGTTTAGTGCGAGGTGCGTGTTTTGGGAGACTGTGGTATGTTCGTGTTGTGTCTTCTTGTATAGTGGAAATGTTGCTCTTTTTATAGTGCTATATCACTGCAGCATGCTGCCAAAGACACTAAGCAACAGGGGTCAAATAGGCTAAAATCTTCAAATGACTTCTTCGCAAGAACCAAAATATCGAGGATATTCATATTGAGCCTGCAGCATGCTTTGATGAAGGGCTTCCAAGTTTGTTCAAATTAATGACCTTGGCTGTTTTCAAGGTCAAATAGCTCCATGGTGGAGGAGCTGCCATATAAAAAGAGGAAAAGGGAATGCTTACTTAACTTATACTGTTATCATGATGCGAGATTGCTAGTGGTAGTTTCCGCTCCTGCTTAGCTGTGTTGCTAGGTGTCTTCGGCGGCAAGCTTCGGTGATATATGACTATAAAAGGGCAACATTTATTTCCACTATACAGTAAGTTATTATAAGAGCTACAGCGGTATTTACAACTAGGTTGACGGGAAGACTTCAAGAATTATTGATGAAGATTTTTTTACGAGGAAAAGGTCATGTATAATTTATTATTATTACATAAAATTTGTTTCCGACGGTTTGGAATGTTTGCATGTGCAACGGACAATGACCGTTTTGTCTATTTCAGATGAAGTCTTTCAGTATTATATTAGATTATCCATTATTTGGAATTTTAGGATTTTTATTGGAAATATATGTGATAGGAAATGATAGTCGAAGTAGTGATGGATCAGACGAGAGGCATATTCCTACCGGTTTGAATTTCAATTAGATGTGTACCTTTTATCGGCGGGATGTCCATGAGTAATT
Organism: Argopecten irradians; assembly: GCF_041381155.1. Lineage (NCBI taxonomy): Eukaryota > Metazoa > Mollusca > Bivalvia > Pectinida > Pectinidae > Argopecten > Argopecten irradians. Next base: position 22,108,055 of record NC_091143.1, on the reverse strand, counting down.
GATAGAGTGTATGGAAAGGCCTAGTTATGATAGCAGGATTGAATCAGAGTATAATGTTAGTGAGAAAGTAATATTACTCTTTCTCACTAACATTATACTCTGATTCAATCCTGCTATCATAACTAGGCCTTTCCATACACTCTATAAGTAATATTACTCTTTGGCCCTGCAGGTAGGGCGTTAGAATTGTACCTGCTGCCCCTATTGCATGATCGTAAAAGGCGACTAAATTTAGGATCTTATCTTTTCTCTTCTTCCTAACTGTCTTTCCTAATGCCTCCCTTGGCACCGCCTCACTTTTGGCCTTGAGTTGAGCGTTCGCCCATGTGAGGAAGGCTCTGGGTTCTGTCCCCTGGCCGAGACACACCAAAGTCTATAAAAGTGGTAGTTTCTGCTCCTGCTTAGCGCTCAGCATACAGGGAGTGGGACGACTGGTTCGCCCGTTGTCAGTATAATGTGACCGGGTGGGGTGTGTTGCTTGGTGTCTTTAGGCGGCATGCTTCAGTGATATAGCACTATAAAAAGGGCAACAGTTCCACTATACAAGAAGACACTACATGAATATACCGCAGTCTCCCAAAACACGCACCTCGCACAACATACATGCAACGCACAGCATACATGGGAGGCCGTCCTTACATGACCATAGCTGTTAATAGGACGTTAATTAATCAAACAAACAAACAAATATTACTCTTAGATCTAATGACCTCTAGTTGGTAAATGATTATCCAAATGTTAAGGTTTACAGTAAAAGACTATAATGCTAATAATGGAAGTATACATAAACTACAATGTACAGTTATTTTGTTTCACAGTAATTTATAATATACTTCCAATTCTTAAACTAACATATACTAGTAATAACTTAGTGTGCTATTCTGTCCAACTTATATTAGCTTAAGGGAAAATTATATAAAACATTGTCCAACTAGACGGCATGGAGTATGATTACGAATTGTTGACTTCCGAGTGATTGTCATTGTTATTCATTAATATAGATTTGGGATGCGTTCCAATTATTAACTTTATTTACTCTTCAGGTTTCCCTTATCTATAACACTGTTCCTTGCTACATGATTTGTGAATCAATTCCCGAGTTATAGATTCAGGATGGTGCTTCTGTTGCACGATTCGGTATTTTAAATGAATGTCTTAACCTGCCCTGATGACTGGAACTTGTTGGAGTAGAGGAGGCCATGGAGCTACAAGACGACTCTGAAACTGGAAACTCGTTATAAACGCAGCAATGCGCTACCACATTATAATATCTCAGTTTGTAAAGTTACCTACCGGTACTGAGCTTAGATTCCAGAAGGTATTGAGTAACCATTAGATTTTATACTGGACCTTGGGACGACTGGTTCGCCCGTTGTCAGTATAATGTAACCAGTTGGGGTGTGTTGTTTGGTGTCTTCGGCGGCATGCTTCAGTGATATAGCACTATAAAAAGTGCAATAGTTCTACTATACAAATAGACACAACATGAATATACCACAGTCTCCCAAAACACTCGCCTCGCACTACAAACACGCATCACACAGCATACATGGGAGGCCGTCCTTACATGACCATAGCTGTTAATAGGACGTGAATAAATCAAACAAACACTCTGGTATCTCGGTGAACAACTGGAGTGACACTGCAATATGGATCAGGGACGGGCTGTATATTTTTCTGTTCCGTAGTTCTGATATCGAGATGATGTTTCTGGTTTGTCCCTCGAAGCAAATTCGTAAAAGGCGACTAAATTTAGGATCTTATCTTTTCTTTTCTTCCTAACTGACTTTATCTTTCCTAATGCCTCCCTTGGTACCGCCTCACTTTTGGCCTTGAGTTGAGCGTTCGCCCCTGTGAGGACGGCTCTGGGTTCTGTCCCTGGCCGAGACACACCAAAGTATAAAAAGTGGTAGTTTCTGCTCCTGCTTAGCGCTCAGCACACAGGGAGTGGGACGACTGGTTCGCCCGTTGTCAGTATAATGGGACCGGGTGGAGTGTGTTGCTTGGTGTCTAAGGCGGCATGCTTCAGTGATATAGCACTATAAAAAGGGCAACAGTTCCACTATACAAGAAGACACAACATAAATATACCGCAGTCTCCCAAAACATACACGCAACACACCGCATGCATGGAGGCCGTCCTTATATGACCATAGCTGTTAATAGGACGTTAATTAATCAAACAAACAAACAAACATCAAAGCCTTCTGATGGATGTTGAAAGAGAGATATACCAGTTCCATATAGAGCTCATTGTCCTGCAGGTAGGACGTTAGAATTGTACCTGCTGTCCCTATTGCATAATCGTAAAAGGCGACGAAATTAAGTATATTATTTTTCCTCTTCTTACTAACTTGTTAACTCTGGTCTTCCTAACTTCACCCTTGACACTGTCCCAAAGACACACCAAAGTCTATAAAATTGGTCGTTTCTGCGACTGTTTACTGTATTGGGCTTGTTAAAACCTAGATTGAATAATTTTTCATTAAGTATTCAAACAGATAATTTACATCCTAGAAAGTCATACTCAAATCATTAAAAAAAATATTCAGAATAAAATATTTTTAACCTGAATTAACCTTTTTTATTATCTTTAGGTCATACTCGAACTGAACTGCATTCATTTGTTTATCATTTATGTGCACTTGTATCCGACACGTGCTGTATGGAAACGGCGCAGGTCCCATTCCCTTGTTACCAATAAAAACACTCACAACACGGCATGTAACAAGTTTTGTTCACATAAAGATTACGATGCTTCCTCATCTGAAACTCTCAATCCCGTAAAGACCAGGCGAATGAGATGTACTACAATGAGACTGCTAACATCTCTTGGGGATTGCAGAGAGATACAAAGATATGGTCCTTTCTGTTTCATGCTGTGCCATGTGTTTTTATTTGGTAAAGTGGTTGGAAATTTACGTATATATAAGTAAAATGGTTTTACATTTGGTCCCCGTGAAAGTCATCTGATCGTCAGCAAACCTGACATTCGATCTTTGATGTTACACACACCCCACCTAGTCACATTATTTAACGTCCTATTAACAGCTATGGCATGTAAGGACGGCCTCCAACATATGCAGTGTATAGCATGTGTGAAGTGCGAGGTACGTATTGTGGCATGTAATTATCATGTGGAATTGATCTGTATCAATCTGCTCACTCTGAACATTTTCTATTTTCCAAATTCAATATACACCGCTGAATTCAACAAAAGACCGATGTTATAAGCGTATGTTCAACCTTCAACGATTCATAACGCAGTACTCATTCGCCAGTTGCATTTCTTTTGTAAATATCTTTATTATCAACACAATATATCATATACACTATGCGATTTAGATCCGTATTTTAGATTTGAATGTCATGCCGAAAATGTACTCCGTTAAAACAGCGTACAATTTCATGTGTGTTGCCTTCAAAGATCGTACCCAATAACAATCTTTCCTGTGCATAGAAATGGGCAAAAACGTTGACCCATCCTATTTCTTGGTGTCAGTGTCCCTATTAGTCACTATGTTCTAATTTTTAAAACCTTTAGTTTAACTTTGTTTTCGCAAATTGCTTAACGCATAAATATTCTGAAATAAGTAATATGGTTTTTATTCACGGTCCTTCAGGGAGAACTTGCACCTGAACGTTCTCAGTAAACCCGACCATCGATTTCAAAGTACATGATGCAGAATACATTGCCATGCAATTAAAAATAGCCTCAGTTATGTGTTTTCATAACTTCTTTTGGTTGTAAACAGTGTCTTGTTAATAAGAAAATATGACCAATGACATTATCATCGAACCGTTTATTAGATTTATGTCCGAACAACAGCCAGGGTATATAAAGATTTGTTCAGGGGTTGAATTTAATTTTTAAGCCACTATTCATTTTCCACGTTGGTAAAATTTCAATGCGCCAACTTAGAAATTCGCTTGGCGCCATGAAAATTAACAATTAAAACACATTGAAATTTATTATATTTAGTTATTGTAGGTAACAATAAATGTTGAACATTTTTAGAGCCACTGTAATGTATTGTAACAAACAGTTTATTTTCAGACACAACATGAATATATACCGCAGTCTCTCAAAACACGCACCTCGCACTTCACATACGCTACACACTGCATACACGGGAGGGCGTCCTTACATTACCCTGGCTGTTAATAGAACGTTTAAATAATCAAACAAACAAACAAAGCCCTGATCTGTGGTTTTTTTCACCAGGATCCAATCGGTTATTACATTGATTAAATTTCATTATCTACAAATATAATTAAATACGAAATTATATCATAGGAAACAGAACACAATTTAAATACGTCGACTTTCAACTTGAAATTTATGGTAACGTAGATATGTTTCTCTCCGTCCGTTAACACTAAAACGTTTTCTTTCCAATTTAGGTTCGATCATAATAAAAATTAACAATAACTACATTTTCCATTATAATCTTAATTGCCTACTAATGTGTAACTATTAGAACAGGCGGAAATATATCACTGACAATGTAGTAGCCATGGAAAAACTGATCAGTGAATGTTCAACTCGTACAAGACCTTATAATTAGGATTATAACACCGTTCAGCAACATAACGTGTGTATTCATTTCAATTTAGTCAGTTTTGATCATTAAAGCAATAAACTTTATCATATTAAAATCCGAGAACCTAATTACGCAGGTCATCGTAAATTCGTGCAAACCTAACTGGGTTACATTTTTTCGTTGACAATACTGTTAGTATTGGTAATGATAATCACCTCTTTAACACTCGAGGTAGGGCCTTAGAACTACATCGCACGCAAAAACTTAAAAGGCGACTAAAGGGTTTTTTCTCTTCGTTTTCTGAATTTTCCTTCACTAACATTTCCCTTAGTAACGCCTTTCTTTTCGCTATGAGTGACCTGTACAATGGCCGAAACTCGCCATATTTGATAAAAGTGGCCCAAAGCCTTGGTACAAAGGAGGTCAACCGGTTTGGCCGTTGTCAAAAAAATTGAAGGTTATGTGTGCGACAATTAATGAAGCAGGTTATTTGATCGTGACGTTATATGTACATCACAGGTGTCGTTGTAAAATTGTTAAAGGCGACTAGATTTTAAAACCTTATTTTTTCTCTTCCTAACGCATCCGTTGATATCACCTCACTTGTGGCCTTTTTAGGTCACACACACACACAATGTGTTGTTATTTTTCGGGTCGATCTGAATTCCAAGATGATCGACACAGCCGCCATCTTGAAAACACATTTTGAACTTCTTCTCAAGTTCTACCGGTGCGATTTGGCTGAAACTTGCATGAAATGATCCTGACATGGTCCCGACAAAGTGTTGTTATTTTTCGGGTCGATCCGAAATCCAAGATGACCGCCACAGCCGCCATCTTTGAAGCACATTTTGAACTTACCAGTGCGATTTGGCTGAAACTTGCACGAAATAATCCTGACATGGTCCCGACAAAGTGTTGTTATTTTTCGGGTCGATCTGAAATCCAAAATGGCCGCCACAGCCACCATCTTGAAAACACATTTTGAACTTTTTAGCCCACCATCAACAGATGGTGGGCTATTCAAATCGCTTTTTGTCCGTGGTCCGTCGTCCGTCCTTCCGTAAATGGGTCCGTCCGTCTCCTTTCCTTCCGTTTAACAATTCTTGTTACCTTGCTATTTCTCGTAAATGCTGCAGGCTCACTTTTCTTTCTCAAATTTCATATATAGGGTTCCCCTAGTGGACCCTATTTGTGACACACAAAGTTATGCAGTTATGTGTATTTTGGGACCAGCTTCGGCAACTGCAACATGGCCGCCAGGCAGCCATCTTGGATTTTGATGTTAAAGTTGGTTACCGCTATTTCTCAGAATGTACTGGGGGATCTTTCTCAAATTTCACATGTAAGTTCCCCTAGGGGCCTAGTTGTGCATGATATGCATTTAAAAGGGCAACAGTACCAATCGGTTAACAAGATGGCCGACAGGCCGCAGTCTTGGATTTTGACAATTGAAGTTTGTTACCGCATTTCTCAGAAAGTGCTGAAGGGATCTGTCTCAAATTGCATAGCAGGTTCCCCTAGGGGTCTTTAGCTTTGTGCATATTGAACGTTTTCAGACCGATCGATGAACAAGATGGCCGACAGGCGGGTTTTTTTTGGATTTTGACAATTAACTTTGATTAAATTTCTATTTCTCAAATATACTGAAGGGATCTGTCTCAAATTAATCATAGGAAATGAACACAGGAAAATACGTCGACTAGGGGCCTAGTTGTGCACGTATTGCATTTTCAGACTCTCCGTCGATGAACAAGATGGCCGACAGGCGGCCATCTTACAACAATTGAACTTTGTTACAGCTAAATTCACAATAACTACATTGAAGGGATTATTGTCAAATGTAAAATTGTAAAAGGCGACTAAATTTTAAAACCTTATTTTTTCTTTCCTAACGCATGGATATCCTTTGTGGCCTTTTTAGGTCACACACACACACAATGTGTTGTTATTTTTCGGGTCGATCTGAATTCCAAGATGATCGACACAGCCGCCATCTTGAAAACACATTTTGAACTTCTTCTCAAGTTCTACCGGTGCGATTTGGCTGAAACTTGCATGAAATGATCCTGACATGGTCCCGACAAAGTGTTGTTATTTTTCGGGTCGATCCGAAATCCAAGATGACCGCCACAGCCGCCATCTTTGAAGCACATTTTGAACTTACCAGTGCGATTTGGCTGAAACTTGCACGAAATAATCCTGACATGGTCCCGACAAAGTGTTGTTATTTTTCGGGTCGATCTGAAATCCAAAATGGCCGCCACAGCCACCATCTTGAAAACACATTTTGAACTTCTCAAGTTCTACCAGTGCGATTTGGCTGAAACTTGTATGAAATGATCCTGACATGGTACTGACAAAGTGTTGTTATTTTTCGGGTCAATTCGAAATCCAAGATGACGCCACAGCCGTCATCTTGAAAACACATTTTGAACTTCTCAAGTTCTACCGGTGATATTTGGCTGAATCTTGCATGAAATGATCCTGACATGCTCGCGACAAAGTGTTGTTATTTTTTGGGTCGATCTGAATTCCAAGATGGCCACCACAGCTGCCATCTTGAAAACACATTTTGAACTTCTTCTCAAGTTCTGGCTAAAACCTACATGAAATGATCCTGACATGGTCCCAACAAAGTATTGTTACATCTCGGGTTGATCCCAAATCGAAGATGGCTACCATGACACTATATCTAATTAATTTCCTATATGTTAAGGCCCTTGGGTCTCTTGTTTGAAATAAAATTTGTTGAAAGAAATTGAAAATGATCCTGACATGGTCCTGACAAAGTGACAAAGTGACACCTTATTTTATTAATTTTACTATTGCCAAGGTAGTCAGATGACCGTTAAGGCTCTTTTGGACTCTTGTTTTCAGCGCTCGACCCTCTGGGGTACTCTGGCTCCTGCTTGGCGCTAAGCATACCGGGAGTGCGACGACTAGTTCGCCACTTGACAGTATAATGTGGCCGGTTTGGGTGTGTTGTTTGGTATCTTCGGTGGCATGCTTCAGTGATATAGAACTTTAAAAAGGACAGGAGTTCCACTATTCAAGAATACATAACACAAATATAGCACTGTATCCCAAAACATTAAAATGACTGGCTGTTAATAGGACGTTACTTAATCAAACAAAACAAAAGTACATCACTGGAAGGTTCACTAGTATTACTGTATTGCTTTGAAATTGGCCATCGCTACATATTGAATTCTAACGCCTTACCTGCAAGGGCAGTTAGAATTGTACCTGCTGCCCTACTGCATGATCGTAAAAGGCGACTAAATTTAGGATATTATCTTTTCTCTTCTTTTTAACTGACTTTATCTTTTTTAATGCCTAACTTTTGGCCTTGAGTTGAGCGTTCGCCGCTGTCACAGTGTATGAACGGAAGTGTATAGTATAATAATTAGTTGCTTTTTGTATCGTCACTTGTGAGTATCGAAGCGGGATGAATGAAAACAGGCATGGCTTACAGGTCGGTAAAACACCAAATATCGGCATTATTTGTAACTACAAATATGTTTAACATTATAGACGTCTTCATAACATGTATATAAACAAATTCATGAACACGATTTTGAAAATACTACATCGACTATACAAGTGTCCTCGCAAGCAACTGTACATCGCCTGTTCAAGACAATGCAAGTGACTATACAATTTTAACTGATCATCCAATAACTTGATCAAGACGATTAAGTATAAGATATTGTGTCCATTAAAATGTATTTATGTGTTTTGTATTGTTGGATTCATTTATAGACCTGTGCTGGTGCTAGAAATAAAGAAAGACAAAATACCTTAACATAGTGCATAATATTAGGCGGGTGTCTCAATTCTTCGATGATGAACAGCCGATCAACTCACAAAAAGTGTCTCAAATGTTAATGCTGGTTAACCCTCAACATTTCATTAGTCACTGGTTGTTCAAATTTCTATCCATAACGCCTTTTATAACCGAAGATTACAACAAAAACGTATAAAATGAAAAAAATTGGCAAAAACTATTCATCATCGATTGTTTCATTTGTCATAGCAAGTGACCGAGAACCGCTATACAGACTCGCAACTACGAAATTTAAAAAATACTATACACTTCCGTTCATACACTGTGGCTGTGAGGAAGGCTATGGATTATGTCTCCTGGCCGAGACACACCAAAGTCTATAAAAGTGGTAGTTTCTGCTCCAGCTTAGCGCTCAGCATACAGAGAGTGGGACGACTGGTTTGCCCGTTGTCTGTATAATGTGATCGGGTGGGGTTCTTCAGTGATAAAGCACTATAAAAAGGGCAACAGTTCCACTATAAAAATAAGACACAACACGGACAATATCGCGGTCTCTCAAAACACGCACTTCGCATTAACACACACTGCATACATGGGAGGCCGTCCTTGCATGACACTGGATGTTAAAAAGACTTTAATTATGTCCCCGCCCAAACGAAGTTGGGTGGGGGGCATACTGTTTTTGCTCCGTTTCTTTTTCTTATAATTTTTATTCTTATTTCTTCCACTTTCTTCCGCCACGCGGGTTTTCCACAACTTTTCTCAGAAACTACTGGGCCGATTATCACGAAACATACATACTCATTAGGGTGTGGGATTGTGCATAAAGGTTTATTTTCCCAATCGGAAGTCCATGATGGCCGCCAGAGCCCATTTCCGGTTTTGAGATTTTGGAGTTGGTTTTCGATGAAAATAAGTATATAGTGGTTATTTGGGACACCGAATAACATGGCAGTATTTTCGAAAAGTTCAGCTGCCATGGTAACGAAACAAAGGCCTTTGATTGGTCTAAATTTAGATGTTGTCAGAATAAGCTGAAAATTGGTACATGGGGGTTTTGAAAAGCTGTGCTGTCATGGTTACCTAATGGAGGCATCTGATTGGTTGAAATTTAGATTTTGTTTGATTAAACTGAACACTGGTTATGAGGTATGATAAACAACATGGCATCATTATTGAATAGCTGTGTTGCTAAGCTCTATTACCATCGTAAAGAAATGGATGCGTAGGACTGCTCAAAATTTTAAAGCTTACAGATTGAGCTGAATATCAGGAAAATAAAGCTGCCATCTTTGAAATGTTTTGCTCTGACAGCAATCGAAAGTTTTCATTGCCATAAAATCTTATTTATTCATATATCATACAACCTGATCTTTGTGATCATTTCCTACTGCACAGTTTGTTTGGTGGTTATCTGTAATGGTCCTCCATTACAATAATTACTTGTTTAATATGAAACTAGTATTATGTTATGGAGTTATAACGCAAATATAAAGCATATTGTCATGGTTTAAAGTACAAAGACATATGGTAAATCAATATACACATATACCTTAATACTGGTTCATCGACATGTATCGCTCAATACATGAAATACATGACATGAAATCGGGCTCTGTCAGCAAAGGAAATCCGTCAAAAGTGTTGATAATTATTTTCATAATAGTATACAGAATGTTTATATTTCTCATGATAATACTTTAGTAAATGCACATACAACTTAATCCTATAAAGTAGAGCATATGACGAAATGAAAATATTGACCCAACATATCTTTCAAATTAACCCGACTCACCGCGTTCTACTCCGCAGCCCACATATAAAATGTAACGTAGCTTTTTTCATGCCCATCAAGTATTGGTCCTTTTCAATTAAAAGCTTGTGCATATCCGTGGAGAGATTGATAGGATTATTGGTCTGGGGTCACGTCCGTCAGCCAATGTTCGAGGGTCAATCACGCGCAAGTGCTCATAAATCATAGCCTGATCGGCGATGCTGATATATATTCACAAAAAATGTTTGATTTGGAGAACATGAGGTCATCAAACGGTATAATTCGTGATTACTACAGACATCGGTTGATCTAGGGAGGGGGGGCACAAATCTTCAAAACCTGTGTGTATTATTGCAGTTTGAATCTGAATGTAACATTCTTTGCATTATTAAAAAAAATCCACTGTGTAGCTTGAATACAAAATAACTTCTAACAATCACCAACTACAATATAAGGGAATCAATTCCACACTAAAACTTCTGCATAAAAAGCTGGAATTGTGCAACATTTTATTATTCCTCATCGACATAACAGTGTCGGTGATTGGTTTAACAGTGTCACGTGTCCGTGAGACAAAAATGGCGACTGTCCCTCTCGGGAGTTTTGAGAACAGTTACTGTAACAACAATGTGTTATTTTTAGATTTTGAGTTGTAAGCATTTTATTACGCTCATCTTGCAAGTATGTTAGAATTGTACCTATTTCTATTATATAATGTCACCAGCACATCAGGGCAATACATGTATGTACATCGACAAGATATATCTTAAAAATCTAACCAAGGATTTCCTGTATAAAATATTTTATAAATATTTTTTGGAAATTGTCTCATCTTAGTTCTGATATCATTTGTCCGTCTAACCTATGAACATCTATATTTTCTGAATTCTTAATTAACCACTTACTTAAAGCCACTCTATACGTAATTATCAACAAAAAATCAAATTAGATTCGAACCCGATTGTGTTAGTATTTGTAGTTAGTTGAAATTAAGTTGTATCAAAGTATATTTATAATGGTTTCTTTATAACTTTGGTACAGCAGCAGTTGTTGAAAAATCGATACTTGTAAATCTACCTTCATTTTAAACTGGTCGTCATTGAAGTTAAGATTATTGCCTAACGGAGGTCGGAAGGTTCATGACACGTTCTCCGAAGAGTTCCTTTCCTGGGCTATAACTAAAAACCGTTCAACACAGCTCCTTGAAACTTTCTTTCTGTATACATCTGACAAGTTCCCTTATTGTGCTTTTGGCTATTACAAATATTCCATTTTTGGAATATTTTCCGTTATCATGGAAACACTTAGTCAAAAATACCAAATTTCTATTTCCTTTTGTTTTCGGGCCATAACTCCAAAACCGTTCAACACAGCTGCATGAAATTTTCTGAATATATCACACAAGTGCCCAAGTTGTGCCTTTTGCTGTTGCGGACCTTCAATTTGGGATTTTTTCCCCGTTACCATGGAAACTCCAACAAAAATTAGTTTCTTATTGTTACCTGTTTTTATTTATAAGTTTTACAATCCTCGCCTACATTTAAAGTTATACTTGAATGAGTGTTACTTTGATCTTATGTATTTGGATTTTATTCCAACTGCGGGGCGCGGGGAATAATGCAACGCTGTGCGGCTCCTTGTTATCAAAAGTTTCCGAATCATTATCGCGCATCTTGCCCACGATTAAGTCCTGTCTCTGTATGATTTTTAAAAAAAGGAATCTTTTCAACATTTTCCAAATCCTGAAAAAGTAAGAAGGATACGAATATTGGGACTTTCGGGGTTAAACACATTCCTGGCCTTACCATGAAAAACTCTCATTTAAGAAGATTTCTCTAAATTAACATTGAAGGATTGAAATTGTGATTCTCGCATCACATTACTGAAAGCGCACTTCACAGTGTAGATAGTGGGTATACATTGACGTGTTATTTTACCTATATAGATATGCGGATTGTATTGGAACAATGGATTCCCAGAAGAACATATAGAAACAATAAATTTAAAATTGAATCCAATTATCTTTATATAGAGGACAGTGTTCCAATATATATGTGATTCAATTATCTTACAGTTCACAAGGAGCTATGTTTGTATTGATTTTCTTTCCAAAATCTTAATTTAAGAATTCCGTCGTCTTTACACAAGCCCATTCCTCGAATGGTACCCCGTGGTCGGGTGAAAAGCACGTGCATCACAGTTCACATAAGTATATATAATATACTAATGGAGACAAACGATGGCTAATGTCAGGCGTACATCATCACGCTGCACCAATTCGGTGATTGGTTGATTGCGCACGTACCTTTTATGTATATCATACGGTATATTAGTTGTTTACGGGTTATTTAAGGGCAATGACGAAATGACACCACTGTTGGATAAGTAATAGATATGTCACGTTATCCTGGCACCAGCTACCAGATGTATCGATATTGTTAGACAAATGGTTTAGGCAAAAGGTACTTAGATTATTACTTCTACCTAAGGGTCGAGAGATTTCATTAAAAAGTGTTTTGAATAGATGTATTTTTTTGTAGATAATGGCACAACAATCTTGAGTGTTCGTAGGTTGTGATGAGAATATAGTCATAGTTATGTGTTACATCTTCATAGCATAAAAATATTCTACTTGTAATTTAACTATAGATGATATCTTCAGAATTCAAAATTTATTGACAGACTCTGGCTATATTACGCCGGTAAAAAAGTAACGTCATTTGTTTTCTTGATAGACTAATCAAGCCAATGAAAATGGGTTTTTTTACAAGCAAGATTGAATTTTAAAAGAATATCATTATAATAACAACTAAATTAAGCTAAATGAACGATAAGCAAATGACACTAAATATGACAGAAGTTGTATGCAGTATTTTACAAAACAGTGAGTGTTAAATCAAGCGGTAACAAAATACATGTTATAATGAACAAATTCACCAGTTTCGTTTGTCACGTATACCTGGCATCGTTTGGCACTTTAATACTTACATTTCCATTCCGAACATTTGAAATAAAACGCAAGAAATATTTGAATTTTCTTCCTGTGGTAGTATTGACGTCACCAAGTTTAAGAAACGGAATTACAATGTACCTATATTATCACCATCACATATAGTCCCCCTAAATATTGTAAAACAAGCAAACAAACCCTGTGTGTAGTGTTGGGAATCGGTTGAAATTTTATGATGGATCATCGGTTTTGTGTAACCGATCGATTGAAATCGATTATATTTATAAATAAACAGGTCTTATATCTTCCCTATTGTGTCATTTACAGTTTCAAACCAGTTAATAAACTGTTGTAATACCCCGTTTGTGTTGGCTTGTTATTTCATCTTAAATATTTATAGAATGGTTTAAGAGACACAAACACAAAAAAAACCCAATGTTATTGAACTCCTGCCAATTTAATTCAACAAAATAATTAGTGATCATCCACTAAATAAAAAAACTACAAAAATTGTTTATTTGATGGTTAGAACACTTCAGCATCAGTTTGGTAAACACAGGGAACTGGACACCAATTAATTGTATGAAGAAAACTATCTTGAATGGTTGGATATAATCAGTTGTGACTAATTCAACCTATTTTCACACTGAAGGCCGCGTACTTTTTCCAGGAAAATCGTACCAACTTTCTACTACAGATTCACGTGTTGCAGGTCGCTTATGTCTTCACAAATAAAATCATACTACTCAATGTTCACATTACTACGCAGTGCTTAAGTGTTCTTCAGTTCGTTCAGACGCTTGATATTTGAAATGATATGAGCGACAACACAAAGAGCGATTGATTGTGACAAGTTTTCTACATTTCTTCCGTGATTTACAAATGGCTAACTAGACACTTTTGCCTAACATGATGTCGGACAATTCCGACGAAAGATTGTCCGACGAAACTCGATTACAGATTACTTACTCGATTAATTCACCAAACACCCTCAAACCAACGATAATCGACGAGAACTCGATTAATTGGAACACCACCACATGTGTGACTTAAATCGTAACACTGTTTGCATTTTTAAAAATGAACATCAAAACCACTATTTACGGGTGGAAGTTTATGTATACATTGCAAGCTATGTTGTGCAACGATCAGTAAGCACATACATGAAGGTCTGTTTCTGTAACTTAAATTCATTGTACTAGCTGTCAAGGTTGCATAATCGTGAAAGACGACAAAAATTTAGGATTTCATTTTCCCCTTCCTAACATCTCCCTTGGGTCTTCAGTTGAGAGCTCGCACTTCTGGGTTTGGCTCTGGGTTCTGTTCCCTGACCGAGACGCACCAAAGTTGATTAAAGTGGTAGTTAATATCCCTGCTTAGCGCTCGACAATAAAGGAGTGGGACGACTAATTCGCCCGTTGTTGGTATATATATATAAAATTGGACCAGGTGAGGTGTGTTGGTGTCTTCGATGGGATGCCTCTGTGTTCCACTTTACAAGAAGCCGACAATACTAATATACTGTAATATCCCAAACCACACACCACACATTTCATACACGCTACACACCGCATAGATGGGAGGTCTCCTTACAGGACCGTAGCTGTTATTAGGACGTTAATTTTAACAAACAAACTGAAACACTCTGGTATATTATCAGGTGCCTGCTGTGGTCATGCTTTGGGTAACTGATTAATTAAGCACATTAAGACACGTGTTTCAACAGTTTGAACGGCTGCAGCCATGACGACATTTGTTAAGGTATTAGCTTTTAATCGACATTTGTTAAGGTATTAGCTTTTAATAGTTCGTCTAGAGTGTCATTGTATGACGAAACTCCTTGTCCCTGTCTCGTATATTTATAAGAGTATTTTTGTGGTACACTTTTGACAAGAATTGTCTTTTTGTTTGGGTCGTGCCTCCGCGTAAAAGTTCTTCAGAGCTGTGGATAATTCTTCCACTCCCGCACTTTCCATATCTAGTGGTCCTCCCCTAGTATCCGCATTCCAACTCGAATATAAAGAAAACTCCGGTTGTCCAAAGAAACTTGCAATGGAAGCGTCTGCTGATATAGCTAAACATTAAAACTCATCGAATGTCATATTTAACGACAACCACGTCGCTACCAGAAAGTTCGTTGTTAAGATATTCCTCAGATAACTCTATGTTGATTTTCCCACACCAGTTTCTTGAGGAGAAAATGACTCAAATACGGCATTTTGTCCATTGTTGTTGATATCGAACCAATGTAAATGGCAGCCGACGACGAATGTTGGACGTGCAGTCTGCAAAATCTTTATTTTTTCGTCAATTTGTGAGGTTTTTTATTAATCAAAATAGCACAAATATATCGTTTATATGACTTTATTAACAGAGAATATATATTATTTGTTGTTTAAAAAATGTCGATTTTTAAAATAGGTTAAACAACGAGTGGTTGTTGAATATTAAATTTATTCCACACGAGTAAGTTATAAAGTTTTAAACTTACAAAAGACACGAGCTTTAGCGAGTGTCTTTTGTAACTTTAAAAAAGTAAATTACGAGTAGTGTGACCTGTTTCTGCCACAATCATATTCGTTTAAGCCGATAGAAATACGGCAGGGATACGATAACATGTATTTACCGAAATATGCAAATAAGATTTAGTCATATTTTCATCAGCAAAAAGGCACTAATTAGTATTCAAAAGTCACCGTTTGATAAAGAATCCATCGATATCAAATTCTTCTAATTTGAAACATCTTTAGGGTTTAATAATACTTATTTAAGGTTTTGAGTTCATATCTTCATAGTTGCTTCCAGAAAATAAAACTCAATGTCGGACTACATGTATGCATGTAAAAGCATATGTATGACATGACATCTTCTATTTTTCCCGCTAGATAATTATTGAGCCATAACCATCAAAAATCAAGTTCGTTTTATACACTTTAAATCTACGAAACTCATCAGTGGAATTCTTATCCGTCAAGATGTATTATTAGTACTCAAAGTCAATTTAACATGTATGAAAACGTCACGTATTTTGATACAACGACCACGATGCATACGCTTTCCAACAGCAGTTTTGAACGTCAAGCGGCGATCACAACATAGAATGACGTCATTTGATTATTGATGACGTGACAGAGAAATAAGTAGTTCGGGCAAAGTTCACCGTGTCAGCCAATCAGAATGCGTACAGAGTTTATATATCAACAGCTGCAGTGTTTCAATTTCCTGAGAGTTGATTAACACCGCCTTTTGTGGTAGAAGATGAAATATTTACCGCTATGGTAGACTACCCATTAGATGTTTGATACATTTCACTTCAATAACATTTAATACACCCGTTGTCAGTATAATGTGACTGGGTGGGATGTGTTGCTTGGTGTCTTTAGAGACATGCTTCAGTGATATAGCACTATAAAAAGGGCAACAGTTCCACTATACAAGGAGACACAACACGAACATATCGCTGTCTCCCAAAACACGCACCTAGCACTACACACACACTGCATACATGGGAGGCCGTCCTTACACGACCCTGACTGTTAATAGGACGTTAAAATGATCAAACTAACAAATAATATCCATACATTTGACTATATGGGCGTTCATAGCCTGATATATCTCCAACGTAGATGGAATGGGAAACTAAATAAAAGTGGGATGGAAATGTAGACAAATACATGACATACAGCACAACTCTCCTAAAAGTCTATTCCCCTTAACCTTACAAATCTCCGACGCACTGAATTTGTTGAACTTTGTTGCCGACGCAAATGATTGTTTGAAAACTTTCGAAATTAAATTTGTAGGTTTTACAATCCAATACAAGATTATTCTGACCCGCGATTAGATAACAGTACATTGCCCTTTACAAAGGACAAAAGTTCCATTATGTGAATTCCCTGAGCTTTAACTTGTTCGGTTTCAGCGACAACATATACGTCCGGCATGACCAGACACCGGTATTAATTTTTAATGAAAATAAGATGATAGTTGTCAGGACAGACGTCGCAATCAAAACACACGATTGTTCCTATAGACAGGACGTATTCGAACGTACCTAGATAGTGGTCTTTAAGAGTAGAGGCAATCGAATGCGCCAGAGATAGTGCGATTTTTACACACGAGGGCTTGTTATCTCTGGTCTTAAGCATGACTGCACAAAGTCAACCGGTTTTATGTCACAAATTACGGTTTCGTTAGCGTAAAAGTATTTCTAATTAAAAGCTAAAATAAATCCATACATTCCCCTAAGTGCAGATGCAGCTTTTCAAAATAACGATTGTATGAAATACTTTACGATTGATGATTTTGAATGGTTCAGTTCATTGTAATGGAATACAAGTAGAACCGGATATTACAAACTTTTCCAGACGTTGATGATATGCTCATAAGAGGCAGGTCTCACTAATACCACTTTTACATCATAGTCATTTAACTCTCGCAGAGCGTATGAGAACAATTTTAAATTGTTTGACTTCTGTTTGTTTACCCGAATACATTGGCATATGAAGTATATAAATATGATACCAACTCAATTATTTAATATAGCATTTGCATAATTAGTTTCATCATTTTATGCTCACCTATGTCATGGCGCGGATTCCGCCGGCCGTCTTTTTTCACAGACATTCCTACTGGTCATGAACGGTTGATTTGGAACTAATATTGCATAAATGGTGGGCCTCAGGGCTAGGCCCTGTAGAGGAATCGTTGCAAATTCTTTAAAATACTTCTTCTGTAGGAATGGAGGGATTTTGTTCTAATTTAGTCTGGAGCTTCCTGGGGTGAAGGGGGAATAATTTTGTATAAACGGTGGGTCTGGTCTCCTAGGGGCCTGAGGAGCAGGGTCAAGTAGAGGAAATATAGCAAATTCTTTAAAATCCTTCTTCTGTCGTAATGGAGGGAGTTGGTCTGAAGCTTCCTTGGGTGAAAGGGAACC
The DNA here is from genome assembly GCF_041381155.1 of Argopecten irradians. Lineage (NCBI taxonomy): Eukaryota > Metazoa > Mollusca > Bivalvia > Pectinida > Pectinidae > Argopecten > Argopecten irradians. The sequence goes on along the minus strand of NC_091143.1, from coordinate 22,090,061 downwards.
AATTTTGTATAAACAGTGGGTCAGGTCTCCCAGGAGCATAAGGGACGGGGCCCAATATGGGAAATATAGCAAACTATTGATAATCCTTCTTCTGCTTTTAAAACCCTTCTGTATGAATGAAAGGATTTAGTTCCAATTTGGTCTGAAGCTTCCTGGATGAAGGGACCTCTTGTACATATGTTCGTTCTGAATGGTTAATCAGACACTAAATAGAAGAACAAGTACAGACAAACATGAAAAGAAGTTGTTTTGGCAGAATGTGCGTCCTTAGGTTCGTATCATATTAGCAATTTCAAAATATCACTACACCAATCTAAATTACCCAGAATAGTTGATTGGCATTTTACGAATATCGTACTATAGACTTCTAATTAATTTCTGATTTCATTTATTACAACATGTCATTTCTAATACTCTCATGCAAAATGACGTTTAAATTTCCAAAGTAATTGTAACAATTATGAAATATTAGTAAGTGACTTATACCATAAACTGTGACATTTAAGTAATACATGGACGAAGTCACTAGTTAATCCACTGATTTTGTGAGAAATTCACAGATGATTTTGGTCTTGACCATGTGATACATGGTCTTTTACTGTATAACCTATGGTTGTCCGTTCAAATATGTTATTTTAGGCGTTTTGAGCATTTCACACAGATATTGTGCATAGTTACGTTTATTGTAAATATATTTCAGTATGTTTCCCTAATAATCTGAACAAGGATGTTTAACATTACTATTCCATCAATGTCTGTACTAGTTTACTCAAACAGGACCAGTCGATATTACATGATACTGAGGAGATAATTGTCTTGTTCAATGGTGATGCACACCCACATAATACACTTGGTAATCGCTTTCCTTGCTTGACCACGTGAGACATGGTCTTTTACTGTATAACCTATGGTTGTCCGTTCAAATATATGCTTATTTTAGGCGTTTTGAGCATTTCACACAGATATTGTGACGATTCGCATAGTTACGTTTATTGTAAATATATTTCAGTATGTTTCCCTAATAATCTGAACAAGGATGTTTAACATCACTATTCCATCAATGTCTGTACTAGTTTACTCAAACATTTTTTTTGTTTGATTTATTAACGTCCTATTAACAGCTATGGTCATGTAAGGACGGCCTCCCATGCATGCGGTGTGTTGCGTGTATGTTGTGCGAGGTGAGTGTACTGGGAGACTGCGGTATGTTCGTGTTGTGTCTTCTTGTATAGTGGAACTGTTGCCCTTTTTATAGTGCTATATCACTGAAGCATGCCGCCGAAGACACCAAGCAACACAACCCTCCCGTCACATTATACTGACAACGGGCAAACCAGTCTTCCCACTTCCTGTATGCTGAACGCTAAGCAGGAGCAGAAACTACCATTTTTACAGACTTTGGTGTGTCTCGGCCAGGGGACAGAACCCAGAGCCTTCCTCACAGGGGCGAACGCTCAACTCAAGACCAAAAGTGAGGCGGTGCCAAGGGAGGCATTAGGATTTTTTGTTTGTTTGATTAATTAACGTCCTATTAACAGCTATGGTCATGTAAGGACGGCCTCCCATGTATGCGGTGTGTTGCGTGTATGTTGTGCGAGGTGAGTGTACTGGGAGACTGCGGTATGTTCGTGTTGTGTCTTCTTGTATAGTGGAACTGTTGAGATAAAGTCAGTTAGGAAGAAGAGAAAAGATAAGATCCCAAATTTAGTCGCCTTTTACGATCATGCAATAGGGGCAGCAGGTACAATTCTAACGCCCTACCTGCAGGGCCAGGACCAGTCGATATTACATGATACTGAGGAGATAATTGTCTTGTTCAATGGTGATGCACACCCACATAATACACTTGGTAATCGCTTTCCTTGATTGTGTCATAATACTAATCCAGCAGTAGTGATGGTCGATCTGTTTAATAACAGGGAAAGCCAAATCTTGACAAGAATCAATTAACACAAGTATATTTTGATACGATGTATGTCCATACTTCATAAATCTGACTTGTCAGTAAACATGCAGACATCTCACATGTTATTCTCAAGACCTCGAATACTCGAGTTATCGTCTCCTCACTCCATATCCGGCCAGGAGACGACAACGACTGGTTTACCCTTGTCAGTTTAATGTGACCGGGTGGGACTTGTTGCTCTATAGCACTTTAAAAAGAGAAACAGTTCCAATATACAAGAAGAATATACCGCAGTTTTCAAAAAATACGTACCAGGTGCTTCATACACACTACACATCGCATACATGTATGTTCGTCCTAATAGGACGTTAATTTATCAAAGTCTTGAGAGAAGGGTGGTATATGACTACTAGTTTTAGGGCTTCTTAATATCATATTTTGGTTAAATACCACATAATTTATGTGCCCCCCTCCAAAAACAAAGAGAAAAAAAACAGAAATAAAAACAAAATACTCTATGCCTATTTGAAATAAAATGGTGGTATTTAAGTTTAAGTAATCTTAAGACAGACTTAAAATGAATATTTATAACATCAATAAAATCATGTTCATATTTCATGTTTTAATATGAGAAATTTGGAGCACCAAAATAAAAAAAAAAAAAATTCAAGCGATGTTATTTTTGACCATCGTCATTTTCTGTGTGTTTTGCCATCCTGATTCGTCTGTTCAAACTCAAATTACAGGATTAGAGGGACCTTATTATAGTTGACCATTGGGAATTGAATGGACTTGGTTTAGTTCAGAGGATGTTACTCCATTCAGGCCTACGACACTATCAGTGGCCGGATGTTTCTACAGCTGGTCATATCAATACACGCAGTTCAATGTTGGTGTCTATATTGACCAGTCAACAATATCATGAGTGCTGATATTAGTGATCATCATTGATTAGTTTGATATCGAATAAATTATTCAAAATCTTTGCATTTATTCATTTGCCGATTTAGTGATTTGTTTTTATGAATTTTCAGACCTTTGTTATCAAGGGTATGTTGATTAATATCAAATGATTTTTTTAACTGAGGATTGTGATAAACTCTAGATGGAGTCGTTATTCAAAGCTGTGACAAATGTGTTACACCGACTTCTCTATGCATTTGGGATAACTATCTTTTCAATATCTCCCTTGAATGTAGGCTTACAATTTACTACATAATTAAGAATATTACTTGCTTTGGATGTCTTTGGTAGTCATATTAGAAAATTTGTATTCGAGAAATGTAGGGCAAATCATTGAACTGTTCAAAAACTAAACATATGAAAATATGTTCTTGTATATCAAGCTAAGTTGTTGAGCCGAGCAATATATTAATTTACTGGATTATAATATTGTAAAAATATCAATTTCACACACAGGATCATAAGTCAATTAGAAATAGAAAAAAAAGTCTTAAGAAGTAGCAGCGAGGCGCTTCAGCAGCAGCATCTGTGACTATTAACCGTATTAATTTCATATGGTCCGCATTCAAACAGTTTTAAGCTTCATACCAAGACACGTTACACACACTGACTTTGGCAAGATAGATACAGCACCAAGACGCGTCTTCCGTCTTCTTTGTCCAGGAGAGACATCATACCAAGACAGGTCTTACGCCCACGTTGACGAGATACCATACCAAGACGTTTCGCATACCCCTTTGCTGTATACCTAGACTACAGTGAGACCAGTACCTGTAGATGCTCCTTGTATCGCGCGCTGTCAGCGGCCGTTGCGCTCTCTCTTCCCGCCGTATAGCAATAAGCTTTGGTGTTACAACATATCATCTCACACGTGCGTTGACTGGCGCGAAGAACTGTGGCACGCGCTCGGCCTGTCAATCACGTTCTCATGAGGGTGGAGTGCCACTTACGGGGTTTGGAGCGCCACTGACCCCAAACTAACATCTGCCTACAAACTCCAGGCAAATGTCCATTAGCTTAATTTTCTATTCATTCGTGTGGTTTTTATCGAAGTATATTATACAACCTACATCAGTGTGTACGTTTCCACACAACCTAAACACCTTAAAATCAAAATATTAACGATCCTGTGTGTGTGGAGTGGTGCTGTATAGGAGAGTTAATGAAGTTTCAGAGTGGACATTCACCTGTTGTACTTATCATATATCAAGTGTTCAAACTGTTGAATTATCTTTATCATGTGTGAGCAGAAAGGATACACCGGTGTCGTAATCAGCTGACGAAATCTACACGTTCATTTCACGTCTTTGGAATAATTAATTCTTGAAAAAATGACTACGCTGTCTTTGAGGGTGTTCTTGTTCTACATTTTCGGTAAGTTGAATTTTCTTTTTAAATGCTTAATACAAAATCGTCATAGCGATGCCGCTTTACAAATTAATGTTTGTATATATTTGTCACTGTTTGAGCAGGATGTCCAATGTGTTTTGAACAATCTTCGTGAAAAATCAAATTTTGTTTCCATGTTTGTTCTCAACTATTTTGTTCATGAATGTTCATAAGATAATCTTTCAATTATTGCAATACAGTAAGAAAACACGTGTATATCACACATGTCCAAAGTTTGTTTACGGGTTTTGAAACATTTTTTGTTAAGGTTGTAATATCTAATGAAAACATTAAGATTGACGCTACATATTAGAAAATACACGAAAACAAAAGATGTTTCAAATTAAAGTCTTCAGTAAATGCAATGGAAACAACATTGCTAATTACCTTCAAATTACATAGATTACCTTACAAATGATATATACATGTGCTTTGTACGTATTTGATATGAAAGAGTTATGAACCACCGAGCTAATAAAATAAACTTACATATGTTTAAATTCAGACCGGTCACTGACGAAATCGAAATGAATTGCAATGTGTAAAATTATCTCGTGAAAACAAGACCAATGCAATGCAAAACAGTATCACAAAGGGAGGTTGTGGCAGGCTGACGTTACTAAATTTTGAGTTACAAAAAGGAAGATAACAAACTTCACGGTGCATTGCAAAAAAAAAAAAAAAAAAAACAGAAACAAGGGAAATATTCTAAGGTAAAATTTCACAAAGCAGATAACATGGGGGTTAGGGGGGTGTAAAGTAATGAGTTGTATTACAGGGTACGTGAATGAGGAAGATTATTTCAGGTGGAAGTAAGTATGTTCACGATATAGCGAGATGTTCTACAAAGGGGAAAATAAAGGAGATGCAGTAAAAAAGGGAGATAACTCGCTGAGCAGATGTTTTATCATCTTGGAGTGTACATTTACGTATCTTTCCAGTCGAATCATTATAACATAAAAATCATGTTACAGATACCGTTATCGGGGAGCGTTTCGATAGCGCGTGTCGACTGTTTAATATAGCGTCGAGAACCCCGTGTAAACAAACACTTGCTAGGTTATTTTATCGCATAGTTTCGGGAGGTTATTACATACAAGATTAATTAAAGTTACGGAACATAAACACCAGTTGCTGACATTTTTGTCTTCGTAGGCATTTGGTAATTGCGGTCGATAATGATCTTTGCAGAACATAAACTTATTTGGGTTTACCAATTTTGTATTTGACATGATTTGACACTTTTTGTTGCAGTAAGACAGTTTCAAAAAATACGTTGAAATATTTTGAAAAAAAATCTACATCTAAGCCTATTCATGTTGTGCTATTTGTTTAACGTCGTAATTGAAAAAGGTGATAGATAAAAAGAATAACTAACTATTACAATTTTACAATGAATAGTGACTTTGATATGCTATATGTTCTGAAAATAATGCATTAATTTGCAAAGTTGTATAGAAAATTGATTACACGATTTCATAAACTAACCTTTCCCACTTTCAATTAATACCTGAGAATACAGACCATTCTGCGACCAGAATTTTTACCGATAATTACAGTACGCGTTATATATAGTCGATAATTAAGAGACTAAAAACATAGTACTCTAAGGTCCAGTTCTTTGATCAGATAGCATTATACTTCTTCAAGCGTTTACATATAGAAATAAGCCGGAAGCTGAGCCAGTCTTTTGATGGACAGGGATAAAGATCGATCAATGTCACAAATTTACACACGATCGCGTCAACGTGGATAAAAATGTTCAGAACCGTGAACAGAAGAAAACGGGTAGAATGAGCGTTGTCAAAAGAAGGGAAATTCGGAATTGAAATCATCGATTGTAGTTCGGAAGTCTACATTGTACAAAGGTATATAAGACAAAGGCATATCCATTTCCGGCCTTCAGGAAATAATACCATAGAGGAGTGAAAGAAATGTGGGTGGGAATCCAGTAATGTAACATCCATAGCCTCCGAATCCTGCCGAATGCGAGATGAGTGATCGCGACACAGAAAATATTAACATGGTAAATGATATGGAGAGGCTTCCTTTCGTTACATGACTTAATACATCGGAAATGCAAACAACGAATAAATATATCAGTTTTTTTTTCTGTTAGTTTGATATAAATGTCTTAGTCTTGTCGACAAAATAAGAAACGTCTCTTACGTATATAGTGTTAAATAACTTATTCTTCTTCCTCACTACTTTAACTAGCATTGAATTCGTTTAGTCTTTCGCTCTTATTTAGCAATAAGTCATCCTTCAAAGAAGTTTGCTTATTTTCACTTTATAATGCAATGGGTACTTGTGTCTTCCTTATTAGCGAGTGTTTATGCCCTAGCTTTGTGATGTGTAACTTTGATTTCTTCGTTTACCTTTATTTTTGAAACTCTTTGGAAACTGCAATATGCATGTTCCTATATCGTCCACCGAGAAGAAATGCTTACCCAGAATGAAGATCGACATGGCAGGCATTAAAGAATATTTTATAGATATGTTTCTCATTACTCCCGTATTAAGACATTAACAACATTTGGAAAGAAAACAAAGTAAAATTACATATAATGTACATTGACCTTTTGGTGTATATATAGTTGAAAATAGCGTGAAGTAGTGATATGTACATTCTAAATGTGGGAATTGATTTGCTGGTTGTATTACGTATTATCGTGGCTAATATCAATTGGAAGAAAATGCGTATATTGTTAAATATTGTTGTTCTAGCTCTTTACTTTCAGAAGTGAAAGAACATTGTCAGAGAAATTAAATCGACCTATCACGAAATCTAGATCGAAAATAAGGAAAAGTCTTTGCTCATTACCCACACTTCCTCGCTTTTGCTGGATCAACTTTGTAACGGTGAAATAAGAAATATAAATAGTGGCATGTGAGCACGCACCTTGTTAGAGAAGAGATGCACATCTTCACTCGCGCAATATGTACTTGACATGCTATAAATGGAATCTGTTATCAGAGTTTCGGAAAGAAATCAACTTTAGATAAAAAGAGTGTTGTATATTGGCATTTTAGTCCAGACGTCCATACGTGAGAGTTCTAGCTAACGGTGGTCATAATGACTGATATTTCCAATGTCTTGATGGCAGACATAAGGATAATTTATTTGAAATTTATATATTTTTTTTTCAAGTTGGTTTTCCTTGCCAAACACGGTTTTCCTATTGAATAATCTAAAATAGTCCATGCATGTTTGATAAAAGGATTTTCATTAAAAACAATGCACATGTATTGTTCACGGTTGTGTTTTTTTTTGTGTTGGCGAAACTTAAAATTAAAGAATTGATTGAAATGAAGCCGAAAGTTTGAAAAAGACTATAGTATGCATTAGATTCTATCACGAAAAACATGTGATATTTTTTATCGAGAACAGAAGAGAGAAGTATTGCATTTCTAGTCCAGGAAGACGTTTGTTTTGTAGAAATTTACCAGAGCGTGACGGATTCATCTGATTGGTGTTCATCCAGACATAACACGTGTGGATGTGTATTGGCCAGCACTAGCACGTGCGCGTCTGTAATTACAACATACACCGATACATCTGTTCGGGTCGGCCTTATTTCCGCGTGGAATTCAAACATCCACAGTAATTGGTGTACATTCGAATCGACAGACACAAAAAAACTGTTTTATGGTGTAACATAAATGCACCAAATCACACGTCTTGTGTGCGATGCAGCGTTGTGGACAACACAAAGCATCCAGTAAAATCAGAAAGAAAACACAATTCTACGCGTTTTTGTCAACAGGGAACATAGTTAATGAATAATAAAAACACTACAGTTGAAGCGAACGGTAAATAGGAATGTTCTCCGGCAGTAGTGCTAATCCCAATTTGTCTTGAACACATTAAAATAAAATAAAAATAAAAACCAAATAAAAGCAGGTTTCCCAAGTCAAAGATTTCCTTTCATTGACTGAAATATTGCAAAAGGAAAAGAAGTTGTTAAGAGTAACTAGTTTCTACAAATATATACATTCTTGTCTCTTTCTGCACTTACGCAAGTGCCTTCTTTGCACTCATGGTGAGTGACTGCCTTGTCGATTTGGTTTATGTATTGATTTCCAGACAATTATGATTGAACATTCACTATATATTAATCACCGCATATGACCGTTATCAGACAAGTTATCAAATAGTTAATGTACTGCATACACTAAATTAAATATGTTTAGTGTGTTGAAGACTATGGGAAAGTCTTGGGGTCGACAACATGGTTACAGTCAAAAATAACAATACCCTTACACTTGCTGTTTAGTATTGCTTCCAAGGATCAGTAGTTTATTTATGCCTATTGCCATGGTAATTACTGCTGACCTTCTTAACTTCTACCATTAAACCGTCAAGCTTCACGAACTTATCAGTACAATTTGATTTGAGGTGTAACTTGTTGCGTGAACTCTTGATGATTGTGATATAAATGTTATATCTTCATTCACTTAGGTTTTGTTTGATTTCATGATTTTAATTTCTGAATGTGTCATTGTAAAGAAATGTTCAATGGGTCTTGGCTGAATCTGTTGACTGACGTATTCACTATAGATGCAATCATATTTGGCAAATGTCAACGTCATAGACCTGCATATATATCCATTTACCATTTTCGTTAAATCATGCATGCGAAGCAGAGATTCTTTTTTGTTTTACTAGTAAGATCAATTGCACGACATTTTGTATGAGAGAGATCAATTTTTACCAGCTTATAAATTTGTGAAGTTATATGTGTGGGAAGAACGGTGAGGAAACGTTTCTCAGTGTTTCTGCATACAACAATACCATCACCAGATAAGCCCTAAAATTTTGTTTATACCACCAATGACGTACTAACAAAACTCTTACCGTGTTGAACCATTTGAAGGACTTATCAAAATATGAAAACATGTCCCTTTATAAACTGTTGGTTATTGTGATGCACGTGATAACGTGCGCGGGCATGAACTATTGATATCGCTTTATGTGCTTTTTCAATACTTGAAATACATATGATAATAATAAAACATATTTTGATCAAATTGGCGTATACTTCATTCTAATTACATGCAGCATCAAAACAGAATTTAGTGTTAATATGGACAATTGATAAGGTTAACCAATACGTGTCGGGTGTAAATGTGAACGTTTCTATACAGAAACAGTCATAACACAAAAAATAGACTGTGAACAATCAGTAACGGGAATCAGCTGTAACGTGAACCATTTTTCATGTGAATCACCGACACGTGAACTAAGTATTAGTAGATTTTATCCGTCGGCTACCAAATAACTGTTTATGAAGATATTGTAAAATCATAATTTTATTTGGTTGATATTGTACGTTTTATAAATCAATATAAATTCATATAATAATTTATCACGGAAGCACGATTGCGTGGGAGATAGAGACAAAATGAATCTCACAAATTTAATTTTTCCTTTATTTTCATTTACCGTCAAAGTCTTCTTTATCGATGATTTAACATTACAAAAAGGCTACCGACAATTGTATCGAACGCAGTCGGATCAATACTTACTCGACCTGTCTTGAAAACATATTCTCAATATTAAATGTTCCACTAGGTACGAATACCAAAACACATTACATACCCGTGAATGTGTTAATAACCGTTATATTACATAAATCGAACCTCTTGTACTGGGAATGCTAATTTGTGCTTGTATATTTCATTGAGTTAGCCTAACGTATCCGTACGTGCCACGAGAAGCTTGTCGACGGTACGTCACCTAAGTGTTGTCCATTGATGCGTACTTAACATCATAAGTGTGTACAAAGAATCCGTATAAAGGCACCAACTCGTGCCTGCTAACATTCTTAATCACGTCCAGCGCGCACCATTAAAGTGTCACCAAGCTATTACGTAACTTCCGGTCAAGAACATTTCGTTGGTGACTAGATAATAATGCGTGGGAATCGCCTATAAATGGCGTCTGCTTAGGGACAGAGTGGTCAGGTATCCAGTCGGCCATTACAGTCATTATATAATTCGATCAAACTGATAATGATTTGATGAGGATCTGTTCGCTAACGCTGGAGGCATTTGTACTAATATAGTGATAGCGATAGGAGTGATGCTATCCAATCGTAATGTTAATGTTTCATTGACTGACGTGTTAAGGTCTATATACAGATCGACTTTCATTAAGACATGTACGGAACATTGTACTTAACCTTGATAGCAACATGAGTAATGATAATGGAAGTATCAAATTACTTGTAACACGCACTTAATTCAATGCTTCATTATGTCTTTTATTATTGTAATATATATATTATAAAATTGTTATAACATAAGTTGTTATCTTATTACACCTTATTGGGTATGATTATGACAATTATATCTGCACTAACACGTGAAGATGTGTAAAATAATTACTATAACCAATATACTATAGTGCAAGTTGTTTACTATTTGAATTTTCAGTTTGGTTACTATATGTTGCGACATTTTTTTTGTGCATACATATTCAAATCTCAAGATTCACATTATTTTGCTTTAACATCGTCATATGAAGGCGAATATTTTATTCTTTTGTGAAACTGGACTTCAGTTCGCGCCATAGAAAAGTTTTGTTTCGTTCATAGTGTTACTCTAGAAAGCATTTCCCTCGCAACGTAAATAACAGCTCTCTTAGAATGATATTTGTAGTCGTTATTGCCCAAATAAAAAATGCGGTTAAATGTTCGATTAGAATGGTCAGGTTGTCTTCCTAACGTCAATGTCGACACTTTTGGTATTTAGTTAAGCGATCGAGAAATACTTTTTGTTCAATCTCAATCTTTAATGTATTGAAGTGGTAAACCGTTCTCCTGCTTAGCATAAGGGGAGTGGGTGGTTTGGGCATGCAATAGCAGACGTTTTCACTTTTTCAAGTACAAGCAACACACCATAGACAACACATTGCATGTGACGCCGTCCTGAACGACCCTGTACGTTAACAGCAATGATCGACCACCATGCTACTGTAGATCAAATGCAATGCAATATCATTATTAGCACTAAGCATACTAATACATTAACTGATCCATATTTATTCAGAAGGTACATGTTATTTGGATCATTATCTAAGAACAGTGACGACAAAGATTGATATTTTATACACAAAATAACGTAACAATTGCCCGCACCTAAGAGTACATAACATTTTATTATGAAAACAACAAAGTTAAGAAGTTATATACAAAGAAGTGGAAAATATTACTCATATCATGTTGTGTTATAACACCTATACGTATGATGCCACACACGTGTATAATTTTTATTAACCCAAAATGGCAGCCATTTAGATTAAGTTTCCTCTGTTTATCGGATTAACAGTGTAAGGCTTGCTGTTTTATTGAGCGATACATCAGTTAGGGAGCTTTGAAAGGGGACTATTACGTTAGCCTGGCGGAGTGATCTACTACTGGGGGAGGTGTATGTTATATTGTTAGACTGTTTCATACCTAATGGCCGTGTAGTGATACATACCTACCACCACACACAGTGAACGTATTTTAAAACTTATTTCCAGATCAGAAACTACACGAACATAACATCATTTATATGGCAATGAATCTTCGTTCCGCGGAACTGCGGCGATTATTTTCACTTTTGATTTTTCGTTTTACTTAAACTGCTCTTTGTTCATTGTGAGAAAAATCGCCGCCGTAACTAATATTTCTTGAATCATCTATTACACACACCATTTGTATTTATAAAGAGTGTTGAAATGATGTATTTGATACATGTGGCTATCTTTATTAAGGCTTCACCAACCTGGAAGTGCTGTCTTACATATAAAAACAAGTGTCACCTATGAATCTGAATTAGTTAACCTCCTAAAGAACGAAAAAAAATTTCTTATTTTGTTTCCATTATTTAACAAAGTGGAATTCAACGTGTTATTGTTTCTGCTCTGCAGGTTCTGTCCCCTGGTCGAGATACACCATAGTCTATGGAAGTGGTAGTTTTCCCTCTGCATAGTTCTCAGCATAATGTATTGTAACGATTGGTATAAACTGGTTTGCCCTTTGTCAATATAATAAGACCGAGTGGGATGTGTCTTAGGCAGCGTGCTTCCGTGAAATATCACTATAAAAAGGGTAAGGGTTCCACTATTACAAGGACACATTACACGAATATACCGCAGCCTCCCCAAACTAACATACATTTACACACCTCAATGCATTGCGTTCATAAGAAACCGCCCTTAAATGATACTGATTGTTGATAGCCTGTTAATATGCCGTTAAACATTATAATCCGAACTTAACCAATCAAAGCTAAAATTTTTACATAACAAAACTAACATACATTTACACACCACAATGCATTGCACTCATAAGAACGTCCTTAAAGCTGACAATGCAAGTTAAAAAGCAAACATCTAAGATTTAAAAAAGTGATTAAGTTTTTTTTTCAATATTTTATTTTTCAAAATTCGTTTTTGAGATAACCCCTAGCGTTTTTAAGGACGGGCAGTCGCCATTTTGTCATAACTCTGCTTGGATACAACACCGGGTACCGACCCCTATATAAAGCGCGTGAACCACACACACGTGCAATAAGTCAAACGCTGTTCAAGGTGTACTAACTAACACCTGACCGGCTCTAGAGCTACTGTACTATCTCAAATGTATGTTTTTTTTAACTTGCATTGTCAGCTTTAAGTGATGCTGATTGTTAATAGCCTGCTAATATGTCGTTAAACATTATAATCCTAATTAAACCAGTCAAAGCAAAACCTTTACATAACAAAACTAATTAATCAACATATTATAAATATACAAAGCATCATTCATAGCAAGAAATACATCAAATCAAACATGAATGAAGTCAATAAGGGCCTAAATCACGTGCAGGTTAACAGAGAGGAAAACTTATATCCGCTTATATTTTTCTGTAACAACCATTGGATTGATTGAGATATGAATGTCGTTCTGCATCAAAATGGACATTGAATGTGAATGTCTCCGTTTCTGAGCTATATTTAGTGCCAATTACCTGAACTAAAACAAGTTAACGTTTTAACATTCATGTTTCAAACAACAATTTAAGCGTTTATTATACGAAGTTTTCATCCAAACCACACAGAGCCAAACTTATTCAGAATATTTTAACAGAACCAGATAATTCAAATAATAAACCGTTACCATCAATGATAATTCTTCAAACAAATAAAGGCGTTTCATCTCTTTAATGCAATCCCAAAAAGTGAGATAGCTGTCAAATAATAACTGCAGATCGATTTCCCTTCTCCTGGATCATTGTATTTCCTTCCTTTTCAAAATTTGTCACTTTTGTAAATATCTCAGACTCTGAATAGTTTATGAAGCGACGATAAAACTAATTTACATAAAAGTTTAAATTGCACAATAAATGTATATGAAGGCGATAACTACATTCTGCTGAAAACATCCATTGAAGAACATATTTCGCCTGAAGATTTTATTTGATGGAATAATGAAATGTATGTGATAGCTGTTTCACACGAACTTTATGCACGAATCTTCACCTGAAGCGGAATATTACACAAATATTTTTGTCGGTTTACTTCGATGATAATCATTTAGCTATTAAAAGGATCTATCAAAATGGTAATAACCTCGAAGCATTAAAATACTTCCACTGACATTGAGTCTAAAATACATTTTGATACTTTATATTAATGCCCAGCTTGGCACCTTAAAGCACTATACCTGGTGATTGTTTAGAGCACACCTAAAGAAGCAGCTAAAATGACACCATTTACCTCACGTGTAGCGCAAGGGCACTTATTGCAGCTGACGCGCACGCGCTGAAGTTCTCATCACAATAACTATGCGCGCGTGCATTGGTTTCATAAAAGTGATATATTCTGCACTTACGTACGATAAGCGATCAATTCAAGTAGCAATGTACCAAAAAAATTACAAGTTATAGTTAAAGTTACTCGATTTACTCACAACAATTCTACTATTTATTTATTTTCTCCAAGAATATGTTGTCTCCACGTTTGTAGAAGTATGTGTCAATTGTTACATAATATTGGCCTTGTAACAACTTATTTCCCAATCAGATCTATGGAGGTTAGAAACTAGTATCCTATTTCTACTATAGCCTACAAAAGTAGTAGATTTTGCTTATCGCCCTGAATAAAGGGAGTGAGGAAAATGGCTTACTCATTTCCAGTTTAATGTAACCGGGTAGAGAGTGTGTTTTCTATTGCCACAGTCAGGGGTATCTACAGTTTAACCAGTGTAAGATATTTTTTCTATCTCACCCTAGGGTAAAGACAAGCTACACGAGATCTTTGCACCTGCCCCACAATGGTATGAAGTCACGACAACAGTATCATGACGTCGCGGTAATAGTATTATAACGTCACGACAACAATGAAATGACGTCACAAAGACAGCGAAGATGGCGACTTATTGTGGTCAAGTCATCCTCGCTTGCATACATATTTATTAGAGATCTCAACCTTCTGGATTAGATTCTGAAGCTGTCAAACACTCGGCAAAGCCTCGTGTTTGACAGCTTAAGAATCTTACCCTCGGATTGAGATTCTCCTGTCTCACCCCAAAGGGGGTGAACGATTCTATTAGTCTTTGGAGGTGATGAACACATGGGATGTCGTCCTTGTTAATAGAAACTTAAACTAATCTACTAATCAAATCTTTAGGGCAAGAGTTCAAGTAATGCGTAGACACCTCGCGAACATACCGCAGCCTCCCTAAACAGTGTCATTTACAAACGTTATGCATGTCATAGGAGGTCGTTCTTAGATGGCCTAAGCAATTGTTGTTATGATTAAACGTGGTTTCGAAGAAACAAGACGCTGACAGTTATACTCTGGTATCTATATACTTAGGATCTCTTCAATCTGCAGTTTGTTGTTAACAGATGTATATCTGAATTCGTATAAACCGAAATTAAATATTTTATTTAATGACATCATGTTGTTACACCGCTGAATCAGGCGTGACATTCGTCGCAATTCTGACAAAAAAATAAATCAAAACTGTCACCTTAATTTCTGCCAAATACAAATTTTAATTTCCAATGCGCAGTATTCCAGACAAAGACGACATTTCAGAGAAAAATGATTTAATCTAAAAGCATTGAAATTAGAAACTGTACAGCGATGGTTTATGGTTGTAGTATACAGGTATATAGCGCGATGTTTTAGAAGGGCCGCAGCTGGTAGGGTAGGTCTGACAATGTGAATTAGCGTTTTGTTGGGTCTGGTACGTCAGAGCCAACTCATCAAATGACAGCTATACGATATGGATACAGCAAGTCTACAGTGCAGCGACTGATACAGCCAACTAACTCTCTTTATTGTACAGATAATCTAATTTCAGGACACTAAACTGTAGTCTTTTGAGTATATAAACAAATATATTTTAATGCAAATTTCAAATCTGAAGTGCATAGTGCTGTTTTTATATTACATATATATAACTTATTATTTTAAAGATGCTCCACCGCTGACAAATGATATTTTTCACCTCAAAAACAAGACCAGACGATTTAGTATCTTTCATCAGGTACAAAAATTACTTACTTTATACCATTACCATTATCATAACCACCACTGAAAAATTTGAGCTTCTAATTTTACTTCAAGTTAAAAATGTTTTGTGATCTTGTTATCTACACAAACACACATAAATAACAAGCATTTTACAGTGCATACCTTCTGTGTTATACATTGTAGCTATGCTTATAGGAAGTGGGACGACTGGTTTGCCCGTTGTCAGTATAATGTGACCGGGTGGGGTGTGTTGCTTGGTGTCTTCGGCGGCATGCTTAGTGATATAGCACTATAAAAAGGGCAACAGTTCCGCTATACAAGATGACACAGCATGAATATACCGCAGTCTCCCAAAACACGCATCTCGCACAACATACACGCAGCACACCAAATACATGGGAGGCCGTCCTTACATGACCATAGCTGTTAATAGGACGTAAATTAATCAAACAAACATGTTTGTCTTCACTTAATTCATAAAAGCTTTTGGTTGTCATCAGGTTACTAATTTAGAAGAAAAATTAACATACAGTGTTTTCCGTATCAAACTTTTCATCCATTTATGGCACATTTAACTTTCAGATATAACATTAAAATTAGTCACCAAACTTCTTGTGGCGTTAAGTTGACTATTTATGTAAAGAGTACACAGCACATTAGTCGTCAAACTTTACAAATACGTGCTCACTAATTGTGCACCTAGCTTTTCACGCAAAAATACATTTTCTATCTTCGGGTTTTAATGGCAATCCTTTGTTCCCTAATCAAAATGAAATAACTCGTACGTTAATGAAATTTACAGAGGTGCAATTAAAATTAGTAATATGGCGCAAATGGGTTCTAAAATGATGAAATAAATTAAAAATAATTTTGTTTTTATCTTCAGTGAAGGTAGAATATTTCACAATGCCGAAACATAACCGTGAAGAAGTCACATTGCGTGTAGTTTACAATTTAAATTGAGAACCGTCGTTTGAGATCAGGTAAACCTTTGCTAATAGGTTTCGCACGGGTTTATATTACATAGCTAAAAGTAATACAGGGATAACTGAGACTACTTATCTACTAAATACTGTTTTGAAAATATAGGACCTAGATGTACAAGTAACCGTCTAGAAATTATGCTTAGTATTATATAACTGTCAATGGAATATATGAGTCGTTAACATGCAGATTAATGAAGTGCACTGTCCTAGACAAAATGTCCTTGAACGTAAAGCGAAACTTCCTGAAAATTACATAAAATTTTCATCTGGGCTTTTAGCGAAATTGTTACAGTTAACCTGATTCTTTGGCACGGTAACTTAATAGTTAGCATGAAATCCGACTACAGATGAACTAGATTTGAGAGACTCGTCTTTTATATTAGTGACTTAACTCAGTTGTAGAATGCATGTACCTAAGAGAGACCTGTTAGTGTACCTATGTCGCCGTAAATAGCTACAATTGTCTGAGGTGTCAGTCGTCTCTTACAGAAGATCACACGACCTAAATGTCCAGCACCAACGTTGGGATTGTCACCAGGAAGGATCACATCTCTTTATCAACCACTTCGTTTATTAATCACTTTTAGATCTGAATGGCACTTTTTCCACAACATTGGCGAAAATCACAACCGTAACATCAATCGATACGGTTACTTGCATATATCATTTGATAATAATGTCAATGCTGATGTTCAACTCAATAGAAAATATATCTAAGCTCAAACCTAATTAACTGAATATTAACAGATATATATGTATTAATAAGATCTAAAATGTCTCCTGTTATGTTTAGAAACATGAAGAGCCCCTTTCCGATGTTACATGTGATGCCTCGCATAGAAAATAGTCGTCTGTATCGATAAAATTGTGTTTTGTACCAAGATAGAGTACTGTATAACACGAGCGACTACGGTGTTTAGAAACCCTTATCGTGTAACAAATTGCATTGGTTAAAAGGTTCATGTTGTGAACACTTCTGCCTGTCGTGTAGGAGGAGCCGAGTACTGTGAGCCTGTCTCAGCAAGGTAGACACATTTTAATCTAAAGTAAATTGTTAATTTTGGTAGCACTACTACAGTAAGGACTGTATTAGATAGAACAGTATGAATTGAATGTACCAAGGATTTATTGTTTCACAATTTTATCGCTAGTTTCTATGGGATAAAATCTGAGGCTTCATACCTCCGTCAGATGGTGTGTCACGACCGTCCACTAACTGCACCTAAACAAGGATTTTTCTCGATTGATCCTTACAACTTCCTTAATGGCGGTTTAATTGCGAACATAAATAAAGCAATATCTCAACATACCATAAACAAAATATATTTGTAACCTCGTGTACATGTATACGCACACTACAATAAATCAAGTATTCTTTGCTTCATGTTTGTTTGATTAAATTAACGTCCTATTAACAGCCAGGATAATGTAAGGACGGCCTCTCATATATGCGGTGTGTTGTGTGTATGAAGTGCGAGGTGCGTGTTTTGGAAGGCTGTGATATTTTCGTGTTGTGTCTTCTTATAAAGTGGAACTTGTCCTTTGGTACAATATCACTAAAGCATACAGCCGAAGACACCAAGCAACACACCCCACACAGTCACATTATACTGACAACGTGCTTCATGTAATATACAATCTATACAAATCTTCAAATCATTCTTATATAACAATAAATCAGTGCATATCTGCACATTCACAATAAGGATTCGCTCCTCAAGAACTCAATTTTTTACGCTGCACTGTTAAAAAGTACAGAATTGTAAATTGTTTGTCTTGTCTAAAGAAATCATAATGTACAATTTCTTACATATATAGATAAGAGGCCAACTAGTTTAGAATATATGGCACCGCATACCTTAACAATATACCATTTCATAAACTAAACATCAGCCCTGATAGACAATCAATATTTATAATCATGCATGACAGGATATTAATATACAAAGCGACCCGAGACATTGTTAGCTGGTTCTTAAAGTTTACTAGCCCGTCCAGGCTAATCATCTGTCTTCTCAGACATGCACGAGGACCTAGCAGGTCAGGAATTTCGGTCTATTGATATATTTTATGTTTTACTATGAGGAGTTGGGGAAGAATATTTTTCTATCAGATTAGATTTTTCTACCAAAACTAACCATGTAATAATATCTGTCTGAAATCGAAAAAAAACCTATTTCAAATAAGACAAAGCAAGGGTAAAATAATTAAAAAAAATAGATCGTACACACAACCTTTATTTTAGGATAATGAAAATTTTGATTTCTCAGTTCTGATCGGGTTCCTTAAATGTCAAAGACGGATCTGGAACTCTCTATTGCAAATGCTTAGTTTGAAACTATTGTAATTTCAGGTAGTTTAAGAAGCAAATTATTTATAGTTCTATAATGTAAATAGTTTATAAGTAACATATCCGTGAACAATAATATATATTTTACATAAACAGGAAGCATAATTCCTCTCTTGTATCACTTGAATGCTACAAATTGATATATAACTGGTATATAATTGGTGACACATTTGTTTTTGAGTCGTGAACGGACAGGATTTCAATATTCTACTGTAGATCTGTTCTCTCTAGCGCCTTTTAGGAGTACAAAATCACTCTCGATACACGCGTTACAGATACTGAGTCGTGAACTGTGTTACAAATAGGATTTCAATATTCCACGTTGTCTTTCAAGAGTATCAACAGCATCCTCGATACACGCGTTAACGTTACAGATGCTGTCGTTTGATATCGGTTCAAGGTCTCTCAAATACCGTTACAATACACCACCAGTAGGCAGCCAACAGGTAAATCCATTGGTTTTTATCTACACAGAATACAAACATTGACGCATAAACGTGTTTGCCAACAAAACTCGGCTGGCATTTGTTAAGACCATAAAATGATACTTGGTTATTAGTTTCCCTTCACGTTTTCGCGCCATATGTATGGGTTAATGTTTAAATGTCATTGTAGCCGTAAATAAATATAATTCTGATATCGAGACAATACCCGACCAATTTCAGTAACAAATTGCAAACCATGGTTTTTTCTTTCTGGAATATGGTCTGTGTAATACTAAACTTAGTAACTTAAATTAGTGCTGTCCATTTTATGTTTGAGAGCCAGATGTCCTGAAAATAGCAGCTGTCTCAGAAAGAAAATCCTTTCGTCAACTAGCATATTCGGTGTCACTCGACAGGCATATAGAAATCTATACTAACTTACTGTTTCTTGTTGTACGCTAGCTAAACACTGTTTTACATAATTCATGTTTCTATGCTTCTCATATCAACATTAAAGGAAACAAACGAGGGAAACGACATTTAAACAATAATGTAATACGTAAAAGTTCGATATAATATTACATAACAATAACTATCAATATGGAAAGCAATCAGGCTGACAAATCGTCATGCGAAAACGTTTTTAGAAAATAGGATAATCTTTTAATTCTTCACCTGTGAATTAAACAAAATTTTACATCTGAATTTTTACGACTGTACCGAACAGCAATAAACTCGAATTAACAGACTGTTAAATCTATGATTATCCATGAAATATATCATACTTTTAAACTGTAAGATCAAATACTGTTTTTGAACATACCTGACCTAAATACTGTTTTAAGAGTAGATACAGGCATGGATAAAAAAGAGACGGCACGCCACCGTTCTAACAAATGTATTTGAGCTCTTTATCAGAGTATCAATTCTCCAGTTGGAATGGCCGACCGATGAGACACGTATTACGTGAAGGTATGACGTAAACACCCTCTTTCCATCTAAACACCGAGTCAAATTAAGAATCCGTGAAAGCCAAACAGTTGTTAGATGCCAAGGAAACATATCTCCAACATATCGTTTGTTTGTTTAATCTTCCCAATGTTTACTGCATTGAGATTGTAATTAAACGCACCTTTAAAGATTTTTGGTTTTAAAATTCGAAAAGATACAGGCAATGCCAACTGTTTGCTAAGAGAAATGTCATAAAACACATTCTTGGCATGATTGGAAATAAATTCAAAGAAATTTATTAGCTGTGTTTCACATGAGTATGTGAGTTACTGACATTAAACTGTTTCAATCGCTTTATAAAGTGTAACGGCGATTTTTCTTTTTAATTGATGTTTAAGATGAACTGAACAGTATACCGAATACTGACAAAGTAAATCTGCAAATATGTTACATATAATGTTAGTGTGATCGTATCTATCTCCAGCAGAAAAAAAAGGTGAAAATTATGGTCAGATGGCTATTTATATGTTTTGTACCAAACAAAGAATTACTCTAATTTCAAAATGATATTTTTTAAAGCTCGGATTCTTTCGGCAAATCAGAAACAATTTATACAAAGTGAGCACACAAATACACTGGGTTGATAAGATACAGATTATTGCATTAAAAAATGCACGTCTTAAAAACTGATAGAACCTCAGGTAAGAGATTTCCAATTGGTTACAACTAGTATTGAATTCGACTTCCCGTTACATATGAATTATCGAATTCTCTATTTAATCTTTCAACATAATTTGTTAAAAGACACAAATTTACACGTTTCAGGTATTTTTTCCGCACTAATATTGTGTCGTCTGCTCATAAATGAATGACGACAGCTGCATTTAGGATTGTTAATGGCTGTAGAAGGCAGTGATCTCAGAGACCTTACAAGACTACACCACCAAACATATTACGCCTGACAGTGTCGTATTACATCCTGTCGTTTAAGAATGTATACTCATTTCTTATTTGTTAATTAAAATCTGATAATGACTACTAAAGACATTATGTTATATGAAAAGTCGGCAGACATTACCACTACGTATATGTATATAACAGAAAACCTATATTAAGATACGCAAGATAAGGTGTGAGTATATGATAATGGCCCATCGTCGTTGATATATATAGACAATACGTAAAATGAATCTGATTAAAGAGCTGCAAACATGGGAACGGCAGTTAAAACTACGTCCGGGGATACATATTAAACTCGGGCCAAAAAATAGAAATTCCGGGATACGATTTCAGGACAAATTGGCAAGTTATTTACAACGCTGCAGTGATGTTCTGAATAATGCCACATGGAATTAAAGTATCATATTACCATGATGGAGACATCTTTGATATAAGATGAAGTTAAATTACCCGGGGTCTATGAACATGCGTGGGCACAAGTCAAAGAAACTATTTTTGTAGTTATTGGAAGTCGCGATTATTATTCAAGTAAATGATAATATAATAAGTTTCGAATATTACTTGAAGATGCCGAATGATATAACGATGTATAACATCATAACGATATTCGGAAGCAATGTGTTATAATGCTAGACGTCCTATTGGTTGTGTGACAGATTGGGAAGTAGGATGTTTTAGATCCTTGTTTACTGTAACCATTACTATCTAACTACAAAGAACATGAAATGTTAAACCCTGCAACAGTACAGAGAGGGGCATGCCTAGGAAACATTTCATGTGAAGAAATGGGGCAATGGTTCCTGTTTTAAGATGCCGGTAAGTCAGCTGTGTCGCTTGGTAAATGGTAACGAGACAGAACTGGACTCTTTTAACCGGCAGTTGATGACGTGCTTTGTTATGCAACTTAATTTAGAGAAAGAAATTATCTTGGTAATCGTTTTATCATTTTCTTCCTCATCCAAAATTATTTTTCCACTCGTGTTATAATATGATGAGAAAAACACGATATCATCGTTTACTGTAATATACACCCTTATTAATATTGATGCCATTTTTTTATTATATTAGAAATATTTGTAAGGTGAAAGGATGTATTCATATATGAGCAGATATAATTATGTAATTGGATATTGAGATAAATTTATAATAGAAACAGAAGTATATGTGTCAAAGAATAAATATCAACGACTGTATTTCAAATATCACTGGATCCTTATAAGTGTATGTCTATATCCACAGTTGGATTGGGATTTATACCGGGAGTAGGACGACTGGTTCGCCCGTTGGTAGTATAATGTAACCGGATGAGGTGTGTTGCTTGGCGTCTTCGGCGGCATATTTCAGTAATATAGCAATATACAAGAAGACACAACACGAATTTACCACAAGTCTCCCAAACCATGCACCTCGCACGTCACATAAGCTGGACACCGCATTTATGGGAAGCCGTCCTTACATGGCCGTTGCTGTTAATTGGGGCGTAAATATGATGACTCAAGCCAATAGCTTGAGCCTTTTTGCCTAGATACGCAATATTCCGGGAGAATGCAATATTAAAAACTTGTCTTACAGATTAAGGATTGTAGGAAGACTACAGTGGATACATATATAATACCAAAACGGTAAAACGGTTATTCAATCATGCATGTCCTCGTTTCCATGATCTGCCATTTTAAGGTACAAACGCTAGATGTCCAAATGTCATTTAGTAGTTCCTGTTTTTGCATATATTAAATATTAACTCTGGTGCGTGCGTTTTCACACTGCTTGTTTCATGTATTTGACGTGAAACGTTCTATCAGGACTGCAAACGATCAAGAATGTTTAAGGAAGCTAATATAAACGTTCTCTTACATTTAGCACTTTATTTCTATTCGCACAAATTTTAACTAAGTTTACAGTGTATATTAGACACGTTATGCGCGGGTCCCGAAACCATAGAGTTTAATACTTCATAATGCAACATTTTTATGGTCTCAAAAAATCATTTCAACTCTTGCAGAAATACTACATGGCTTTAAAGCCTATATTTCCGTTTTTGTTACTGGTATCATTGGCGGCATGTTTCAGTGAGACAGTGCTATAAAAAGACAATATCCCACGATCACAAGGACACACAACCCGAATATACCACAACCTCCCGAATCATACAGACTGTCACATACGCAGCATATTTATATAGGAGACCCCATTATAGATTTCTATACGACTAATCCTTCGTAACCAACTAAATGTTTTTATAAACATGTTTTTATATATATAAAAAAGAATTTCATATTGATGCCATTCAGCAACAAAAACAGACACAATGAACCAAGAACAAGAACAAATCATGACAATGATCAGGGCCTTGACCTGATCCATGACCTTGTCGCGTGTTTGCCATACAGATAATTATCTACATCGACAAACTCTAATGACATTCTATTTATATTCCACAAAATAAATGAAAATGCACTAGCCAATTAACCAGATGCATCGACCTTAATCTCGAAATACGTGAGGTAAGCAACATAACTGTACTGAAATTTGGAGAGGGAGAAAATAAGGCATTTAATGTGCACGTTTGAGCAGTACTCGTCTAGTAATAATGGTATGTTGACGGATAGTTGTGTAGTGTATTGGCAGTATATGGGTTATTGATATAACACACGTCATGTACATTCTGGTGCAGTTGAAAACAGAAAATATTGGGTCTTAATAGAAAACAAGCGTGCTTCTCTTTGTCTCATTTTCTCCCAGTATTTTGGAATACAAATTGAGCAACGCATGAACGTTTAAATGTATGAATAAATAGTCATCGGTTATATTTTCACACTTTACTATCTAATGTTCTCATCAATGAACCTTGAACAGATGTACAGCACAAATGAACGCACAGAGCTAAACAAACAATTTAGTGAAACTTTTGAAGCGAAAAAGGTAATGTTTTGGCTCTCCAAAAACATGTAAGCGTAAGACATGGATTAATTATGGAAATTCTGCCATATTTTTTCTGGAAACAATAGGTATGTAATTTCTGACACATTTCCATATGGCAACTTGCTAAAATATCAAATAACTCTTATTATCATAAAACAACATGACATATAATAAACACAATAGTGATGGCATTGATGTTCCAATACCAAATCAAATCAAAGGGTTGTTAAATGTATGCCTACTCATTGGTAATCAACCTAGTTTTTATTTTGTGTGTATAAAAAAGAAAATAACTTGAACAGTATTAATCTATCTAAGACACTTACAAAATGCAACTTAACCTCGGAATAAGTCATTGAATGTTTTATTTAGAAACATTCGAGCCAGTGGAACTATTATTGAAGTCGTACAATTGTCTGTCCCAGTGTGTGTTAGTATGTCGGCCTTGGAGCTAATGGCCTATGGTCACTAAATAAGGCAATGTAATGTTTCTGAGGCCTATTGTATCTGACCCGGACCGTGTAAGTCTTCAGTTAAGTATCAAACACCAGTTATCGTGTATCAATCTCGTACTGAAAAGTCCATGGAAGAGGATCTTTTTAATTAAATGAGACACAAGTTTGTATTTAATTAGCTAGGAAGATATTCCAAACGGAATCTGATTTCCATCGATTACAACATAACAGTTTGGCGTCCTCCATTGCTGACGTAGTTTGGCATTACACAAGGTCATAGTATGACTGTACATATCCAAACGTGGTAGCTAGAGAAACCTACAAGGGATATAACTCATTGGTGAGGGATGATCAATCAGGATTCTCTGCTCCGCCTTAGACAATGGGAAGGTTGTGAAAAATGCAAGCGCTAAAGGAGTGTTGTAATATTAGGTACGTTATAAAGAGTCTTAACTTGAACCTTCTGAACAATACATACTTGTGCAAGTCGCAGAGAAACCATATTTAACAAAAACGACAACGAATGTGATAATATCTGTTTGTCAAGAGCTAACGTTTTATTTTACGTTTGAGAACTATATATATGTATGATTGATAAAACGTGGAATTTATATACAGATCTATGAGTGCGGCCTTTCCATGATAATAATTGTTTTAGTATATGTATATATATATACGTTGTGTGGGTTCGGGAGAGCAAGCACACCTCAAAAATACTATACGATCAAGGTTTATGCTGTTCACTTAATGTAATGTCCCTCAGGAACCATAAGGTTAACGCTGCTGCTTGATGAATGATTCGAACAAAAAATTACGTTTAAAACCAAAAGTACAGATTTGAAATCTTCGAAAGTACAGATATGAAAGGCAAAGTAAAAATAAATAAATCAGTACAACAGTGGCAATTACGTTGATATCGCTTAAAAATATCTATTTTAAAGATGCTCCACCGCTGACAAAAGGTATTTTTTCACTATCAAAAACAGGAGCAGACGATTTAGTATTTTATTCAGTTACAAAAGTTACTTACTTTACACCATTACCACCATTGGAAAGTTTAAGCTTCTAATTTTATTTTAAGTTAAAATTACAAAAAATAATTAATTGCATCCCGAAAAAAATCCGTGGCACTATATCCTATATGAAATAAAGTGCTGATTGCGCATGCACCAAAGGCAAAATAAATTATTTTATGTAATTTTTTGTGTTAATTAGACATATATATACATGATTAAACATCAATTATTGTTCAAGTAATTATCATCATTTATGCTCTGTCGGCGGTTGAGCATCTTTAATGATAACACTTCAGGAATACAATTTTATAGACCACTTGACATACTGTAAAAGACGGTTATAACGAACCTCTGTAGACCGACCAATTATAACGAACCTCTGTGGACAGACAAGTTATAACGAACCTCTGTAGACCGACCAATTATAACGAACCTCTGTGGACCGACCAGTTATAACGAACCTCTGTGGACCGACCAGTTATAACGAACCTCTGTGGACCGACCAGTTATAACGAACCTCGGTGGACCGACCAGTTATAACGAACCTCTGTGGACCGACCAGTTATAAGGAACCTCGGTGGACCGACTATGTTAAAACTGTAGTTCGTTACTTAATATTACAGAATCTTATACGAACATTGACGGGGAATGAAAAGCACTGTTATAACCACGAATATTTTGTTAGTGTATTCATTATAAAGGTTACACAAATTAAAAAGAATATATCCGAAAGTACAATGAAGAATGGTTCCATATTTTTTTGGAAGAGTGAAAAATACAATCACCTTAATCAACTTTATCACAATACATACAAACTTGCGTTTCGTCAATAAGTTGAGTGCGGTGATCATCTAAACTATGACATAGTTCTGGTACTTTATGAAAGTAAAACATTGAACTTGATAATATAGTTCTGTGCAAACAAACTACTAAATTATCAGGAGGAAAACTGGCTAATGAAAGAAATACAGTGTATGTTTGTTTCACAAGAAAAGGATCAACACGAAAAAGCAAACTCGCATCAAATATTTCTTTGACAGCATCCCCGCTGTCCTTTATTAGTGATTAAAGTATAAAAAGGTCGTACCGTAAACAATGGCATGATTTAATCATGCTAAATAAGGTTTATAGAGCTTTTGCCATAATAAACTAGTTAGTAGGGTTGAATCCGAGTGTAAACGTGAAATGATTGGATTCAAGAGGATTACATCGCGGCAGTGAGTAGAATGACAAGGGAAAGACGATGGACAATTAGACTACCAATATAGATGTGTATGTCAGATTAAACAGGTACTTTGTAAGCAACGACTCCTCAGCGACACATATAAATCAATGTAGCTGATGGACGAGAGTTGGTGCTTTATTCCCCGTTATGAGAGTAAGGAATTAGTACATGATTTTGAGACGATTAGTCGATACGTTCGCTCGCGTGAACATCGTATTACCATGGCCATCATTCATGGGCACACATCTGATCTGGGTTTGACCGAGCAGCGGTTTAAATATTCCACCTGATTTATACGACATAATATTTTTTACACGATTTTACGCACTAACAACTAGCCGCGGGGTTGAAAGTTTAGGTGGCCTGTTTCGGAGCTTAATTTAACTTGGGCAAGAGGAAGAGTAAAATTGTCACGTGACGTTATCGACAAGAATGGAAGTTTTACGCAAAAACCCTTGCTGACAAAAAACTTTCTACATTCACACATTTAAAAATTTATTCGTTTTTGAAGCGACAAATCACTCTCGCATGCTAAACATAAATTCTAATAATTAACAAATTGTCGAACGCTCTACAGACTATTTTGCGATTTTCACATGTTATAATCAGTTCGCTAAGTGTACATTTCGCAGATTTTGATGTCGGATTCTGCTGAATAAATTATTGCATGGGTAGTTAAACTTTAGTGAATCTCTCGTAAAAGGAAGTGGGGTACAGTGTATGTAAGGGTATGTATTATACTGTATATAAGGTCACTTTACGTGCGTATCCATCTCTTTATACTTTCAATTAACAGACAATATCAATTTCACCATTGATATTTTAATTTGTGGAAAAGTTCATCCAACTCGTAAAAGGAATAGTTTTCGGAAGAACGAAAAATACAAAAATCGATATTCAAACTTAAATATGACTTTAATTATTTCCACCGTCTGATATTGAATACAAACGGTCTGTTTTTCGTTCAGATAAAAAATAATTCCGATATGGCCGTTGGAAAATGACACGTAATTATCACAACTGAGTATTAGCTGTCACAGGTTGATGTGTAGTGTAATAAAATGGGACTGGGATGTTGTTGGTTATTTCCTCGGGGGAAGTGGTAGTAACAGTCCAATGATATGTCGCATATGAAGGCGGCGGCATGGACAACTGTAGTAATTGTCTAATTAAACTGTTAAATTCAGAAAAGCATAAAACATTAAATAAAATTTCGTTTGAACCAAAATATCAAAACCCGATAATCAAAAATATGTAGAAAAAATTGATCTTCGAAAAGCAAAACTAAAAAGTAACTTCAAGTAAGTGCGTTATAATATTAGCGTATCTAGCGTGATCCGAGAGGATAGAGACGAATGACTTGTTCTATTTTTTCGTGTTATGATTGTAATGACAAACGTAATACCGTCTGCGATTAACCGAGGTTTTCTTATTGATATAACACGAATGAATCCGCAATCCTTGTAGTAAATAGAGGTATTGTTAAATGATCGCAGGATACTTTACTTCAGGGCCCTGTTGTTTAAACGGTGATTAGCTTGATCAAATAATTAGTGAAATTTTTATTGATGGTGTTCTGCAAAACCTGTGAAACATCTTTAAAGTTGTTTGCGAGTATTTAAGAATTTAGTAATAATTGTTGAATTAGCTTCAAAAAATGTTTTTATCTTGATTTGGATATTGTTGATAAACTGTGATTCGCCTAATCACTGCCAGCCGGCCATTGACTAATATTTCGTGTGACATTAAATAGCACTCTCCCGATTCCGTTACAGTATGGAAAGTCTTTTACATGTAAGTACAGTCAAATATGAGTGGATGCCTCGCAGTATCACCCGTCGTTAGTTTGCTACAAGATTAAGAACATGATGACGTTTGTGTTAACCTATTTAAGTACAATCTTTCCTCAATCGATCATTCCTTCAACCAATTTATTGGATGTACACGGGAGTCAATTCATCCTTGATATGTTAGAAACCCACATTCATAAACCGATGTGTTATATCAGGTGGCGAAAGCGGTCCTATCATACAAAGTTTCCTCTCGTATCTATGGGTGTAATACTCGGGTTATCCAATGTAATACACTCATGTCGTTTGTGGCTGTATTAGATGACTACCAATGCAATGCAACCTTGTGCTGCCACAGCGTCAATTACTATTATTACTTACAATTGCTGTGTTTCTCAGGAAATGTTACCGCAATTTTAGAATTTGGACTTGGTTTACCAGAATGAATGGCATCAAGGGAAATCGTATAAAAAACAAGCATGGAGATCCGACTGTAGATATTCTTCTCTACGGATAGAATAACTCTGACCAGGTTGTCATTTATGACCACATGCTTCTTTTATTAACACTGCCCATGTCAGTACAGTATATCACAATCAACATCCGGTATAGGAAGAAATCGTTACTTAGATATTGAGTAATCATTATTTCGATTAGTTTACTAATTCACGAACACTACATCCCTCCCTTTTTTGTAAATTAAAATCAAATTTCTTTTCATTGCATTGTTAATATTGACTAAAATGTTTGATAAGATCAAAACTACAATCTTTTCGCAAGAAGACATATTATATATTCATTTATGACTAGAGTAAATTACAAATACAATACTTTTTCAAAACATTTGAGTATTTGTTGTAATTTTGTTTCCTTTTTATAAATTGTCTATAGGCAAATTGTCTCTTAAGAAACAAACAAACAAAATCATTGAACCTGGATGGTAGTGTAATCCTTCTGGATGGCTTGGAATAGCTATTGTCCAAGTTCATACTGTTCTTTTCAGGCAAATGCTCATTATTTTGAAA
Source organism: Argopecten irradians (assembly GCF_041381155.1). Classification (NCBI taxonomy): domain Eukaryota; kingdom Metazoa; phylum Mollusca; class Bivalvia; order Pectinida; family Pectinidae; genus Argopecten; species Argopecten irradians. The sequence goes on along the minus strand of NC_091143.1, from coordinate 22,060,183 downwards.
TTGTTTAAATTCTGGTTCAGGTTCAAACTTGCTATTTCCCTCACCATTGAACTTTGGCTCAAATTCATAATTTTGTTCATGTTCACTAAATTGTTCCCGTTCAATTGGTCCTTCACGTTCAACTGGTCTTTAAGTTCACACTTTGGATCAGTTCTGAATTTCTTTAAATGTGATGAATTTCGCCTGTAATGTATACCATCCTTTTCCATCTGAACACTATTTCCATGCTTTTTGACGACGCGCTACGGTTGAGATTCAAATGTCGCAGAGAGTTTATTTTGATGTTTTTGCTTCATCAATACCTCATCTCCCTTTTCAATTTCACTTTCACGAGCGTTTCGACGATTGTCAGCATATTCTTTCGAAATTGCTTTCTGTTCTGTATCATGATCTCGAACTTCGAAATCTTCAATAGGTTCATCTCCTAATTCAGGTCGATGCGTTCTAAGTTTTCTTCGAGATAACAACTCTGCTGGACACACTCCAGTCACTGAGTGTGGAATTGTTCTATACATCATGATATATGACGATAGTTCCTCTCTCCAATCTTTCTTTTCAGCTTGAGCGATTTTCAGACGTTTCAGAAGTGATCGGTTTTGACGTTGTACCTCTCCGTTTGCTTGTGGCCACGGAGATGTCACTTTTCTGTATTTAATGTTCTCCTCCTCAAGATACGCCTTGACTTGTTCATTTGTAAACTGTGGCCCGTTATCAGTTGTGATACTTATCGGTAGACCGTGTGTGAGGAATATTTTCTTCAGTCTCTTGATAACATTGTCTGCGGTTGTACTATTCATAATCTCAACTTCGACATACCTTCTATAGTAGTCTACTACCACAAACAAATGATCTCCTGACGGTAACGGTCCAATCAGATCTGCGGAGATCTCTTGCCATGGTGCACTCGGTAAAATTGTACTTTTTACCGGCTCTGGTGGTGACGGCATACCTACAAATTGACATGGTCGACACTCTTACACGACTTTTCGATATCTCGATTTATCTCTGGCCACCAAACTTTCGTTCGCATACGTCGTTTTTGTGCCACAATACCCGGATGTCCCTCGTGTGCTTTGTCCAACACGGGACGGTCACCTCTCTATGATTCTGTTATGATGATACGCGTACCCCTCAACACAAGCTTTTCGATAACACACAGTTCATTCTTTATCAACTGATATACTCGGTCTTCTATCTTTTTCCACCAGTTGTTCCTTATGTTTTCTCGAACTCTCGATAGCTCTGGATCTTTTGCCGATTCGCGTTCAATTTCTCGTGTTGACACTGCTGTCAAAATATCACAATCAACATCTGGTATAAGGAGAAATTGTTACTTAGATATTGAGTATTCATTATTTCGATTTAGATTACCAATTCAAGAACACAACACTGACTTGCAGTCACGGTTTTCTTCCAACATTAAAAATGGCGCGGGATATAATCATTGAAAAATTCTAGGAATGAGAGAAAATTATATTGGTAGTCTTTTATATAATGACGGGGATATTCTGTTGTATACCCCTGTGCAAGCCTAAGGTTCTGCAACAATTTTTACCCGGGGATAGAATATTACTATCCGTCATACAATATTTACCCTAAAATATCATTGATGTCTTGTCCGCCTGGTAAAGTGACGTTTATAAGTATATTTGTATGTGACGAGGTCTCATAAGACAATATATCACTTTCGTGCTAAGCAAAATCTGATTTCAATGTCCCTTGGCTCTCATGCAAATTCGCACAAAACAGAGATACTGTCAGTCAGATCGGAATCTCGTGTGTGTGGTTTACATCCAGTTGTGAAATCCTTTCACTTTTGATTTATTTTAAACCACAGTTTAAATTAATGCGTTTGCGCAATAAAAACGATTTAATGGCTTATCGAAAGACCCTGATTCTAGCTTATGTTAAGTAAATAATTTTTATTTCTAACCCATTTTCACGTCTCTGATTTAAGTTTAAAACTTTGAAAGCCATACATTTAGCTTGGTATTTCGACGTTCACATATGCGATCTATTTTAGTGTGTTTAGGTTTCTAGGCCATAAGCTAACCCAAGGTGATGTAGAGTTACACGCCAATATCAGATTATGTTGTATTGATAATTGTAAGTATTGGTTGAGCTAAAAAAAGCCACCCTACTGTGCCCGGATATTGCCTGAACTGGTGAGGTCACCAGGACCTACCCAACTGTGTTGGTATGCTGGCTGACAGATTTAGGTCAGTGTGAATGAAACAATTATTTTCCAGGAATCAACATGACTAGGTTTATAAAATAGATATTTTCTTAGCGGTACAGAACAGATACGGAAGTGGTGTTTATTGACAAACATTCTCGTCTAAGCAAACACGGCTATAAATACATTTCATTATGGCCAAGACTTAAAATTGAAATTGGTCCTTTAAAAAACAGTCAGAATGAGAGTGTCTGGCTACGCTCCGATATTAGCTTTAATGAATGTTATTCATGGTATGAACAAAGTAGCAAAATTTATATATCATCTTTCGTTCATATTACTGACTGGCCGCATTTGGCAAACAAAAAAGAAAATGATTCTAGTGGAGATTATTATTCGCTAACATGGTGTTGTTCAGGGCATACGGTCAATGTTTAAGGTAGAATAACACTACGTAAATCTGCAAATCACTATCCGGAACGTTTTTCTTATAAGCGAAATTTCGTTTTTGAATATCAAACGGAGTTAATTAGATGTTTTAATTAATAAATCTCTTGTCCTTTGTTCAAATATCTTCTTGAAATTAAAAGGTTTTGCCAATCTGTATTTAGTTTTTAAAAACACTATTGCCATGCGTTCCGAATCAATAAATTATATTCAGCATCATCAATATTCTGGGTACTTTCAGTCACTATCTTAATGTTAAACACAGTTGCATGTTGTCCTCATCCTGAGGAGTAAACTGGCGATATACATTATAATATTGTGACTACAATTAGTTGTTATCCTACTTGTAGTTCCAGTTAAGAGGTAGAGATAAATGTGTACATTTAAAAAAAGACTAATTACATATACTCATATAGAAAACTGAATATTGGCTATATGATATTTACGTGATAAAAAATAGAAAAGTAAAAACATAATACGAGTACATCAAGTTATCAACAGTAACTAAAAATGCGCTTTTTATCATCAGGTATGGTACTCATCACGCGTCGCATGCTCTGTTGAAAGTTTATATAATCGAATCGGTATTCTTGTAGAAAATACACAAATTACTGAACATGTTTACATCAAATACTGCATCACCGGGTAAACTCTGAACTCATCTTTACGTCATTAGGATGTAAGGTGCGATCTGATTAGCTAAAAGAAAGAAGAGAGGCAATCTCAAATTTCTTTTTGAAAATAACGGTTTGTCAGGGAATATTTGACATGTATGCAACACTGCGACTTAAATGATTTTAGAATGGGACTTCGTCTTAAAACTGCAAATCAGTATTTAGTTTCCAGTATATTCATGAAAAATGAAATTATATCCCCTTGCGATAAATAGTTGAGTCGAATGTTAAAATTTTAATGCACGACCTAATCTCAGTAAATTAATGATCAATGACATAATATCCTTAAAAACTGAACAAAAATAAGCTCATATTGAGATTGTAAGGTAACGGTAGAAAGAAAGATGAATCAGAGACAATGCAAAGACAATAATTTGAAATACAAAAAGGGAAATGAAAAGTTTAATTTAAAAAAACCTGATAGATCTTTGTTATATTATATCTCAATGGAATAATCGTGAGAAGGACATTTATAAACATGGACAGTACAGAAGGTTACTTAGTCTTTTAAAGACGACTATTTAATAAACTAGCTAGTCTTATTTAACGTTACAAAAATGACTCTATGCCGCTACTCTTTGCCTAATACCTGCTTATACATGTGCGTAAACGTATCTACTCGCTCTAATAGAGAGTAAGTTAGGAACCGCATGTTTTCTCTCCTTCCTAACCTCTCCCTTTAATTCGCCTTTATTATCTAATAAGTTGATTGTTAGCCAATGTGATAGCGGCTCTGGGTACTCTCCCCTGGCTGGGATACATTATAGTATATAAAGTTGTAATTCTACTCTTGCTCCTCGTTTTTTATAAAGGCGTGGGGATTATATGCTGCTTTTGGCAGGATAATGTGACCGGATGGGTTATGTTTATCGGTGTCATCGACAACAGTAATGTGGCATTACAATAAGCCGGAGGTTTTACAATAACATGGAGACAAAACACAAACATACTACAGCTCCCCAAAACATACTACATATTTACACTCGCAACACATAACATAAATGTATATGAAAAGTCATTCTCATATGACAGTAGCTTCAAATAGGACGTTCGGAATCAATAAACCAAATGACCGTATGACCCTGACAGCTGTTGTCTTTTTATATGCCTAACCACATATGATTATGAATGGCCTTCTATATCCTTGACCTCATATTACCCTGACTGCTGTTAATCCTATATGATCTACTCAACTGCTAGACATTATATAGATATTGGTGACCCAGTTAACTTCCGTCATGTGTTTGACTATTTGATACACCGACTTGGCTGTTTCGAAGACCTTGAATTCCGTTTAAGCAAATTAAATAGGAGCAAGCTGTTCGCCAGTTTGCGTAAACCCAGGAAGGCTTTCATTGAGTTTAATGTACATTTTATTGGTTCCTGATTGTTTCTACAAATGTAGAGGGAATATAAGACATGCGTAGGTTTATGTAATCAGGATAGTTCAATGATAAAATGTCAAATATTGATTAAACCAAAGTCATCCCACACAGACAAATCAAAATCTCAGTCGCTCTGCACATACATATGAGGACAATTGGCGACATTGTTCTGTAGGATACGACATGCATGTATTTTCCCTCTTTGTATATTGCAGAATTATCCCTCTTGTGAGTAGTTATTAATTGTGAAATTATTTTTAAGCGAAACTCTCTTCGTCGTTTTGTTTCTCTCTCAAGCGCATGACGTCGTATCTTATACCTATTTGCATGGGCAAATAACTCAGTAATATGAAAATATAGAATAGGGATAATTCGAAAGTTTCAATACATCACAAGCACTAAACAATTCATAATTTTTGTTTCATTGATGTGATAAGAACCCATTACGTAAGCAAGTCCGTGGAGTTAAGGCATTTGCACCATGATCATACGCCTTAAGTTTGCTTTAGAGTTTCGTTGAAAATGTTGTTCCCACACACATATCTTAAACACTATTCTTGTTATTTTCACGAGCATGTTGTATCTTACATATACTGAAAATGTGATTTATCACACTTTAATAAACAATAGTGTTGTTATATACTAAAAGAGCGACAGTGTCGATCCAACATGTTTTCCTGAGTAATATCAAGGTTTTTGTGATCGATTTATACCATTCATCAACACGTCTTATACCAACCATCATTTCGTGACTGTAGCTAAACTAACAGCTGTCAGTTGGTGTTGACTATTGTCATTTTAATATTAACTTTGAACCATGATTAACGATTGCTTCAGTTGTATTGAAATGTTACCATTTACTCCTCCATATCTTGGTAGCAAGTTCATAACCTAGGTCGCCCAGTTGTTAGGTTTTGACTTTAGGTCTTTGATTTATCATGCTCTCTTCGTAATATGGCTTTATGCATGTCAAAATCTTTGGATGTCCTGTAATATAACCTTTGACGTGTTCATTTAAACAGAACTAGGGGAGGGGGTGGGTGAGAAAATAAATAATTCGAAGGTAACATAAATAGAAACAGTTACAGTATAGACATTGTGCAACCGGAATGTGTTCGTCTTATAATTATGATCGTTGTATTATCTTCATGAATCCTAATTATTTTGATTAGGAAATTAGGAAAAAGAGTTAATAAATAAAATGATATCATATTGACAGACTATGAACAGCTGCTTCTCATTTCCTGTTCTAGCATCAATGACAAAGGAAGGACCCGATAACGAGGGAAATCTGTGTGTAAACATTGATCCCGAACCGCATACCTAAAGTGCTGTTAATCCGCATCCGTTAATGAATAATTCAACAGCCTATCTTCAATCAATGTTGAAATCAAATGTCAAAATTTTCAATGGAAACTGATTGCTTCAGGATGTATTCACTGCCAAGAAGAGTTTGTAGGACTGTTCGTGCATGATAAATTATGTGACGGCAGCTGCGTTAAACTGTCGATTTAGCTTCATTACTGTATCGGCCTTTTTAGGGACAGTTTCTATCGTAAAATCTGACATAATTAAGCAATAGATACTATCCAAGTCGTGTTATAACAGAAAGTGACTTGACTCGTTGCTATGGATAGTCTTTGGCAGCGTGTTTTAGTCATTTCACTTTACCAGAAGAAACAACATGAATATACCACAGTCTCACAAAACACGCACCTCGCCCTTCACACACGCAAGGCACAACATACATGGGAAGCCGTCCTTAAATGAACATGGTTGGTAGTGGGACGCGAATATAATAAACCAAGCCAAACTAAACACAGTCATATCATTACTGGTAGATACGATTTGTCTTTCTAGGATTCATCGGTAATGTTAGGGAGCAGGCTATCTCTCGATGGGAAAATTAGGAACCTTAAACTATTATCTAGTAAAGCCTTAAAACTATAATTCAGGATCAGAAGAAAATGAAGACGTCCTTATGTATCACTTCATATTACGTGTGTAATAGTCGGATCCGATGCCCATCGAGTACGCATATATATGAAATCTAGGACAGATATAATCTTGGGAATAACGTCCATCAGGTGCCTGGTTAAAGGTTTTAAGACCTCTGATTAGGTACAAAAACCAGAAAATAACCTAGTTTTAGAGGCACTGTTAAAGAACCTTGATATTTACAACTCTATAAGGATATGCTTGTTAATGCTTTGTAAAGTCGTAAACTTCCTTAATCTAATTTAATCATTTTGTAGTCGCATTGTAGCTCTCAACTCAGCTCCGGTACTGTAAAAATATATTATAACACCTGCTTACTGAAAATAAAGGGATTAGAGATGGACCTCAGGATGGAGGATTTAGAAATACTGCCTCAAACTATACTGACAAGATATTTTTAAAGTTATAACCGATTACATTATGGCAATACATAAATAGGAATATGTTTGTGATATGGTTTTAAAATCTATATGAAAAAAAAACAAACAAAAAACTTTTACCAGGAAGAGATCATGTAGAACGTGACGCTACCCAAATTGGTTGTCTGCAAAACTCATAAAAGACCATAGATGCCATAGGAAGATAGTTAAATGTTTATATTTACATTATCAATTCATTTTGGGGTCTCTGCATTAACATTGTTTAAGGAAGGCCAATAAACCGTTTATCAACGACGATTTAATCCATGGGATGGAACAGCCATTTTGACGTTGATCAGTTGACGTCACCACGTCAACATTAGTGACGTCATATTAGACACGTTTTCGGTGTCAGTTATACCCTCATATACTTCACTTTGACTTGATTAGTGTAAAGAGTAGAAGTGACAAGTAAATGTTAATTTGATTTGAACATATTTTTATTGTTCAACATACAATGTAACAACAGGGATAAGGCACAAGTTTTCTCAGCTTAGAAACGCCTTCTTCTAGAATTACATTGCATATATAGAGATCTACAATAATATACACTATAACCAATTAGATATATATATTTGAATATATATATAAATAATTGGACATTTTGAAATAACTATCATTAAGCCTTATAATGGTTTCCTAATCAACTTTCTTGGAGAAACATAACTATAATTTCTATAAAGTTTGGGTATGTATGCTTGTGGTAATGAGGTATTACTAGTCCACTACTAGTTAGGTGTGACTATATAGAATACGAACCAGTAATGTCAAAGCATATAACAGAGAAATATCACTGTAGCTCTCTCAGACTTGTATAAATCGCCGACATAATGAAATAACAATATCTCCATTAAACTGAATGAATACTACACCAAAGTATATAAAAGTGGAAGTTTCTGCTCCTGCTTAGCGCTCAGCATAACGGGAGTGGACGACTGGTTTGCCCGTTATCAGTATAATGTGACCGGGTGAGGTATGTTGTTTGGTGTCTTCGGCGGCATGCTTCAGTGATATAGCACTTTTAAAAGGGCAATAGTTCCACTGATACAAGAAGACACAACATGAATATACCGCAGTCTCCCAAAACACGCACCTCGCACAACATACGCGCAACTCACTGCATACATGGGAGGCCGTCCTTACATGACCATAGCTGTTAATAGGACGTTAATTAAACAAACAAACAAACAAACCCATTGAACTGAAGGATAGACCAAACACTCCGTGTAAAGCAATGGAAGTTTATTTGTCATCTACGAAATAATTTACATATTTTGTATTCTTGTACTAAATGCATTAATCTAAGTTATCTAGCCATTTTCTAATAGATCACGTTTTATTACTTAACCAGTCAGTGATCGTCAGCAAAAAATAAAAGTGTTTAAGCGTTACTCCGCTCGTGGATGCAGAAACGCAGCACCGAAGACCCGATTATGTTCATTATTCGACTGGAAGCTCGTAATAGTAGCGTGAGGCCGGTGTTCCTCACAGTTTTGCTGCTGAGTATCTAAAACATGCAAACCCGTCACCTAAACGGTACTGTACGATCTATTTTGGTTCCACGTGTAATGTAGATGATTCTGTTCCATGTTGTATAGACGTCAATCAAACCTAATGTTCCAGTGTTGCAGTAGTTGTGGGGCAATGTTGTCACTTCATACGAATACGGAATTAATATTCTCTTAAGGTAGAGATGTCTCAGTAACACAAATCATTGAAGATCATTCATATACTCCCAGTCAACCGGAAACCGGAAGTCAGGTACCAGTGTATAGTAGATTTGTACAAGTAATCAAAATAAAGCGCAAATAACCTGTTTATTTGGTAATTTTGGACATTTGGAAAACTATCGTTATTGTCTCTATGTAAATGCATCATATTGCTCGGAGTTAATGCCTGGTTTTCACTGAAAACGCACAGGCGCTGAATCGCCAGGCCAAAGCCAAGATTCACTTGGACATATAGACTACGTTTGATAACTGTAATGTTCAGATAAATTCCAGGTGTAAATACAGCATGACATTTAGATTAGATGATCCGTTCTGTACCACGCAATATCTCCGATTTGTCGTCACGATTGTTTGTACAATACATTGGTAACATAGTGTGTTGATGGACAGACAATTGAAGCCGAATGTCAAATATAACCTATCTAAGGGTGTGAAGGTTACAATGTATTAATGGATCTAATGATTAATTGACCGACTTTTTGCCATGTCAATATTATCTCCTGACTACTCACTATAGTCTTCGGACTGATTGCAAGGAGAAGTATGTGTCATTGCTGTCTCAGCTCGATAACACACATGTTTCGTTACCACTTCTCTATATAGGTTTGTTGTACAGAAACACGATGATACTAAATAGTTTACATGAACAAAGCCACTTCAAGTATGTGTAAACTATTGATATCTTGCAGTAAATGAATACGATAAAATAAATCTTTCCCCTACTAATACATCATTGCCTATTTGAACTGTTCATGATTCATCACAACTGTTGCCTTTTGCTATCCGAATAACACTTCCTATAGTTACATTTTTATTTTCTCTTTCTCGACTGACATTACCAGGAAATCCTATCTACATACACGTGCCATTTACAAAAGTCCAACAAAACTAAATGTTTACACAGTATAGTTATATTCTTTGCTGTCTTCTTGCCTCCCATCCTAAATTTTCCCTGCGAATGTAGGGCGTTGAACCCGTGAGGAAAACATTCAGAATAGAGTAAAATCAAGATGAAAACATATTTATAATTATATTTATATTAGAAAAGGCACAAGGAGGTAGGATCTTAAGTAGTTTGAAATGAAATCCATTATATAAAATCCAATTAACTCTGAATAGTAGTTACCCATTCTTTACGAGCTCAATTAGGATTTGATATGATTTCGTGTTTTTAATGGAACAAGGCCACTCTCTCCACTGAAGTTTCCAGTGGGATGAAAGCCGCCTAATAATAAGGCAGAGTGTTGTAAGGCTATCCGTAATGGATGAATAGTAAATAGATTAATTACAGCCAAAAACAACCACGACAGTCGGAGCCAGAGAAGACGGTCTCTTTTTGGTACATGTAGATTAGTGTTACCTCCATGCAATATGGGTCAGACCGTATAGTCATACCATATTTCAAAAATTTGGCTTCTGGCAACACGCGAAGAAAGTTAAAATATCTGTAGGATTTTTAATATAATGTTCTCTTATATCAATCACTGATATGATGTAGATTACGTTCATTAGTGATTTGTCGGCGTAGTTCGGCTAATTTTAAAGTGAAGCATAAAACTGGCAATTTCAGCAATGTATTACATAACTAATTAGTAGTCCTTTTACATGTTCATGTAGTTATATGTCCTTCATCATTCTGTTGAAATCTAAAAAAACAACACATAAACGCGTTAATGATAATTTAGGTAGGAACAGCGCCCAAAGGATAGATCAGTACCACATTTACATCTGCAGAGTAGGTCTACAGCAGTTAGCGACTGTCTTGTACTGTTTTCATCATTTACTACTTCATTCCATAACATACTATTAAACTACTTTCAAAATTTCGCAATTTCCATTTAAAAATAAAATGTGAGGGAGAGAGGACTCTGAATATCATCGCCTTTTTCTATCATGCAATGAGCCAGAAGTTGAATTTCTAGAACATGCAAGACAATAACATGTTAATCAATACAAAATAAACTAAAACATTACAATAAAATTATCTAACTCCTCTGAAATTTCAGTTTGTGATGGATGTATTTTGTTGTCACAAATATCTATTGATACCTATTATTTCACTATCTATAACTTGTATTATGGATAGTAAGTCCAAACGTACATCAATGCAATATTTAAGAATTATGCTAATAAGGTCGTTAATATTATCAATTCAACTTACCACAAACTAACTACAAGTATTTTATTTGTCACCTATTTGAAATGGCTGTATTGCAATACTAATCTGTGGAATGTTACATTAACTTTTTGTACGTAAATACTGGTTTTGTCAGCTGTTTTAATTTGTTTCATTCTGAAATGCTTATTTGTTACAAATCCCTTTGTAGGTTAACGTATGGAAATGCTATTTTTTGTGAGCTATGTGTATTTTTCCGTACTGAAACCTTTATTTGTTGTTAGCAATTTGTACTATTGGACTAATCTATCTGTAAATTATCCTAATAATTTCTTTTTGCTTTTTAAATGAGCAACAGGCAGTATTTATATTTAACACTAGTGTAACAATCTACTGTTTTGTAACAAGGTAATTGCGTGTCAGTGTTATGACAGACAGAGGTGGTTCAGCCTCAATTACAGGTTAGCTTAGTGTTAGATTGCGTCTAACTCAGATGTCATAACCAGTTGTAATTACTAGCGGGCATCTTTATCTCTCTTCAACAAAACCTAGATGATATTCACAGACGCGGGATAGGTTATAAGTACACTGGATCCGGCGCCGTGTTAATGGAGATTTTATAGATAATTACTATGTGAAGATGTAGGTGGCGTTTTGTTATATGTTACAGAAACATCGCTTTCTCGCATGTTAGGGAAATATCTTATTGAAACGGTTCCTTTAATTTTGTTCATTCCCCGTATCAAACAGTTGATACAAAACGATCGTGACATAAAATATCGAGCTTGAAAATGAAAAAAAATCTTCTTTCCGAACACTTGGAGGTATGTGTAGCAAACAAACCCAACAGTTAATCGTGAATTCCGGAAAAATCCCTTACATCACTCCGCATGTTATTTAGTAAGCAATTACGAGTTTTAATCCATGTGGCTGCGATGTTTATGTGGAGATGGGGAGTACACCAGTTCGATTCTGATGCTTTAATACCTCTCTAGATACACTTACATACCTTGATACAAAGAAACAATCCTGCATTGGTTTACCATACGCCTACACCACATGTCGTGTTTCATAAGGAGTAAATATGGTAACATCAAATATCTGTGTTGAGAAACAGCGTTCATTAATTATAATATGTTTTAACTGATATCCTGTATACTGAACAATCACAGGATCAGATAAAACAGATATGCAATCCTAAAAACATACATGATATTAAAGATAACTAATATAGAAACCACAGCGAATCCTTGAAGAAAGTTGATGATAGATCATGATAAAAGTGGAAACATAATTAGACTATGTGTTGATGAGACGTAAGTGTCTCCTTCATATCGGTGAAAGACTCCATACAAATCTGGGTTAAAGCAATGCCATGTTAGAATATGATAGTTAATTATGCAACATCAATATCGAGTTCGCGTACACGTTTCTCTACCTTCATTTCTCATATTGAAACATAACACAGTCCTCGATTTCGTTTTTGGATGTAATTCTAAATTGTACTATCGTATAGAATATTTATACAAAAAATTATCGTAGTTCAATTCATGTTTGTTTACTTTTAATGTTGATTTTTTATGCCAGAAAGTCCATTATTTTCTCAGATAACAGTATAAAACGGTTCCTTTGTCTGGTTTGTGTTGCTATCTGTTATCCATACAATTAAACGTTTTACAGGATCTCATTTAAATGTAGAGAATCAATGCATAACAAACTGTGTCATAACGGCATTAATAATAGGACAATCATCAGCTTCACAAATCACGTGACTAGATGTTTTGTGTTAACGCGAGTAAGGTTTGGTGCTTACGATATCCACATGGGAGTAAGATATGTTGTAGTAATATTTCATTTCTGCTCGAAATGGATCAACTGAACAAGAACGAAAGTTCAGAGCCGAAAATTTACTATCCTATCATTAGTTTTGAAAACAAACAGAGAAATGTTTTTCATTATGAATTCTGTTAGTTCCATTCTTCTGTCTTTTTAAACCCTTGAAATACTTCTTGATATATCTAAATTAATATTACGTATGTGAAAATATTGTCGGAATGCTTTTGACAGATAACTTATCAATATACTAGTCTGGATGTGTAATGGATTTGTCAAACAAAAGTTTGGGAGATAGGCATGGCGTTGTGTAATATAAATGAGATGTCAGTCAACAAGTCTTTGATAGGTTTTAGGAAAGTATACGTTCTCTAACTGCTGTTAAAGCCGTTGCGTCTGAACAAGTCAAAAGACTGACAGTAACAAATAGGAGTCATCGCTGTCTGGATATTTGACGAATGGCAGTTTAACCATCTGGTAGACCTTTCCGCCTGTTTTCAATGGCTTTACCATAGCAACGACAGGTCAACTAAAGGACAAGTAATGATTATATTGTTTAGAACAAGCATGCTTATAAGAAAACTATAATTTAATATCTGAGGTGGAAGTAGCGACATAATAATAATATGGAGACATCACCATGGGAACGGAATTCCCAATGATACTCGACCTAAGTTTAATCAGCTATGTAAACCAGTTATAATGATCAAGTAGTCGTCTAAGTACCGATGATACTTGTGAGCAGGAAGTCTAATAAATACCTGACAATTTATTTTTCAATTGAATATTCTAGAAATCAACACACACTGCTCCACTATCAAAACAATGACGTTTTCCCCATGCTTTACTTTGTCTTAGAATTACAAGCTAGCCATATCTGTTAAAGAAATAGTAAAATAAATCAGAAGTTATCAATAATTCGGTACAGATTCTGATTTAATCGGGGCACTAGTGTTCGGAATTATCCAAACCAGAATGTCTAGCGTCTCGTCGAATTAAAACACACGCATATGTTCTATAACGTGATCTGTCTGTCTGGCCGTACGTAAGTGGACATCTGGGCCTGAATATAATTAGCTTAGTCTGACATTGTCCTATTTCTTGTATATTATAATTAACACCATATAGGAATAAATCTTCGTTAACTCTGTCTTACCTTACCTCTGATTTCATATCAGGATTATCTTGCTGGAACCACATTATCTGGTCAACTTGTAACAATATTAATAAATATGAGGCAAGATAAAGTGATTGTATTCGTAAAAGCTGGATTCATTTGATTGTAGGGACATTTCGGATCTCCACAAATGAAAATAATTTTGAATTTGAAATTTCCTTATCGCAATAGTTTTATGAGATTTAAAGGGTGTTACTACTTATTTTTGAAGTTGATCACCACAGACTAGGACTGGTTCGCCCGTTGTCAGTATAATGTGACCGGGTGGGGTGTGTTGCTTGGTGTCTTCGGCGGCATGCTTCAGTGATATAGCACTATAAAAAGGGCAACAGTTCCACTATACAAGAAGACACAACATGAATATACCGCAGTCTCCCAAAACACTCACCTCGCAAAACATACACGCAACACACATCATACATGGGAGGCCGTCCTTACATGACCCTGGCTGTTAATAGGACGTTAATTTATCAAACAAACAAACAAACAAAGTATAGTTATCAATACGGTCTTTCAGACACTTTTTGTCAATATTATTTCACACAATCCCCGATTTGTTAAATTACACCATCCATATATCACTCTGTGATCTCAGTCTTTTTTCACTAAAATGATTAATAAATATTATAAGCATGCCGCCGACGCGAAACAAAATGGTTGACTTATAGAAAGCAGATTGACAAATAGGTTGTCAGATTCTTTAGTTATACAATGCAGTGACAATAATTAAAAATGCTAGCATTTCGAACGGAAAGCTCAGTGTCTGAGGAATATAAACAGACTAACAATCATATCATTTATCGATTTCTCTGATTATTGCTAGACGTGTATAAACTGATACAATTTGATATAGATAATTGGTAGCCAGACATGTATAATTTGAAAGACTTGTCGCGTACTACTTCTAGAACAGAATTCAATCAATATTACACAAAAAGAATCCATTCTGCAACAAGATCGTGTGGATATATACTATACCTGTTTCGTATATTGAAGCGATTGGAGCTTTGCTTCCGTCAGTTCCTAATTCAAATGTTTTGATGAACATTCTCAACAGTTTGTATGCATACGACAGATAGTGTATAGAAATAAAAGAAATTATAAGAAGGGTTATGCCTCTAACATGAATCATTCAATTATAATAATGACCTTTTTTTCTGGTAAGAGACTAGCAAAATGAAACAGGTAATTTTGTGTCCGCTTAGTGCGTGATTAGGTAAGCATTAAAAGCAGTTCAAATGGATGGAATGGAAATGGCATATGAAGGAAAGGCAGGGGTGAGGAGTTAATCGTATAAAACGTAAAAATATACTTTTATCACAAAATCTACTTCATATCCTGCTACTTCGATATCATGACGTCAGGATAAAAGATTGTCCTGATAAAATAACGGCCTCTGCTTGATTTTTGCAACACATTTTGGCGTTGTGATCCTTCAAAATGAAGGTTGTTGTACAGTAGTTTTGTGATAGGAAATATCTTATTTAGGTGTTATTTGTTTAAACTCGTCTCGAAATTTTAATGTTTAATTTCGCTTCATATGAAATGAAACACTCATTTAAGATCCTATGTTTATATAGAGTTGATACTAAAACATATTTATGTGTTTGGAGATTAATTGGTGATAGGAAGTAAATATAATAAACCAAGTTTGTAGATAGATATAACAATATTAGAAATAGTCAACGCTGTCCCGGACAAGGATTACACTGATTGGGGTCGGCTTGTTTAGGTGATATAACAATATTAGTAATAGTCAACGCTGTCCCTGACAAGGATTACACTGATTGGGGTCGGCTTGTTTAGGTGATATAACAATATTAGTAATAGTCAACGCTGTCCCTGACAAGGATTACACTGGTTGGGTCGGCTTGTTTAGGTGGTATAACAATATTAGTAATAGTCAACGCTGTCCCTAACAAGGATTACACTGATTGGGGTCGGCTTGTTTAGGTGATATAACAATATTAGTAATAGTCAACGCTGTCCCTGACAAGGATTACACTGATTGGGGTCGGCTTGTTTAGGTGATATAACAATATTAGTAATAGTCAACGCTGTCCCTGACAAGGATTACACTGATTGGGGTCGGCTTGTTTAGGTGATATAACAATATTAGTAATAGTCAAGGCTGTCCCTGACAAGGATTACACTGATTGGGGTCGGCTTGTTTAGGTGATATAACAATATTAGTAATAGTCAACGCTGTCCCTGACAAGGATTACACTGATTGGGGTCGGCTTGTTTAGGTGATATAACAATATTAGAAATAGTCAACGCTGTCCCTGACAAGGATTACACTGATTGGGGTCGGCTTGTTTAGGTGATATTAGCAATATTAGTAATAGTCAACGCTGTCCCTGACAAGGATTACACTGATTGGGGTCGGCTTGTTAAGGTGATATAACAATATTAGTAGTATGTCAACGCTGTCCCTGACAAGGATTACACTGATTGGGGTCGTCTTGTTTAGGTGATATAACAATATTAGTAATAGTCAACGCTGTCCCTGACAAGGATTACACTGATTGGGGTCGGCTTGTTTAGGTGATATAACAATATTAGTAATAGTCAAGGCTGTCCCTGACAAGGATTACACTGATTGGGGTCGGCTTGTTTAGGTGATATAACAATATTAGTAATAGTCAACGCTGTCCTGACAAGTATTACACTGATTGGGGTCGGCTTGTTTAGGTGATATAACAATATTAGTAATAGTCAAGGCTGTCCCTGACAAGGATTACACTGATTGGGGTCGGCTTGTTTAGGTGATATAACAATATTAGTAATAGTCAACGCTGTCCCTGACAAGGATTACACTGATTGGGGTCGGCTTGTTTAGGTGATATAACAATATTAGTAATAGTCAACGCTGTCCCTGACAAGCATTACACTGATTGGGGTCGGCTTGTTTAGGTGGTATAACAATATTAGTAATAGTCAACGCTGTCCCTGACAAGGATTACACTGATTGGGGTCGGCTTGTTTAGGTGATATAACAATATTAGTAATAGTCAACGCTGTCCCTGACAAGGATTACACTGATTGGGGTCGGCTTGTTTAGGTGATATAACAATATTAGTAATAGTCAAGGCTGTCCCTGACAAGGATTACACTGATTGGGGTCGGCTTGTTTAGGTGATATAACAATATTAGTAATAGTCAACGCTGTCCCTGACAAGGATTACACTGATTGGGGTCGGCTTGTTTAGGTGATATAACAATATTAGTAATAGTCAACGCTGTCCCTGACAAGGATTACACTGATTGGGGTCGGCTTGTTTAGGTGATATAACAATATTAGTAATAGTCAACGCTGTCCCTGACAAGGATTACACTGATTGGGGTCGGCTTGTTTAGGTGATATAACAATATTAGTAATAGTCAAGGCTGTCCCTGACAAGGATTACACTGATTGGGGTCGGCTTGTTTAGGTGATATAACAATATTAGTAATAGTCAACGCTGTCCCTGACAAGGATTACACTGATTGGGGTCGGCTTGTTTAGGTGATATAACAATATTAGTAATAGTCAACGCTGTCCCTGACAAGGATTACACTGATTGGGGTCGGCTTGTTTAGGTGATATAAGCAATATTAGTAATAGTCAAACGCTGTCCCTGACAAGGATTACACTGATTGGGGTCGGCTTGTTTAGGTGATATAACAATATTAGTAATAGTCAACGCTGTCCCTGACAAGGATTACACTGATTGGGGTCGTTTGTTTAGGTGATATAACAATATTAGTAATAGTCAACGCTGTCCCTGACAAGGATTACACTGATTGGGGTCGGCTTGTTTAGGTGATATAACAATATTATAGTAATAGTCAAGGCTGTCCCTGACAAGGATTACACTGATTGGGGTCGGCTTGTTTAGGTGATATAACAATATTAGTAATAGTCAACGCTGTCCGTGACAAGTATTACACTGATTGGGGTCGGCTTGTTTAGGTGATATAACAATATTAGTAATAGTTAAGGCTGTCCCTGACAAGGATTACACTGATTGGGGTCGGCTTGTTTAGGTGATATAACAATATTAGTAATAGTCAACGCTGTCCCTGACAAGGATTACACTGATTGGGGTCGGCTTGTTTAGGTGATATAACAATATTAGTAATAGTCAACGCTGTCCCTGACAAGGATTACACTGATTGGGGTCGGCTTGTTTAGGTGATATAACAATATTAGTAATAGTCAACGCTGTCCCTGACAAGCATTACACTGATTGGGGTCGGCTTGTTTAGATGATATAACAATATTAGTAATAGTCAACGCTGTCCCTGACAAGCATTACACTGATTGGGGTCGGCTTGTTTAGATGATATTACAATATTAGTAATAGTCAAGGCTGTCCCTGACAAGGATTACACTGATTGGGTTTAGGTATCTTGTAATAATCACCAATACCATTACTGTATCAGTTATTTAATCTGTGTACGCCAGTTGATCCCACAGGGCATATCAAACCAGAAAATAAGGTGTTTATACCCAAAGCCAGTGCTATATATCAAACCGTAGACAAGCAGAAGGTGATGAACAAGCCTCTAAACCAACGATATATTATATTTTACGACACTTTAACCAAGCTAAATGCTCATATATTATATATGGAATATTGTTTTTATAGCTCGCCGAGGGAATGGAAGTTCGCATTTGTTTTGATTTCGTTAAAGTACAACGCGAACGGAATCGTATGAAATAAGCTTGCGGGATATTTGATATTGGTTTGAACATAAATCTCCTGCTGCATCTATCACCGATTCCATTAAAATATACCAAGTACACACCACCTCTTTGTTCTAAGTTGGTAATTGTGGTTATAGTTTTAATACGCCATTTAAAATTCTGTTTACATAGGATGCGAAACGCCATTCTAATTATCGATAGGGACCCGGACATAAATAATATCCGGAAACAACCGTCAACCAGAGTAAACTTAGTTATGCTTGTTCGTGAAGCAATAAAGTGTCTCGATTAATACTATGTGATATATGGCGAAAACATTAGTGAATAATTGCATGATGTAAGGATATACTTTAATGGATTCTCTGTCATTATATTTCTGTTGATAAAGGGTGAGGAAGCACCAAGATGAGTTTGTTCACATGCAAAAGCCATTTATATAACATGAAGGGAAATCACGAATTCCAGCTAGAAACAACATATTATGCATTCTGTTGATAGTTTAACTAAATTATTGTGAATATTAGTAGTTGTAGCCGATATTCTTCATTGTCATTTTCTGCAGTCATATTGTGCCTTTGTTTTGTTCTGGAAAAAGAATGGAAAGGCTGACAATCTGATAGACTTTGCCACATGTAGAGCAGCTTTGTGCTTTAATAAGATAGAGACATGATTGTTACTACATGTATTGGTCTTCGTAATTCACAAAATATCAATTAATACAATTGCACCTCAACCGTATTTACTTTCCATAAAGGGCAAAGTCATTTAAATATGATATCACATATATTTGTGTTAAAATCATATAACACGATCACACACCGTTATGCATTTAAGTACAAACAGTTAGTGACAATGATCGACTGACAAATCATTTTTGTATTCTTAGAGGGGAGGTCAAACTGACATATCGTGATGTGCTACTCGTATATTATTAACAAACATTACTATTCAGAGTCTTTTTCACTCATAATTCTCATCTATTCTGGCTAATTGTTTGTGTATTTTCTCACCAGTAATTTGTCCCTGGAGTGGCGGAGTGGAGATCCTAGCAGACGACGACAAACTTTGCGCTAACCCGGATTCCTTCCACTGCAACGAGGCTGGCACGGAATGTATTGACCAATCGCTAGTCTGTAATGGAGTGAGCGAATGCAGCACTGGCAAAGACGAATCTGTCGACGTTTGTGGTGAGATGTTATTTCGAAATATTCTGCATCCTTTTCATGAATATCTCTTTTATTATTTAGGCTTTTGTCATCATAAAATGTAAGCGTTTTTAAGTTGCATGTTTCTGGAATTAAACTTAACGTCCTATTACCAAATTAAGTCATATGAATGCGACATTCCGTATATGTGATATTTTGCTTGTGCAAAGTGAGTGTGTATTTTGTGTGAATGTGCTTTCGTGGGGAAACCAGCAAGTTTCACTTTCGGGTTTTGTGGCGGAGTTTGGCAATCCCTACACAGGCTTTTGGTTTTATTTTTTGTAATTGTATTTTGATGCTTTGATTTTCTTATGGATTATAAATTTCCTTATGTGTTATAAGGGGTTTGTTATTCTATGGTAATACAAAGCGTATGTTGAAATATATAGATTTTTTCTTTGTTTAATATTAGATTAAAAATGTTACCATATATTTAATATGGTAGCCATTTTAATTCAAATAAATAAAAGAATTTATAAAATACGAAACAAAAATGAAAAAGAAGGGGAAATTAAAACTGAATAATAGTTGATGCCATATTTTCTTATTAAACGAAGGTACTTGTGTACCGGTAACCCATACTTTTGTCTTTGGTAACTTTCCAAGCTCTCGTTAAATCCACATTTTTAAGAATTAAACTTAAATTTCTTAAAAGGAATTCCTTGCCTCAAGTATAGTGTCTGTTGATACGATAAAATGGTTCATGCGATTTTAATAAATTGATAAAGTATGATATTTAACTTCTATCTATAACTATAGCTAGAGGTGATGTCTGTACTATCCTGTGACAAAGCCCCTGAAGTAGTTGTCAATATTCCTCTGACGCGGGGGCTGGACACAGAAGGAAATGAATTGTCAATTGTGATTTATCTCATGTAAAAACCGCTGCCGTCAGCTAGACATGATAAGGTTGAGGGGAGAATCGGCCTTTATCTTTGTGATACTGGTAAATAACGATTGTCGGTCCTCTGACGATGTTTATATACGGTGCCATAAATCCTTGTCTCATTATTACAATCGGAGAATCACATGTAAAACAGGATCGACTACACTGCAGCGCTTCTCACTTAAACGTGTTGATGAAAGCATTAACGGACCATTTCATTTTATTTATCTGATAAGTAACGACACAACTGCGACAGGATTGACCGTCTGATGGTGATATAAAGGACGGACATATTACCACTGCTCAACCATAAACCATTTACTGCAAGTCTGTAAAACAACAAATCTACAGGCATTTTACTGCTTTAAACCTGCAAATAGCAATCAATATACCAACAGTCTCTTGACTTAAAGTATAAAAACAACAGACTGAGCTACAATATGCCGAAATTCAATACAGAAATAAATCTACTCCATGTCTGAATCGCCCTGTAATTCATCCAGTTTCCTTCTTTATTTCTTCAATTCCAGGCTGTTTTCACAAACAAAGGTTTGAATAGCGTTACTAGCCAGTTTAATAGTATCGCCTATCCGATATTACTATATGACGCCACATAGCCTCAGTACCCTATTTAAAATTCTAACCCAATTAGATAAAAATATTCTCGTTTATTTCATTACAAAATCGTTAATTACTTCACTGCACAACATGTTGCTTCGACTTACCTGGAACAAAGTTTTTAAAAAACCCACAAAAAACAACACTTTGACACAAATAGAAACAGATTATGACGTTTTTATTCTTGAGGCACAATTTACTGAATGTATGGATGCAGGAAGCTAAATAAAACAGCCATCATCGTATCTTTTATATAAAATGCATGAAAAAAAATCCAATGCACCTTCTTAACCCAATTTGAAAAAGTATTGTTTCGTTAAGTGCGTTTAATCTGCAGGTCAACGTAGTTTGAAACAATTTTTCAAAGTGCGTTTTTTTTTCAAAGTGGGTTGTAACAGTGGCTCAATAGGGGCAATTAACAGATATTGATATAATATTTCTTTAAAATTCGTGATTTTTTGCATAAAAACCTCAAATGAGTGTATCTGTAAAAACGTATTAACGTGTCTTTGTAATTATGAGGTCCTAAGATATTACTACTTTTAACGATGATTCGATTTCGAGACTTCAAACATTTTACTCTTCTTGTGACTGCAACCGTTCCTCGCTGATTAAATTTCGCGAAAGCATGGTGAAAATAATTTCATAAGTTCAGGGTGATAACAAGTTTTGAACCATTGAAAACAAACCGATCACTCTCCTTTTGACTTTACAGGTTGTCTGGAAGGAGAGTTCCAGTGTAATAAGACTGTGTGTGTTGACATTATCAGGCGATGTGACCGTCACCGTGACTGTGAGGACGGTAAAGATGAGGAGGACTGTGGTACGTATGTACAATGTAACCGACCGACAGTAATAAGTAGATAAATCATTCGACATCTCAGCCGTGCAACAATATCTTCATCTAGACGTATTAAGACTAACTGTGATATCCAAGGGCCAACACTAAACGAGGAATTCCATCCAATTTCAATACTTGTTTGTGTTGCGACCTATAGACATCTAAAGTCATTTAGGGTCGACTGTCAATAAACAACAAATACATTCTATATTTTTAATAAAGGAAAAACAAGTATAAACCCAATACTTTGATGTGCATGACGACTACAGCTGCGTGATCGCAGTCATATTATACTAAGTGTTAGAATTGTCGTAAATCTACACGGAAGTAAAATTAATAATGATGATTTCCCTACCAGAAGTAATGTTCTAATATTTGTCGTTATGAGACACACACAATCTTTATATTACTCTTGATGTGTTCCGGTAAGTTTATTTCCGGCTTATTACTAGTAACTCAAATGCGCATTAATCTACACACTATGGAATTTGTTTGTTCTGCATAACTTTAAAACTATTCTGTGGTGTAGTCACACTAACGACGTCCATGCATGACCTTGATTTGACCATCGCCAGCGCGCGCGGTCATTCCTCATGGCCAGTGTCAATGTCTGTATTGAGGTTTACAATAAAGTTAACATGAAACGTCTGTAGATGCCGTCTTTGACTTTGGACACCGGAAATGTGACAAGAACTATAAAAGAATAAGATTGGTAGATAAAGTGCTTATTGAGAGGTCATTTCCTCTGATGTTGCTCTGCAAATGCCACATTTGATCCCCACATACGACGGACAAGGCCCGGTGTTAGGTGACAGATCAGTGGTCAGTGTAAGGCTTTGAGAGTCTGGCCAGGCGTCTTGTATCTAGTGTGGTTATTTTGACACTTAAAATACATACAAAAATAAGACAAACACAATGGAGAGCGTATCAATATTTAGATGATTCAGTAAACGTGTTAATCTAACGAAGTATTTGTTTTTCATTTCTCAAATTAAAAGTAAAATTTTAGAAAACAAAAAATAATGTATCAATAAATTAACATATATATCATTATACACACCCTGTCTATCTTGTGCTTATCATTTTCATTATTATATCCCTTACCTTATCAAAACTGTTTTCTGTTCCGAAACCTCAGAGACGTACACATGCCCGACTACCCACAATAAATGTAAGAACAGCTACTGCTACCCACAGGACAATCATTGTAACTTCGAGAACGACTGTGGAGACAACTCAGACGAGGTAGAATGTGGTAAGTAACAGGGACTTAGACCCTTCCTAAACATACCTACCCATGAATCCAAAACCAACACCCTCCGTGGTAAAATTCCAATGTATGTTTTATAAAGCATTTCGTTTGAATTTTGCCGCATATATTTTCTGTTGCATATGCTAGGCAATTCATTCATTCTCAGATGAACATTCGTATTCGAAAAAAAAGATATTCAGTAGAGCAAGTAGGAGTTAAGTACTCACGACATAATTGAAATATTGTCTCAGTTTTTGTAAATTGATTATTTTTGTTATCTTATACGAGAAAATATTTTCATCACTGATTACCTTCGCAATAAGAAGTGTTCCTTACTCCTATACTGCAAGAAGTGTATAGAAGAGGATTAAAAGTCTTTAATAACATGATTCGGAATCGAGGACAAACATTAGTAATATAGCTGCGACACATTGGCGCTCAAGTGGCGATTGAGACAATTCACAAGATGGAGTATTCAATAAAAATCATTTGACTATTTTCCTACGTTTATTTGTAGATTTCCGGACCTGTTATAGCCGGGAATTCACTTGTAATAATTCTGAATGTATTGCCATTGCCTATCTGTGTGACGGGATACCGCATTGTATCGACGGAAGTGACGAACAGCATTGTGGTAAGTAGTCTTCCGGTCTTTAAGTGTTGAGCAGCAAAACACATTCTTGTTATAATCAAGTGATTAAGATATTGTATATATGTTTTTTTAGGATTTTTGAAATCTTCAATTTGACCAGACTGTCGGCTATAATAAGAATATTACATCTAAAACAAACTATTGATCGTGGATAGGAAAAGTTGAAGTCGTGGGGAAGTGGTAATGATCGCCGAAGGGTAATTCACTTAACAAGAAGGGATAATTCATGTTATTTCTCTGCAAGCTTCCCGCGGCCCAAGTCCTCGAAAACCATAGTAACATTTTCTTTGTTTATTTATTTTTGTTCCATACAAATGTGTTGGTGGAGCTCACTTCCAATTATTTTTCTGTGCAGTGAAACATAATGACGGCAAGCCATTACTTTTGTCCTACAATACTATAGTACAGTCTAACTCATTCTGTTACTGGTGTTTGTACTAATCCGAAGAAAATCCTGTACTGGCCTGAATCCGTTATACATACATGTATGTTTGTAACTTACCCTCCTTAATATTGTGTCTGCTACAAAACAGGCACATGAACTACCTAACTGTATTTATGTTCAGTCGTATTAGTCATACAGGCATAACTATTTTAGATTTCAACATTTTCTTCTATCTGGATCATATTGTCAGTGCACCTTTTCAATATTGAATGTCTTGAACATGTTAAAGCATTACGTAAACAG
The DNA here is from genome assembly GCF_041381155.1 of Argopecten irradians. Classification (NCBI taxonomy): domain Eukaryota; kingdom Metazoa; phylum Mollusca; class Bivalvia; order Pectinida; family Pectinidae; genus Argopecten; species Argopecten irradians. The sequence goes on along the minus strand of NC_091143.1, from coordinate 22,035,393 downwards.
ATTAACATAATTCTGATTAACATAATTCTGTTAAGACGGCGCCTCCTCCCCGATACTACGTTGAACGCTCCCAGTTTCTTCTTTTTTAAACACTGATGCATCGCTTATCAATATAGACAACCGAAATCATACAAACAAATTGAAAATACTCGAATTTACTTCGGTTTTTCGGTTTATTCATCGATAGACCAAAATATTATTGCGTTCAATAATAAAATATATATATTACGTTGTATAGATATACTTATAACTTGTTGGAACCTCTACCTTCACCTGCAGCTTTCAACAGTTCTGTGTAGAGACTGATAATGCTGCAAAGTGGATTTAATTACTACACTCATTGTTCGGGATCGAGCAGCACAAACAAGGCGGTATAATCAGCTGCCATTCATGCGTTCGTAATTGGTTAAAAATGCGTTAAGGCTTGTTAAAGCTATATATAACAATGCTTTTTTTCATCTCCAATTATCATTTTGAATTCGATTGCTAATTTTTAAAATTGGATAACGCGAGTTGATTATGTAAATTGTTTGTTAAGAGTTCTAATCGATAGATATTATTTGGATGGTATTTATAGTTGTAGACGTACTCCATCAATATCAGTTATGTGATCGGTCTCGCTCTGCAAGGCGCCAAAAAGTAAAACAACTTTGTGTATCATTAGCGTTCACGTGCACTCTTAGCGACATATTCTTTGTTTAGAATAATTGTTCCTGGGGAAGGTTTGTAAACTACACAGGAAGTAACGACACAAAAATGGTGTTAACGTTGTTGGTTTTCAATTGCAATCAATTAGCATAGTAGATAAGGACATTCCAACGTAATAACTCAACATTTGCTTCTTGTTTAAATATTTGACCTATGCTTTAAATGTCATTTGATATCATTCATCAATCGAAAATATTGCAAACTATCCTACCGTTTATTTCCTATATGCAAATTGTGTTGGGCGTTAAAGTGAATTGCCTCTCTGGATTGTTAGATAATGTTAATGTTGTCAATATCGATGATTTTATAAAGGCTGCAAACCTCTACAGTATATATCCATGTCAACAATATGATATACAATTATGAAGAAAATGTTTCCAATGTTGCTGTAACTTAAAATTACCAATTTTGACTGATACAAGTATTTTCACAGGTTCGTCAATATGTTCTGGCCCCGATTTCTCGAAACAAACTTAAGTCAAAAACTGACTTAGGTAATAAATTTTCATATAAGTTACATATAGAAAAACTTAAGTTTTGACTTAGTCTGCACTTTTGTTTCGAGAAATCAGGGCCTGATGTTTAGAACGTTCTCCAACAAGACATTACATTTAACTGTAATGTAAGGTATACGCAAGTATCCAGCAATATGATAAAGTAATATATAAACATAGTCCTTTATTTGACACTTTCTCACACACAACCTTGGATATTCTGTATAGATTTTAAAATAATGACCTTCGTTTGTCGCAAACAATTTTTTGACTTCCACGTTGTTTTTTCCCGAAATCATTTTATTTTTCCAAATTATCAAACCTTTAAGTCAAAATAATTTGATTTGCCATTTCTAGCACAACTTTAGTTTTCAATGATAGGTTTTAGGTAAAGCTCCATAAGTGCCATGTATATTTGCTATTGTTGGTATGTTACAAACAGTAAACAGTGTAAACGTGTGTTGTGTGTTACAGGGTCGTACAAGACGTGTGGGGACGGCCTGTATGTGGAGGACAAATCTGTGTGTGATGGCTGGGTAGACTGCGACAACCAACACGACGAAACAGACTGTAAGTCAACAACTATTTATATCTTTATATCTGAATAAGGGGGAACTACTACACCATTTATTATAATCTACGGAAACTGGCCAATCAAGGACGGCCACCTTGACCTTTACATTATAGCAAATGTCTGTAGTACTTCAGGCTACCTGGACTATTTGCGCATCTTCGTCAATCAGACAGACCAACAGTGAAGTATATCTACAATGACGTCTGAATGTTTATAATATCAATTGCATTTTATTCATTAAAGTTGTATTTCTTGTACATGGATGCTTATATATGATGATTCAGATCCATAGAAGCACCAATATAACATTGCCATAGCGGTAATTGTTGCATTAATTATCACACATTTTAAAAGAATGCCATGTTTCAAACTTGTGGGTAATATCGGAAAACCGAGTTGCATCACGTGATCAACATCGGCGATTCCCGTATAGATCGGAGCCTTTCGAGTTGTATCACGTGGCAAACATCGGAAATACAAGTACAGATCGGAACATTTCGGATACTTTGAGCTATTTTAAACGTGTACGTGTAGTTGCTGAATAACTTTGTGAATACGAATTTTACGAAAGTCAGTAAATATCGAAAGTTTAGAATTTACAGAGACGGAGAAAAATATGTAGAACACTTTAAACACTTTTCTATGCCAAAAATACTGCAAGTCACAGACCATACAACTTTAAGTTATCAATAAACATAATGTGCACTGATTGGTATTCTTTTTTGAACTGATACACACCAATATATTATCCTCTTCCATTACCAATCTTTGGGGATTATATCCAAAAGCTAGAGGCGACATGATAAGATAAGAGAAGATACAGAAGACACATTTGATAGATATATTTAATATTATGTTGCCCGACTTATATAAAGTTTGTGTCCTAAATTATATAAACATTTAACAAGAAAATTACGGCTATTGAGCAATACATCGAAAGTGTCTCCGCCTGTAGTTTTTTTATCTCTCGTGTGATTGAATTCAACGAGAAAGTGCCGTGTAACGGTATGATAAAATTGTTATTAATTAAATAAAACACACTTGTGTTAGAAAAATACTTATTATTATTAGAATTTTGAAATTTAAACGAAGAGGAAATAATGGTGAACGCTTAAAGATTTCGAATTTATTTTTCTACAAAATGGTTCAGTCATATTTTTACACACTTATTGAACAGTAGTGCAAATAATAAACTTTATATATGTGTGTGTTACTTTAATTCAAGATTTAATACCATACCCAAGTAAATTAAATGTAATCAACACAAATATTCAGATTGGTTTTCAATCTTGAAAAGTAATCTACATGTTTGTATATGAATTTTGAACCGTTTTCCCTTTTTCAAAGATAACAATTTGACTGATGCTATCATTTGCACATATTTACGTGATGATAAACTTTTCTATAACCGTCACTATTTGGTGTAGTGACGTAACACATTAGCAGTAATTGGTTAACCGCCAACAAGGCCTTTAAGCAACGTAATCGATAAACCCGTTGCACTCTGGTGCATTTCACATATTTACGGATTCTGGAATTGTTATCTGATCTGTCTTATTTATACATTGGTTTCTAATGCGAAAATCTCTGAACAAACATAGATTTCAGAAAACGCATCAAAATAAAATGTCACCTAATGAAATCTCCATATCTTCAACGTCTGATTTCCTTTCTAATGAGAAAATAATTGGTGCACCTTAATCTGTCATGTCTAAGTGGAAACTCCGAAGTAGTCAGCTGTTTGGTACATCTCATGCTGCATCGGGAAAGCATAGCATATTGTCCATAATTTAGGGCGCTCTGGTTCATACACGAGTTCTATTCAGACAACAACTAGAAAGCTAGCGCTTTATGTCTGCTATATGGTGACACCTATGTCTTATTTCTTTGGTTGCTACCATTACTTTGTAATTTTTGTTATATGATTGGTTTCTGTCTACGACAGCTTTATAGTCAAAACCAAGAGATCTGAAAAAAATGTCAAAAGATATGTCTGTTTATCAAACTTGTATAGCAATAGATGCAGGGTTTATTATGAAGAGAATTTTATATAACAATGACGACTGACATACTATTTCTAGAAGAGTATAGTTTTATGCAATAAATTTGTGTCTGTGATTTTTTTATGGTAGACGAGCAGACGACAGCAGAAATTGTTTTGTCCTGTTATGATAACAACAGATCCGGCAGTTACTAACCACATTTGCCCGGATATGACGTCATTCGCTCATTGTATTCCTTGGTTGTTAGGGGAAATTATGGCCTCAGCTCCTACAAAATCGGCCGGATTTGCTAGATTACTTCATCTAATGGATACAAATTTGCAATTTCCTTCTGTCATTTCCTAAACTTTTTGTTATGCCTTAAACTATTGGTAACAACAACTAAATGATCAGTCGCAGGATAGTTTAACAGTTCCACGATAAATGTTTTATTGGTTTAGGTATTCCGGTTTCAGTAATTCCGCAACAGAAGTAAACATGACGAAGTTTCTTATGCATCTGATGTTGATAAGAGTTAAAACAGTTTGCGATTAATAACTCAAATGTATTTACAAAATGATATAAAAGAAACACAGATCTCGCTAATGTCCTTTACAAAGAATGATATATGAATGCGAGTGATGGATAGAGCCGTACGAGGAAAAAGTAAATTGTACGTGAAAGAGCTTTTGAATTACCATTTACCATATTGTCTCCTCTTGCAAATTACCTGAACAGTTTATTAAAGTGAACGTTGTTATGCTCTGATGAACATTGGTATTAGGCACAGTCGAATATCCAATAAGTACATATAACTTATGATTTAATAACTTGATAAGGATACAAAGTCATAATTCTTGTTTGATATATTGACACGTACATAGAGATAAAACATGTTTTCAAATTTTGCTTTGCACGTAAGTGTATGTACTGAGTACGATTGCTATGATATACAACGTCTATCTCACGTGGATTTCATATCAATGTTGATTTACAGTCTTATAAACCAAAAATAATAATCCCTAGATCACGTCCCGTCTTTTGTTGACCCCCGTGCGAGGTGAAGAGTGTAGCGGCGATGTTATACACTAGACTGGCAGTGATCGATATTTGACCACCATACATTGCTTCACTCCATATAAAACAAAAATAACGAATCAGTTTGGAACAACCTCTAGCGCTACAGAGTCAATCAATTTGCATTCTCTGATAGTTTATCCGTCGCTTTCGCGCTGTCGGGGATCAACGTGAAGGCTAGGACTAGAGACGTGGCCATCAGTCTAACTGATTGGCAATAATCTAGCGATCATAAACAGTGCTCATATGCTTAGGGATGACACTTTAGTCGATACATTTTAACACAAAAACCGAATAAATTCACACCACACAAATTACGTCCGAAATTAAAAGATATCAACACGAGGGAACTGCTGAAAGACTGTCAAGTTCCTTCTAAATAAAACATTTTACATTTGCTGAGCAAAAGCAATTGGTAAAGGAGATTATGAGATTTTGGTAAACCCATCTGTGATCTGAATCCACTGTAAAACCAAACACAGCATATTTATGAGACAATACAAGTGATAGCTTTTCTTCCTTAAATTTCTTTAGAAAGCAGATAAGTGGGTAGCGCATGAAGAACTGACATGATTGTAGATCATCATTAAAATTACTTGGAAATTGTCGTCTTTTGAAAATGCATCAGTGGTTTTGTATGACTGTTCAACTCCAAGAAGATGCATTGCATTCCCATTACTCTTATTTACTGGAATATCGCTAGTAAACAAAACACCATCAAATTTCAAATATAAGCCGCCATGGGTATTATACATATCTATTGTGATTTGGTCAATACGCATCGCCATTGTCTCTGTAGTTTATTTATCTGTTAGTTCTATATTTCTTAATTGTTTATATTTTTGAGAACATTCGTGACCGTCCTTCGTACATGTCTGTTATTTTATTTGTTTGTTTTGTGCCTTGACAAAGGGACAGATCGAATCGATAATTTGATAATATTTTGTCCACAATGTTAGAATTACCTCTTTGCATTATATCTATTGTGATCCGTGTACTTGAGAATAGGCCAATGTGTTCTCAAAGAAGACGCATTTTCTTTTTCATTGACATTTCAACCATACAGATTTAATCTCTTCTGGATCACGCAATATCACGAGGAAATAAACGATTTCTACCGATGCTATAACTTTAATTTTAATCTGCCAATGCGGTATAAACCAGAAACGAGAAAGCCACCTTTAGGCCTGAAAATGACAGCAATAATGTTTTAATTGAGGAAGAATTGTAGCCACGTAATCTGTTCTTCGTATCAATGACTGTTCTTGACACACTTACTGTTTTTCTAAACGTAGATCTCGAACTCATCGATAAGGTTTTTATCAGAGCTATCATTATCAGACTATCTTAGAGGTGAATGACTTCGATTTTACATTAAATATGATAAAATATGAAAAAGGGGAATACTGTGCAATATATTCCCTTACTTTTCTGAACGTGTGTGTCCGAACAGCGTTTTGCAAGCGACATTTGAAACTAATTAATTAAAGAGGTCTTGTTCCAGTCGAAATGATTTCCAGTGCCTTTGATATGTTAGAGGCTAATGTTAGGGCTGTGATACGGAAACGTGTGAAATGGGTTTAGTTATGTTTGATAAGTTTAACGTCCTATTAATAGTCAAAGTCATTAAAGGACGTGCTAGGTTTGTTGGTGGAGAAAATTCTGAGTGCCCGGAGAAAAACAACCGACCAGCGGTCAGTACCAGACCACTGCTCCACATGGGATTCAAGGGTATTATGCTTGAAAATCTTCACCGATCGGCCACCGTGGCCCTAATTATAAGAGACAACACAGAATACTAATTCTAGGCCTTAGAGTATGAAAAAAATAACAGTATAGATTCAACAAACTAGTAAAACATAATATAAACATTGTTTCGCATGTAACGAATACAGACACAATCAATCGAAGCTCGACCTGATTCAACATCAAGAAACATATTTATATGGAGACTCACATAATGTACAGTGATAAGGATAGAAGAAAACTTGCTGGCACATTTATACATAGTACGTCAAAAATAGGTGTCCTTTAGATATCTATCATTCTGTACATATACTCAACACTACAGATAAAAGCATGATTTGGTATACATATTTATGTCATTGAATGACAGTTCAATGGAAATTCAGTCATTTTTAAAGATAAGTTATTGATTGATGTTTAATTGTTTATATCCTAGTGATTCAACGGATGATTTTGGATTTTGTACTGTATTAAAACAAGTGTAGATGTTGCGAATAAGATAAGGACATTGTAATGTGGACCGTTTGATTGAGATAATGCGTATTGCTTCGAATGATTCTTAATCTAGCGTTACAATACCTCTATCTGTCCCCGCGGGCAGAACATGTGAAATGCATTTTCTCTGTAACTTGTTTTCAGTGTCTAACTGTGTCACTTAAGTTATAACTAGATTTAATTCTATAAAATGCACTGCTGTAGTCGACTTACTGATTCCAATCAAGCAGGGGATATCTATCATATGTAGGTGACTTTTATTCAGTAAAAATATTGACTAAAAGGGACAAGATTGAAGATTATTGAAAAAAAACCATTTAAAGGTAAAAAATTAAATATGCTCTTTTCTTCAAAAACATTCTTGTTATTACATTTTGGTTTTTTTTTCTGACGCTAATGTGGGCAAGACCGGGAAGACTGTACTGCTTTGTTACCTAGGAACAGATGAGTATGTCTGCCAATACGTGTAACACAGTGATGGACATAATATTATACATTTGTTTTTGCATCTTTCTAATCTCTTTAAGTTCATCAGTATATCAGGTAACTCGATATACCAAAATGAAAGAGATATGTATTTTAAATGAAGTCTTTTATAACAAACTAACATATTTTAACAAATATTTGTTTTATGTTTAGGTGGACCCTGTACACCGGAACAACACCAGTGTGGCAATGGCCGCTGTATTTTCAGGTCCAATGTGTGTGACGGCATGTGTGACTGTGGAAGCACGTGTGACGACGAGAGCGGATGTTGTAAGTTCTCATAGAATCTACCGCAAAGCAAATCGTTGTCGTGAAGATTATATTTCACGAATGTAATGTTCTCCTAGAAGCTACCGCAAAGCAAATTATCGTCGTGAAGATTATATTTCACGAATGTAATGTTCTCCTAGAGACTACCGCAAAGCAAATCGTTGTCGTGAAGATTATATTTCACGAATGTAATGTTCTCCTAGAAGCTACCGCAAAGCAAATCATTGTCGTGAAGATTATATTTCACGAATAATAAAGGGCACAGCCAGATTTTCCAGTAACCATTAATTATGCACTGCTAAAGAGTTCAATTCATGGAAAAAACGAAGCCGAATTTTCTGTTTTTTTTATTCATATATTCACACTCTATCCTTGTCAAAAGACCCCGATTTGAGAAGGAAATCCACATGAGAAGGAAGAAGTGTTTTGTTTCCGTAACATACATTCCGTTTTTGGTCAGCTGATTATATTGGAAGGTGGTCTATCACTTGAACCCTTGCGAAATAGAGACCAATAGCACTGAGCTTCTCCCGGATGAAGATTACGTTCGTCGGATCATTAAAGCGTTTGAACTTCAAAGCAACGCATTCACGCTGATCGCTGACGGGATTTTTTTACAGTTGGTAAAAAAATGGCGGCTGCAGATTGTTTAAATGCGGATTAAATTTTGAAGATTGAGTTTTTTCTTATATTTTCATGTATGTGTTACCTTAGAAATTCTTCGCCCTTCTTATGATCTTATAGAACATTTTCGTGAAGATGATATTTCATGAATATAATGTTCTTATAGAAGCTTCCGTAAAGCAAATCATTGTTGTGAAGATTAAACACGATCTGGTCATAGTAGTGCTCATTTTCCTGTCTTGTGTATGAGTGATGGCACGATTTAGGTGCCGAGAATGAAAAACAAACACATTTATTTAACAATAAATATTAAAAATGAAATAAAAATAAAACTCACAAAAAATAAGAATTTTTAAGTGATTAACCGGAGAACGATGTACATAACTACATAATGTTATAATTTGCACGTCTTTAGAAAAAATGTGTTTAATGTCTTGTGTGCGTTTTTCGATATGCTTGCCGAAGAAGAGCATCAAAGTCACATCAATGTTGTTTCTTGCTTGTAAAGTGTATTATGAACACAGATGTAAAAAACACTTAACATCTTTATTTTTTTTAATTTGTTTGAGATAAGAGACAATCCTAGATATCCGTTTTCAAGTTTTTTTTAACATTGGCAAAGTACGTTTATTTAAGGAATGATTTTTATTGTATGATGTTTACTTGTGTGTAAACTGCATTTTTTGTACAGATATTTTAAATATGCGTCATGTTGAAATATCTGTACAAAAAATGCAGTTTACACACCAGTAAACAACAAACAATAAAAATAATTCCTTATATTTACATTTCGACCGACCATTTCATTTAAATTAAGTGTTCCAATAAAATAAAACTCTGTTTTTTCAATTGTTATACGATTGTTGGAACAGCCGGTCAATCGATGGAATCCCGGAACAGCTGGCTTCAATTTGGCGGGAAATGTTGTCAAATTCAGAGAGTACACAAAATATAGTTCCACATTAACTTAATCTTTTTTCATCCCATTAACACAATATTTCTTAAATATTATATATAATTTAGGATTGACATTACATTCATAAATGCAATATATTGAAGATTTTTCATACAGTACAATATGCCTAACCGGATGCGCATTCACGCCACTTGCGGAAGTTTGTGTTCCGTTGTGTGTATTCTTTTGCGGCAACCACTGCGATTACGCATGTGTAAACGATTTCGCAGTTGGTAAGGTTACATAGCAAAGAGAAAACGGAAATGTAAATATTTTGATATAAATACCATTTTGAAATCGGTTGATTTTTTCACGTTGTGATTTGCATTATAATAATGAGTTTATTAAACATTTACACTGAAGTTTCAAAAGTAATGAAAAGATGTCGAGAAACCTATCTGACAAATGGTGTTTAAGGTAAAATCTCATTAAAGTAAAAGCAAACCATTAACAAGCCTACAAAATGATAGGATGAGCAGGTATTACAAAGACATTATAATAAATAACCATTCGAATATCATTTCACCGATACACAGAGTTGATGTGTTCTTTTTATATATTAACACCAACTTGGAAAACAATGAGTTATCTCGAAAGCGTGTTCAGGAATCCAAGAATGTGTTATTCATGGTCAGCAAGGAATTTTAATGACTGTAGGAAAGAGAACTTCTCAAAATGAAGATTTCTGACAAGGTGATTGTACAATATTACCTATCAGACACACTGTTTCATAATCCTCGACTCTACCATAACTCCAAACGGTAGTTATGTTAACATGCAATTGTAATCAAACTTTGGTATCATTTGAAGGTTATTCTAAGGTTTTATTTACGTGTGTGCTCTTGTTTCAGTGTCACAAGCTTGTCCTATCGGCGAGACATACATGTGTAAATTAAACGGTGAAAGTCAGAGGTGTATTCCAAAAGAATACCTGTGTAACCAAGACAACGACTGTCGAAATACAAAAGATGGCGCAGACGAATATTTCTGTTGTAAGTATAAGCTATCTTTCATCATATAAATAGTAAAACATTTTGCTTTAGTTCACTGATCAATGTCTGGCATTTTCTTGTTTTTTTCTCCATTAATAATTTGAGTTGTGATTTTATGAACTAGTCTAGACTTGTAGGCTAGTGAACGTTGAATAGTAGGTAAAATTCTTTCTCTGGAGCGATACACTTCAGCGAGTGTGTAAAACATTGTGTGGCCTGTTTTAATTATGATAAAAACACAGAATAAAGTTAATGGTTAGAGTTTTATTATCAAACACAGAACTAAATCACGTGATAAAATATCCAGTTAAATGTATCTTTCTCAGTCTCTCAAGAATAAAACTGATAACAACAAATCAAATTGAAATTATATAACATAATACTTTGAAAAATAATATAACAATACTTAATGTTTCATCAAGTCAATTTCAAATACCGCATACTGGCTTTGACCTTAATTCTTAATTCTAAACATAAACCAACGTGTATAAAAATGAATTGTGTTTTTTTTTGGTTTTGTTATCCTTAAGACACAACGGGTAATATTAATTGCCGAGGCTTTGCCACACCTGAACTCTATAACTTTTTAACTAGATTATGAGGGTTGAGGAAACCTGTGTATCGCAATGGTTTCTATTACCGTGTGGGCAATCAATTATGGAAGGTTAAGAACAGTAGCTAGATATTCGTCCAGCAGGTTTTCTTTGCCATTGTATGTGCTTTGAATGGCATCAACAATAGTTTACAGTTTCTGCTTAAAAACGTGCATGCCGACGCGTGATCAGCAATCCAATTAGGAAAAGTGATAACGTGTTCGTTATAAATGTGTACTTTACCACCCCACGTCATCCCGCCCACTAGTTGTTGCACGGTTGTCAGGCAGATGGAATATACCATCATTTCTATAGAATATCAGACGGGATGGAATTGGACCACACAAGTAGTATTCTTATTATCTGATCAATTTTGTAAATTATGAAATACAAGATATCTAAAAGGTTAAACTTATTATACCCAATATAAGAGTGTAATGATGTTATTTTATTTCTGTTATTTTCTCTGTGTTTGTGAAAACACAATTTTGTTTAATGTACACATTGAATTCAGTTGAAGTCTCGAATCTACAATATCTGAATAATTCAGTTTTAATAAGGGAAAAAGTTTTCTAAAAATGAAACATTCACTGAAATGTGTTCTCCTATATGGTTACGTATTTACTCTATTTTGGGTAGGGCCCGAGGTTGCCGAGTGGTTAAGATATCCGGACGTATTACTACAAACCTTTCATCTCTGGGTCGCGAGTTCGAATCTGGCTGTAAATAGGACGTTAAACTAAAAACAAAACATTTCGGCCATTCGCTATTTTTTCGTAATGCTGTTGTTATCTTTTTATTCGTGTGGGTATAAATGTCGCTATATTCCCGGCCAAATTGATTTTCTGTGAAGAAAATGGCAAAATAAGTAAAATATTCTGGTTGAAATAGAAAAATACCCTTTAACATTTTCTGCGCGAAATAATAGCAGAGAAGATCGCGTTTTTTCTCCTCCAAAAATTGACAACTAATAGCTAAAATTGCATATCTATTATCGATATTTATTGTTTACGTTACACACTGTGCTTACTCTACTGTTTGCGTTATCATTGATATGATACTATTGCTCCAGGGAACATCACCAACCAATGTGAGGATTTTCCGGAGATGAAGAGGTCTGGCATTACGAAGTTTTTCGTTTGTCCCGAGGGTCGGTGTCTGCCCGCTGAAGGTCACGATAATGTCGTCTGTAACTACTTCCCTGACTGTCTGAATGGCGAGGACGAACTTGGGTGTAGTGAGTACTATATTTCATCGGTCATTTTGTCTGTAGAATATACACTCCGATTTCTAGAAAGTCAGAAGTCAAAATCTGATAAAAAACAAAAGCTACATAAAGAATAAAACTTAAGTATTGACTTACATGTAAAGTCTGCACTTTTGTATCGAGATATCGCGGTCTGGTTATAACCTAGATATATTGAAGCATTAAATTTCCTTAATAATGCATGCTAGCGCTAGCAATTATTTTTCTGCAAAGCTCTGACATTTATATAAGCCATAGACTCCGTAAGGAGTTGGTTTAATGCCTATATTTACATTATTAACGCATTTTAGTAGTCTCTGTATTATCATTGCTGAATTTAGACCAGGAAAACCGTTTATCAACGACGATTCAATCCACTAGATGGAACAGCCATTTTGACGGTGATCAGTTGACGTTACCATGTCAACGTTAGTGACGTCAAATGATCACGTTTTGGTTGACTGTTATACCCCATATACTTCTCTTTGCCTTGGTTAGTTTATACAGTATAGTAGAAGTGGTGAATGAAGATATATCTACGTATAATCCATCAAAGTGTTTTGGTATTGGCAGTGGCGATCAACGGGATGGTCATGACGTGAGGTATAAGTTGTTTATGGCACATATATGTACATTGTATGTTGTACATTGCAGCATTAGGAAAAATATAAAGTAAGCGATAGAAAATGACTTCCTACATATATATATATATATATGATATAATATTCTTTTTAACTGACAAACAGCTGAAAAGTGATTACAGTTTCGGAACGGTCTCTCTTTAATATATGCTAAATCTTAACCTTTGCATTTGGTATAGAAAATATCTAGCATTAAATATATAACATATATAGTTTGTAGATTAATGTTACTGTGCGAGACCTTGAGAAATGATCACGTGTTGTATCTGACTAAGTAAATATGATCATTGTATACTCCAGACTCCCTGGACGACAGACATATGTTTAGAATCAATGTGATAATATAAGATAATTCCTTTTCTGAAATGTATCAAAGTCATATCTAATTTTAATTTAAGTCGAATGCATAACATATTTCGAAATTTTTAGGTCGACATGGAAGATATTTTCATGAGTTTTGACAATGTATCCACAAAGTAAATTTGTTGTGCCACTCGAATTGGAAATTCGATATCTGTGTATCCTAAAATGATCAAAAATTGCTTTAGCATAGGAAACATTAGCATTGTGCGATTTAACTGAAGTAGCTTGGTACATTTTGGTATATATCATAGTTCATTACGGATCGTGCTTTAAATGTGTACAATGCGAAAGTTCTGTTTAGTTTTACAAAATATGGAGAAATATTAGTTTGAAGATATGTACACATATTTCATAAATACTAATAACCATATTTCTTTTCGAAAAATCCTTTTTCCGAAAAAAATATTACATAAAAGTTAAGATAAATCACACTCATTCCCTAACTTCATCTTCAAACACTGTTAGTATCTTGTCATTATTTTATAAATACCTTTTCTACCACAATAGTCAGTGTTATTCAACTCTCAGGGTATCAAATAAACGATGCAGCTGTTGATTAACAATTTGTTTATACCACACGTGGTATAAACTCTGTACGCATCCTGATTGGCTGACACGGTGACCATTGACAGAACTACGTCTTTCTGAGTGTCGTGCCATCATTTGTCAACGTCATCAATATCGAGTGACGTCATGCTATGCTGTGATCGCCGCTTGACGCCAAAACTGCTGTTGAATAGCGTATCCTCGTCGTATTTCTATCGGCTAAAAGCGGATATAATTGTGGTAGAAACTGGTCACACGACTCGTGGTTGTTGGATATGGAATTTATTCCACACTCGTAAGTTACAGCCACTCGTTGCGTAACCTCTATTTCTAGAATGGTATGTGTTTCTTTGATCCGATTCTGATTGCATTAGGAATTCACAATTACCTTACCTAATGCTATTTCTAAAAATTCACTTTCTCGTCTTTGAATATTCTTTATGCCTAGATCATTTATATGAGTTTTAAAAGACACGATGAACACAACCAAACGTGAACGTTAATGTATCCCTACAATGAACAATAAATGTTAAGCATAATACATAGTTTTCCCAGAATATTTTAACACTTTTTTAGCAATGAAAACATGTTGTCTCGTCTTTGATGCACAGATTAGAAACCATTTATTGTTTATATCTACAAAATACCAATGTATAGTAATTATGCAAGATATATTATGATATGAATTTCTTAGGAGTACGCATACTTTTAGGATCAACCCTGATTCCCATTTAACAAGCCATCGTCTTTTGAAATATAACACGTCGTCATGATTCGCATCTGCAATGTATCCAGTGGATCATGCTACAACTTTGCTACACTATCACCAAACACATCTCAACTATATGTAATATGTTACTCCAGGCGAAAACTAAAAGTTTTTAAGTCTATAATGATTGACTTCCAATAACCCGTTGTTTGCATTATGTCCATCACTGAAAACATTATTCAGATGCCCCAGGCAGTTATCGTGATGCCATACAATGTACAGAAAAAGGACACTGGACGCTGTTGATATGTCATTAATGGCCTCGAATACCTACATCAAAGTTGACCGTAGATCTAATGAGGAAGTGACGGTTGATGGCCTACTACATGACTGAGAAGTTCAAATGAATCGTCAAGATATTGATCATAAAAAGCCTGATGGGGCGGATACAATAATAACTTGCTCACTAGTGTTGCTTTTTATTTTAGAGCTGCTCGCAAGGCAACAGGATGGCCGTTACTCTATTTAAAACGATTTTTATCTGCCGTGATATAAAACTATAGCATGCTAATTCGGCACAGATAATAAACTAGCTTTATTGGATGTTAAACTGTCATGTGACTTCTACCTAAATACTGACAGTATATTTCCCAAGCGTACATTGTTGGTTTCATTAACTTTAGAATTCCTCCTCTTATTGCCGCAGCGATTTGCAATCGGTACATGTAGGTACAGGTGTTCGCCTGTTATACCACGAACTTCATATTTTCATTTGTACTAAAATAATTATGTGGCAGTGACTTTTGTATAATAAAGTAAGTCGATCACGCAACTAAGAAGGTTTGTAAGGCATTATGACTGGTTATTTTAGTAATTAGTAATACAAAGTAATATGTAAATCGTTTACGTTATTCAAATGAAGTCAACTTAAAACGCTAAATGTTTGAAACATGTGAACTAGCTTTAAATCCAGGAAGGAGTTTGGAAATAAGCTATGAAGGTCGCTTACTGAGGAAACATCATATGTATAGGTTGAGCCTGCATAAAACATTTGCAAAACTCTTTATTTGAAAGAGAAAGTTATTTTAAAATATTGTTCAGTGCGGGAACAGAAAAGAACGAGGTAAATAGAACCGAGTTTTGTCTTACACTTTATTATGCGTAACGTTTTAAGGAAGATATATGTCTATTGCGTGTGTTACTAATATCATACGTTTGTTATGGGCTAATAGTAGTTTCATTTCGCAATGGAAAGACAATAAAAACGTTGTTCCATTTTCTACACCTTCAATATTTGTCATTGATTTGTAGTTTCTTTGTAATTGAAAACTATACGCATTGAAAAAAAAAGAAAATAAAATCAAATCATAATATTTGAAAAAAAATTGTGATGCTATCTTGCAAATAATAATACCTTTTGAAGCATTGACGTTTTTTAGTATTTCACTGAATATAAAAACAGACATTTTGGGGCAACAGGTATTTCGTTTTAGATGAAAGGAAAGGCCGTCCAGCTGAAAAAAAATATGCTGGTCATACGTCATCAGAAGTATTACAGGCTAACAAATTACACAGACGCAATCATATCGCTGATGATGTAACTGTCCTTGGGTAACATGCTAATTTTCCGTGTATATCTTTGATGTTATTAGATGCTGTTATATTTGATCACTACCGATTTTAATCTAAGGTTTTGTTTAAATGTCGTTGCTGTTAACTTCCGCAACCCACATACGTCATTAAAGATGACTGGTCTTTTAGCTTATCGAAATAGAGACCGGGTAAACATAAGGAATAGTGCTTTAGACTAAGGTATAACAATACATATTTCATAGATGTGCTTTAGCTCATCAAATGGTCAACTCTAGGTGTTTCAATGCGTACACAATTATTGACTTTAACATCCAAAATAGAAATAGACCAGTTCATTTCAAAAGCAGGTTAGTTGTTTAAGTCATTTGGCTACAGCGATCTCTGCCAACAAGGTTGATAACAATACGGTCACGTTATGTGTGATTATACGATGCATTTTTGCTTTTGTTTTCGAAAACAAGAAAAAGAATCGTAGAATGAAAAAACTCTTGTATATTTTTAGCATGATTTTGACAGCTTTGGAATACAATTGAGTAAATGGGCTGATGTGTTAAGCGACTGACGCATGCGTTGATGATGTCGTCGTGTGTCTGGTGGTACAATCACACGCTCTCAAGGATACGAAACGTCTGGGGAAAGATAGTGACGTGATAACGTATGTATCGTACTATCATCCGTCACCATGTACAGATGTAAATTAAAGCACATCGTCAGCATCAGACAAACCAGATGACAAAGACTTGTTCAAGATAATTTCAATTGAAATCATCAGTTGGTGAATTGAGTACGATCAGGGAGAAGACTAGGGGAGAGTAACACAGATAACGAATGGTGTGAGGAGGTTTACCACCAGCTCTCAGACATATCTGTACAAATATATACATTGTAACAGAACGGACTACTTTAAATCAAAATTCGCATTAAAAACGTCATTCTGGAAAAAAAGTGTATGGCTTGATCTTCTTAGGGTTTTTGGCAGATAAAATTCTGGCGAATTGCATCGCGAACAATGGATAAGGTTATAGAACCTTAATCCTGTTATAAAGATAGTCATCTATCTAATAAGACACTTACATGCTCACTAACATGGCATCCATGTGCTACGCTCTTGTAAGCCATAATTAGAGTATTGAGAGAACGTGTCAACAAGTCTATCTATCCATGTTTATTTTGAAGTTCTCATATTTATACACCCTATTTACAGTCGAAGTCATTTCAGGACGTGACATGTTTAGGGCATTGAGGCCAGCCTTACGATCAGTACCTGGTAACTATCCTAGGACGTGACGGGTTTAGGGCATTGAGGACAGCCCTACGACCAGTACCTGGTAACTATCCTAGGACGTGACGGGTTTAGGGCATTGAGGACAGGCTTACGATCAGTACCTGATAACTATCCTAGGACGTGACGGGTTTAGGGCATTGAGGACAGCCCTACGATCAGTACCTGGTAACTGTCCTAAGACGTGACGGGTTTAAGGCATTGAAGACAGCCCTACGACCAGTACCTGGTAACTGTCCTAGGACGTGACTGGTTTAGGGCATTGAGGACAGCCCTACGACCAGTACCTGGTAACTGTCCTAGGACGTGACGGGTTTAGGGCATTGAGGACAGCCTTACGACCAGTACCTGGTA
This sequence comes from Argopecten irradians, assembly GCF_041381155.1. Lineage (NCBI taxonomy): Eukaryota > Metazoa > Mollusca > Bivalvia > Pectinida > Pectinidae > Argopecten > Argopecten irradians. The sequence continues at coordinate 22,017,663 of NC_091143.1, read as the reverse complement.
ACTGTCCTATGTGAATGTCCATCTCATTACCCTGAGGTGGAAGGCTAGATAGTATCGCGGCGGGTAATCACACGGCTACGAGTGCTCTGTCTAATTAACTTCATTTATTCAGTGTATTGTATAGAGTACAAGTTCTTTTTGTAGTTTTAGGAACGGGGATTCAATCGAAGTTCAATTATTATTGATAATGGTAATTTTATTATCTATAAAAATAATTGCAAAAAATCATTGAAGTTACATCTTACATACACAATGCTTTTGGAAAGTAAAAGCATCGTACGGGAATTATGTAGTCCAGGTCCAGTCTGAGACTATAATGAGATCCGGTAGACACAGTCATCCTTTAAGCTTTCAACATACATAAGACAATGCCAGTCTAATTCACAAAAGCACCGCTAGTATGCGGTATATCTGTTGTATTAGAGTATATTAAGTATGATTAAGGCCCATCAGGACAGTTCTGATGTAATGCTATTGTAAGAAGCATTTGTCTGCCACCCTCTGCCCCATTATAATGGCGCTACAGACCTAGTGTCTGAGTATATAATCACTCGTTATATGTCGGACATTCTTTTCGTTGTTATATGATTTCCCAGAACAGCATAAGAGAGTAATCTGTACATGTTCGGTTTTCTTTTATTGACGTCATTTCCAGATACTTTTGAAGAAAAGAAACTAGAAAAATATACAGAAATGTCTTCGCGTTGACATGAAAGTCACTATTTACCTTTATGTACAGAATGTTTATGTTTATAACGTAAAAAACATATACCGTAACATAAAAAATGTTTAGGTCCGCCGCGGTTGCCAAGTTTTTAAGATGTTACGACATATCTCAAATCCTTCTCTTGATCGCCTGTTTGAAATTAATGTGGGACAAGTCGATGTTTTTTCTCCGGATACTCTGGTTCCCTTCATACGTGACAATGGCTGTTAAAAGGTAACACAACAAACCAAAACAAATCGAACTGACGGTACAGTTTGCGATGACGATATTTTCGCGATTCTGTTGGACATTCGTCTGGTATCTTCGCGATTTTTTTTATAAATGTAATCAAGTAATTTATATACCATATGTATTCTTTATAGCCACTTCGCAAAAAAAAAAAAAAAAAAAAAAAAAAAAAACCGGTTAGACGCTGAATACAACTACAGAGCATACTGTCGGTAAACATGGTAACGAGCGTGGTCGTCAGAGCGTTTGACTTAAAGCTAGACGCAGTGTTGACGGAACGTTGATTAGCAGGCGTGATCGCGTTGAGTAATCTACAATTTGGATTCTAGAAAACAACTGCAATTTCTCAAACAGCTGCCATTCCACATTCAAATTTACCAATCATATTGACAAATATTTGCAGCAAGTTGACATCGTTATAAGGCTTATCGAGAATAAATTGAACTCACAGGCGCTATTGTCAATATAATGGAAACCGAAAGCTTTGCTTTGCCTGATGTTGATGACTGCAGGGATGCAAGGTTTTACTTGCATGACACTGAGCCTATTCACACCGGTATGCTTAGTGATCGAGTCCGTTACACAATACAATAATACATACATCATAAGGTCTGTCAATGTACAGCCGTGTCTTTAATATATATATATATTCTAATCAACAGGATACGCTATCTTTGCAATGGAATGCAATTTTAATCCATTCACAAATCAAAGAAATTACTGTTCTATTGTTTGAATTAGATCCTATGTTCATGCATTTTTTTTCCATTTAATGCTCACGGTTCTTAGGAATTTGATGCAAACCCTTCTAAAAAGATTTTTTTAATCAGTGGATATTTTTTAAACCATTCTTTCTTTTGACTGAGAAGTATAAAGCGCTTTCAACCGGGCATTAGCTATCTGCAATATACCAGGCGAACTCTGATGCTGTATTTTTTCTATAACATCGATGTCTTATTTTTATTACGATTAATGCTATATTTTGATTATGTCTCTGTCACAATCGCAGCTTTGCATAATAAGCTTCTGTCATTACATGCACTGTAGCTCAATCACCAACCATAAAGACCGCAACAAAATAATCTTTTCGAAACTGTAGATACTTTCATTCAATTTCAAAAGTCATTTTGCAGTAACATATCTTTTGGTTTTTAATACGCAAATAACATTAGGCAATATTTCATTAGACATATCTTAAAACATGAGAACGAACAATGAGTGGGTAGATAGTCTTTGGTTACCCAGCAAGGAACAAGGATTTATGTACACAGGCAGGAAATACAATACCCAAACAAAGGTTATTAGTTTCCTTATAAGCTGTCAGAAGCAGGCTATTGTCGCCATCATTAAGAGTGGTTTGTCACAGGCGACGGTAACTGCATGCTTTATTGGTTTACTTATTGGTTCGCAATTAATTTCTTTTAAACTTGTATTATAATGTTTGTCTTGATCTGTTAATTGTACCATATAATCTTCTCGATTGCTAATCTTGTTTTGATAGGTAAAATCCTAAAAAATGATTACAATCAATATGCAGCTAGCATGTCTCTAGAAGCATGCATCACTGATACAATACTATAAAAAGGCGTTTTATAAAGAATAACAAAGCTAACATACTGCAGTCTCCCAAAGCACGCGCGCACGTAACAAACTGCAATCACCGGAGACTGTCCTGAAATAACACTGGGCATGAATCTTATTTCATTTCTGATAGGTCAATAATGGAAGTGTATTGGGCTAAGGCTATACACACTCCTTTAAATATAACCAACCAACCAAAATAATTACTTACTTTCTTTTACACATAAATTCTCATGATACTTGTTTATGATTAAATAATGTCCATTTGTTGGATTTGTTCTACCACTGAGCCAATCAGAGTAAGATGTTTGTTTTTGCTAGATATAAAGAGCTTATTTTGACATTCTCATCATTGGTTTAGGTTTAGGGTCATGCATCCTTTTCAGGGGATCTTCTCCGTTTTGATTTCCAGAAATGTATGATTTTGCATTATATCTATAAATATCTATATCATTATATATATAAAAAAATAATGAGTTTAAAATTGTTGTTATCTGTCTATATTTGATGGAGTTCAAATAATCACAATGCAGAAAGACCAATGCTTCAATGTACACATTGATTATATTATTTCCGTGTCCGCGTTGATAAAGTGCGTTGATTTAATTGACTTCTATTCTCGTTAATATGGTAACTTTTTCTTCAGTATACACGACTGGATCTAATACGTCTACCAAACACATGCTATCAGAGATGCCCGTGATTCTTCTTTATTTGTTATGAATTAAATCTGTATAAAATTCTATGTTTTAAAATTTTCGGCGAACCGTCAATAATATACACAACAAACGGCAAAGTTAATAAGCTCTGAGATTTGCAAATATTTACAATTTTCTTAATGGACTGCAGCTGTTTTACTTGATTGTATTTCACCGAAATATCACAAATGTTAAATTTCCCGACAGGTTGAGTGGGGCTTTATCAAGTGTCATTTCACGTTCATGTGAAAGTAATGAGTATGGCTGTACTTGAACCAACGAAAAGCTACATACCAAGATAAAACTATAAAACTACACATAATCTTACCCCATCACATACCATTACATAATGTATAGATAGATATATTATTCATCTCTCTATTTCTCTCACAGACTAACTCCCCGTAGTGTTGATGGACACAATACGGTTAGTAATACAAACATTATGATACGTAAAGTTCGCATCCCCTACTGTATTCACATACTACCGTACATGTTATACACAGTTCTGCTGAGTTAAAACGTGGCTCTGGTGTCATGTTTAGTTGTCTTCAGTGCTTCTTTCAACTATTGTCCATTTTGTGTTTACCACACCATCCATTGTACATTTAGTCCTTTGGAACTGTACATAGCTGGAAGTTTCACTGATCTACAGGTCCATAGACTAATGTACAATGAAAAGTAGATAGATCTAGTTACATAGATAGTAAATGATAAAATCAAATTCAACATAAATTTCATAAAAAATTTCAGGAAAGTTTTTATTTGCTATTTTTTTATTTTATATTTTTTGCAATTCATTGACATCAGCTTAGCATCAATCAGCCATAACACTAAATACGCCCCTTCAATGAAAATACAATTAATTCGGCAGAGCAAGCCCTCATATATCATATTCTTCAGTATAACTCCCTATCAAAGAATCACACAAACCTAATTAATCAATTTAAAAATGAAGCAGTTATATCGACATCTCTTGAAAGCTTCTTATCGATGACTTTGAGTTATCATTGTAGTTTTCGTTCTTATAGGTATATTTTAGTGTCCCACGTGATTGTACATGTAAGCATTACCTGAAACTCTATATTAGTATACAGAGTTAGTATTGGTTTAGAAACAATCAGGTGAGACCTCTTCGAGTTCTATTTCCAGCGAATAACAGTATCTGTAGCAGTGCGCATTTAATGTACGAGTTTCCTTATTTTGCATGACAGTCCACCATCCCAACCTGCCAGATTATCTATCTTATACGAACAAAGTGTTGCACGACAATAAATTATCTAACGTTTACCGAAACTTTTTCGGTAGGGATTTTACTCTCACAGAAAGTATCGCACTTTAATAAGAAGTGTTTTAAGACCTAGAATTAATTAAAGTTGTCATGTATTACAGTTTTTGTTTTAAATGAATGTAACGAAGCAGGAACCGAAGCTTAACAATGATGTATCTGCCATTATAAGACGGGGCTTTTGTTTTGTTTGTTCGTCTCCTCTGACCATATGTCATTAACGAAGGCCTGTGCTATTAATAATTTCTTTCTTATTTGCTGTATCGGTAGGATTTATTTTAACCAATTCCACACTCTATGTCATAAACTCATTCTAATTTAAATGGAAGCATTGCTTTAAAATTGCAAATACTTTGATATTGGGATTCCAGTTTTCCTTAATCAAACAAGGTTTTGGATATTGTATAGTTTGTGTAAGTTTCAAGATAAAATGACAGTCTAGAATACCTCCCAGTAGCCTAACAAGAGGATACACTATTAGACTATTAAGGATAACAATTTAGTTGGTATATTAATGGTTTTTCTTAATGAAATGTACCGAAACACAATTAAACACGCCCTGTGATCGTTTTCATGTTTCTTTAAGGCTTATGTTTTAACCACCTACAGGATCCACTGGGTTCCGTCTGCTTTTTCGGCGAGCCATTGAACAATATTTACTACTTAAATATGGCATTATACCATATTGTATGTAATACAGTAGCTTGCAGTGACAACACATTAAAACCTGAGTTGTCTTTAATTTGTACGGTATATTTATCAGAGAGAATTGGATGACGTTTGCTTATTCCTTGTATAACAAGTGTGTTTTGGACGAATCACTGAACTCTTACGTCTTTGAATAACGCGATCCGAGTATTTTGATGGAACAGATGTACAAATCAGTAGTTTTTGTGTTTTCGTATTTTCTCGATGTTGAGTATACATTTATAGTATGTTCTCTGTTAATATATCGACATTTATTAGTTTCGTTATGTAATTTTCCACATAGCGAAGACTCATCATCTCTGAAATAGGTATCTTAGGGTAGTCATTAAATAGGTATAAAAGCCTAATGTCCATAAAGCAAGTTATACTAGCAAATATTGATACCTTCTTGGTAGTTTTATAGAATAGAATGACTGCATAAAATCAAAACAAGTAATAAAAAGCTGAACTGAAGAAATTCCTAAAGAAGTCCTAGCTGATTATTGAGATATTTTTTGAAACATTTATCATTATGCATTATGTATCAGTTAAATATCTAATTGACGTTTAGATACATATATGATCCAGAGTATATTGTATGAGTTAACTCATAACTCTTTTTATGAAGCAATCTTTAGCAAATCACAATGCAAAAATAAACTTCGAAATCCTTCTTCCAAAATATCCATATGATTTCTAAGCGGCTGCCATTGTGAGGAATGCTTTAAGTTGTGGCATCTCTCTGATACATGTCATTGTTTATACATGTGATATATTTTGCTCCTGTTCAGCGCTCAGCATAAAGGGAGTGGGACGACTGGTTCTTTCGTTGTTAGTATGATGGGTGAAGTTCGTTTTTGCTGTATCACACTATAGATATAAAACATTCCACTATTACAATAAGACACAAAACGAATATACTGCAGCCTTCTCCCAAAACATGTACACACGTAACACACTGTATACAAAGAAGGCCTTAAATCACCACATTGGTGTTGATGGTACATCAATTTAATAAACCAATCATCCAACAAGTCCATGCATAGAACATACTAAAAAAATATAAATCATCACTATCGTAGACCCCTAAATGAAGACATATTTTGAAAAAGGAATAACACCTATCAACATAAAATTAATTGGTTATACTTATCCGATAACCCCATATTTAGAGTTAAGACCATATAAGGACGACCTTCCTTGTATACAATGTGTTGTGTGTGTTGTGGGAGACTTTGGTAAGATAAGACCTTTGTCAATTTCATAGGGCTATTATGCTAATGCATATTGCAAAAGTCACTAAAAGATATAAAACAAATAGATGCGCAGGTATCTGAAAAGGAGAATTGAAGTGTTTCGGAAACGTACGCGTTTTCTGCCTATAAGAGTTCGAGCTTTACATAGATACATAAAACCTACTTCACTTTATGTCACACATCCGAGTGTACTTAGATGAGAGTACACTCCAACGTTTGTGCTATATCATAACATAAACATTTATATTCAACTTAATACTTATGCTTTAATCTTCTCATATGCAGATTAATTTTGATCATGCTATCATATACATCAATCAACTGCGACGTTGTAAAATGTGACGTCTTATTACGTCATGGGCTAATAACATATTCTTAACCAATGGAAAAGCTTGTTACAAACAAATCTAAATCATTTGGCAATAGCCACCATGTAAAACTAGTTTAGGGTCAGGCAACTTATTGTTAATGACTAACTCAGGTACAGCACAGTTTATCAAGAAGTTCATTTTGTAAAATAATAGATCATTTGGAGATGTAAATGTGTTTCTTCCTCCAAAAAAGAAGTGAAGTTATAGGCCTACAATCTGAAGTGTTGTATATATTAACAACAACCCTCTCCATTCTGTAGCACACATTTTCCTAGTGTGCATGCTGGTATCGATTGAAGTTTAATTCTTTTGGTGTGAAAATTGGATTCCTATAAAGTATTTATTCCTAGAAACTACATGCAATTATAGATCTATAATAGAGGAGCAAATGCGGAAAGTGCTTTATAGTTATGTAAAATTCAAAGAGATTGTATAAAGAAAATGCGATTTCTATTAGCCTTTTGTGTTACTCGTTAGCAGTGTTCTCCACATAAGGCCTATAATTTTACCATCGACAATTTGGATGTCATCTTAATGCATTTTTCAAGCTTTTTTTATTTTAATGGTGTACCATATCAATCAATCTTATTCTAGTATCAAAAAATCTGAAATTTGCTGATGTGCCATGTGAAGTGCATATTTCTACGTCACAGATAAGTAAAGATACTCTGTACGTTAAATATATGAAAACTGGTCATTATAAACATCCATTCTGTCTTTCCGATAAAGACATGATCGTATCGCAAGAAAACCCCATCTGTAATTATATAAGTGTATCAATATACCCGAGATTTAATGAAACGAGTCTAAGGTTTTTTTCCACTTTTGTGAGCCTTGGAGATAAAAAAATAAAACCTCGAGACGAATTTCATAAAATTTCATATCAAATGAACACGAATTTAAGATACTGTTTATTACATAACTACAAATACCTACATAACAAAATTTCACGTCAAAATGTACTCCAAACATCCAGCAGAGGCCGCCATTTCATCCCGCCGTCCTCGTAATCCTGACGTCATGTCATTTTCCTGATTTCATTTTATTGTTTCTGTCTGACGTCACAATGAATTTCCGGCCAATGATAATTGCTCCAAGTGATATTACACTAGTGACATACGCAAAAAAAATATTACACGAAATCACTGGGTATGAGGCAGATTATGTGATAAAAGACAATATCAGTGTGATCCAAATGTATCCCAGAAATGAAGGCACGTCATGTGTTTGATGCCTGAAAGTGTACGATAATGATCTACCATGCAAATGTACAAACGTTTGTCAATATCATCATTATCAAATTGAGGTTACATAAGGAAATATTTATCTTCAAAAAGAGTTTATCATTTTTATTTTCGATTCATTCGTTGATTCGTTCATGTTCTCCTTTACTTTAGATCACCCAGCATGCACCAGTGACCAGTTCCGGTGTACCAGCGGACAGTGCATCCCCCAGAAACTACAATGTGATGCGTCGTTTGACTGCTATGACAGATCGGACGAGCTTGGATGTGGTAGGTCATTATTGGTCTCTGAATGAACGTGTCTTTTTGGACTTAATCAGGCTACGTATAAATATCCATAAACTTAAGCTAAAATCGTAAGGAGCATATATCATTGTTATATTATTAAAGAAATGTAATCAAAACCTCTACAAAGTAATATATTGGTTTAAAGTAATGAATATGTTAAAATATGTTACAAATAACTTGAAGTATATTGAATATATGGTAATTTGATGAATAGGGCCAGATAAACATATTCCAAATAAATATTTTATTTCCTTATAAAACATTATATAACACCACATGATGGCTTGTATATGTAATCAATAATACGTGTTTTTCAATATTACAGATTTGTTCTCCTGTCCTGTCACCCACCGCCACTGCCGGAGTGGACAGTGCGTCCCTCGAGGGAGCTGGTGTGACTATTTCCGTGACTGTCCGGACGGCTCCGACGAGGACAGCTGTGGTAAATATGCTAATTGTGGTTTACCAAAGTCTTTTTCTTGTATATCCTTAAACTGGCAAATAATATCATTGACCGATGGGAGGAGTATAGCAGGCCCCGTTTACAAAAGCTAATTAAAAAGTACAACACAGAACGAAATTACTTATTAATAGGTAGGTGACTTGAGTTTCGAGTTTCGTCTCTTCTATTTAGCAATCCATACCAGGATGCTTATGGTCAATTATAAGTATCTATTTAGAGTCCCTGTATAACTTTGTTACAGACAGACCTCAGAGGTGTCGTGGGGACGAGTTCCGCTGTAAGAATGGACAATGTATCAGTAAGGAGATGGTCTGCTACAAGGGTCTTCACTCAGACAAGCGGGGTTGTATGGACGGTTCTAACCTCCACAAGGACCTATGTGGTAAGGAAGCCCATCGTACCTTTTAATATTTTTTTTATTGATTCGTTAAAGATGTTACAAAGGTGACGAATGGTATTTTGTCTCTATCAGGAAACGATTTAGCGTGTTTTTTTATTACAAATGTAGCATTCTTTACACCATTACCATAATTGAAAAATTGCAGCTTCTTGTTTTACTTAAAGGATTAAAAAATCTCAAAACCAATTAATTTCGTCCCTTGCAATTATTTATTATTATGATATTGAATGGGCAATAGACGCCGCTACCCGAATACATAACTACGTTTCCTATTTTGTGCTGGACATGTTATCGGTATTAAATTTGCAATCATAGTTCACTGTGCAGACAGCTAAAACATTTTCGCTGTTGGAGATGTATTCATATTAATATTTTTATATGTATTATTAAAATGTTCCTTAATAAGTGACTTAGATTTTGTTTCAAACAAATGCTGATCATTAATTTATTCCTTCATTGATTAATTCATTCATTCATTCATTCATTCATTCATTCATTCATTCATACATACATTTCCACTCATTCATTTACTTAATGGTAATCTAAAACGGTTTTTGTCAATTTGTCTTTAGCTCGACTGCATTTCTTATTTCCTGTAAGCCATCTGTTGGTGTTAACGTCATTATAAGAATTCGCTATACAGCTATTCTTGTTCTGTTTAGCCATGCGACTCTATCATATAAACACAATTGCATTCAGGAGTGTAATATATTTAAATCACTAATTGAAAGACATTTTTTTCAATTGAGTTCCCCTTTGATGGTACCTAGAAATTTATGATCGTATCGTCGATATGGATGGATGATCTACGGCAAACTATAGATAGATATGTCGATAACATTGTTTGTGGGTTTAATTATGAAACATAAGCTGCCTAATTATCGCATACTAGAGGTTGATTGATTTGTACCGGCAATATGCAAACAGTACGGTATGTTCGCCGAGCCTCAAGGCTACACGCGCATAAGAGCGTGTAATCACACCGAGGTTGCGTTGATTGGTTTACGCCTATGGAAATATGTCAATGTAATGCTCACTAATCACATAATGTAATGGTATGAATTCTGATCTTTTTCGCCTCGTCAACTATAGACAGAAAAAATTAACCACCTAACTAGGTCACGTAAGATTACAAGGCGGGCTTCAGGATGAAAACGCTCATTTAAATGATGAATTACATAGACTTTCCAACAACAGCTACAGTAGGGGTTTGTGGTTTTACTTTACTGACCCAGTTTCATGAACATTCCTTACTTAAGCCAACTTTTTATTTAAAAAATTCTCCCCAGAAAAAAACACAACATTATTTTCGGTAACAATTTAAAAGGAATTAAAAAAATACAGTATATGTGATTGAATATAGGGCGTTAAGGTTAGAGACTTTCCTAAAGTTAAGAAATGTTCATAAAACCGGTCCTCATACTAAATTGAGTCTGAACAATATTGATGGTCAGTGAAAACATAGCATCTTTGAATTAGACTTATGAAAACATTATTATATTTTCATCCGAAAATGATCATAAAATGGAAACTAATGATATCTAGATGACGAAAAAGGATACTACACCCAACTCGACATTGACAAAGAAGCTTAGAGTCGTGTCACAGTTATCGCTAACAAATTACTATGTGTTTGCGTGACATTTAAGAATGACGGCTGGATTATGGTGAGATGGACTGCCGTGTAATGCTAATGGAGAATACGACAGCCTTTCTCTATACAATCTTTATTCATTAAGTGTTCGAGGATAATGCCATGTATATACCAGCAAGGACAAATACAGACTTGCAATCTTAAAGATGTCCATATGCATTGTGGAGACCTTATTCATAGGCACACGTCAACAGTCCATATTGCTGGTGCAGCATTCACACTGGAGTCACAATTTCCGCCATAAGGAACTCGAACAAGACATCGTTATATTCGTTATATTCTATCAAAGGCACAGATATAACAATATAAAAGAAATAGGAAACTAAGTCTAAATGGCATGTTAAGAAGAGTCGGAATAGATGTAAATGTTACAAAATAATGGTGTATTCTGTCGACATGGAAACGGTCGACGGTGTAAGGTTTGCAGCAATGTTTATTGATATTAAACACGTGTTTGCCCTGATTCAAACGAACATCGATTTAGATTACTGATCGAGTTGATATTAGTTTTAACAACGCAAGATCATAAAAGGAAATCGAGGATTACAAATTAACGACCATGAAGTTACTCAATTCTAACATATTCTGTGTAGGCGTTGGTTTTGATTATCTCCTATAACAAACTTAAATGACTTTAAGCCCCGAAGATACTTGATAGACGATACCATGCATTGAAAAGTTTATTCCCGTCACACAGCCCATGTGACCGTAGAATGTAATTCTTTTTGATCATGTCAAGATCCAGATATAGACCTAAACATCAATTCCAAGTTATCAAATCGTTGTTAAATGAGGTCACAGTGAACTACTTCCTTAATTGTTCATCAATTTCCTTATCTAAAATTCACACTCCCATGATTTAAAGGCAAAGCTGCAAAACGATTAATTATTCTCTTTTGTTGAATTTATTAATAGAAACAATGAAAGCTCTAGTTTGACCTTTAGACCTCTGACATTGCCATAAGAAAAAAAATCGTATGTCTGAATACCATGCAATATGCACCTGTAAAACAGTATCATATGTTTGCAATTTTAAAGTTGTTGCAAATATTACAGAGGTAAAAAAATGTGACGGGTGATGTTTCTATGTTAAGAAATCATGTTTTGTAGATAATCATACATGCGGAATCAACCAATTTAAGTGCTACCGGTCATACTGTATAGATAAGGAACAACGATGTAACGAGATAATCGAATGTAAGGACTCATTCGTCGACGAGGACGGCTGTCGTAAGTAAAAACAAAAAATATATATATGTTTCTAAACATTTTATTTAAAATATTTAAATATCAAATATGTAAGATCATTTAGTTACATATGTACGTTTAATATATTCATAATTATTATTATAATTTTTTTATTTATACTTATAGTTATTTTTATGATCATGAAATCATAGATATAAGCTGAACTGATTAACATATATTGGTGTATTTCAGCAATAATTTTCCTCGGGCTACAACATTAAAGAAAAGACCAGAAATCGTTGTTGATAGTTATAACTTTCAGAACTGATAATCGAATGGTTATAAAGATTAACAGTTACCATGTATAACGTTGATTACAGCCTATCGATGTCCGTACAACAGGGAGGAGTGTGAACGTGTATAATATTGATTACAGCCTATCGATGTCCGTACTAGACGGAGGAGTGTAAACATGTATGATATTGATTACAGCCTATCGATGTCCGTACAAGACGGAGGAGTGTAAACATGTATAATATTGATTACAGCCTATCGATGTCCGTACAAGACGGAGGAGTGTAAACATGTATAATATTGATTACAGCCTATCGATGTCCGTACAAGACGGAGGAGTGTAAACATGTATAATATTGATTACAGCCTATCGATGTCCGTACAACAGGGAGGAGTGTAAACATGTATGCTATTGATTACAGCCTATCGATGTCCGTACAACAGGGAGGAGTGTAAACATGTATGATATTGATTACAGTCTATCGATGTCCGTACAAGACGGAGGAGTGTAAACATGTATAATATTGATTACAGCCTATCGATGTCCGTACAAGACGGAGCAGTGTAAACATGTATAATATTGATTACAGCCTATCGATGTCCGTACAAGAGGGAGAGTGTAAACATGTATAATATTGATTGCAGCCTATCGATGTCCGTATAAGACGGAGGAGTGTATGTGTGAAGGAGACGAGATTGACTGTAGTAACATGGAGCTACGTCTACTCCCAGCTGGACTGGTGTACGAAAAGGCACTCCGTCAGTTGTACGTACAACCTTTTACGGTTGAGTTTTAATTCATCCACCATTGGTAAGATGGGGGATAGGATTAGCTATAGCAAATGTATTGATAACGCTTCATTTTTGTTGGCGTACAAGGTCATTACTGGATTCAATCATGAACATAATCTGGTTTTAAATTTGATTAGAAGAGAAATAATCAAAGACATATGCCAGCACCTGTTATTTATATATTCCATATGGAAAAATAACTCGTGAAGGAATACTTCATATATTTCATCCGGCAGTATGGGTTATACGAGATTTAAAATGAGGTTTCAATGGGGCTAGTTTACTTATCATGTGATAACCAATAACGTTTGTGCGGAACTATTGGTCATATTGGTGACGGAATTACGTCAATAAATGATACTAACGTCATTTCAACAAAAAGATTACAATTAGTTACGTTCCATCATCACCGGAGATACTAGTCCCGCACAAACTTTATCGGGTACCACGTGGTATATGAATTAGTCCCATTTGAGGAAAGATTCACCGTTATACCTGTAACGCTATATAAGATAAACAGATAACAGACGTAAAATAAACTGTTATGACAATGTTTATTGCTTTTTTAATCTCATATATTATAATATAAATATCTTTATTCTCTTTCGCTTTGTAGCAATCTTAGAGGAAACTTCTTCAACGAGACTTTAAACAACACAACCTTCAAAGCTTATAGCAGTTTAACACACATGTGAGTTATGAAAACCTGTCTGACAAATAATTGGATAGCTTTGTCGTTAGCGTATTGGTATTTATTGAAACGTGAAAATCCCATATTGTACATACTACTGCATAGAAACATTGAAAACAACAGCTGCTTGCTCAACAGAAAGTGCATTTATGTAATAATGTAGATATATATTATGAGTGCTCAGTTGCATGTGCCAAATTTACCAGTAATGTTTATTAGGCGTGTATTTTTTTCTTCAAAGCATCCTGTCGGGAAAATCCTTCGCAATTTTTTGACACATATTTCGATTGTTATGTTTAGTATTCCATATAGTTTGAGACCGGTAGCATTTAATCAAATCCGATACAGTTGTAGCGATATCTATAATAGTTCTATCAATATGTATTAGTTACTCTTACCATTGTTGTTTTGTGTAATGTTCGGACATATACATACATTATTATACTTGTTATTCCACGCTGTCTGTGACAGCTGACGTATAATTCTATATCGTTGTAGCGATCTCAGTAACAATTCTATCAGTAAGCTGCCCACAGGCTGTTTCCTCCATCTCTTCCGACTTAGTATTCTGTAAGTGACACACTTTTCTCTTTGTTCTAGAAGGAAATGTCTATTATGACCTCACGCAAATTTCATAATCTCGTGACATCCAATGTGAAATGAATTTCTATGAACAAATAGTGTTTTCTTCTTTGTAGATGGTTTAGGTTTGATTGATGTCTATGAATCGGAAAACAACTAAACAAATTGTATTGGGAAACATAATTGTATTTATTTAAGATAAATCTAAAGTATGTCAACACTTACTTTGCTATTCTAAAACGAAACCACAAGTTGTTCAAAGCAAATGCAACCTTATTATCCATGCATTAATTTTGATATTGTTTTTTTAACAGTAATTTGGCTAGAAACAAAATACGTCTGATTCGGAATGGTACCTTTCTTGGTCTGACAAGTCTAACAAGCTTGTAAGTATTGGTTGCTTTCAAAGACCACAAGCAGATATATTTAAGTCATTAATGTCCTCAACAAGAATTCATTCTAACAGTGAACCTTATATGTATGTACATTAGATCATTTCATTAAGAAACTGCAAATGGTTAACTAATGGTTATTGTTGATAACTGTGACTTAACTTTTAAAACATTACTTTTATCTGTATTCAAAGTCCTTACGTTATTTTGAAGATTCTGGAGTGCTTAAGTGAACAGACACGGACAAGCTCTGTACACAAATCAGTTTAATGTCTTGTGTATATGTTGATACAACCTGGATCAGTATCAAGCCGTTATTTGTAACAATGGGTAATACTAGCCGCAATGTACTTCTCGGCTAGAGAGAATCTCTCTTTAACACGATCGGTTGTATAACAATTGTAACAATCCACATTAAATACCTCTAATGGTTTACAATATAGAAATATCTATATATATATATATATTAAATTTTGACATTAAAGAGTTACTTCCCCTTTTGTTTTTGCTTGTTTGAATATTTGTATTAATGTGTACTGTATATATATTATGATATTTGTCTATACTTCTTTCCACTTTACACCTTAAGGAGAAGACCTAGATAGGCCTTGCCTGTTGTCTTATCCTCTTGATTGTAAAAAATATGTCGATAAAATTTGTTGAAATTAAAATTGAACACGATCGGTTGAGTGTAAGTCAAAGGTCCGGAGTACGATCTCTATGCGGAATTAATATAAGAACAAGGAATGATTGTTGTCTTTATGTATGACATGTCAAACCAGTATTCGGGAAGAGTAGTTGTATGATTGATATAATTTGTTTAACTAAATAGTGAAATTAATGAATTAATTGTGTATCCAAACATGTCTGTTGAACAGGTACCTCCAGGAAAATGTAATTGAAGAGCTGCAGCCGTATGCCTTTTCTGGACTCTCACACCTTCAAACTCTGTACGTATGAGCGTGTACACATTTGTCTATACATGTACCCGTGTGTAATATATCATTGTTTTTATTTGATTAATAAACGTCCTATTAACGGCCACGGTCATTTAAGAACGTCCTCCCGTGTATGTGGTGATTTGCCTGTGTATAGCGCGAGTTGCCTGTTCTGGGAGACTGCGATATATTCATAATGTGTCATTTTGTATAGTCGAACTCTCGCCCTTTTTGTAGTAAAATATCAGTCAAGCATGCCATCAAAGACACCAAGTAATACACCTCAACTGGTCACATTATATTGACAGCAAACCAATCGTCTCACTCCTTAATGCCGAGCGCTAAGCAGGTGTAATAAGAACCTTTTTTTATTATAGACTTTGGTGTTTCTCGGCCCGGGTATATAACCCTGAGTCCACCTAACTGGCACGAGTGCTGTGTGAAAATACAGTCATGAATTTTGTTTTCTGTTGATTTCGTTACATATTTTACATTCTATAATTAGAGGGCTAAGTTCATTCTGGATATCTTTTCCCATGGGCATTTACTGTTCCTACCAAAAGAGTGCATTATATCAACTGCTATGGTGACAATGAAATATACATACGTGTATATAAGATTAATCCATTAACAGATTTTAAGGCATATAGATGTATGAAATGACGCATATTTTATATTCTATATTTAAGTAAATAGGAATGTACTTTTTGTTAATTAAATTTCGCTTTCATTGTAAGTATTGAGATATTTATTTCGGTGCGCCTTCTGATTTTAATTATTATTGATATTTCTTTAAATTTAAACTGATTTGAACCCTTTGTATTTTAGGGATCTGAGTTACCAAAGACTTGAGAGGATTCACCAGAGAGCCTTTGTGGGTCTTCACAAGCTGTACACACTGTAAGTAAACAGCCCATCACAGACGTTACAGCTTTTTCAATATAGATATAATGCTTGGCCACTGTCATATAAACCAGATTCTGATTTAACTACCCAGTGAGCCTGATTAACGGTGAATGCATCTGTCACAATAAATGCACCGAATGTAAATCCTGATAAGAATTTATCTTATTTGGAACCGTTTTAGGTTCATTTCACGATTTCCATTATTGCATTCAATTTATTCGGTGCATAAAGCGGAGAAAATTGATAAAGATTAGGTTTGTCACGTGGATATTGTACTTATTTCAGGAACCTGGTTGGTAATCGTCTTGTCATCATTGAAGATGGCGCTCTGAGCGGTCTCCCGAACCTTCTCAGTCTGTAAGTGTTCTCTTTTCCAGGTCCTGCAAATCTTATAGACATGCATTTTAGTGATATATGCAATTCTAGCATTGAACATTCCTCGTAAAACATTAAAGCATTCATTTAAGTTTACTCATCTGACCGATAGACAATCGCTACAACAAACATGTACCGAGGAAGTGTTCCAGTATGTGCATTTGAATCTGGTTATTTCTATGAAGGCCATTTCCCGCTATCGAGATGGCAGACTGAAACAGACCGTGATGCCGTTATATAAATCGTTCAAGTTATTCATTCCCAAACGCTGTTGCTGGTTTAGGTAATATTTCGCCAACCGTGACTCCATTCTGGACGAATAGTGGTAATTGAAATTGTAAATAGCTATTAGAATATACTAATCAAAACACCGTTGTTTCGTTTTAAAACAACATAATAACTTGCTTTCGTTATTCTGGACATTCAAACTAAATGTTATTTCTGCTATAGTTCACAATGTTGTGTGGATAACTTAAACTACCAAATGCACAACGTGATAAATGGAAACCTTGATGAAATTAATAATTCAGAAGATAAATATACACATTTACCACAAAATATCCCTTTACATTAATGACAAAATAGCATACTAATTTAAGTTTATACCCGATACGTTATATCCTTGGTATACAAATAACGTATATCTCCAAATGTCTTTTAACAGATATTGAATGGAAATTGTTTATTTTACATTGATTGTAAATTAAGTTAAATAACATGTACAGTCACTTTAAAAGATCTAGGTGTAATAGCGCGAGGAGTCTTAGACTGTAGAGAAAACCCATTTATTTTTAATAATCAGACTCGTGGCCTTTTCACGTTCGGGTATTAATATATAATTCGTCTAAACCCATTAGTTATCCGATAGGCAGTAAGTTGTCTGTGTTTTATAAGTTTTGGATATGTTACATTCTTCATCAAGCCGAAATACAAGGTGATATTTCATTTGATCTCGATATGCTCATCAATTGCCTTGATGTACATATAGATGTATTTCTGTTTCTAGCGATATGCGGGAGAATCATTTGGAAATTATAGAAGAAAATGTGTTCCATGGCTTACTTAGGTTGCGTACATCGTAAGTATTGTAGGAAGGAAAGGTGTTAATGAGCTGATATAGCAACCAATATTATCTAAAATTCGGGTGTAGTTACATATAAATGTGAAACTAAAATTGATTAAATTACGAAAACATTATATTATGTGCATTGTATCATGTTGGCAACTGTTCAAAATCTTACGATTTTATAATAATCAACCTAAACAGTGGTAAGTAAATTTATTAAAATCTTTTTTTTAAACACGACATGGACATTTTCCTGCACGTTGTTAACCAAACCTTGGATTTTTTTTCTTTGTTAAGGCATTTTGATGAGTTCCATTTCTGTTGCGTGGCTAAATTTGTGGAGAGCTGTTTGCCCGAGCCAGATGAGTTTTCCTCGTGTGAAGATCTCATGTCTAACTACTTCCTTAGGATAAGTATCTGGATTCTTGGGACCATCGCTTTCCTCGGAAACGGCTTAGTGTTTTTCTGGAGAGTGCGTGACTTCAGAGTAGGAAAGGTAACAATGGATATAATCGATTACATAATCAAACGCAGGAAACGAATTGAGAAATTCCCTTACAGTGCGCACACTATTCTATTGAAATATACTAAAGACATAATTAACGTTGATCAATAAATGCACACCATGAACATAAAATGAAAAAATATTGTAATTTTTTTTTTATCACTAATCAAGTTATATGTTCATTCTGTTAGGACATACCATGAACCTTTATTTCCTGGTTTTCAGGTTCATTCCTTTTTGATCAGTAACCTGGCTCTTGGAGACTTCTTCATGGGCGTATACCTGTTAATCATCGCTGTAGTAGATACATATTACCGTGGGATATACTCTATATACGACAAGTCATGGCGACAAAGTGATCTGTGTATGTTTGCCGGATTTATCTCTACATTTTCCAGTGAGCTTTCAGTCTTCACACTAACCGTTATTACTTTAGATCGTCTAATCTGCATCCTGTTTCCGCTTAAAATGAAACGTCTGGGTCTACGAGAAGCTTTGATTGTGATGCCGTGTATATGGTTGCTAGTCCTTGTGTTGTCCGCAGCGCCTTTAATGGGCTTGGATTACTTTTCAAACTTTTACGGACGCTCAGCCGTGTGTCTGGCGCTACATATCACTCCAGAAAAACCCAGAGGATGGGAATATTCCGTTTTTGTTTTTCTTGTTTTAAATTTTATATCTTTCCTTGTTATATTCATATCGTATCTATGGATGTTTATGGTAGCTAAGAAAACTACTACCGCTGTTAGAAAGTCCAAAGCAAAATCCGACCATTCCATGGCAAAGAGGATGACTTTGATAGTGATGTCAGATTTCTGCTGTTGGGTACCTATCATACTTCTGGGATTCGCATCCTTAGCAGACGCACGAGTTCCACCTCAGGTGAGTACCGGCCAGTTGATGAAGGTTTTAGAAAATGCTATTAAAATTTGATTAGGTTTTTCATTTGATTAATGGATTGTTCAGCATAATAATAAAAATATTTTGGAAAATGTATAACATTCAAGGCGTACTCTAACGGACACATACAACCAAATACATTGTACATTGTATTAAGACTAAAATCAAAACGTCACATCCTACGCATTTTAATGCGCGCATTTGAAGGACCCAAACTGGCAAGAAATTTCTAAAGGAAACCTTTGTAAGCACCTGTATTGTACGTAAGAATGCGGAGTAAAACCTGTATAAACATATATCCAAAGGCAATTTTTCAAAACAATAGAAAGGTAAATTGTTTTGGCTAGACAAAGTAATTCAAAATGTAGGATTTTATACAAGTACAGATTCATACAATTTCCATTGATCCTAACCTCTGTTTTAGGTATACGCATGGATCGCTGTATTTGTCCTGCCGTTAAACTCTGCTATCAACCCAGTCTTGTACACAATATCTACAGCACCTTTCATGAGAAACTTCCGGAAAAGGGCGTCAAGATTTCGGAAATCTTTCACAACAGGCTCTTTTCGGTCGTCTGAGACGAAACATTCATTTATAGGTAAATGCTCACGAACAAATAACTGCTTTACTATGCAAAGATGGACTTACGTTCCAAGGGAGTGTGATAAAATGGAATGCTTCTACAGGTGACTTGCATGGAAATATTTCTATCAGAGGTAATTCTTGTGTTGTTAGCCTTCCTATCCCGCCTCGGACCCAGGTTTCAATCTCTTTGTCATGCCGTGGCCCATGGTAGTAGACGCTCTTACATATCTCAGACTTAGACGATATTCCTAATCACGTCTTGAGCTACCTTTTAGATACACTAATTCGGCGCGGACGAAGTCTGTAGTCCCTTTACACTCTGTTAGTAGACATATGTACTCTCACTACTTTTACTGGACTGGTAGATCTTTTTCGTCTTTGACTCGACAGTATCTTGCAATGAAATACATATTTCTTTGTCTTTCTGCCAAGCCATAAACAGAGTGTATGCCCTTTTATTGTGCTGTCATTCTCTGTCGACCTAACGATTCGACTGACTATTCTCTGTCATACATTTATATTCGACGAGATTCGACGTCCTTTCATCCCTCATACGTTATTCAATATTTATGTCGGATCAGGTTTTGAGCTATCTGTCTAATTTCCGGACACGTACTTTACCGTAATGTTACTTATTTGTTTTGCAATTGTTGTTAGTCATATTGTCATCCCGTACACATTCCTATATCACCCCTCTGCCCACGTAGTGTTTGAATGGTACTTTTAATACAGATGGAGTTATGGTTACGTACTGCAATGACAATGATCCGTTTATTAAACCGATAATTTTGGTCTATTACTGAAACTATTTGATTGATATCAACTTTATCTAAAAATTATATTTATTTTAATTTTGGAGATATGTATCGATTGATACAGCTTCTGTCTCGTAACATTTTCAATAATCGGGGCTAAAACTATTGGTTATTACGAAACATATTTTACACAACATAAATACCACTGTACTGTGGATAACAAGCCTAAACTATATATGGGAAGACGATACATTTGTAAATAGTAATATTGTAGAAATATAAATATCGTTTGTTAATTTTCTACTATGCAGAGTTTCCCTGGAAATGGCCAAATCATAAATACCCGACCTTGTCTATCCGCCTACCTTGTTATCTCAGTCCTTCAAGTCTCCTCTGAATAATATCGCTGCCATCATTACCAAAGACGCATTACTTGTCTAGCAACAATAGGAACAAATGTATTGTTCATCCGTGGTATTACTCTCTTAGCTCTGTGCCAAGGTCAAAAGGCATTGATCCTAAAAGCAAGTATTAGCGTATACCAGGGGGATATTTAGAAGACATATTTGGAAATCTTGTAGACAAATTAGGGTCTTGATTTGAAAATGAAATCACATGTCTGCGCCGAACAATTGACATCAAATCCGCTCCATTATACTAAACTCGGACGTTTAAAAGATTCCGTATGAGGTTTTTTTACCTTAACGAATATCACGATAATCACAACTGTGAAGGGAATTTCCAGTGTGTCATACATATATAAAGGTGTAGAAAAGTAATCATTATGATTTGAAATACTTCTTTATTGTTTTGCTTTTAAAACATGTGGAAAATGTATTATAACACACCGGATATTGGCCGACTTACATTTGTACCGTATGTTAAAGGACTTTTGAGACCGAGGTATGACCATTCACCGGCCATAACAATAGGGTTAGACCTGATGCATGACCTAATTGTTATTTCTGTAGAAACCAATTATACCTGTGTTTCGCTTCATCTTTCATCTTCTTCTTCTTCAATGTGTATTTGCTTGTTTTCATTATCCTTTAGTTCACTGCATGTGTGATTGTACAACCCAACATTTGTTTGATTATTTCTTGAAAATGAAAACTACCTCATATATTATTTCCATTAAAGTCTTGTATCTTTAAAACAAATAAATCAATGGTATGCCGAAATTTGTATGATATTGGAGAAAACTTACACTTTTTTCATTTATTCATTAGAAAAAAACCACTTAACTTCTTTCAGTTTTACGATGACTGTTCCTGGGTGGCTATAACGACAGCAATAATAACCGCTCGTATATATAGGATGCATATGATATTACTGAAATCATCAAAACGAAAAATTAATCGTTCCATGAATTACCCTAAAGGAGATATTTATGTTTATTTTTTATTTTTTTTTTTATTTTATTATTACTTCTTTATCATTTCAAATAGTTAAGCAATGTTTTCATTCAAAGTGAACGAAAATTTTTATAAAAAATCTAAACAGTATTTAAATGATTTGTAAAACGTAGCTCCAGATATTACGTCAAAGTTCAACTTTAATAACTGATTCTCCAATATTTTTGTAGAACTAGTGTGTTGACATTTGCGTAAAACGTAAATACATTCGCTTAATTTACATCATCGAGTTGTTTTTAGACCACCTCAATGATCAATGAGAGTTGTGGTACATTTGTACATGTAGAACTGCTGACCTCAGGATCATGAAACAATCCAAAACTGCCTTAAGTTTAGACTTAGCCAATCATAGATGACGTTACAAAAAGTCACGTCATTTCTGATTGGCTAAGTCTAAACTTAAGTCTAAGATTGTTTTATGAGCCGATGATGTGTTTAGATGGCGAAAAGTTGACATTCAATTACAGTCAAACACCTTTATAAAGTACACTAAAATGTCCTTTATAGACAGGTGTACTTCATATAAAGGGCATTTATTATATAGGATATAGCAACAAATTGGGGTTGATGCGTGTCCATTATAGACAGATACCCTTTATAACAGGTTTGACAGTACGTACAATATTTCCGGCGTGTTGTAGCCAACTCTAATGATGTTATCTCTGTTTCAGATGACAGATTCTCCAATAATACATGGGGACGAAATTCCATGTATAGGCAGATGGAGTTGACGAGATTACGGGGCCTAAAGAAATCCTACACGTTAAACACGAACCATAGCGCATGCGTGCACGAGAAGTCAGCCTCGTCCACGAGAATGTAATCAGTCCGTTTGGCAGCTACAAGGTGTACAGAACGTATTGTGCTATTGTTGATGATATTCAGGTGTTCAGAGTCCAAAGTATTTTATCCATTTTGTCTGGTGCGATGTAAGTTTATTGTGGAGTTCGCTTTTGCAGAGTGAAGCCAGGAGCTGTAGTGTTTGTTCCGTGCCATAGATAAGCATATGTATACCTGTCATTTATTGTTGACGTATATTGTCAAACAAAACAAAAGCCATATCAATGTTGCTGTATATGTTTGATGAATACACACTGGACACAAATATTTGTTTGTTTACATCATGAAATGCCCATCACTTAACCACAGCTACCCCGTTAAATATACATGTAGGATACAGTATGCACTTTATGGATAAAATACTTCTACGTGTAGTCGGGACGTAAAAGCCCTCATTACACACGCTATTATATACCTGTAATTATTTTAATAACATTGAAAACCTATCTTTAAAATGCTATGTTGATTGAGTTTGTCTGTGGTTGAAATAAAAACAAATATCTTATAAATCACCTTTATGAACTTAAAACATTCCGGAACTTCTGAACATCTCTTTGTTTTCTATGACGTTCGGGTTAATTCAACATTTGATACAATATAACAATGCGTTGTGATGTTGCTGTTTAAAAAAATGTTGATTTCCTTTCAATTTTAAGTCATAACAAAAACATTTTACAATGCATAACTATGCTGCAATATAACCCGAGACAGTCTAAAATATGTTTCCTTGTCAATAAAACTTATGAATCAAATATTATGGATACTTCTGCTATAAACTGTAATGTATTTAACATGTATGTAACTAACTTTAAACTTATTTTGTAATAAAGAATGCCATAAACCTCGTTACTGATCTTTTACTTATTTCATCGATATCTACGACATTGGGGAGGCTCTCTGTGTAGCCCCTGCAACCACATCAACTTATTTGATTTTGCATTGAAAGTGTCTGAATTGTTACCGTACTGGACCTCTATTTAATGTTTATTTCTGTATGGTTTACAACTTATTGCTTTCATACTTCTTCATGTGATAAAATCCGGCAGTTACGCGTATCTATATTAGGTCAATTAGGTCCCTAAATAATTCTTATTAGCACTACTACCATGACCCAAGTGTGGCTCGTACACCACACTTTCAAATGGATGGAGTTTCGGAAGTAATTTAGAACAGCACACTGTAAAAGTGCACTAGAAATCTGCGCAATGATGTTACAACATGAAAAGAGCAAGAGTTCCACTATACAAGAAGACATAACACGAATATACCGCAGTCTCCCAAAACACGCACTGCATATACTTCATACACGCTACACATCGCATGCATGGAAGACCGTCCTTACATGACCATGACTGTACAAACAAACAAACAACATTGATGTTGTAGATACCATGGGATCATGTTTACGCCATAGACTTACTCATTACACCGGATTTCAAAAACAACTTTTAAAAACATAAGACAGGACAATGAATCTGATCAAAATCGCAAATTTGGCGCAAAATAGATCAAATGTCAGTATCAAGCATGTAACGTAAGAAAATAAACATATTCAGATATTTTATATTCAACCTAAAAAGGAAAGAAAGAATAAAAAAACACAACATAACATTTTCTATTTAGCCTACAACCACGAGTAAAATATGTATCCATCTTGTGCGGTGCTAATTTTTCGCCATTTGTCACATTTGTACTCTTAGTAGAATACACGGTCTACTTAATCCTAAACCATGTAATATGTATGAAAATTTGGTTGTGAGATATTTACATAATTTGTGAAGCATTTCGTGTTATCCTGAAAAAAATGTTGAGTAAAAAACAATGTTACATACATGTACTTGGATTCGATAAGATAAATCAGTCAGCTGTAAATTAATATTACGCAGTATATCATTAAATGATACGTGAGTTATGTGAATATCACTGATAATATCTGTTCAATATCAATTATCATCGATTAAACAATCATGCAACAAAAATATCCTCTGATAAAATCCTTGTGTGTGTTACATATGTACGATATTAGATTACTATAAAGTATATCTCTACCACAGGAACTTATAAAATCATTTTTGGGGGATCGGTCATTCTCGATAATCCAGTGGTTCCCATTACCTGCGATCTCTACACCCCCGGACTATCTCATAGTAAAACTGAAGACAGGTACTTAAGCCCTTTGATGTACATCAAAAGAGCCGTATAACAGTACACTGTGGTGACTATGTGGCTTTAAATTCGGATGTCACTCTCTCTGTTGTCTTCAGAATTTTTCCTCTGGGATGCCTTCAGTTTTACTATGAGATAGCCCAGGAATGTAGAGATTATACATGTAAGTGATGGGACCCCCAGAGTATCGAGGATGGGGATCGGTGTGCTCTAAATACTATAATACAAAGGACAAGGGAACTAACGGAGAGCTTCAAAGAAATAACCTGCCCATGAAAGTCATTGTACATGTACTTCTACGAGCATTGTTAGATATGGACAAAATACCAGTAAATGCTTAAATAAAGGACAAAGTAGATCATGTAGAGAGAAATCTTTTTCCGTACCCATGATTTTACGTTTTGATCATTGTTTACTCCAATTCCGCCCAAATGCACAGTACACAATTGCGATTTCGTGATATTTTCTCCGCAAACATTTAACATTGATTCTACACAAATTTATGAATCCAATATTGTTAGTAGAATTTATTTCAGACTGTTACATGTACATTGTACATTTATCAATGTGCTATCACGTAGTTTTAGTGTATAACGTTGAACATAATAGTTTGGTTCTCTGATTTAGTAACATTACACATGTTGATCGAAGACTCTGTGAGTCAACATGTACGCTAGGTAGTTTTTAGATCACCAGCAAATTGACATCATGGTTGACATATCCATGCACACCTTACATCATATAAAATACATTGTATCACCCATAAAGAAGTCAGTCACTCAGCAGCAATGGATGGCGTATGGACACTTAGAACATCACCTCAGTTCATTGACAAGGAGTTTTAACAAATCCTTCCTTTGTGCATCTTCAGTGATGAAACGACGTAGTTTCTCAACATCGGGACTGCCCACTAGTTTTTTAACTGATTTGGCAATCTTTTCTTGTTTACTGCTATCGAGTTTCTTCAGCACTCCAATCAATGCCTGGTAGTCATCCGACTTCCAGTAACCAATCAGGGACCCTGTAACAAAGGGGTAAAGAACCTCCCTATATACTTCATTTTACTTGTTTTGTGTACAGTAGATATTTATTTCAATTATGAAATTACATCCGCTAACCATGATGATAAGAACAGTGGCATTCCTTTACAAGTCCTAAAAAGTTTATCAACGATATTCCAGAAGTTACTATCACTGTCATGATATCCACTCCTGAACTATGCCACGGCAAAACTGAAGGCTGTGGGTGCGACAACAAATGATACAGAAAGTTGAGTTCTTTAATATATCGAGTAACGCTACATACACTGTATGGCTTTGAAGCTGTAATCTTCAAAGGAATGCTGTGTACAGCCATACAAAGCCTGTGCTTGGCTGGTTGTTTTCTCTCTTGAAATGCATACAATTTCACAATGACATAATATATAGGGGTGGATATAAGAACAGTGATATTAACCCTGAAATATCAAGGGTGTGCACAGTATAAGACTACGTACCACTCACACTCCCTATAAGTGCACCAAGTGGTCCCAGTAAGATCGCTCCTATCAATGTACCTCCTGCGCCCCATGCCATCTGCTTGAATACACCTGATGATTTTGAAATAAAATAATTTAACAAAAACGGTTTTAATCATACACTATGAATGGTACGGGTTATACTTTAATTGCATATACAGGACATAGGGAAAATGAATTTACAACAATACCTTCGGCACTTCTTTTCAGCTGTTGGCTATTCTCCAAAATGGCTACAAGGCCTCCAAAATATTCAGCCATTTTCCGCTTTCAGTGTTAAATACCTCTCAATGTATTGGATGTCCGTGTCTAAATCAAACAAAAGATCAGTCAGGTCAGGCTGCATCCTTGATACTCCAGGGGTTACTATCACTGTCGTTATATCCGCCCCTTGAATATATCATAGCAAAACTGAAGGTTCTATGTACAACAAAGGGTGAGCTGGTAGTTTTGTCCTTTGATGTACATTAAAAGATTAGAATGGCGGTCGACTGTATGGCTTTGAAGTTGGGCGTCACTCTCTGCAAATCTTCAAAAGAAGTCCCTGCAGGCATGGATTGGTCATTTGTGTTCTACTGAACTGCCTTCAGTTCTGCTATGTTATATTCCATGGGTGGATATTTCAGTCTGTAGTATTGATAGTGGTCATACAATAAATAGACAATGAATTTAGTAATTTAGATATAGGTTATCGGTAGGGAGTAAACCAGGAAGGAAAATGCACAGCAAAATAAATGTTCATACGTTGATAATATATCATATATTTACTGATTTTTTCTGAGCTTTATTGTTAAACATTAGAATATAAATAACGATATAATACTGATATAATTACGTAAAAATACATAAGCTACAAAGCTAAGATGATATATTATTATAGCTAACTTACCTGTACCACAACCTATGTTTTGTCACATTGACAGGTCTATAATCATCACCCGGTCTTCAGGTTTACCTGATATACATATATTTATCGGCATGATCCGCCCCTTGGATACTGTCGCTAAGTAACCAAAATCTCATCGAAGATGGCGACTGCTTCATCATACCCAATAAATTAGCCTCTTTCTTTCAACATATATACCGAACTAGTCCGCTAAACCTGCCTATATTATTAGGCTTTTTATTTTTTTTTTAATTTTTATTTTTCTTTGCCTTATATATATTAGGCATATATGTAACATAACATGAATTTCAATTACCAAACTTGGTATAGACATACCGGTATGTAGCTGTGTTCTACAATTTCTGATTTACTGATCACCAACGCAGGCCAACCTATACCGGTAAAAATCTCAAAAACAAATCATCGTTTTGCCAATCCAAATTCTATTTTAAGTTTTGGAGTTTTGATCTTTGACCTGTTACCACAAACTTCCGTGTTCTATTATAATATCAAAGAGGTTGTTAGGTATCTTTTTAATATCGCAGTCTTTTGTCAATATATGTGTATCAGCAGCATCACGATATGTATATAAAAATAGTTAAAGGGACAATTCAGTCCAAAAGGACATTAAAATTTGCACATATATCGGAAACAAACCAGTCCTAATAGAAATTCGATTTGTTGGTTTTACTGTGATATGCCAGAAAAACCCACTGTGGTGAAATGTATGTGAAATGTCCAAACTCGCTTACTGTCCGTCATTGCACATAATGGACGATGTCTTGTATGCCGAACCCTGGCCCTTGACAGTGTAATAAATATTTTGTTTGTCTAAAACTACCCAAAATTGCTCTTACAGTATTGTGTTTCATTATTAGATGTATGTTCTTGTCTAAAAATAATTTCATCCACTCATCAGTGGTTACGTATTGCATTTGTATATCATGCGTGACTTTGGCTCGGGTATGGGTACAGCGTACATGGTGTACCTGCTTAATCGTGTTGATCAACGATTTGGAATTTCAACGATATCAATCAAAATACTTATCAATATCGTGATATTTGTCAATATTTCTTGTTATATGTTTTATAAGGAATGCAGAACAATACATTTATGCCATATTGTGCTCCGTGGTTAGTTAACAGAATTAGCCTCAGTGAATTGTCCCTTTAACATTGATATCAAAATGAAATATTAGTTGTACTTCGTGAAATGTTCCGCATTAAAAATGTTCAGAATATCGGACTACTATCATGATTACTTTCATTTCAAACTGAAGTTTCCGTGTCACCTACTTTCAGCGCATTACAGCTTCATATAGACCATGCTATATACAAGTCATACTAAACATGAAATGGAATTGAATGGAGGCTGGTAGAGTAAAAAGTGTGATCATTTGATTGGTTTTTAACACAACAAAGTTGCAATATGGTCTAAACAAGTATAGTTAATACAATAACATTATACAGAGAACATGCTGTCTTAGCTGTTAAATAGGTCAACCACTGCCAATACGTATTTCATTTCAATTATATATTGTAAAATACTATATGTCGGCGAGATAAATTTATTGAACAGATTTCCAAGTACGCTTTTAATTCCACAGACAGTTCGAATTTTAATTCAAATGATTCGCGAATAGTTATAATGTATATAAAACAAATGATTGGAAGGTTGTCAGGGACCTTGACATTGAAAATACATGTAATGATGAGGTGAAGTATTGTATAGACGAAGTTGTGTACTACTTCGAATAAATCAACACAGATAAAATAAAAAAGCAAATATATCTTTATTGGTTCAGCTATCAGTGATAAGAGACAACATGTATCATAAATAAATACGATAAGTCAATCAGACAGATATGTAGTCCGCTAAACCTGCCTATATTATTAGGTTCTTTAAATTTTGTTTTGCCTAATATAATATAATGTACAATGTGGTGTGACATAAAAAATGACATATATATATGTCATTATATATAATCATAAATCATTTTCACTATCATTATCACCAACATCACAAAGTCAGCATCACTGATTTGGTAGTGTTTCTATTGACTAGAAACAATATATTTGAGTAAATCTGTATCTATTCATTGTTCAATTTCCAATATTTACACATAGTAGACCCTAACCTATTTTTTCTATTAGCCCCCTTTAAGGTCACTGAGACATCCCCGGAGAAGGTGTAATAGAGCGTCCCTCTGTACCTGGGAGCCTACGAACCGAACAAGCTCTTCAATTCCGACACTTCCTACAAGTTCTTGGACTTTTTTCACAATCTGTTCTTTTTCACTGTCACTGAGGTTCTTCATTACAACAATCATAGCCTGGTAGTCATCTGACTTCAAATAGCCAATCAGTGATCCTGTAACAAATAGAATATGATAATAGCATTCTTGAAACACATGAGCTGGTTGGTTAGAAAACAATTTCCTCTGATTGACAATAAAACTTACCGGCTACTCCTCCTACAAGTGCTCCCGCTGGTCCCAACAACACTCCCCCGACCGCCGTCCCTCCGGCTCCCCAGGCCACCTGCTTGAAAATCCCTAATGAATTAGAAAAAGATGGAAACAAAAAACTATATATCAAAAGTTGATATTGAAAAAGTTGTATGCAGTACACTTCTCACGTTTAGGTCTGGTTGGAATGTGTACTATGTGATAGGGTTTTAATGTCCTAATAACAGATACATTTTGTAAAGTTATAATTCATGCTAATTAGTAATTTCACTGTAACGATTTGTCGCTGAAACATTTGATATTTGAACATGGACATGTAACCTGATGATTTAGCTTCCCTAAAGTATATGTCGGCCTATGAGAAAGCCGAAATCTAGGGATCATATATTCCCGGTTTTGAAAAAAGCGCCTTTAATCACCGCCATGTTCAGTACCTTAGGGTTTTGTTGGAATTCCAAAACGTATCACGTGACTGACGCCATGCACCTGGTGATCCAGGTAACTAGCGTAAGCCTACATAGTGTTTGTTTGCGTTTTCTTTCTGGCTAATATGAGCAAATCGTGCTAGTATATGTTCACAGAGCGAGTATTTGAAACATCTAATATTCAATATTGTGTGTATCAAATATGGTAACGTGCGAGCATTATTTTCTTTGTAGATCAAGTCTGCTGATGTCGACCACAGGTTTTGTTTACGAAAAACTGTTGACATATATATATTGTCTCGGTTTCACAATTCTCGTGTTACTTCGAAATTGTCGCAACGATGTTAAGAAGAGTTCGGAATGATAAGGAATCCTTAAGCTTCGAGCCTATTTTTCATATGTATACAATGTACGTTGAAAAGATTTTTTACTTTAAAAAATAATTCCAGTGCTGCCACTTTATAAAAAGTGGTTAAATTAGAAAGTTTAAACCTCGGACAGACGGAGAAAAATGTGTTTAACACTTAAACAGTTTTCACTATGACAAAAAGAGCGAAAGTGATAGGCCAGACAACGTTTAAGGACGGTCCCTCTTTATGAAATGCGTTATGTAAGTAACTGTCTGAGGGGGCTGCAGTACATTCGTGTTGTGTCTCTGATAATAGTGGAATATTTTTCTTCTCAGCGAACAACACCCCATCTGGTCCCATTATACTGACAACTAGCAAACCAGTCGTTCTGGGCTATTGTGAGGACTTTAAATAATCTAACCAAACAATATAGCGTCTCCTTTCCAGCGGTTACTAGCAGACTACCGATTTTAAAGAGTAATTTTATGGTGTTTATTTTCAGTCAGGGCCTGACTCACAAGTGCAAACGCGCAATCAAATAAGCGGTGTCAATGGAGACGTTACTACGTAAGGAAGAGGAAAGTTACATATGTATTTAGGAAGAAGAAAAAATATAAGTTTCCAAATTTAGTCGCTGTTTACAATCATGCCATAGCTTGCGAAGCGGCATCATATCCACGATATCACGACAGTGATAGTAACCCATTGGATGGCGAGGATGGGGCATCAAATACAATTGTAACACCCCACCTGCAGCCACAAGACAAAACAGAACATAGTTACAATAAGTTTTTGATATAACTATATGGATAAATATTCCCATGCAAAACGTATATGTCAAAAATATACTCAATTTACCAAAAGCTAGTGGCTTTGTACTTACCTTTAGCACTCTTTTTCATTTCTGGATTGGTCTCCAATATTTCTATAAGTTGCCCATAATATGGTATGAAGGCAGCTCCCAGAGCTCCAGCCATATTGGCCACAATCACCACTATAACAAAATGTAGAGGTAACGTTTTCGGATACACTGTACGTTTTTATTCTACGAGTTATTTCCCTTGTACTGATATAGCATTCAAATATTTGGTATAGTTACACTGTACTTAGCGAATTTAAGATTCAAGGGTATTTTAGTGGTAGTACCAACTAGAGTAAATGTTATTTAATAAAATCAAATATATAACAATGTTAGGACAAATAAAAGAGGATGAAAATGGTTAAAACATCCAGGTGTCACAGCATTTCGTCAGATTTACCAGAGGCTTAGTCATTATCACTAAGATACACGTCAATATTGAGAGTAGTAAAGTGTGGTTCCTATACACGCCTAATCCATATCTGATATGCTACTAGAATAAGGCATATATATTTCTATATCTTGACGGACGCAAGTAATTAAAACTTACCTTAGCAGCTCAGTCACACACAGGTATTCCAGCAAAGTGAAAGTACAAAGTACTGAAGGTAGGGGAAGTAACTCAAACAAGGTATTGTGTCGTGTTGAAATAACACCTTCGATAAAAAGTTCCGGTTATATTTCAAAGAACGAGTTACAAAAAATAGAATAAATTGTGATAAAATTAAAAAGTGTACATCGAGAAAAAATCAAGTTTATGCTTTCCAGATAAAGGTTTATTTTTATCAATATTGAAATTATCAAAACAACAGGGATGTTTACAAAATAGGCAGACATTTATATATTTATATAGCATGTTGTAATACCTCTTATTTTTGTTTATTTTTTTTATTTGAAAAAAATATAAATACTTTATTTCTACCTCAAATTGTATTACCTGTAATCGATAAATCGGTGGTTTGTGTAATATACTAGTAAAGTATATAATAAAACCCGGAGATTTTAAGTATCGCAATTAATTTTAAAAAAAAACCTTAAAATAAGGGATACCCGGATTCGAACCAGGGACCAGTTGACTTGCAATCAATTGCTCTACCGCTGAGCTATATCCCCTTTGAATTATTTAACAAAAACCGTTATTTTCATTCTATTATGAAAAATATCTTCCTGTTGTGAAATTCTTTGACAACAGAAACACCAGAGTTACTTCCCTTCCGATATCAAATATTGATTACTGAATGATAACTATCAAATATATGTAATATTATCCATGCTTACTGATTAAAAAACACGGAAAGAACAATTCTGATAACATTTATTCCTATGAATATATTCTTTTATTAGAAACTTTCTTACAATTTATATGTAAACTAAAAAACAGGAAACCGATCACACAACCAAAGGATATTGTTAATTCTGAAATATGAACAAAATAACTCCAACTTCGCCAAAGTTACCAATAATTTGTAACTATTTCAAGATTCACTTAGACACAATTTATATGTGTGTCCAATATATGAAACAGATTGTTTGCATTAGATTCAAGCCAAACATGCATGATATTAGAAACAGAAAATAACTCACTGGCAATTTTGGATATACATGTATGAGAATTTCTTAATATTTACTCCATTCTAACTTGGATTGGATGTTTGTGATAATAGGATGGGATTAGATATACTTCACCGGTCCTTTCTCATTTTCTGGTGTAACAGGTACTATGTGTATATGAGGCTTGTTCCCCCGAATCCAGAAGGCATGGCTAGCGCCGTGTGTCTTATATTGTACATTGATTGTGTATTGACAAATACATGTACATGTACGGTGACTGATTAAGGCTTACAAAGGTTTTTATTTTAAATCTATAAATAACACATAGAGTAATGTATCTTAGAGCCATCACTTAGTAACCTATTTACAAAAACAAAAAAGCCCAGTACAAAATATCTATAAGCTATATGCTCCCTACCCGCTAGTATATAGTTTTTTATAATGATGCACATTTGGATACGAATACACGATATAATTTGATAGATTCATGTATACTAAATTATCCTTTACTTATTAGTGTGGTGCTGTAGTGGTATACATAGACATTTTATTGTCGCTGTTAGAAAATAAGCCCAAATAATCCGTTGTGAAATATTCGAAAAAAAAAAGTTTTTCGTCTTCAAACGAAAAGGACAGAAAAATAGAAAGAAGATAAAATAGATATATTTTATTATTAATTGAATGAAAATCTTATTGATATAATCAGTGGTATTACTGCAGTTGTATATCCTAATGTGTATGAGTTTCATGCGAGATGATAAAATTATTGAAGATGACAAATTAAGTTTTTCCCACTAACTACTGTTAATCTATAGCCATATCTCTCCAATCCATACGATAATCAGTTTGACCATGAACATTAAAGAGACAAATCGATCTAAGAGCACACTGAAACTTGCACATATTTCGGATAAACACCAGTTCTAATGGAAATTACATTAGTTGGTTTAACTGTGATATGTCAGAAAGCCGTAGTCAAATGTATGTGAACTGTTCAATCGCCATTTCACATAGCCTTGTATGCCGAACTCTGACCTTTGCCTGTGTTGTAAAGAATTTTTATCTAGAACTTCACAAAACGCTCTTCAGTTGTGTTAACATTATTAGATGCATGTTTTTGTCTAAAAATAATTTCATCAACTCCTCAGTGGTTATGTATTGCTTTTGTTTATCGTGCGTGACTTTGACTCGGGCAAGGGTACAGCGCACATGTTGTACCTGCTTAATCGTATTGATCAACGATTTGGAATTTCAATGATATTGATTAAAATACTTAACAATTTTGTGGAATTTGTCACTTTTTCTTGTCATATGTTTCATAAGGATTGTAGAACAATACATTTACGTCATATTTTGCTTCGCGGTTAGTCCCTTTAGATGTGTGATTGAGGATTGCAATACGCCTGAATTGTTTGTAGTGAGTCTAGTATTATATATATAATGCTAGCTAATACGATGTTGAGTATACTGCAAAAAACGCTTATAGTATGAAATTGGTTCAATATAAACTACTTTTCAAAACAAAACTGTCAGGATGACAACTTTAGAGTACTTTTAAAATTGTTTTACAATGTGAACAATAGAACCCTATATAAGTTGAGTGTTATACTTTATGAACGAGTTACCTCCCTTCTAAAAACGTTGGGTAAACGTTAGATGATATATACAAATGAACTCTACCAATAAAGAGCAACATTTTTGTTTGTATAATAATAAGAATTTGGCAGTTTGGTATGGTGGAACTTCGACGTAGCCGGCCCAAGCCCGTGATGAGAAAGGAGGACGAGAGAAAAAAATGAGAGGGTATCGAGTTGAGGTTGTAACCTAAATCTTGACCTCAAACAATTAACAATCAAATAGGAAGGATAGAATGTCACATTGAAGTAAACTTGAAAATTGGATCGAAAACTGACTTCATACTTGAGAGAACAAATGGAAAGAGTTCACAGGAAAATACTCTACCACCATGTATACACCTACTCCAAATTTGCCCATTATGTTTGAGAGTACTATTCGGTACTACGACGTCTATGCCAAAAATCATTTTGATATTTTGTACATACTGTAGTAAATCATTAGCCATAGTAAAGAGCACAAAAATATTAAATAACTTGGTACGAAAATGTCTGTAATATGAACGTTATGAAATAAATGGATAGCTAGCAAGTGAAAGACCCAAAGATATTACTTAGAAACTTAAAAGTATTATTGTATAAAGTATATATTAAAATGTTTTCCATCTGATTTTTGAATTGACTGAACATATACTTTCCCATTTGTTGGTATAAATGTTGCTGAAGGGTGATGTTCAAACTAATGTTAAAAATTACACATATCGGAAGTGCTACTAGTTGTCCTTCTAAAATAATTCTTCATTTTCTTTTTGTAATTTTAAAAAAGGTCCAAGGGTCCGAATTCTTTACGTTTATTAGAAGGAACTGTTCAAACATGCCAAAATAGATCATCCTTTGCTAATCATTCTACATTTTTTTTATTCATAAATCATTTGAATAGATCGTATACTTTATATATGAGCCAATTCTTCCGGGAAAACAGTTTTTGGGTGACTTGAATATAGTGAGTGCATATACATGTACATTTTAACGGAACACTTCCTTGTTAGTATACCTAGCTATACATTTTGAGTTTAAGATTCCAACGTCCGATTTAAGTGAAAATTAGTGTATAGTAATACCTTTACATGCTTAATGTAATAGTAAAAAAATTGAAAATATTGGTTGCCATGGTGACAAAAAGGAGACCTTTGATTGGCTGGAATTTTAATAACGTCAGAAATAAGTGAAAATTGGCATAAAGGGGTTACGAGGTATGTTGAATAATATGGTATCACTTAAAAAATATTAGTTGTCTTGAAAACAAAATGGAAACAAAATGGATGCCCCCTGATTGGTTGAAATTTAGTGTTTTTAGATATAAGTGAAAATTGTTACATGTGGAGTATGAGGTAAGCTGAATAAGATAGTGATACTTTTGAAATACTTGATCGCCATGGTAATGAATTCAAGGCCCCTTATTGGGTTAATTGTAACCTTACTGTTATTGTGATTCGTTTAAGTTTAAACATATTTCATTTAAAAATCAATATATTACTGTTTTCCTTGTAATCTTTTTGTTGAGTTGTAATGCACATTGAGCTTTAACACTGCAAAATTTAAAAGATATTCTACATCGTTATTCCCTAACTCAATTAGTAAATGATCCAACAAACTTCACTGAAAGAACTTCTTCTTTATTCGATTTGTTCATAGCTAATAATATGAATATGATTAAAAAGGTATCAGTTGGAGAATCGTTTCTACCAGCTTTAGATAGATACCACTGCCCTATATATGTATATATTGATATTCCTAAAAACACCTACAATTGTACATTTAAAAGAAAAGTATGGCTATACAACCAAGGCGACTATCAGCTGTTCAATAACAAACTTGGTGAAATCGATTGGCAGGTAAATATAAATAATTGCCCTCCACAAGATGCTGTTAACTTTTTAACCGAATCAATTTTAACTTGTGCTGCATGTTCAGTTCCCAACAAAATTATTACTGTTCGTCCTCGAGATTCCCCTTGGATGCATAATAATATCAGAGCTCTGATAAGAGCTAAGAAACGTATGCATAGGAAAGCTAAACACACTCAAAGTCAAATCCATTGGAACAAGTTCAAAAAGTTACGTAATTCATGTGTTGATGCGATAAGAAGAGCCAAGGCAGATTACAAAACTAAACTGTCAAATACACTTAAACTTACCAAACCATGCACTCGACAATGGTGGAAATTAGCAAACACGTTTACTCGCTTCTCCAAAAAATCTGTTTCTATACCCCCTTTAATATGTAACAATACAGTAATTAATGATGATAAAAGTAAAGCAGACGCACTAAACACCTATTTCGCAGAACAGTCTTCATTAAACACTTCACATGCTACATTACCTACACACAATGTATTCCATCCACCTTATTTAGATATATTCACTATAACTCCCCAGGATGTTAATGACGCCATTAGTGTTCTTGACGTGTCTAAAGCAATTGGTCCCGACTTAATTCATGCAAAGCTTTTGAAAGAAGGCAAAGAGCAATTATGTAAACCACTATGTTGTATTTTTAATAATTCCTTAAATTCAGGTATTTATCCAGATAGTTGGAAAACTGCAAATGTAACTCCAGTGTTTAAAAAAGGCGATAGATCTAATCTAGCAAACTATAGACCCATTTCTCTTATAAGTATTGTTGGTAAATTAATGGAACGTTGTGTGTTTAAATATATTTACAATTTTCTTAAAGATAAAAATTTCTTCACTGAACACCAGTCGGGTTTTACATCCGGTGATTCTGCAATTAATCAGCTACTTTATATTACAAATGATATTGGGAAAGCTTTAGACTTAGGGAAAGAAATTAGAATAGTATTTTGTGACATAAGCAAGGCGTTTGACCGTGTTTGGCATGATGGGTTGATATATAAATTGAAACTAGCGGGCTTATCAGGTAACATTATTAAATGGTTTGAAAGTTATTTAATAAATAGGAAGCAAAGAGTAGTTGTTGGCGGTAAATTTTCAAACTTCAAAAACATAAATGCGGGTGTACCACAAGGGTCAATACTCGGTCCTCTACTTTTTCTTATTTATATCAATGACATAGTTGTAAATTTACGATGTAACGTTAAACTGTTTGCAGATGACACGTCTCTGTATGTTATTGTTAATAATCCAAATGTAGCCAGATCAATGTTGAATAATGATCTTGAAACCATTCAAAAATGGGCTGATACGTGGTTGGTGACCTTTAACCCAAACAAAACAGAAAGTTTAATAATATCACGGAAATTATTAGGACCCGATCACGGAGACATTTACTTAAATAACAATGTTGTTTCTGAAGTTACCAATCATAAGCATCTTGGAGTTTGGTTCTCTTCAAATCTTTCTTGGAATATACATATAGACCATATTATAGAATCAGCCTCTAAAAGATTAAACATACTGAGAAAATTAAAATTTACACTTGATAGAGACACTTTACAACACATTTACATGTCATTCATTAGACCCATCTTAGAATATGCGGATGTAATCTGGGACAATATACCAAAATACTTAATTGATAGGTTAGAAAATGTTCAAACAGAAGCGGCCCGAATTATAACAGGGGGAACCAAACTTTCGAAAATAGAGTTACTTTATAAAGACACACAATGGGAAAAGCTATTCGAACGTCGTAGAAAACATAAACTTTTACAATATCACAAAATGGTTCATAACACATCGCCAACATATCTTTCCTCCATATTACCCCCTAGACCAACCGCAATTCATACATACAACACTAGACGATCAGATATGCATCAAACAATTCGCACAAGGACAAATTTATATTATGAATCTTTTTTACCTTCATCGACTCGTGCATGGAATGAACTTCCATTAGATATAAGAGAAAATTCCTCTATTAAGGTTCTCAAAAACTACTTTGAAACTGAAATCACAAGAACACCGATTAGCTATTTTAACACAGGAAATAGATCAGACCAAATACTTCATGCTCGGTTGCGTCTAGAATGCAGTATATTAAACCAACATCTTTACAGTAAAAATCTTATAGATTCGCCTCGTTGTGCATGTGGTTTTATAATAGAAGATTCCTTTCATTTTTTGTTCAATTGCATCAAATATGCTGACATTAGGCACCAATATCTCTCTGGTATATTCACAAAATATAATATCGTTGACGATTTAAATATCCTTTTATGGGGTGATCCTTCATTTGAAAATAAAATGAACGAGGAAATTTTTGTTTCGGTACAGAAGTTCATCTTTTACAGTAAAAGATTTTAGTAATTCATACCTTGTTATTTTTCTTCTTTTTTTCACTGGGGTTTCAATCAATATAACTTGTCAAACTACATAATTAATTCATAATTTTAACTTTACATTTACTATCACAAAATTATTATTTTAAATGTCTGCAGTAGACGTATACGTAAATCATATAGATTTATCACTTAATTGAAAAGTAACTATAAAATTAATTGTCTATTGACAGTATATTTCTATATTAAACACTTAATGTACTACCAAAAAAATATATATATAGAGAGAGAGAGAGAAATATCTCTACTTAAGTATAAATGTATTGTCTCACTGGTTGTTCTGTTATTGTGTATATGTCCATGTCAAAACGCCGTGCTTTTATTTCAGGAGAGGAATTAGTATAAGCTCTAAGCTTGTTTTCCCATCCTAGCTGTCTGTATGTATTGGTGTATATGTATGTATATATTTGAATAAATATTGTTTAAACTAAAATTTAAAAGAAATCGTAGATGAAATTTGCAACTTTACTACTAACACATTTGAAATAATCTTGTTGACAATGATTGCCAAGAATAAATAACATTTTAGATCAGCTACATTTAGAAAGTAGATTGGTTGATTTTTATCAATTGTATTGTTTATACTTTTTTATATAATTAATGATTTTTTGTCATAATTAGCTAAAGATGAACATATCATTGATGATTATGTCATTACTCTGATGCAACAATACAAAATACAATATATAGTATTCAAAATGAATTTCGCTAAGGTTGGGATAACTCAGTATACCAAACTGACCTATTTGTATAAAATGAAACATTCACTGTTTAGTAAAAACCTGTACCTTTATCACAGAACCGCCAAATGCGCGCAAAATGATTATTGACATTATGTGCATTAGTTACTCTAATCTATTTCGTGTAACGGTTAAGAGAATGTGAGCGTTCTATTCCCCTTCCTACATAAAGGGAATGATATTTTTCCTGGAAGTAGCGATATTACCCATCTGTTAAGTTTAGGTCTTAACAGTGATAATTAAACATAGGTTATCAGTTGCGAGAAAAATCACTAATTTGTTCTTTTAATGTCCAAAATATACCATTATATCATAAATGTAGTGAAACTGAAACTTTTAAAATCCAACAATAAATTAGGCTGATATGGCAGTCCCGTCGTGCTCCGATCTATTTTTGGGCCACCAACACGTGTCAATACCATACATCCATGCGATTATGTAATACCTGATTTAAACTAAACATTTTGATTCGACATCAGTTCCCGAGCACATGCCAGACACAACTCACTAACATATTAGCGTTCATATGCACCTGTTCAATAATGACGAAACCACAGATCATCGTTTTAAAATCTCTTATAATACGTTATTACAATCAGACAGAAATTGTCATGCTTCTGTTCTTAGCTGTGTATACGCCAGGCTGTCGAAAGGCTGAATGATTTATCAGTGATAGCCTCTATGTCGGTATGGTGATGAATTGGAATGTGGTCGAATTGTCAAATCTAAGTGTTTAACCTGTTCATCTTACTGCTCTGTAAAATGATTTAAATTTCATTAAGATTTCATATGTTAATCCTCATATTATACAAGAATTAATTAAACTCTAGTCCTGTTAAGTAGTAACATACGAGTATATGTTCTCATTAAATCCCATTCAACTTTGCCAGATAAAGCACACACAGATATTGTTAAAATGAAATCCTTGTCATTTTTCCAGTTACTCACGACACTAACACCACCTGTTATGAAAGATATTTTGATGTATTATCCAACCGAGATGTTGTCATCGTCCAACTCATAAACTTTATGTATTGTGGAAATGTTTATCCTATTTACATGTATATGTATATATAACTTTTCCGAGAAAGATTATAACCAATCTCCTTTCAATTTTGTTGTTTTCTCAGCCGGTTTCCATTGGTTCTTTACCATGTTTTATTGAATATATTCAAGACGGTTTGGCTTTATTCTACAGTAATCAATTATTAAACACAAATGTGGTATGGTTTGTGATCAGTATTTAAGTAATTATCATCATCATCATCATACCATCATCATCATCATCATATCATCATCATCATCATCATCATCATCATCATAATCATCATATCATCATCATCATTATTATCATATCATCATCATCATCATCATCATATCATCATCATATCATCATCATCATCATCATCATCATCATCATCATCATATCATCATCATCATCATCATCATCATCATCATCATCATCATCATCATCATCATCATCACATATCATCATCATCATCATCTCATCATCATCATCATCATCATCATCATCATCATCATCATCATCATCATCATATCATCATCATCATCATCATCATCATCATCATCATCATCATCATCATCATCATCATCATCATCATCATCATCATCATCATCATCATCATCATCATCATCATCATCATCATCATCATCATCATCATCATCATCATCATCATCATCATCATCATCATCATCATCATCATCATCATCATCATCATCATCATCATCATCATCATCATCATCATCATCATCATCATCATCATCATCATCATCATCATCATCATCATCATCATCATCATCATCATCATCATCATCATCATCATCATCATCATCATCATCATCATCATCATCATCATATCATCATCATCATCATCATATCATCATCATCATCATCATCATCATCATCATCATCATCATCATCATATCATCATCATCATCATCATCATCATATCATCATCATCATCATCATCATCATCATC